>NC_081849.1:64708020-65331770 GCF_963259705.1 Myotis daubentonii | reverse complement strand
TCTTCTTTGTGTGTCATCACTGTCTAGTAGGGAAGCACCTATCTCTGTGTACAGCCTGAGTAGGCCAGTAAAACCCGCCCCCAGTTTAAATTGCCTAGAAACCCCATGGCCCTGTCACTGTGAAGTGTTTCGGCGTCAGCCTCGCTGTCACTTTATCCACAGCCTGGCTCTATTTCCTGGAGAAGGGAAAAGCTGATCAGGATGTGTTTGCTTCTTACCTGTGAGTAGATACTTGAGTTTGTAAAAACAACAACAACAACAACAACAAAAACCAAACATTCTTGACATGCATATCCTAGATAGGTGAAGTTAAATTGGTAACTAGGAATTACAGAAACAGCAAGAGCACTAAATTTAGCACTGAAGGTCATGTCACAGACCCATGAAATGCCTGCTTCTCCATCCATGCATCCCAGTGCTGTGAAATCTTTGATTATTTGGTACATTTGTAAAAGTGCCTATGCATTTTGAATTTACTTGTGTAATAATATATATCAAGCACCTGTTTTTTACCAGGCACAGTTCTAGCCATTTGGTATTTTTCGGTGAACGACGATCCCAGCTTTGGGGGAGTTTATGTTCTGGTTGTGGAAGATAGACAACAAGCTATCAGAATAAGAAGTAAATTACATAATATGTTGGAAGGTGGTATGGAAAAGGGAAAGATTAGAACAGGTTGAGATGGATTGGTAGGAGGAAGTGTTGGAATGTTTAATTGACTGGCCAGGATAGGCCTTACTGAGAAGCTGATAGGTGAGTAAAAACCTTGACAGAAGTGAGGGAGTTAGCCATGAGGACATACAGGGAACATCGAGTTCCAGGCAGAGGGAACAGAGAGTGCAAAGGCCCTGGGGCAGGACACACCTTTTAAACTGAAACACAGAATCTGGCCCAATTCAGTTACTCTTGTGATGGTACTAAACCAGCAGGTCATTAGAAACATTGCCCAGATGTTAGGAGCTTCAGCATTGCTGTTGGTGACTCAGGTTTTCCTGTGGAGGCCTCAATAGGAGATGGAGTATTACTGACTAATAGTGGCTCACAGTAGCTATGACTTGGTGGTTCTTGACCCTGAATGTCAGCAGGTTTTGTGTGAATCTCTGCTGGGGTCCAGCCCCAGCGGTCCAGGGGTTCCCAAAGGTGTGGACGGAGTCGGCGAAGAATGCTTTACACGGAGACAGCGTTCAGAACTCTCTAGCTTTCCTTAGTCTCCGTGGATCTTCCCTGTGCCTGGCTGAGGCCACAGAGAGAGATATCCCAAGGCAAGCTGAGCCTTTATTTTATAGTGAGAGGTAAACAAGGTAGTGGTTTCCAAAGTTACACTGTTCTTGTGAGTTTCACTTGTTTTTGTTCCTGTGAGTTTCACTTGTTTACACCATGGTTATACTTCCTGCACTTCCTCAGCCCATTAGCTTCCCAGATAAGATCTAGGGAGTGTCATAAGGTCAAGCCTAATTATGCTAAGAGGACTGTGCCCTCTAAGCTGGGAATTGTTTGTGACTTTACCAACAGGTCTGTCCGAGGCTTAACCCTATATCGGCTCCCTACATCTCACCCTTCTTTTATTTTTTAAGCTACTATAATGAGAGTTTTTAAGCTACCATAATGACAGTAAAACTTAAGCATCAAACTTAAGCATCAAGAACAAAACTCTGGCTATTAAAGCAATAACAAAATAATGCCAATGCAAAACCCAAAACATTTTAAAACTTAAACATAACATTTTTAAAACTGGTAAGAATAATAAAACAATGGCAATGCAAAACAGCAGTAAGTGAGAAATCAAACCACAGTAACATTTTTCTATCAAATGAAAGTTTCTTTTGCCAATTTACTCAAGAGTCCTCCAACTTGGCTGAGAGAGTAGCTTCCACTTCTTGCTTTTCTACCATCTGCTGGGCCTCAGTTGTTAACTTCTTCAGCTGACCCCAAGTCGGTGGTTTGGTTGTCCTTGTTGATCTGGCTAATGGGTGTCATCATTGGCGACGGGCTTCCTGAAGTGTCAGCACATTGTATGACTGGATCAAAGGGTCCATCAGGGCCACGTTTGATGGTGGTGTCGGTGTCTGGGGAGGAGTCAGCTGTGACCTCTGGGTCAGCTGAAATGGATGATACTGGGGAGGAGGAGGATGAGGCAGAGATGGAGGATAGTAGAGAAAAAGAAGAGAAAGCAAAAGAACTACAAGGCATGGAAGTGTTTAGAAAAAAGAGGCAGAAGAAAGGGAAGAAGGCAGCATCCTGACACAGCCCTTTCCTTCAGCTGCCCCTTTCCCTGTGGTCCAAAGTAGAAATGGGAAACAAGTCCTGTTGCAGTGAGAGGGCAGCTGCTGTCAGCCAGTCTCTGTCTTTACCTGGGTCCCGATCTGAGCTGGGCCAAGTCTCTTTCTGTTCCCGATCTGAGCTGGGCCAAGTCTCTTTCTGTTATCTGGGTCCTGATCTGGGCTGGACATGGGAAGCGAGAAGCAGCCATGGGGGCAGGAGACCTTCCTCAGAAGGGGTGAGTGTTCAAGTCCCTGCACAATTGGGGGGGTGAGGATCTGTGCCCCACCTCTGTTGACCCCCAAGTTCTCTCCTGCTGGCCCCTCTGCGACTGTGCCTGTCTTAGGTTGTTCCACCCTGAGGAATCTTACCCGTCTTTGGCTAACCAGCCATCCTCCGGGGCCAAGCAGGGTGATGTGAGGTTCAGTATGCCCCTGTAGCCTCCATGCCCAGCACCGGCCTTGGGTTCTCCTCGCCTGCTGGTGGAGCCCCAGCTCTGGTCACATATCTTGGGGAACCCAGGTTTCTTCTCCAGGGAGGGCCCAGCTCACACCATTGGGTGAGAGACAGATCCATGGTACCAGCCACCATGACCTCAGCAAGAACAGAGAACTCAGGCAACAGCTGTGGGCCTGGGACAGGGCTTTCTCAGCCCAGGATGTCAGGCTCTTGGTACAAGACAATTCCACATATGGGGCATATACCAAACACTCCCAGTCACGGCAGAAAAGGGAGGTGCCCTTCCTGGAACAGTAGGGTAGGGAGATTCTAGAAAAGGCTGTGTTCAGGAGAGCAGGAGAAAGGCCAAAGAACCAGAAAACAAGTAGTCAGATTGAGAAGAAAAGAAAAAGGAAAGGAGATGTGGGGCAAAGCTGGGACATAAGGACAGACAAATAGGAGGCACATGTGATCCTTCCAATGGACAGGTGGTTCCAGCTCAGGGCTGCACATCTGCTACAGACAGGCACTGGTCAGGTGTGCTGACTCGGCCTCCCAGGGGTGACGGTCCCCAGGAGGGAGGCAGAGACTGCTCCTTCTGGAAAGATACAAAACACAACCTCTTCCCCACAGCATTACTAGATCTTGTAAAACTCTTGTGTGGTTTGCATCCTTCCACTGGGCTAAGTCGGCAGAGGCTATTGTACAGGAGGCCCAATGCCTTTTGGCTGCTGTACAACCCTCTGCATTGTATTTCCAAAAAATCTAACATATAACATTATTCTCCCCCTTTTTTGTTTTTATAGAAAAGGTTTACATTGATGGAATTCTGACCATATATAAACATACATACTCCTCTGTATTCACAACTTCCCACTTCAACCCCAAAAGCTGTAGCTTCACATTTCTAGCGTGAATTGACTCCACCCCCAAGCCTCAGCACCTCAAAACAAAACCCCAATTTTGAGCCAAACTGTTAGTTTTTCCTTTTGTGTCAAGAGCTAACTTTGATATCTTAAAACTAAGTAAAATGCATTTACTCAATCCAAAACAGGCATTAAAAAGAAAAACCCCAAATGCTCTCTTGTATCCATTTTAAGAGTAGGATTGGCACTTTCCGTTATTACCTGAGTCCTGATCTATCATCCCAGGGAGAGCTTGCCAGTCCTGCACTTTCCCTGGGTGGAAAGGCTGCAGTGGGGTTAAGGATAAGGCTCCTTGGGCCTGCCTTCTCCCATGCCTCTACATTTACCTTTCCGGCACCTTTCCTTCCTCAGAAAAGCATGGACACACTTGTATAAAACATTCCGTCTGACTGGGCGTAACCTTAACTCCTCTACTAGCAAGCATATGTGTTAAAAGATCAATACAGAGTCTTTTTCCTTTAGACTAAGTATGGCAAATCTTCTCAATCTAAGTTCTGTACTATCCACCTTCTTACCCTACTTATTCTCTATAGGGGGGTCTGCAGCACCCTGGTGGAGTCCTATCCGTCCCGAGTGTGGGGGTTCTCAATGTGTGTGTGGGGACTTACCTAGGGGAATCCTGTTCGGGCGCCATATACTGGGGTCCAGCCCCAGCGGGTCCAGGGGTTCCCAAAGGTGTGGACGGAGTCGGCGAAGAATGTTTTACACGGAGACAGCGTTCAGAACTCTCTAGCTTTCCTTAGTCTCCGTGGATCTTCCCTGTGCCTGGCTGAGGCCACAGAGAGAGATATCCCAAGGCAAGCTGAGCCTTTATTTTATAGTGAGAGGTAAACAAGGTAGTGGTTTCCAAAGTTACACTGTTCTTGTGAGTTTCACTTGTTTTTGTTCCTGTGAGTTTCACTTGTTTACACCATGGTTATACTTCCTGCACTTCCTCAGCCCATTAGCTTCCCAGATAAGATCTAGGGAGTGTCATAAGGTCAAGCCTAATTATGCTAAGAGGACTGTGCCCTCTAAGCTGGGAATTGTTTGTGACTTTACCAACAGGTCTGTCCGAGGCTTAACCCTATATCGGCTCCCTACAAATCTCCACCTGTTAGTTTCTTCATCTCCAAATCCCAGGTAATAAATCCATGCTGCTTCATTTCATAGGGTAGATTTGTAAACCATGTAATTAATAAAGATAAAAGTCTCTGGAAAGCAAAAATCAGGAAGTTACTATCAATAGTGTAGAATTTGGCTCCAGGGATAGTTTAGTGAACATTTGCATTATCTTCTCTGAGAGGCATCATGATATACTAAATAGGTGGGTGTACGATGTGGACTAGGCCCTTATCATCTCTACTTTATAAGTGAGCAAACTGAGGCACAGAAAGGTTATATAGCTTGCCTACATTTCCATGGCTGGTAAGTGTGAGCTGGAATTTGAATTTCAGATAGGTACGCAGAGCTATGCCTGTCATATTGTCAAATAGGTCAAGCAACTAGATGGTACCAGCCCTAATCCCCTTCCAGACACAATGGAACTGTGTTTCCTCCTTCAGAAAGTAACTGAACTCTTGAGATGAGGATCACCTAAGAGGCAGCTTAGTGAACCCAGCTTATATGGGTTTGAATACACATCTCTGCCACTTGTCAGCTGTTTCTCTGTGGGCAAATGGCTTAAATACACAGTGCCTCAGTTTCCTGCTCTGTGTAATGAGGATGAGGACAGCACCTGACCCATGGAGTGGCTGATGAGAATTAAGTGAGCTAATAAGTGCAAAGTTCTCATCTGCAATATTAAATGATCAACACCCAATTTTTTGCCATTTTGTGTGTTACTAAATAAGTATGTTTGGAATCCTGTGAATGTCTACATTAGAGGTTAACAGAATGTGGGGTGTGTCCACTTCCTTGTGATACTGTTCGGGACATTTCACAACTATGTAAAATCATCAGGCCCTTCCCAAGAAAGACTGAGAATAGTGTACTATACAGGAGAATGCTTCGACAGTCTAGCATTGGGGTTGCAGCCTCTGGCCACTTTCTCTTCTGTGTGGCCAGAGGTACTTCAGATGCTGGCAACAGCTTTTGTCGGTGTGGACTGGAAAGTGGTGTCAAGGCCAGTGGCTTCCAACATGGCCTTTCCTGTGGCCTGTGTTTATTTGAAAAAACCCAGGACTGAAAAGAAGCACTGTGTCTTGGGCCTCTGGGCAGAGTCCCACGAGGACATTTCCTGTGGGGAGAAGGAATGAGTGAATGAAAAAATGAATGTATGAAAGGCTTGTCACTTCCTACCCTGCTCTCTGCCTGCACCCTGTGGCTTGGCGGCAAGCTGCCCTCTTACTTCCTCCCGTGGTTCACAAGAAGGTTGCAGGTACAGAGCCAGGGAAGTTTTAAGTGCGTGTGTGTGTGTGTGTGTGTGTGTGTGTACACACGTGTGTGCGCATGACCGTATGCACACGCTTGTGCACACCACATATACACTAGGGCAGTAATGGCGAACCTTTTGAGCTCAGCGTGTCAGCATTTTGAAAAACCCTAACTTAACTCTGGTGTCGTGTCACATATAGAAATTTTTTGATATTTGCAACCATAGTAAAACAAAGACTTATATTTTTGATATTTATTTTATATATTTAAATGCTATTTAACAAAGAAAAATCAACCAAAATATGAGTTCGCGTGTCACCTCTGACACGTGTGTCATAGGTTTGCCATCACTGCACTAGGGGGTGGAGGACCCAAATCTAAAACTGCATGACATTCTCTAAAACACCATCTTCAGTAGTTTTTCCTTTTGCCCACATCTCACCTGTAAACACTCAGCTCACCCTGTATGAAACATTGCCAGTGAACATCCTGTCTCATAAGTTTCACAAGCAGCTTCTGATTATTTTCCTTTGGTGTATGTGTCTTCTGATGTGTGAAATATACAGACAGAGCGCCCTGCTGCCTGCAACAGACTGGGTTGACAAAAGCCTTCCATATTCTCTGGAAAGTGGCTTCCTGTAGAGTACATATAGTATATGTTGGAGACACTTCCCATCCTGACAATTCTGGAAATGCAAACTGGCAGCTGTATTCGGAAAACCTGATTCTTCCTGTTGATGGCAGTGAAGAAGCCTCAAGGCTGGAGCAGGCTGTGACATCTGATGAGAGGGGCTTTCTTATTTCCAAGGACTGTTTGGAAGCCAGAGGCCTTGTATTCTAGACTGAGGTCCTAAAGGGCACAATGCTATTGGCTTCCTTAAAAATCCTCCCTTTTGTCTGGCTGGTGTTGCTCAGAAATGGCAAATGTCAGAAATGTGTGTGTGTGTGTGTGTGTGTGTGTGTGTGTGTGTGTGTATATATATATATATATATATATATATATATATATATATATATATATATATATATTTGTTTTTAAAATTGCCTTTCATTTAGTAGGCTAAATCAGTTTTAAAATGTATATTTTCTGCTCGCAGTAAGCCCTCGAATGTTGCATTCGTTTTTACCTATTTTTTTTTAAGGCCCGCTGCAAGCAGAGACCAGACTGATGGATGTGCTCCTTAAGGATGGAGTCTTCCCAGTGGCTCTGTCTCCGTGTTGACAGGAGTCAGTGACTCTTCTCGAGTCACTAACTGCAGACTCTCTGTCCAGCACCAACATTGATGGTTTCCTCATGGCCCTCGCCTCACCCCCTGTTCACTGTCTGCTAGACTACAAGAGTGACCTTCTCCTGAGATAGACCTCCTTGTAGGGACACGATCTGGACACCATGTTATCAGCCTGGAAAGACTCACTGTTCTGTTGGTATTATATGTAGAATTGATGTATATACATAATGCATAGATAAATGTATATATGTTTATACGTAAATACATATTCCTTTACATATGTACATACATTATATATAAGTGAGACCCTAATACATATATAATACATTAATAAATAATATATGTACATATGTATTTACATGTATATATATCACATGTATATATGTATATGTATATGTAATACAAACATACATTTCTATTATACATACATTCTCTCTCTCTGTCTCTGTCAAGATCAGTATGGATAGTGATAACTACCATACACACTTTTTAGTATTTCCTGTATGCTAATATTTAAGACAGTACTTCCTGTCTCCAAGGAATTGAAATTTATTTGGAGAGACTAGACATGTACAGACTGAGATAAATGATGAATAATAATAGGAACCATAGAGGCAAATTTATTATGAAGCTAATGAAGCTCAAACCCCAGGGTTCCTCACTTGTACAATATATGTTTCACCATTTTTTAATACATTGGTAGGGGCCACCCAGTCCTTTCCATGCACTGGAGGATCCCTACTAGTGTGCACAGCACTGTGTTCATGGGATCATAACTTGTCAAACTTGAAAAAGTAAGATTAATATCAATTGATTAATGCTTTCCTTTCCACTCTGACGTTCCCTCTGTAACATTTCTCGTTGGGGTCAATTACATCGTAGTTGAGAGTATTTTTGAGACATAGCTAAGGGGAAGTGAATTGGGGAACACCTTTAGTTTGGGTTTAGTGGGATGTATTTATACAGCTCAGTGTGTCTATGTAGGTTATTCCTAGCCATCCTAATGTGGGAATCCCTTCCCAGGAACACCATCTGCTGTGCCAGCTCACCTAGGGTCCTTACACACGGGCAGGGGTAGGGGCAAAGGTAGCACTGCAGCATGAACCTGGACTATTGACATCTGCTAATAGGAATCTGTTTGAATGTATGGAGCCAGAAGCTAGTATGTACAATTCTACTTTTTAGATGTATAGAATTGTAAGTAGAGGATTAAGTCTTATCTAAGTGTAGTGAATATGGACATTCCTTCTGTTATGATGCGACTATATATTTATAAATGCACCATTTAAAAATATTTTTATTGATTTTTAGAGAGAGAAGAAGGGAGAGAGAGAGAAACATCATGTGAGAGCAGAACATAGATCAGCTGCCTTCTGCATGCCCCCAACTGGGTATCAAACCCAAAACCTGGGCGTGTGCCCTGACCCACAATTGAACCAGCAACCTTTTGGTGCCTGGGACAACGCCCAACTAACTGAGTCACAACTGCCAGAGCAAATGCAGCATTTTTAAATTCTGTGTTTAAATTTCTTGCTCATTTGATTTGAGTGTGTGTGTATGTGTATAATTACTGACAAACTGATTAATGAGTGTCATCAACACAAAGAATATTTAAAGTCAGTGCACAAGAAAGTTTGTAGTACCCTGAGTTCTCATGGCTCATATATGAAAGAAAATTAATAGAAGTATTTACAAATTTGACAACCATCCTAAAAATTTTATAGCATCACCAATAAAGAACTGTGAGTTTGAAAGTAACTTTTCTGAATTGTCATTAAATACAAATTTCAACCACCCACATTTGAGAAAAGACTCATTTATCTTTGCATCTCATAGAAAATATTAATATAAATCATTGTCATCTAAGAAGTAATCACAGAGTGTGCAGCCCAAAAGAAGCATTTAGGGTGGTGTGCAAGGTGGTTAATTAATTCACATGCTTGGTTGTTTTTCTGGATTTGAATTTGTGATGTTTTGGTGATGACAGCTTTTAAAATTTTGTACTTTATTGTGACAGAAGATCACTTTTGTAAGCATTTTGTATTTGCAACCTTGCTTTTTTTTTTTTTTTTCATAAAGAGAGTCTAAAGCTGCAGGCCTTACAGAACTTGGGTCCATTTCTTGGTACCCACAGTGAGTCTGCACTTGGTACAGAGACTGTTCTGAACAATTTCTTTTTTTTTTTTAAATGTATTTTATTGATTTTTAACAGAGAGGAAGGGAGAGAGATAGAGAGTTAGAAACATCGATGAGAGAGAAACATCGATCAGCCGCCCCCTGCACACCCTCCACTGGGGATGTGCCCGCAACCCACGCACATGCCCTTGACCGGAATCAAACCCAGGACCCCTCAGTCCGCAGGCTGACGCTCTATCCACTGAGCCAAACCGGTTTCGGCTGTTCTGAACAATTTCATTCAGTATTTAATTCACCCTCACTGCAAAACTATGAAGGAAACTACCCCATCCTGGAAGTTCGTCCAATTGGGAGTTAAGAATGCTACCATATTTGTTAAATACCTTACCTAGTGAAATATGAACTAGAATGTTTATTTTGGTAAGACTGTATGTAAAGCAGAAATATTTTCCTTCAGGACAGTAAGCCTCTTTTACCTGCTAAGACAGCGTCGTTACAATTGGTCTTTCCCGCTGCCCTGCAGCACCTGCCCACCTCTGTGCCAGGATTGCCCACATCAGACTTTGTGGTCACTGCTTGTCACTTTGCTTCCTGCAGAAACACAGCCCCTTCCTGCAGTGTTGGGCCTTGTCCTCTTCCTAGCCTCTTCTTCAAGCAGTGTTTTCAGAAATGAAATGAAAATAAAACCCCAGAAGTGCTTCTAGGGCTGGGAAAAGAGTAAGTTGAGAGGGTAACTTTGGGGAGTGAAAAACGTGTCTTTGAATCGGATCTTCTCTGCAGGTGTGCATATATGAGGAATGATATATATATATATATATATATATATATATATATATATATATATATATATATGTCTCTATGTATATGTTCATGGCATATGTACAATACCAGTTATGCAATTAATCGAGGGTAGTTAATATTAAGGGAATTGGAAGACTTTTAAAAAGATTTGCAAAGGAAACCCATGTATTTATCTTTATACTTTGGAATTGAACTTGGTTAGTTATTTTCCAGGTTAAGGATATTATGAAGATTAGTTGAGTCATTTCTTGCTTTACCTACAATATTTGGTTGCCTAGAACATTTCAGGGCTTAAACAATGCTAGGGCAAAGTATATCTTGCTTCCTCCAGCCTCTTTGCTAGGGGTTTTTGGTATAAAGGGAGGCACGGGATTGGAGTGGAGAGAAGCTTGGACTCTGAGGCTAAACAGACCTGGATTATTGAATCTTGATTCCAGGCTTTTCAAACTGGGATATTTCTGATAATCCCCTTTTAGTATAAAATTGTCACTAGCCAGTGCCTTCCTAGAAGGGCCTACTAGGGAGGCATGGGCTAGTTGCTTTATATTCTTTGCTAAGAGTGCAGTATTAGTCCCATTTGACACAGACATAAAGCAAGACAGACCAGAAACCTGGCCTGAAGTCACAGCCGGGCAGACTTTGCTCTCAGGTGTCCCTGTCTACATTAGCACCTGCTCTTCCCAGCCTAAGTTATAACCTTCTATAGGATATTTGCATTTTAATAGAAGGCTCTTGGGTACCAATGCATCTTACACACTGAAAGGCTGATTTCCAAAGGGAGCAATTGGCTGGTTGGGGAGATACTTGATGACTGCCTTCTGGTAGAAACAGAACTGCTTCCAGACTTTTGAAGAAAATGCTTTTATAGGGTAGGAGGGTGCATGCGCATCCCATCATCACAGTCACAGCACTGAAAACAATCATTTGGCAGTTCTAACATGGTTGTAATTACTGAACTGTCTAAAGCTGCTAACCAGGTTTCTCTCTTTCAGTGATATTTATCAGGGAGTGGGGGGCTCCTGACAAACATAATATCTAACACTATACACACTTAAAAATTCTCTTTTACTTAAATTTTCAAAATTAAAATATTGGCATTATGTTCATGTACATTATTTTTTAAATGTGTTCGGCCAGTGGTACCTAACAGGACTCAGCTATAAACATTGGCCATTAAGAGCCGAAACCGTGGTTGCTTTTGGCATTTTAGAGCCCTCCCTGCCAGACACTTCCCTGGTGGCATTCACAAAGAGAGCACACTTTAGGTCACATGATCCCATCACCAGACCTTGATGGTGGAGCACATCAGGGCTTGAAATTGAAGCACCCTTTTCCTTACCTATCTCATCCAGTGGGAGCCTTTCTAACGCTAATTTGGCTGCCTGATTCTCAGTAGATGGTGTAATTATGTAAGTAATGGCAAAAGCAGGGGAATTTGGGGGACATATTTGTACAGCTCACTGTTAAGTAAACTGAGCACCATGGTAATAAGCATAAATTATGCCCAGGCTTCCTTACGTATCAAACATCAAATGAAGGAAATGAGGTTTTTGAAGTGTATAAACTCAAGCGAAGTATATATTACTGAAAGCCTTCACTTCAGAAATTCCAGGTTAAATTTTCTAAGTCTCCTTTCCTTGGGAGAGAAGATAGGCAAGGCGTTTCAGAGGCCCCCAGTAACCTGTAAATAGTTCAGGTTGTAGATCTTTACCCAGTCGACCTTTTGATAGGGTGTTTCCAACACTGGACATCTGGATTTTGGCACCAACTCAGCCCAATGGTTGGCAATGGGTGATTGAGATGAAGGCGTCTCAGTGTTCAGCCTGCATTGGAAACCCCCTTTCCTAGGCTGGCTTCACTTCATCGCTTCCAGGGGCCACACCAAAACATCTGCTGTTAAAATATATGAACATTAAACAAAATCTTTGGTCAGGAGATGTTACGTGTACATTTCTCTTTAGATGTCGGAATAAAGAAAGATTATTTTGTCAAAACCTGGAAAGATCATAGCATCTTAAGTGTTTATGTAATGTTTATTGTAAAGTCATGAGAATTATTCTTATCTGTGGCTTGTGGAAATAGTCTTACTGATTTCTAAGTCATACCTTATATGTCAGTAGAGTTTATGTCGGGAGTTTTCATCTTGGGTCGCCATCAGAATCACTTGGGTGAACCTAGAAAAGTGAAGCTGCCTGAGCTCCACCCCAAGAGCTTATGTGACAGACCCGGGGTGGCCAGAGTCTGTGTGTTGGTTTTTGTTTTTTTAAAAAAATATTTTTATTGATTTCAGAAAGAAAGGGAAAGGGGGAGAGAGAGAGAAACATCAATGATAAGAGAGAATCGTTGATTGGCTATTTCCTGAACATCCCACACTGGGGATCGAGCCCACAACCCAGGCATGTGCCCTGACCAGGAATTGAACTGTGACCTCCTGGTTCATAGATCGATGCTCAACCACAGAGCCATGCCGCTGGGTATGGATCTGTTTTTTTAACATTACACAGTTGATTGTAATATCTTGTCCATGTTGAGAACCCACTGGTGTACATTAATGAAATAATTGACATTGTAAGGATTATGGAATTTAAAAAGTGACTCCCACTGTTAAAGAGGCGTGACCCTTATTGCATTTCCTTACTATAGATGTAGTTTTTAGTTTTACAGGAAGCAGTCATTTACCGTAGAGCAAGTTTGAAGATGTAATAATATCTCATGTACTTTGTACAGCAGACATGCTCATAATGGGGAGCCTGTGGCCTGAGGATCTCTCACTCAGGACACATGTATGAGTGAAGTGACCAAGTTCAATGTAAGTGGGAGTGGTGGGGACACTGGCAAACTGGAGAGCCCTGCTTCACTTAAAAAGGCAGCCATTGCTCCTCCAGCCTGGTGTTGCCATGTTGGAGTGCAGGCCCTTGGCTGGTTGATCCTTTCAGTAATGTTATTATTTGAGAGAGAGAAGCTAGGAGCTAGATGTTTATGTGGAATCTGTCTTTGAATGTTTGCAACTAATACAGGTGGTTTTCAAATATTGTGCAAGAAAACCACTCCATGTAATCATGGTATTTAACAAGAGATATTGAAAGGCCATGTGTTTTAATGGAGTTCATAGGAATGCTGAGATGTACTAGTAAGCTCTGAGGACTTTTGTTTCTAGCAAGGAAGCTACATAAACTACAGAGGCATCAGAGAAAAAATAGTTTAGTTTTTTTTTTAAATTTCCATTTCTCTTTATGAAATGGTTAACTATACTTTAATAAGAAAACTTTGTGATTGAAAATTTTTTGTTTATACCAAATTCTGAACCACAAACCTCGATCCTCAGAGTGTATTAAGATCATCATCAG
The DNA here is from genome assembly GCF_963259705.1 of Myotis daubentonii. Taxonomy (NCBI): domain Eukaryota; kingdom Metazoa; phylum Chordata; class Mammalia; order Chiroptera; family Vespertilionidae; genus Myotis; species Myotis daubentonii. The sequence goes on along the minus strand of NC_081849.1, from coordinate 65,318,279 downwards.
TTGCATTTCCCTCCACTGGGGGACAAAAAAGCAGGATCCCTCAAAAACTCCATCCTGAGTGTTTGCATCATGGTAAGAATACATTTTGCACATGTCTGAGCATCGTATCACTGAAAAACTGGGAGGAAACTTAGCCATGATCTAGTCCAGTTAACTCATCCCTTGGCTGAAGAAGCTGAGGTGATGTGAAGTCATGGGGGACAGACAGAGCTGGGCCCAGAGGAGTGGAGAGAACAGCATGGAGCAATGGTTCAGTTTATGGGTCCGGGAGCCAAGTTGCCTCATCTGGATCCCTGGCTTTGCTCCTTCTGCCATGCTCTATACCTCTCTGTGCCTCATTTTCTTCATCTCTAAAATAAGAACAATAATGCTACCTGTCTTTAGTGAGATGCCATTTATACTTGGTGTGTTAGCTGTTGGGACTCTGGTCAACTTTGAAGAAAAGAAAGCTTCATGCAGTTCCCTTCCTTGCCTTGTGGAGGACTCGAATCCCACTGGCTAGGTGACCTTGGCCAAGTCATTTAATTTCTCTAGGCCTCAACTTCTGCCAGATGAGGATAGTGAGTGTTTACCTCAGAGTGTTTTTATGAGGATTAAAGAAAAACATGTGTATGAAGGGGCTGGCAGCTAGGAAGCACCACATGAATGTAAACACTGATGTGATTGTGCCATCTTTCTGCACCATGGCCACAGTCCTCAGATTAAGAATCAAAATAACCTTATACATTTCTGGGTTTCGCTAAGCATTTTTAGTTTGGGATGGTAGGTGAAATTTGACTTCCCTGGTAGAGTTTTGGTTGGTGTTTGTATAAGTCATACTGAGTGGTCCTAGGAATCCATGAGCTGTTAAAACATTCCACACACAAATTCTTGCTGTTTCAAAATATACCAGCCTTAATTTAGTATTGTTTATCCAGATTGAAGTTTTTGAGACATTAGATCATGTGATGACAAAAATGACTTCCATATTTGATAACTAGAATTTTCTATTTGGGAGAAAAGGCATTTAAGGGACTAGAGAGGTTTATTCAGTTGTATACAGAAGACGTAATTTTTTCATGTACCAACTAAAGCAATGGAAAAACAGGAGATGATTTTGTATGTATCATTTGTCAAGGTTTATTGTGAGTCATTCAAACATACCTATGGGGCTTTGAGGAAAAAAGCCAGGAACATGGCTGTAAGGACTCTAACAAAATGCCGTTTTCTCCTCATTAAGTGGCTGTGCATCTCTTTAATAATGGTCCTTGAGATGTCACATACTCAAATGCTGCAAGTCTCACAGGAAAGTCCCGGAGAGGCCTCGTCTGAAAAGTTGGAGTGGCAGTGGTTGAGTTGTTTACTGATTGTAGGAATATTTAAAATACTTTATTCCTAAATGGTATTTGACAGCCATTGAGATCATGTTCAGTCCTGTAGAATATATTGTCACTGGTTTTCCCCTTCTGAAAATATGCCCGGATCCAATCCATAAGCTGGTCCAGGCTCATGTGACTTTCCAGTACTTAAATAAATGGTTTCCTGCCCTTTTACTAGTATTACGGAGGGTTTCTTTCCTTCTTTTTTCCTTCTCCCTCCCTATGGGCTCTATGTCTTGAAAGATTTTTGTCTAACAAAAAACCTGATTTCAAAGTAATTAAATGTTTTGTTTTTCTGTTGTTATTTTATTTCATGCAGTGACATCTAAAACTCCCAATTCATACATTCATTAAACACTGAGTGCACTGTGCGAGTACTACCTAAGAGCTTGGGATACAGTAGTGAATTACACAATTAAAAGTCCCTGATCCTGGGAGAAGCAGACAAAACACAAATGCATGAGATAATTTCAAAGTCATAACACTGGGAAGAAAATTGAGTGAGGCAGGAGAGAGAGGCTGAGAGGCCCATTTGAGATAAGGCAGTCAGGGGTGGATGGCCTCTTTGAGAGGGAGGCATCTGGGAAGGGACCTGAATGAAGTAGGGGAATGAATGAGCCCTTTGGGTGCTTGTTCCAGGCAGAGGGACTAGCAAGGATGAAGGTCCTGAGTAGGAGTGTCAAGTATGCTTGAGGAGTAGCAGGGAGGAAGGTATACTGGGACAGAGGCTCTGAGTGAGGAGAGTGGTGGGGGAAGGGCTGGGAGCAGTGGTCAGGGGCCTGCGCATGTGGTGTCAGCCGGAGTAACAGAGGAGTTGCAATAAGTCCAGCCCCCCCAGTGGTTATGATGGCTACAGTTTCCGCTATGCTTTTTGTAACATTCAAATAGCTCAGGGACCCCAGTGCCACCTTCAAAGCCCTCTGGAGACCTGGAAATCCTGATGGCTTCTGGAGTGCTTCAAATTTAGTTTGCTTTTTCTTCAATTCGAAAAGCCCTGTTTATATTTTGAAATCTATCTTGAAATACAAATTTTCGACTAACGTAATACATTTGACTAACATAATTCATTTAGTGTTTTGCTATTTTATTCTGGAGTGGGAGTGAAAATAAGGATTATTAATAACCATGATGTGCCCTGACTGGTTTGGCTCAGTGGATAGAGCGTCGGCCTGCGGACTGAAAGGTCCCAGGTTCAATTCCAGTCAAGGACATGTACCTGGGTTGCGGTCACATCCCCAGAGTGGGGTGTGCAGGAGGCAGCTGATCAATGTTTCTCTCTCATCGATGTTTCTAACTCTTTATCCCTCTCCCTTCCTCTCTGTAAAAATCAATAAAATATAAAAAAAATAATCATGATGCATTAAAATAATGCATTAAAAATAAAGCATTAAAGTAATGCATTAAAAATAATGTTGGGTGCTGTTTGCAAAATCTGGGGACCTACAGGTTTCTTAACATTTTTCTTCAGGAGTTTTGTGAAATCTTACCTGGATTTTAGTGGATATGAGTGTTGGCAGAAGGGGAGGAGAGAATGCTCTTGAAACCAGTAACTTAAACATGTTGACAGAAGGGAGAAAATTTTCTGAGTGAGATTATATAGACCATGAGCCTGAACACAGTATTTCACCATCAATACCTTCTATTATTTTGAAAAGTAATGTTTTCTGTAGCTCATCCAGGAAAAATAGATACTGCTTTGTCTTCTACATCTGCATCTTATGGGGATAGGTTAGTGTAAACATTTTACTGGCAAGGTGAACTTTTGTTTTGATTGAAGGCGTATGAACCTCTTCTCTGTATTCTAACCTGCCAGTATCTTTGTTAAACTAATTGAGAAATGGTATGTTTTGTATAGCAGGATGCTGTGCAGTTAATGAGATTCAAGGAAAAAATACATCCATGTATTTCTGTGACATACTCAGAAATACATGTACGTATTTGTATCTGTTAAATTTCTAATTAATACAAAATGATGATACATTAGTCAGCTACTGCCACACGAAAGCAGCATAACAAACTGCTCCAGAACTCAGGGGCTTTCAGCAATAAGCACTCATTCTCATGCTCCCTGTTTGCAGGGACACTGCATGTGGCTGAGGGAGGCTGGATTCAGCTGGGCGGCTCTGCTTCAGGCTGCTGCTCAGCTGATCTGCTATGGATTGGGCACACATCAGCTGACATGTGTTCCCTCTGAGGACCAGGCTGAAGGGGCAGCAGCTACTCAGGGCATGCTCTTCTCAGAGTGGACCACCAAAGCATAAGTAGAAGCCCATTTAAGGCCTATATTCATGTCATGTCCATAACATCCCTTTGGCTAAATCAAGTCTCGAGGCCACATGCAGAATTGATAGGGCCAGGAAGTTGATTCCTCCCTAAGGGAAAGGGAGAGAGATGTGAGCAAACAGTAACCCATTATCACAGATACCTTTTATCAGAAATAGAAAAAGTCCAAAAGGATTTGAAATTTAATAAGGAGATGCAAATCTCTCCCTGAAGTGATCACAGTACTGTATAAACACGAGGTTGCTGAACCCCCAACCTCCCGGAGAACTTGGGAGGCATACACTGGGACTCCCCAGTGAGGAATGAATGAGCAGGGGAATTGAGGCTTAGAGGAAGTACTAGTAAAAGCAGGGAATAATTGCTGCTTAGCCACAAAGGACAGGGAAGCTGCTTCTCTGGTTAGAGATGACCTGGTTTCCATTCTGAGGTTACTGAAGAACCCAGAGGCTTGAAGTGGGGTTGCCCAGTGCTCTGTGCTTGTCTTCTAAGTCCCTGAGCTGTTTGGCATGGCTGAGACGTCTGGGACCCTTCCTGTGATGCTTGTTCCCAGCTCAGAGCTTCAGAAAAGCCCTGGGCTGCTGTGCAGGTGGATCTTGTACCCCTGCTTTCCCCCAGCTCTGAGCCAATGTTACAGGATGAAAAAGAGCTGACCTGCCAGTTGGGACCCCCATTCTCCCACTGTGCATCACTCTTTTTGGTGGCTGAGGGAGCATTCACTGGTATCGGACATCCCAAGTTCTCATTGGGCTTCCCTGTGACTTTGGGCAACTTACTAATGTATAATTTTTTTTTATTTGGGAAATGGGAAATATGGTATCTACCCTATTATACTGTTATGAAGGTTAAGTAAGAGGCAAATCTCACTGTAGTGTCTGGTACATATTAAACATTTGATAAATGCTTTTATTATTCTCTATTATCAGAGGTACTAAGACAATATTCCGTTATTGTTATTCCAGTACTAGAAGCCCAGCGCACGAAATCCAAGCACGGGTACGCTCCCTAGGCCTGGCCTGTGATCAGGGCCATCTTCCCTGGCTGCCCGCAGCCTGCCCTGCCCCCCGCCGCCACCCACCCCAGTTCCCTGTTCGCCATATGGCGATGGGAGCCTGCCGGCTGGGGAAAGGGACCGAGAGATAGTCAGTGCACCTCATAGTGACTAGTCGAGTAGTCCTGGTCGTTCCGCCTTTAGGGTCAGTTTGCATATTACCCTTTTATTAGATAGGATAGGATTTCTGTTTCTCCTCATTAGATTGTGAGCCTCCAAAAGGCATGATTTATGACTCTGTGCTTCATCTCTGTGTTCCATTCTGCAGTAGCACTATGTTTATGATATAGGGACTTAACCAATATCCACTGAACTGTATACAGACATGTATCCACTACCATAAAGCCTTTAACTCCAAGGACTAGATTAAATTGCTCCTAAAAATAGATTTAGTTGTTCTTTTTCAAGTTCACATTTTGCCTGAAATAAAGACTTTTGAAACCTTGAAGGAATTTAAAGGATTTAAGAGGGATTGATGCTTTTCCTTTCATTAGACACTACACACTCAAGGACAGAAGAACTTTATGTTACAGTAGATGAGTTGAAAATAGTATAGTATAAAGGCTAATTTTCACATGTGTCTACATGATTTAAAGGGCATGTAAAGAATACTTGTGCTAATACTCTTCTAATGCCCATCCTTTGAGTTGCCTCTCAGGTTGTGGCTGCGATCTTACCATAAGCTTGTTCAAAGGTATTGTAAATTTTCAGCTAACTCATTGCTCTCAAGGAGTGGTCACTCTAGATAAAAGAATAGTATAATAAATAGACCCAACATTGCGTAGATTAAAAGTCAAGAAGTTTATTTCTTTCATATAAGGATTCAGGGTGGATAGGCTACTTGGCCCCAGGCAGCCCATTCAGGGCTTCAGGTTCCTTCCACCTGATTTCTCTGCTCCCCCACAGTGCACCCCTCTTCTATGTAGTAAAAACTCGGGATCCTTTCCTGAAGATGAACCTTTGTATTCCTCTTGGGGGAAAGGAAAAGAGTACACATACAGTATGTTATGGCCCAGGCCTTCAAGGGTAACCAGTCACTTCCACTCCTATTCCATTGGTGAGAACTCAATTGCATGGCCACATGTAGCTGCAGAGGTGCTGAAGCATGTAGCCACCAGCTATTTCTATTACTATGGAGGAAGGGAGGGCCTGATTTGGGGGACAGCTAGCAAATTCTTGCCCTGGACCAACAAGTCTGCATTAGAGAATTTTGCCTTTTTGTTGAATAGCTAATGTATGGTCTAGTAATTTAATGAGGAAAGAGTGGGTGGTTATAATACTAATTAATAGGATTTACAACTTACTGAGCTCAAGCTATGTGCTAGAGACTGTTAAAAACAATTTAATGCATTGTTTCTTTTGACCCTCTCAGAGAGCTTGCAAAGGAAGTTTGGTTATTATCTGCATTTTATAGGTCAAGACCCTGAGGCTTAAGGAGGGTAAATAATCTCATCAAGATTATACAGCCAGGCATGCTTGACTTCAAGGCCTTCACCATACTGCCCTAGGAAAGGTGAAATTCCTGAAAAATGAAGGATAGTCACATGCTACTTCTCATTCTAGCTTCTGCAGCTAGTCAGCAGCAAAGGCTATCAGGAAAAGCAGTGGGTTCTCTGGAAATAATTCAGTCAGAGGCTACATAAACCTCTACTAGGGATGCTGTGGAGGGATTTTCTGCTTTGCACTGAGGGCCTTGGTGATTTGCATGATTCTCTGTGAAGGTCAAGCGCATTGCTTTGTGCATTCCAGTTTCTGCTTGTCACCCATGACCCCTCATTCCTGTGATAGCAGTGAAGTCCTTTCAACACACACATCTTTGATAATGAGGAGGCACCTGGTGACATAGGGTACAAGAGTCAGTAGTTGACGCTGGGGTTCTAGTGTGACCTTGACTGGTCACTTCAACCTTGAATCTCCATTTCATGGGGAGTAGAATATGTGTAGTATTGGGCTTATGTGTAAAATATGTGTGTTAAAAAGCCAGTGACTAAGAGTGCTCTTTGGGCTCTAGGATTTCTATAGAACTGTAGTAGCTTTCATGTTCTATATATATATAGGGTTTTTGGGTTTTCTTAGATTAAAGGATTTTTCAAGTTAAAAAAAAATAAAAACCAAAAGGGTACTTGTACTGATAATGGTTAGTATTTGTTGAATGTCTACACTGTGCTAGGCATTCTTCTTCTTCTTCTTAGTGCTTTGCATGAATTAATTTACCTAGGGAGGTACACCTATTATTATTCTGCTTTTACAGATGAGGAAGTTTTGCCACAGAGTGGTTAATAGCTTGCCCATTGTCACTCACTAGAAAGTAACCAGAATTCAAACTTGGACTTTGAGATCTAGAGCTACACTCTGCTGCAGGAATGGATGATTTCTGAGGTTTCTCCCGGGTCTGAAAATGCCGCACACAGGCAGCTCCAGACTTTCCTTCTCCAAGAAAGACTCCCAAATAGTTTCCTACCTCCATCGTGACCATGAGAAGCTGAGTGTGAGTAAGAAAGGCCCATATCATATCTTGCTGATAATTTCAGAAATCCTGGAATCTTTTCATTAACACCCAATACAACATGAGGTTCTGTTACACTGAAGTTTCTGACCAGGGGGCTGCTTTGATAAATATACAGAAGGCTTCCTAAAACACAGCTGGTCCTGGCCCTGGGGGCGTACACATGGGCCCCCTTCTCATGAGATGCTTTTGGTATGCAAGGAATGGCCTCCTGGGATGGATAAAAAATGTTCCTTTGTGACTAACCATGCTTTTAAGGGCATCTTAGAATCATAGAACTTTATAGCAGAAGGAATCTTTGAGAACATCTAATCCGACAGCCTCCTTTTATACAACCAGCCTTGCCCATCCCGGGCCTGTCCTGTTCTGAGAGCTGAGGACACAGCGGTGAACAAAGGCCCTGCTCTCCTGGGCCTACATTCTATAGAGGGGACCCAGAAGACACAACAACAGCGAATATGTCATGTTAGGTAGTGGTTAGTACAGAGAAGAAAGGTAAAGCAGGAAGAGCATATAGAGACTGACAGTGGGAGTTCCGTCTATATTGTTTTAGATGGGGTGTTTATGTAAACCTATCTTGCAACCTTTTTTCATTGAACCCCTCCCCAGGAACAAATTCAGATATTGTTTCCTGTTCCCCCAGCCTATGAATGTTAATACCACGGATTCACTGCCTATTTGTTAACGTATATCTGTGCTTTATAGCTAAACAGAGTGAGGTTCTCAGCCCCACTCCAGAACCCATTTTTCACCACCTTGGAGACAGCACCCTGTCCTTCTGTTAAGTTCTGTTTTAGCTGTTGTGAATGAAACTGAAGTAGCTTTTTTTTTTTTTTAAATATATTTTATTGATTTTTTACAGAGAGGAAGAGAGAGAGATAGAGAGTTAGAAACATCGATGAGAGAGAAACCAGCTGCCTCCTGCACATCCCCCACTGGGGAAGTGCCCGCAACCCAGGTACATGCCCTTGACCGGAATCGAACCCGGGACCTTTCAGTCCACAGGCCGACGCTCTATCCACTGAGCCAAACCGGTTTTGGCTGAAGTAGCTTTTTTAAAAGATCACAATCTAATCTAAGAAAAGTTTCTTTTAATTCAAAGCACTTTGTTTTCTAGTGATTTTTTATTGTATGTGAAGTATCAGGGCTTGAGGTGAAAATTTTTAAAAATTGTTTAAGCAGTGAAGTCTGAGACTGTAGACTCTCAGTTTGTATGCATTATACACTATAATAGGCCATTTATCTACTAGGAAGAATGAAATTCATTAAGTCTAATTCATTCTTACTGCATCTGTGAGGAGCCTGCAAAGCTAATAAATGCACTGTCTGGTCCTTCAGAAGTTTGCCCACCACTGCTCCACAGTGTGGTCCCGGACTCCATGGTTTGAAGCTGGCCTCCTCTTGCCATGTCTGCTCTTCAGCCTATGGAAAGAAGGACCTGTTATTGGGCACAGATAGCTGCAGGAAGGTGGAGAAATATAGTTTGCAAATGGGCAATCATTAGCTCAGCTAAAACTGTGAGGCTTCTATTAAGAGGAAGGAGAGTATAGATGTTGGGGTACATTTAGCAGACTGTCACGTAGTGTGTGTGTATGTGTGTGTGTGTTATAGTCTTTTTCTTTTAAAATCTATCATTGGTTGAAGGACATTGCAGGCCATCTTGATTTATGTATAGTGCTCAATAGTTTCAATATAAACAAACATGGGAAATGTGGTGTTGATGGAGGCAGGCTTACTCATCTGCTTGTTGACTCATGCATTCATTCAATAAGCATAAAGTGAGAATGCTCACCCCTTCTTTTCTTGCTAGTGTGCTGTGTCCTATGACCTGACCCGAACCTTCTTACTGCTAAGGAACTACTCCTGTTTATAGAGCAGTGGTTCTCAAAGTGTGGTTCCCAGCCCAGCAGCATCAGGATCTGCCAGGACTGTGTTAGAAATGCAAATTCTCAACACCGCGTCCTCTTGCCTCAGACCTACTAAATCACAAACTATGGGGGTGGGACCAGCAATTTGTGTTTTGACAAGCTCCCAGGCAATTCTGCAGCACACTGGTGTAGAAGATGTAATCTTAATCCATAATTATAATGAGGGCACGGCCCCCTTCACTGAATGAACGTTTTGTGCTTTCAGAGCCATCAACAAACATTTTCTCCTCTTACCTAGATTCCTTATCAATACTCTCTTGTACTCAGAAAATGTACACAAGTCAAATTAGACAAATCATATTTTGGCTCCGGATTTATTCCAGCAGACAGTGGCAGACTCTGCCAAAGCCACAGAGTGACTCCCCACGAAATTGGCCAGGCGACCACCAGCACCACCACCACACAGAGCGTTTTCAGCCCTTGACTGGTTCCTCTGTGTGAAAAGGGGCCTTGAGAGCCTTGACCCAGTGACTTTCAGATGCGGAGGAAAACAGACGCTTGATGCTGGTCCAACGTAAACAGGGCCCAGAGAACCTTTCACAAGCAAGGACCTGGTTAAGGAGCGATGGCTCCAGCAGAACGATTTAGGTGACTTGGTATGGAAGTATATTGTTGCACAGTTCTTGGCAGCCACAAAACACAGTTTTTCTGGAGGGAGTGGCAATTTGGGTCGAATGAATACTGTGTCTGTCAAAGGTAGATCTGTCTATATGAGGTAGTGCAGTTCAGACAATACCTGTGTTAGCCTGTATGACCTCCTGATCACCTTACAGATCAAAAAGCTGAAACATTGCAAGGTTCATGTGCATGAGGCCTTCTACCCAGTAGGAGGCCAGGTGAGAATTTGAACCCGGATTCTAGAAACCATACTCTACTGCCCTACAGCACATCCTCCAAAAGTGGTGTTTGTGTTTCTGCTTCTGTAGTTGCACACACCAGCGCACACCCATACGCACACATTCTGGGCTCTCACGACCTGACTCCGTTGTTTCCCTGGGTCTCCTTTGCAGGGGCTGTTCCTGAGTGTGACAATTCAGAATTGGGTGGAGGCTCTTCTCGCTGCAGGGCCACGAGCCACCAGGCCCTGCTTTCTGTGTTCAATACCTTTGCTGATGGACTTTGAAAGGGGAAGAAAGGATTACTTACTGCAGGCCAGAGAGCTGTAAGAGGTTCCCAAATTACTCATTTCCCATCTGAATTTCTCCTCTTGCCTCAAAACTAAAACACTCTTTATAAGGGAAGAATGAAGACCCTGTGACTGAGGCAGCACATTCGGTAATTAGTGCACTTGTACCTCCATCAGAAGAGGGAGGTATTATTCCAGAGCCCTGCAGACTGCCCTACACCCCGAGTGGACGGTTTGGTTTGACTGATGTGTACAGTAACTGAAGACAGTTTATGACTGGTGTGGGTTTTAATCTTCTCTCAAAATGAGTTCTCTTCATATTCTGTCCAACTGCCCAGTCCCTTTAATGGGCCTGAAATTGAGTAAAATGAGAAGGTGCTAAAATAGTTGAAACAAGAAGTGAAACCTTCTGTTTCATCATCCAGTCCAGAAAATATACAGTATATTTTTACTGTGGCCTCTCTTCCCTCCCTCTCCCAATCATTTTTATTAGAGATTGATGGGATTGCAGAGTGGTTTAGTGAGAAAAGCACTGGAAACCGAATTTAGTAAACCACAGGCCAATTTTATTTTTTTAGTTTTAGTGAACAAGGGCAAATAGCAGTTGCAAACAGATTACAGTATCTGCTTCTAAGCTTTTTCTTTGTTGATGTTTGTGTTCTTGCCCTTTCTTGTGTGTTTTGTCTATTTTGACTATAATCTTCTTTGAGGAGAAAAGACCATTTTTCTATCATAGGAACCCATTTTTATTTTAGTATGTAGGCTTCACCTTAGTAAGAAATTGATATTTGTGGTCATTGATGTTACAGAAATTTTGAAACTGAGAAATTATCATAATTAATAAATGATAGGTAGTGGCTTCATATTAATGGTAATCAAGATCCTCAAGTTGCTTAGCAATAGATTAGTAAGGTATAAGCAAAATGTTAAAGGGTGCAGTTGGGTAGGGAATGTGAATGGAATTTATTTTACACCTGTACAGTGGGGCCTTGACTTACGAGTGGCCCGACTAACGAGTTTTTCAAGATACGAGCCGTCTCTCGGCCGATTTTTTGCTTTGAGTTGCGAGCTAAAATTCGGGTTACGAGCCAGCTTCAGATACCCCACCGCTAGTTGGCGCAGCGAACGTCACAGTGAACGCCACAACATCAGCCCAGCATCACGTGTCTCACTCGTTCACTTTAATTATTTGACATACGAGTAATTTGAGTTACGAGCTCCGACACGGAACGAATTAAACTCGTAAGTCAAGGCCCCATTGAATAGGCAGGCATCGGGAGATGCTCAGTAAATGTGGTTTGGTTAGTTGGTTTATTGCTGAGTGAATGTTTGAGTCCTGCCCTTACTCCAGGGCACTAGAAATGAGAGTAAGGGTGCCCAGGGATCTTGAAGGGCCTGTATAAGTGTAGAATCTTAAGTACTAGAAGGGTCATTAGAGGTCTCAAACCCATCCAGCAACCCCATGCGACATTTCTTCCATAGGAATCCTGACAAATGGCTCTGCCACTCTTGACCATTGTAATAATTAAGGGCGCATCATCTCCTTTCAGGTCCATTGGGCTCCATTCTATTGTTGGATGGCTCTGATTATGGGATCAATTTGTGGGATTGTAGCGAAAGCTCATCTGTGCTTTGCAGCTTCTCCCTATACAGGCCAGTTATCCTCATGGGGGAGGGAGGTCAGGCAGGATACCAGTCCCCAAGCCCTTAGAAAGCCTGTTTTAGGGGCGGCCATTCATTTCCTCCGTCCCACTGTGGAAGGACCCAGGCACTTCCCGGTGTTCTCCCTGGATTCTTCCTAGAGAAGTTTTTATGGGCATTTCTTTTAGATTTTCATGATGATTGTTGCAGGGGAACATGGAGAGAAGGCAAGTGGGGGCAGGAGAGGACATATAGTATACAAAATAGTTCTGGGCTTTTGGGTCCTCACAAAGGTGTTGCAGGCCTCCAGAGTCTCCGTAACGGAGGTATCACATCCTGGCTGTGGTGAGTGGTGGCCCCATCATGGCCATTGCTGGGCCACATCAGTTCTGGCTGTCACATTTAATGAAACAGGCCTCCAGACAAGGGCTTCAGAGAAGGAAGTCTCTGGAAGCCTTGAATGAGATGAGATGAGAGACTGGTAATGCGGAGCTTGGTGAAGAGAACACAGTTCCAGTTATGAGGCCTGTCAAGGAAGAGGGAACAGATGGTTTAACCCTTTGTGGTCCAACTTTATTTTTGGAATTCAAACAGTCTGGTCCAAATTAATTGACGGGATTGAATGTTGAACTTTTTAATGTTCTCATTTTAAAGTTTAAACCAAAAATTCACTGATTATATTATTAAGTATGTTCAATCCAAGAGTTCACTCTTTAAAACATTTCATAGTGTGGTATCTTTTGAAACTGGTCTTTCGAGTCAGCCTCGACGTTGGACCGAAAAGGGTTAATGTGGGTTCAGAATGGAGATCGCAGTGGGCCAGTTTGCCTCAGGTAGAGTTTCCCGGTATCTCCATCTAGAATTGAACAATCCCTCAGGATATTAATAATGAAAATTTCCCCAATAGAAAAGTTAGTCATCTCTTTAAAAAAAAAAAATCATGATCTGAATGTAGACTTTAGGAAAAGACATTTTGTGAAAAACATTGTTACCATTTTTTTTAGTATAAAAGTCATGTTTTTAATCTAAATTTAATTTGTTTGCAAAAGAGCCAGACATTTTCATTTAATTAATTTTATTTGATCAACCCATTTTCTAGGCGCCACTCCCGGGCTGATGCAGTGTTGGGAACTGTGAGCTCCAAGGTGAGCATACACAGTCTCACTTTGGGGGTTACTGGTGGCTCCACACCGCTCCTAGGGCAACGGTGTTAGGTTTGCAGTACGGACAGCCTCTGAGCAGGGTCTAGAAGGAGGAATGACATGAGAAGGGCCAACATTTCCACGTGGGTGACTGCATGCAGAGGCACGGGGCTGTGGGAAGAGCAGCTTGCATTGGCTTCCATGGACTAGTGCTTGGTGGGAGTGGGCGCATATGGCAGAGGGAAGTGCAGGAGAAGGGGAGCTGACCATTGCCCAGTAGGTTGGTTTTCCTTCTATTTTTTATGTTGCAGGGGTGGGTGTGCAGTTGGCCTGGCAATCCTGGGCTGTACAGTTTGGTTGGAGGCAATCCCAGACTGTTCTCAGCCGAAGCATTTTTCTCCATCTTTGCTTCAAAGGCAAAATTGTCATAAACTGGAAATTGGCCTCTTGAAGTTGGAAATTAGCCAAATAGCTCCTAAACCTTTTACATGATTTATAAATTTTAAAAACTAAGAAACTACATAATACTTCTCTGTACTTGTGAAAATGCAACACAGATTTAAAAAACGTTTAGTCTTTTTTGTTGTTGTTTTGTTAATCCTCACCCGAGGGTATTTTTCCATTGATTTTTAGAGAGAGTGGAAGGGATGGGGAGAGAGAGAGAGAGAGAGAGAGAGAAACCATCTATGGGAGAGAGGCACATCGATTGGCTGCCTCCCAGAGCCCCACTGGGGACAGGGATGGAGTATGCAGCCAAGGTACATGTCCTTGACTGGAATCGAACCCAGGACCCTTCAGTCCGTGGGCCAACACTCTATCTGCTGAGCCAAACCAACTAGGGCAGTGGTCGGCAAACTCATTAGTCAACAGAGCCAAATATCAACAGTACAATGTTTGAAATTTCTTTTGAGAGCCAAATTTTTTAAATTTAAACTCTATAGGAAGGTACATTGTTATTAACTTAATTAGGGTATTCCTAAGGCTTAGTAAGTAAGAGCCACACTCAAGGGGCCAAAGAGCCGCATGTGGCTCATGAGCCGCAGTTTGCCAACCACAGAACTAGGGCAAAAAACATTTAGTCTTAACAGTAATCTTTGTATCGCCGTATTAGTTTTATCTGTGTATCATTTCTGGGCTTTCTCACTCTGTCATTTTTCTCACTGTCTCCACTTTTCACACTTTCTACTTTCCTCGTTTTCCTGTATCTGTAACCCGTTCTTCAATCATTGCTGCCTCATCTGTTTTTCTTTATTAATTTGCCACATTTACTCCATTATTCTTAAATTTCCTGAGTCAGAGTTTTTATCTTTCTCTTTTACAAAGGAAGACTAAAGCAAGATTTATTTTTACCTATGTAGCCTCTGATGTTTTTCTCCCCTTCGTCTGAGTCGATGGAAGAAAGAAGACACTAATAGTGTCTGGCATAAAGTAAGCATTTAGTAAGAATTGGAGGAAATGCAATAAAGCTTGGAGAAAAGGGATATGCTAATGGGGGTGAGCATATTGGAGTCACTGGTGGGTGGGGTGTCAGTGGGTCAGAGGGCAGCTTACTCAGACCAGGAACTAGATGCAAAGTTTCATGAGAAGTAAATCAAGCCACTTTTTTCAGTTCATACTTTGGGACTTGATACTAAATGTAGAACTTTTAAAGTATCTGGATGAATTGTAGTAAATTGTTGAAGTGATGGGGTTAACTCTGGGAAAGTACTATACAGAGGAGGTTTGACAACGTGTTATGAATCTAATTCATTTCCTTTTAAACCCATCAGGAGCTGATCTCTGTAGCCTTTTTTTTTTTTTTTTTTAAGTATGAGAGATCATCTGCTTAATCAACAGCTCTGGCTGGATCTCACCTCTACGTGATGAAATAATTAGTCAAATTGAAACTCACTTCATCCTGTCAGAATGAAACCGCATAAAGACGAGAACCTGCTGATTTGTTTGGGGGGGAATCTGTAGGTAAAATGATAATGTGCCTGATATCCTAAAGCAGAAAGAAAAATGATTAGTAAGTAAATGCCCACATGAGCTGCGGTTCTTTTTTTGTTTGTTTTTTACTAGTAAAGAGTATTATTGTGAACCTTTGCTGCATTGTGGCAATTTATAACAATTTCAACTTGTGTTTCTTAAAAATTCAGTTTTGACCCTCAAAATTCTAAAAGCAAATGCATTTTATCCTGTTTTTTAAAGTATTGTAGAAAATGAAGATATAGAAAAATACAAACATAAATTGTAGAAAACTTAGAAGACATAAAACATAAAGCACATTCATAATCCCCCCTCCCAGGCCTGTTACTGTTAACATTTGGATGTAGTTTCTCTTTGTTTACACAAATTATTACATTATTCTGTATAATTAATATCATATTTTTGTTAACCTATAACTTAAACATTTTTTACTTGTAGTAGAAATTCCTTGTACATGAAATTTGTAACAGCTCCTTCTATTGAATCCATGCACAGTAATTTAAAATAGTTTATGAGTTTACATTCAGCTTAGAGACACTGAAATCACTGGAAAGAGTCACTGTCAGGCCACGGCAGGGGCCTAGAGGCCGGGCAGCCTGTGGCAAATGAAGCGCATGCACTTTGCAGCCACACTGGCCTCCTTTCGGACCAACCTGAGTGCTTCCGAATCTCTCACCAGCGTGAAGCAGGAGAGAGCTGCTCGCCTCTTCGGAGAGGGAACACCTGCCCTGAGCTCTGTGGAGACCCGGCCCCAAAGTGCAGACCTGCGCCAGCTCATGACATCGTTGCCATTGGTCTGTGGCAAAATGAGGAAAATGACAGAGACACCCTGTCATTTGTGTCCCTTATTCTGAGACAATGCCCTTGGTCAGCTAAACTGCTGTTTCTTTTATGAAATGAAGATGATAATAGAGAATCATTCCTTTTCTGGGTCCGTCTTTGGACATTACTTGTTTTTTAAACTCCTGCTTTGTGAAATCCAAGTCGGTGAGCAACTCTTTTGAAGGCCAGCTGTGCCCAATTCTTGGCATTTCCGCGACTGTCCCTTGCGTATCTTTGCTTTCCTTGCTGACTCTTCCCCATGCTCATCCCCACCCTTGGACAGGATGGCACTTCTGTCAGGGTCCCCTGGAGCACCGCCCTCTAAGCTTTCTGGACAGGCCTCTCCAAGTAGAATGATCAGTTCCCTTCATGTACTCCATTCCCTGACAGAGAGTCTAGAAGCTCCTTGAGGCTGACAATGCTCTTGGGAAGGGCACAGAGGAAGGTACACCAGTCCAGGGCACCATCTCTTGGGACCACGAGGGCATCTGTGTCCTCAGGTGTTCCTGCCGAGGTTCCTGCTGAGGAAGGTGCTTTTCCAGTCAACGGTGTAAGACTTTTACAAACAGTGTGTTCATTTCATGGGGGTTGGGGTTAGGGCAGCCGTGGGCAAACTACGGCCCAAAGGCCGGATCCGGCCCGTTTGAAATGAATAAAACTATTGAAAAAAAAGACCGTACCCTTTTATGTAATGATGTTTACTTTGAATTTATATTAGTTCACACAAACACTCCATCCATGCTTTTGTTCCGGCCCTCCGGTCCAGTTTAAGAACCCATTGTGGCCCTCGAGTCAAAAAGTTTGCCCGCCCCTGGGTTAGGGGCATGTGGGGAAGAGACTAGAATAAGAGCATTGACATTGCGAAGAAAACGAAATGAGTGCTGCCCTGGCTGCTGTGGTCCAGTTGGTTGAGTGTCCATCTGTGTACCTCAAGGTAGCTGGTTCGATCCCGTTCAGGGCTCATGCTGGGGTTGCAGGCTCCATCCCTGGTGGGGAGTGTGAGGGAGGCAGCTCATCAGTGTTGCTCTCTCCCATTGATGTTTCTCTCTCTCCCTTCTCCCTTCCTCTCTCTCTAAAATCAAAAACCTTAAAAAAAAATGACTGCTAAGAACACGTGAATTACCTAGTAATTATTCAGCTCATTGCCATATCAGATGTTTCTGCTGATACGTTTATTTGAGACAGTTCCCAGGTTTAAAGAGAAGTGAATTTGTTTCCTTCCCCGTTGATTCAAATGGAAGAAAAATGGGTAGTTGTGTGTTAATTTGTTTGAACCCATGTTCTCGGGCTTTCCCATTGCTTCCTATTCCACTCTAGATTAGTTTCCCTGTCTCTTGCTGAGAACGCCACCAGGGAAGGAGGCGTGCCCAGAAGGGCTGGCAGCAGCTCACAAGGACAGGCCCCACATGTCTGAGAGACGAGGGTTAGGGTGGGGACCTTTGAGCCTGCCTGTTCACGTCTGACCTTCAGGCATGAACTGCTGCTCTTTCTTTTTCTGGGTACATCTTTCCTGACACTGGCGACACACCTCTTCGGCCCTGTTTCCAGTCTGATAGGCATTAAGAAAAAAAGGAGGATTGTCATGCATTTGTTGACAGGGCAAGAAGGGGGCTGTCGTCGGTGCAGATTGCTAAAATAGGAGAGCTTGGGCTGCCTGCGAGGAGGCGTTCACAGGCAACAGCCCAGCCCTGTGACTGCTCTCTGCTGTTATGAGAAAGGTCTTGTTTCCTTCACCGAAAATGACAGTGAGAGTGCTTGGTACCAAGAGAGAGAAAGTTATCGTTTTGCTATGCTTGCCTTTGGATTAGGGGGGGAAAGTTGGATACCGTCTCTTTGTTAAAATCAGAACAGAATAGTACATAGAACCAGTATCAGTGGACGGACAGCCTTACCTGTCTTTAAACTCCCTGCATAGCCAGCCAGGGAGTTTTCCTCCCACAGGCTGAGCTGCAGGCATCGGCTGCGCAATGTGGCGTAGCAAATACACGACTCGCCCTGCTCCTTTGTGCCGCTCTCTGATGTTTCAAGTCTCCTTGGCTAGTGTGTGAGCTTATGGGGGGCAGGAACCATGTCTTACTCTCTCTAACTTTTTTACTAATAAAAGGTCTCTAGTGTCAAGTAGGAATTTGGTAAGTGTGTTTTGAATGAATGGATGAAGAAATGGATGGATGAGTAAAACAGTTCCTTACACCTCATTCTGATGATACCACAGAGTCACTTTCAAGCCAGATAATGCTCACATATGCTTTCTGAGTAGGTTAAACGTCGGGAAGTTAGACTATATGTAAAATGTTCTCTGAAGTCCATGCACAGTAGCAAGGAATCAGAAATATCCTACTTGAGTAATGATGACATGGGATGGGTTCGATAACTGGTACATTCACTTGCTCTTCTAATCAGTATCTAAAACAATGGTGCTTATGTAGCAGCCTAAAAAACACATTGAACAAAATGTCATAAAAGTGACATTCCAGAGTATATGTATGTATGCTCACAAATATTTGGGCAAACTCAGTTGCACAGCAAAAAAAAAAAAAAAAAAAAAAAGGGAAATTCACCAAAAAAGTTATTTTTTTTTTACTGTATTGAAAAATGTTCTGAAACAAATACATCAGTTGTGAACAGTTTCAAAGTCTGAGGGGAGATACTTATTTTCTAAGACTTTTCTGTATCATGGAGATATTTTATGATTATTTTTAAAGGAAAAATAGTAGCAGGTTAGTAGCAAGGACATAGCAACAGTGTCAAGGTTGCCAGTTAACATAGGAAGAAGATGGAAAGTTCCACTTAAAATAACAGTATTTTGGGGCCACTTAGAATAGGAAGACCCAAGTCTGGTAACCCCTGAGGACCTCTCTGTTCAAGAGCTTAGCGCCATCGGACTGTTTATAATGCTGATTGTGCATCTAGTAAACAGCTCATTATGTTCAGTAGACTGTTTAATAAGGCATGGAATTAGTACCCTTTCAGTACTTACTTAGTAATTAACGGCACTTAAGATAAATTTCAGTTATCCAAAAATCCAATCATGTGAAATACCTGAATATCCTGAAACTTCACAAGCCAGGCGGGTGTCTCAAGTACTCCTCACAATGGTCAGGTGTGTCATTGTTCCCAACATGTAGAAATGCTGATCAGCTGATCAGTGAGGAAGTGGCTCTCTCTATAACTCAGCGTTTTATGGTCAGGAGATTTCGTCGGGATGTCGGCTTCTCACCTTTGGCCTTCTTTTCCTCAGCATGGCTAATTATTTCCAACTGTGTGCTTCAGTTTTTGTTGGCTTGACGATCGTGACCCTCCTGACAGGAGGTGTTTTTTGTACTGGCCATGTGACCAAAGCCATATTGACATTTCTTCAGAGGACAAAATCAAGGAATGTAGAGAAATAACATTTAGGATGTTAGCATAGGGATTATGGTAGGGCTTCTAGGAAGCATGTGGAAGTGACATGAAGAAATGGAATACTACTCAGCAATAAAAACATGTGGGACACCTGACCCACACAGCAGCATGCATGAGTCTCAAAACTGCGTGCTAAGTGAAAGAAACCGGGCACAAGGCTGCACACTGGATGATTCTGTTTACTTGAAATTCTAGAAAAGGCAAAAAACCATAGCAACAGATCTGGTTGCCCAAGGCCTGGGATGGAGAAAGGTGCTTGACTACAAAGAGGCACCAGGGAACTTTTGGGGAGTGATGCAAATATTCTCTTTTTTATTTATTTATTGCTATCATGGTCACACAAGTGAATATATTTGCCAAAACTCATCAAACTACACACTTAAAAATAGGTGGATTTATATAAACTCAATCTCTGTAAAGCTGTTTTTAAAAGTTAATGTGGTGAAAGCTTCAGATCGCTTTTCATGCGCCTTTGAAGATGAATTAGTAACAAACCATTTTCAGTTTTGTTGGATGTCGAGAAGATGCTACCATGCTAAATGTTTAGGAACGCCTCATCTGACATGATATGGGTTGCAGTTTGAGTGAGTGATTAAGCCACAGGTTCGGGTTATAATTTATCCCCAGCTTTGGGTTTTCCTTGTCTCCATTTCAATATGATTTCCTATTTGCTTCCAGTATTTTGGAAGGCGTGACCCCCTAGAGTCATACCCTCAGGACCCAGAGAAGCAGCGATCTCACACTTTGGCCTTGCCTCCAGCCCTGCCGGTGCCCTGGATATTTTAGTCACCTTGTGCTCGGCCCTTCCACTTGGTGAAATATGGATCAGTCTGGAAGGACTGTTGAGGATGGGCTTCCTTGTTTCCAAACGTTCTTTGTTCCTCCATTCCCCGTTCAGCAGTCTGTGACCTCTTTCCTTTTCCCAGTGTCAAATGTATTTTTATGTTTTAGTGGAAACTAATTGTTAAAACAGAAGCGAGATTGATCTTATTTCTCCAGCTAAATAGAAAGTAAATTGAGCCCTGGCCAGTGTGGCTCAGTTGATTGAGCATGTCCCTGTGTACCAAGAGGTTGTAGGTTTGGTCCCCAGTCCAGTTTTGGGTGGATTAATGTTTCTCTCTCACATTGATGTTTCTCTCTCCCTCTCTCCCTCTCCCTTTCTCTCTCTCAAAAATCAATAAAAAATATGTTTTAAAAAGTAAATTGAAAAAGAACAACCAAAATTAATTTCTAGTTTGAGTCAAAATGTATATTGTACTCTTCCCTTCTTGGACTTATTAATAATGCTGGGAAACCAGCTATGATTTTTCAACAAATTTAAGTTTTTTAAATCCTCATTCTAGGATATGCTTTATTGATTTTTTAGAGAGAGGAAGCAGCGGGGGAACATCAATGTGAGAGAAAGACATCAATTGGTTGCCTCCCACGCATGCCCTGGCCAGAGATTGAACCTGCAGCCTAGGTGTGTGCCGCGACTGGGAATCAAACCTTTTGGTGTACAGGATAACACTCAAACCAACTGAACCATCCAGCCAGGGTTCAGCAAATTTCATTTTGATTAAAACAAAAAACAAAAAACTGCCCTGACCGGTTTGGCTCAGTGCATAGAGCGTCGGCCTGTGGACTGAAGGGTCCCAGGTTCGATTTCGATCAGGGACATGTACCTTGGTTGCAGGCACATCCCCAGTGGGGGTTGTGCAGGAGGCAGCTGATCGATGTTTCTAGCTTTCTTTCCCTCACCCTTCCTCTCTGTAAAAAATCAATGAAATGTATTTAAAAAAAAAAAAAAACTGAAATGGAATGATTAGGACTCTTTCTTTCATCTGTCCATTTCCTTTATTTTTTGGGGGGGGGGCGAGGGGAGAAGTATAATTTAGAGTCTCATTTGTAATATGCATGAGCATTTTTGCTGCTAGAAGATTATACAGTGATTAAACTATGATTGTATATATTTATTTTTATTTTTGATGTCAGCCTATTGTTTATTTGATGAACTCTTTCTTTTTTTAGTTGATGTTTTAGTCTTCTCCTCTCTCTTCCCCCTGCATTCCCCCTGTAAAGCGCCTGTGCAGGCCCTGGTGTTGCATGAGCCCAGCCTCCGTGTGACAAAGTGGTGTCACTGCTGATTGGCAGCTGGGCCTGAGACGCTGGAGCTAAACGGCAGCTCCCATTGTTTCTTGCAAATGTCTGCCTCTCAGGACTGTGGAAATTGATGACCGAATAGTGTTGTACGAATAGTGTACGTATGATTCCGGACAGAGCAGTCTGCTTTTCTTTCATGCAGTGTGCTGAGAATATATGCAAAGCTTTCTTGGTCCCATGCCCTGAACTCTTTTATTTCCTCTAATATTTCAACCTTTTACAAATCATCAGTATCTTTAATCTCACTCTTATTACCAGCTCAAAACTCAGCATTGAAGGGGAAGTTGATTTGCTGTGTGACCTTGGGTTTGAATTCCCTTATCTTAAAATTGGGAGGATAGGCCTGCCTACTCAGGGGATGTGGTTTAGAAAAGCTAATTAGTGATTATAAAGCAATTTGTAAACATGCTTAGCAGTGCAGAATCTGATTCAAATTCTTTCCCTTCTTTTCACGCCCCCCCCCACACACACACACAAGCACCTTTCATCTTCATGAGTTCATTTATTACTCCATTCCTTCATTCAACATCTTTTTCTTTTTTTACAGAGCATCATCTAGGTTCCAGACACTGCTTTAGGTGATGGGGACTCAGCAATGAATGCAATTGACTGCCCTTCTGGAGCTTACATTTTAGGAGGAAAGACAGATAATAAAATAATGAAACAAGACCTGGCTTATGTTTTTAAAGGGCTGCACTGATGAGAATACACCATAGAGGCCTCTTATGTATAATATCATTTTCTCTTAACTTAAAAGGATCTGTCTGTGGTTCCAAAGACTGGACATAGGTACAGGTAATGTTTCCTCTCCCTGATACAAGGGGACACATTCAGTAACTTCTACAGAGGGTAGAAGAAACAGTCTTGCCATTGATTCGTTCCTACAGTACATACCGTGTGTGTGCACCTAACACTGTGTGGTCAGTGGAACATTGTCTCCAAAGGATGTGGTCCCTGCCTGTGATGGGGAGACAGACACTCCAGCTGAGAACCCCAATTCAGTGGAACACCTGCTCTGAGGAGGAGTGTCTTTTCAAGGTGCAGTGGTGAGGACCATACCTGAGGAAGCCAGAGAAGGCTTACCCAGAGAAACAGAGCTGGAGCTGGACCTTGAAGAATATGGACCAGTGAGTGAAATGTACTCGTGTCAGGAGGGGCTTTCCAAGCAGGGAACAGC
The DNA here is from genome assembly GCF_963259705.1 of Myotis daubentonii. Classification (NCBI taxonomy): domain Eukaryota; kingdom Metazoa; phylum Chordata; class Mammalia; order Chiroptera; family Vespertilionidae; genus Myotis; species Myotis daubentonii. The sequence goes on along the minus strand of NC_081849.1, from coordinate 65,295,736 downwards.
TCTCCACAAAGGCCAGCAGCCACAGAGCACAGCCTGGTGGCCTGTGCCAGTAGCCGTGTTTCAGTCAAGCCGGGATGTGGAGAAGGAAACACAGAGTTGTGGAAGGTGAGGCAAGACCCCAAGGGCTGGACCAGTGATGGCAAACCTTTTGAGCTCGGCGTGTCAGCATTTTAAAAAAACCCTAACTTAACTCTGGTGCTGTGTCACATATAGAAATTTTTTGATATTTGCAACCATAGTAAAACAAAGATTTATATTTTTGAGATTTATTTTATATATTTAAATGCCATTTAACAAAGGAAAATCAACCAAAATATGAGTTCGCGTGTCACCTCTGACACGTGTGTCATAGGTTCGCCATCACTGGGCTGGACTGAGGGTCAGGGAAAGCCTTTCATTCTGTCTCTCAGGAGAATGCGGGCCATGGCCCAGTGCCTGTGTCCCAGTCACACAGCCGGACTGGGATGGAAAGCTCTCCTGACTCCCAACATGGTGCTTTTTCTACTCCCACACGGTGCCTGTAATTTTTATTCCTGAACTGAGTAAGACCAGGGCCAGGGTTGACCACCGCAGTGAATTGGGTTACATCTGATAGAGCAGCGGTTCTCAATCTGTGAGTCGCCAACCTGTGGGTCGCCACCCCTTTGGGGGTCGAACGACCCTTTCACAGGGGTCTCCTAAGACCATCGGAAAACACATATAATTACATATTGTTTTTGTGATTAATCACTATGCTTTAATTATGTTCAATTTGTAACAATGAAAATACGTCCTGCATATCAGATATTTACATTACGATTCCTAACAGTAGCAAAATTACAGTTATGAAGTAGCAACGAAAATAATTTTATGGTTGGGGGTCACTACCACATGAGGAACTGTATTAAAGGGTCGCGGCATTAGGAAGGTTAAGAACCACTGTGATACAGTCATGCAGGCTGTTCACTGCATATACATGAGCGGGAGGGGGTCGGGTGCTGAAATCCAACCTGCTCTCTGCCAGCCACACTGCAGAAGAGCCATTTCTTTTGAATAAGGGCTCTCGAGCGAGCAGGGCCCTGGGTGGCCTCCTGAGACGTACTCTGGCTCTGAGGGACAAACACAGGGAGAAACTTCATTTCAACACCAGGACTTCCTTCTGTACTTGGCCTCTTAGTCCATGCTCGAAGCTAAAAATAGGGGTGTAGGGGGGGAAACAAAAGGAAGGATGCCCACAGTAGAAAGGTCTCATGTACTCCCTCAGGGGTACTTGAGGAGGCACCTCCTCCACTGTCCTTAGGACTCATTTCTGACCCTGGGAGTCTGGGCCCCCTGCGGTCTTCCTCCTAAGTGGGCTCTGTCAGGAGCCTCACCGGCTCACACTGCCAGGCCTCTGGCCAGGAAGTATTGCTACACAGGTGGTAGCCGTGGTCTAGTGTCTGTCACTGCAGAATCCCCAGCGATGGCGCCCAGGAATTTCACCAAGCTCCCCACATAATTTTATGGCCATTTGAGAAATTCTCTTTCTGTGTGATTCTCTTTGTCTTCTGCTGACAAAGAAGAGGGAAAACATGTTGGAGCATCCTTCAGAAGCGAACCCAACCATTTTTAAATTAGTTTTATTTCATTTAATAATCTACCTTGGACATCATTCATATGAATGGTACATCTGCCTCATTCTTGTAATGGCTACATCCTATTTCACTGTGCATATATACTATAATGTACCTAACTAATATTTTTCTGACTGTGGTATTTTCTCTAACTGTAAACTCAGTAATAGCTTGTATATCATGACTGGTATAATTTTTGTCTTATTTTTAAAATGAAAGAAATTAGAAAAGAGTGTTTGAATTTTTTTTCAGTTTTCCATGTGTAGGTATACTAGTTGAAATGTTAAAAATTGTTTCTTAGTTCAGGCTGTGGTCAAAAGTTGGAAAGCCATAGATATAGAGAACTATGGATATTTAAAGTCACCCAACATTGGAACTTGTGTTATCTTTCTGTGGGTGAGTTCATAATAACTGCTGAACTTACTTTATGTGGCCACATGCAAAAATCAGGACTTTAAAAAATGTATTATTGCTCAGCCAGCTTGGCTCAGTGGTTGAGTGTTTGACCTATAAACCAGGAGGTCATGGTTCGATTCTTGGTCAGGTCACATGCCCAGATTGTGGACTCCATCCCCAGTGTGGGGCATGCAGGAGGCAGCCAGTCAATTATTCTCTCTCATCATTGATGTCTCTCTCTCTCCCTCTCCCTTCCACTCTGAAATCAATAAAAATATGTTTTAAAAAATACATAAGAATACAAATAAAAATGTATTATTAGTTTGGCCTATGCCTTGTAGTTGAAGGCGTGCTGCATAGAAAATGCCTGGTTTGATCTTGGGTCTGTAGATACTATAACTTAACAGTTGAATGGAGAGTCTTGTTGGAGCTCACTTGATGTTACTCTAAATACAGCCTTTTACTGAGGAAACTGGCCTGGTGTGCGTGGTGTTGGCCTCTGACCAACACCTTACAGGAATTTTCTGGCATTCCACCATGTATACCTACAGAACATCGGGCAGGTTCTCTGGCTCCACCTCTAGAGCTCAGAAAGCTGAGCCTTTAAAAGATCCTTTCTGAAACCTTCTCCTCTGAGTGTCAGGCTTCCTATGTGGGAGCTGCTTGTTCATCTTGTTTGTGAACTTAATTTTCTCGAAGTCACATGCCTCTGAGCTGTGCCTAGATCGACTTTCTGTTTAACGTTTGGGGATTTCACTGGAATAGGATACGAGCTGTGGCGACATATCTGAAGCCTGTGAATTTCTGTTCCACCCCCAATTAAAAGCTGTGACAACATAACCTGAGAGTTTTCTAAAATTGTGTGCCATGAACGGGTTTTACCCACAAATTTCAGGCTGTGAATTTCTAACTGTGCTAAAACATTTAATATTGCCTACAACCATTCAAAAAGTTCTAACAGGACAAATTGTGGCTCCCTTTCTAAATTTCTTGAATTTAGTGATTGCAAAAGATTAATATCCTTTCTAGCATTTTATTTTTCTTATTGTAGAAATGTAAAGAAGGAAAGCTGTTTTTTTAAACCAATCCCCACGTAGGTGTTGCCAAATCACCTCTACTTCAATTCAATGTGTTGTATAAATACCATGTACTGTGTTGTTCCGTGATGTGAAAAATATTGCAAGCACCAACAGAATTTATTGGGGGCCGGATATTAAAATCACCTGTAGAGCCTCGTAAGGGCATGTGTGTTCTCTTCCCAGCCAGACCTGAATCAGAACTACAGTGGGGTGTGGGACAAGGGCCAGGCAGGCATGTGTTTCCTAGACAGTAGTAAAAATATGCTAATCGTGTTTTTTCACTGTGAGGGCTCTTCTCTTTTGACACCTCAATCATGTTGCTCTCTGCCTGTTTTCTGGGCAACTGGGACTTTTAGTGACTTCATTCAACCTTTCTAGAAGCTTTCAACCTTTCCCGGTCTTCCTTTCTGCCTCCTTGTCCTGAAACAGCGGGGACCTATGTCTCCCCATCCCCCAGTGTACTCTCCGAATACCTGTGCTTGTCCCCAGGGCTGGGCCTCCCGTGCCATGGGAGCTCCTTGAGGGCAGGGGTTGTCTTCATGGTCCTCAGTAAGTCTATTGAATGAATGAGTTACTGAGTGCAGGGCAATAGGAAAAGCAATGACTACGGGCTTTCTGGCCCGCTAGCTAGTGCAGAGGGGGAAGGAATGAGCCCGTGTGAGGAGCTTCCTTTGGTCTTTTCCTAGGAAGAAAGGTTTGGCCATGCCAGAGACAGACAATGGTCCGTCAGGTCCCCAGGCAGTCAGGAGCTCACTAAAGCAGGTTCAGTGGCAGAATCTGAACTAGGATCAGGTGTCCCTATAGGCAGTTGGGCAATTTATCTCTGGTATGAAGCAAGAGTAGCAGGGCAAGAGGTCATCAGAGCTGGGCCAAGGGGTAGTGACCCAGCCCTGCCCCGTTAGGTCTACCACAACCTAATTAATCTGTTAACTCATTTAAATATTAAATATAATAGTCCAATGTTTGGCAAAGTAGTTCATGAATCAGCTCACACTTGTGAGGTTTGTCATTTCCACGCCACTTTCATGTATGTTACCTCCTTTTAGCTTCCCTTCCCGCCCACGCTGCCGCCTGCTCCGGAGGTAGGTAGTGTAGGTGCCTCTGTTCTCTACATGTGCACACTAAGGGGAATTCACAGATGCCTGAGAGGCAAGTCTGGGAGTGAGCCAGGCCCTCGGACTGCTCACCCAGTGCTCCCTTCCCTGTTCCTTCAGAGCCTGTCAGTCTTGGCAAGTATATACTCAGCACAGCAGTGAGACCCAGGACCCTTTTTGGAGGAAACAGGAGTGAATATTCTTCGGAGATCCGAGTTTAGATCGGAAGCCTCCTAGGATTTGCAAATCAGATTTCCTTGTTCTCTTTGAAAAGTGTCTTTAGCCTACTCTGAAAAGCTTGTCATGCCTGTCAAAAGACGCCAGCGACAGGTGAACAGTGAAGCATTCTGAGAATGAGAATAAAGGGCTTTTATTAGGGAGGGAAGGCAGAGCAACTTAATAATTACTGTTGAAATAGTCACAGCAACACTGAAGCTTCTCCATAATTTAATCTAACTTAATACTAGCTGCCGCCTCCCTGGTGGCAATACATAAATTAATTAATAATAGGTTGGATTTGAAGCGATACCGCTGTATTTAGGCCATTATTAACTTGTTCTCTGTGCCTTTCTGGTATGGCTGGGTCTGTTTGTAGCTTCTGGCTCTTATTTCCATTGTAGCTTCCACCAGCATCAGGATTCTCTGAGAACGTGTGCTATTCTATCTGCATTTCACTCCCTTTTTGTAATAAGCACGTAAGCCCTACAGAGAGGTGACACCTGCTTGACTTGTAACACATGGTAGGGATGGTTCTACAATATGTATTTCTCATGAGATAGATGTTAAGATGGTGAGTTCTGAGTGGGATTACCCCAGACTGAACTCTGGCTCTACCACTCACTACTGCATGACCTTGGGCAAGGTGTGGAACTATCAGGAAAATGAGTAATAATTGTATCTACCCCGATAGGTTGTCGAGACAATTAAGTGAATTAATACATCTAAGGTTCTTAGAAGAGGACCCATTATGTTCCAAATAAATACGGGTTAACACTAGTAATGGTGCCCCCCTCCACCCGTCCTCAGTTCCTCTTCATTCCCAGGATACAGACATAATAACATTCTGCGTGTCACCAAGTCACTCGCATTTGCCAGATGGAAAAGGACCCACATTGGCCCTCCTGAGTTCCTGGCTGCACTGCAGAAGCCACTCACCCGGTAACCACTGAGAAACAGCCTCAGCAAGGAGGGGAGGGGATTCCGAAAGCATCTGCATCTGCATCTTGGGGATGCACAAGTAACGAATGTGCATAACTCATTTGAGAACTCGGCCACCATCCCAGGGAGACAGGGACTTGCAAGGAAGAGCTTCTGCTGCTTGTGATAAATGCTGTCGAGGAGCTCGGTGGAGTCATGGGCAAAAGTGCTTCTGGTTTGCTGCAGGCCTCTTGGCCCCAGTAGGCTTCACCCGCTTGGTTTGGGATGCCACAGGCTTATGCAGGGCCCTGGCAGGACAGAGGAGCAATTGGTGAGGTGGCGCTGGCTGCTGAGAAAATGCTCCATCTCAGCAGCCCATTGGCCTCATGCCTCTAGTCTAGCCCTCCTCCTGCTTTCCGTGGAGTTGGGGAGGGGTTGCTGTCATGTTGTTTCCCTGTGGGACCCGGAGAGGCCAGGCAGTACAGCTGTCTGCTGTGGGCTTTGGGAGGGATGTCCTGAGTCTCAGGTCAGCCCCACCACTGTGCTGAGCAGTCTCAGGCCAGTCACTGTCCTCCTCTGTGCCTCAGCTGCGCCACCCATAAGATGGCATCAGGATGCTTAGCCTGCCAGGTTGCTGGTCAGTAAAGTGCTTTCGCACAGGGCCCGACAGAGTAAGCGTGTGGCACACGCCATTATTCCTTTCTGGCCTCCAGCCTTGTTTCCTACAGACTTCCAGTGTGTACAGCCATCTACCTCCGGCCCTCCAGCCTGTCCTGTCAGCTCACTGCCAGCTCCCTCAGGGCCAATCTCAAGACCCAGCACCTCTGGGAGCCTCTGGGCGGTTCCTTAGCATCATACCCCTGTGCCTGGACAACTTGTGTCAATATTGAGTCTTTTCATGAAGTATTTTAACTGCTATCCCTACCAGTCTTTCTCCCTAACTAGACTGCAGACCCACGGAAACAAGGCCGCTGCTACCTCTGAGATCCTGGCTTAGACTGCAGTGGCCAGTGTACGGCAGGTACTCATTAAACATTGGTGGGTTTGAACTGTCCAGTCCTACCATATATTCAACTCTGCTTAAGGCACACCCACGAAAGCCATCTCAATGGAGGTGTTATTTCTATCTCGATTTTAAACACACTGCTGTTTCTAGACTCATCCTTGCTGGACGGGCACAGGCCATATCCTTGTACATATCCAGGCCATTTCTTTTCCTAGGGAGGTCGGCTTACCATTTAAGAAATCACAAGAGGTCGAGCCAGGATGGTTCAGTGGTTGAGCATCAACCTATGAACCAGGAGGTCACTGTTCCATTCCTGGTCAGGACACATGCCCAGATTGTGAGGTTGGTCCCCAGTAGGGGGTGTGCAGGAGGCAGCCAATCAATGATTCTCTCTCATTGATATTTCCATTTCCTTCTCTCCCCCTCCCTTTTCCAAAATCAATATATATATATATTCAATAAAAAAAATACACACACACACACACACACACACACACACACACACTAGAGGCCTGGTGCACAAAAATTTGTGCACTTGAGGGGGGGTCCCTCAGCCCGACCTATGCCCTCTTGCAGTCTGGGACCCCTCAGAGGATGTCCACCTGCTGGTTTAGGCCCGTTCCCTGGGGGATCGGGCCCAAGCTGGCAGTCAGACATCCGTCTGGCAGCCCGGCAGCCCGGCAGCCCTTGAGGGATATCTACTTGCCAGCGGGGAACAGGCCTAAGCTACAGTCGGACATCCTTAGCGCTGCTGAGGAGGCAGGAGAGGCTCCCACCACCACTGCTGTACTGGCAGCCTTCAGCCTGGCTTGTGGCTGAGCAGAGCTCCTCCTGTGGGAGCGCACTGACCACCAGAGGGCAGCTCCTGCATTGAGCCTCTGCCCCGTGGTGGTCAGTGTGTGTCATAGTGATCAGTCATTCCTAGTCGTTCTCCTGTTAGGGTCAGTTTGCATATTACCCTTCTATTATATAGGATAGAGGCCTGGTGCATGAGTGGGGGCCGGCTGGTTTGCCCTGAAGAGTGTCCCGGATCAGGGTGGGGGTCCCGCTGGGGTGCCTGGCCAGCCTGGGTGAGGGGCTGATGGCTGTTTGCAGCTGGTCACACCCCCTTCAGGGTGGGGGTCCCCACTGGGGTGCCTGGCCAGTCTGGGTGAGGTGCTGAGGGCCATTTTCAGGCTGGCCAAGCCCCCTGGCGATGGAAGCTCCCAGCCTCTCCTTTTTTTAAATTTTTTTATTCTGGGATTTATTTACCTTCTATAATTGAAACTTTGTAGCCTTGAGAGGAGCTCAGAGCTGGCCAGGGCGGGCGGGATGGAAGCCTCCTGCTCGCTCCAGCTCCGTGGCCACGGCCAGCTAAAAGCAGGTATCTGGTGTTTATTTACCTTCTAAAATTGAAACTTTGTTGCTTTGAGTGAAGCTCAGAGCCCACCGCGACAAGCAGGAAGCTTGGCTTCCTCCATCATTGGGGCAACCAAGCTTCCTGCTTGCTCCAGCTCCGTGGCTGCTGGTCGCCATCTTGGTTGGGTTAATTTGCATATATTCGCTCTGATTGGCTGGTGGGTGTGGTTTAAGGTGTAGCAAAAGTATGGTCAATTTGCATGTTTGTCTTTTATTAGTGTAGATATATATAATCTTTTTAAAAGAAATCACCAGAGGAAGAAAAAGTTTAGTGTAGTGGACTTACAGTTAGAAAACAGGGTTCCACTCTCTCAGATCTACCACTTATTTTTAGCTGACGCCCTCAAACACATCTCTTAAATTCCCTGTGTCCCAGTTTCTTCATCTGTAAAATAAAGTGAGTTGTAAGGGCTATGTGAAATAAAAAATGCAGGCTGTTCGGCACAGTACCTGGTGCATGAACTTGTAGTCATTAGTCCCTGCTCAGATTATGAGCTCTGTTGTTGTTATGTTGTTCGGCTTCCATAGCAGCAGTGTAGATTGGCAGTGCTATCCATACATTGCGGGAAAATGAATATTTTTCCTGAAATGAAATAGAATGGAAAAGGGTATTTGTACAGTTGCCAATTTCAGCAGCTTGCAGAAACTTCATAACACGGTGTTGCTGAAAATAAAAGAGCCGGTACAATAGCACGAGATGCTAATACAGGAAGAGGACTAGAGATGAATCTGTGGATAATCTCCTTCTACCTAGATACGTAGATAAACACAGAGGACTTTATGTTGGTACCACTTAGCCAGCATACCACCAGGTTGTTTATAAGCATTTTGTCTTGGAGTTGCTGTAAATGTCACTGAAAGGAGGGTTTAAGAGGCATTTTACAGTGAATGCTCTTTGCTATTGATCAGACTTAAAAAGTACTTGTGTCTTTTGAAGCTCTCTTTTGCCCTTGAAAACATCTCCTCCACGTTCTTCAGAACAGTTCCTCGAAACGCCATCCCCAGATGTCCACATGTGGGGGGTGTTCATCAGATAAGATTTTGGCAGAAAGTCCTGAGTAAAGTTATTTTGCTATAAATCCAGGCCCGTTCTGATTAAAATAGCCCAAGAACATGCAGCTACAAGCATGTGGCAGGGTGCCGTTTGCTCTTAGAAGCAATTAACCGACATAAGAACAGTTGTAAAACTTGTAACATGTGGCCGCCCCTACAGCTTAAACAGTAAACTCTGTGCCACATGGCGAAAGCTCTGTCTCATATCTGCTTTTTCATTAGTGTTTGTAGTAGCAACACAGTTCTGTTGTTAGGTATGTAGCCTGTTGAGGAGAGAGGACCCTTCAGTTTGGGGGAACACAAACATTGGGCCTAGAACTTTCCATGTTGAAATTTCTGTGTTTAATTTTCACTCACACTGGTGTGTCTGTGTGTGTGCAATGCAACATGTGCCTGTTTGTGTTTCAAATAATAGTCTATCTCTCAATAGTAAATGATGACATTATTTTATAAGGAAACATTAGTGCCTTCGACTTACCCAGTCATCACTTAGAAAAATTGTTACCTGCAGACAGGATAGTTCAGTTTGCTTTCTTCTGAGTAGCAGTGGAAGTATCATTCATGCATCCGGGCAGTGTCTATTGAGGGCCTGTAATATATAAAGCACTGTGTGGGAGGTAGGAAGAATCAGACCTGAGTCCTACTCCTCAAGGTACTTACAATCCAGGAGAGAGAATATGCATATAAATAACTGTAGTACAAAATGAAAGGTGATAAATGATAGTGTAAACAAGGATTGGACAATATACTCTTGGAGTTACAAACCTACACACACACATATATACACATGTTTCAATCCTCTGTTCTCATATCCTTGAGAAATTCCCTAACAATGGGGCTTATATTGTCACCATAGGCCCCCAAATAAAAATCATTTTAGACTGGGCTCTTATTAGGGGTCCTGAGGAACCAGGGTCATGCTGTATTTCTTCAGTGAAAGAGAATTACTGGTAAGTTTAACACAATTCTAACTCTGGAATTTAAAAGCATATATGTTTACTTAAAGGTTTTAATTGGATATGATTTTGATGCTTTTTATAATGGAGAAATCTCCAAATTTAAAAAAAGAGAGGTAGTGTCCCATATGTTTGTTAAAGTTCTTTTTGAAACAAACAATATTGAGAGCTTACTACATGCCAGGTACAGAGTAGAGGACAGTGAGCAAGAGATTAGAATCCCACTTTCATGAAAACTTGGGGTTTAGTGAAAAGATGAGTGATGTACAATTAAATAAATGAACAAGATAGCGTGTCTGATAGGCCTAAGTGTTAAGGAGGAAATAAAATAGGCAGTGGGAACAATTCAAAACGGACAGTTGTATATGAATTTTGTTCATAATACAAAATAGAAGGTGCTAAATGGGTCAGAGAAGGCCCATTTGAAGAGGTGAAATTTATTCTGAGATCACAGGGATACACAAGACTCTCCAGAAAGAAATCTGTTCTTGGCAGAGGGAGCAGCAAGTGCAAAGGCCCTGAGGTAGAAATAAGTCAGCCTGTTCAAGGAACAGGAGGAAGCTTTGTGTGGCTGGAACATTGTGAGTGAGGCTGAATAGGGAGGTGGGGTGCTGGTAGGTCACAGTAAGGAGTTATCACAGCAAATAGTTCCAATAGCAAGGCTAGTGCACAAAAGTCCATTTATCTCAAATTGAAGCTGAACTCTAGTATTAACACTAGGTTGGAAACCGGGTCCTGAAAGCATTGCTGCCAGGGAAAGAGAAGAAGAAGAAAATTTCTGTTTCCTTTTCTGACAGATTTTAAAAAGTAAACACACCTTGTACATTGTCTGTGTCATAATCTCGTTAGCTTACCTATTTATCTAAGCAGCAGGTGTTCTTTTGATTCTTTAATGTTCTTCCCCATTGTGGTCCCCCATCTCTGTTATATCCCTACTAGAGGCCTGGTGCACGAAATTTGTGCATGGTTGGGGGGGGGGTTGTCCTTCAGCCCAGCCTGCACCCTCTCCAATCTGGGACCCCTTGGGGGATGTCTGACTGATTGGGCCTACACCGGCAGTCGGACATCCCTCTCACAATCCGGGACTGCTGGCTCCTAACCACTTGCCTGCCTGCCAGCCTGATCACCCCCAACTGCTCCCTTGCTGGCCTGATCTCCCCCTAACTGCTCCCCTGCTGGCCTGATCGCTCCCAACTGCCCTCCCCTGCTGGCCTGATTGCCCCCAGCTGCCTCCCCTGCAGGCCTGGTTGCACCCAACTGCCCTCCCCTGTGGGCCATCTTGTGACCATCTTGTGGCGGCCATCTTGTGATGATGTCGTGTGAGGGTGTCACGCGACGCCACATAGGCTTTTATTATATAGGATGGTCCTTCATTGTCTTGCAGTTCACCCTTCTTCCCCTTTTAACCATTCTCAATTAAAACTCTCATTTCTTCCAGGCAGCCAATTACAGCTGGTGGCCAGAGAGCAAATCTGATCCCTAGAGTGAATAAAAAGTGATATGTTTTCTGGCCTGCTTATAGAATTATTTGTCTTTTTAGAAGAGTGTTTGTTAAGCCAAATGAACCTCATTTTAATGAATCAGATGATAAAATAGAGATGAGTAAACAATTTGAGAGGCTTGGAGGATGACATTTTTTGGAAAGGGGAGACCCAGCCTTGCTTGCTTGGGAGTTTGCCTCTGTGGTTAAAGCAGGGTCTGTTTTTTATGGCTTTTCCCTCTCCTCCACTCGCTGATTCTCTCAGGGTTTCTGTGTATAGCCATCAAGGTTCTTTGGCAGCACAACAGGAAGTCCCGTATTTGGGAGAAATGTGCTGGGTCAGAGATAGGTTGGGGGGTGAGGGTGGGAGAGTGGGGGCTCTTTGGTTTCATCAGTTTGTCAATTGACTATGAATTGAGGGCTAACTATACACAGGTATTTTATTTGGGAAGCTGCACCTGCAGTTGGGGGGATACAAAGACTGGAGGATGGTTGACCTTTGTTCCTGTGTCTGTTTCACTTGCACTCTGTGTTCATGCAGATGGAGGCGGGGCAGTTCTGCATCATGGTAATGCTGAAAGGCCAGCATCACACAGAAGATCACTCCGGGCTCCTAATTAAAATTACGGCTGGGAATTGCTTCCTTATGCGTAGCTCAAATTGCCTTCGCAATCATTTCACTTTATAACTTTTAGTTAATCCTCTCCTTACCACCCTCAAGAATCCTTCCTCGTCCTTGAAGTTGACTCCTTTGAAATCTTTATGGGCAGTCCTGGTTCCCCCTGAGCTATGGGTATCCTGATATTTTGTTCCCACAAGGCCTCAAGTTTGTAAGCAAAAACAGTCTTCGCTCCCTCTTCTCCCATTGCACTTTTAATGAGTTCTGGGTCTGGAACACGACTGGATTTCATGTTGCGGTCAGTGTTATAAATTAGCGGAGCCTTGCTGATACTCATTCTCCCTAATGAATTCGTTGCTAACTGTCTTTCAGGCCAAGACTGCCACATACTGTTTACCCTAATTAGTATTCTCTAATGGTAATCAGGTGACCAATAACTCACAGGTTTTACAAAACGAGCACTTATTATTCCATTTCATCAGTTTTAGTAGGAAAATTACATATAATGATATTCTCCTTGGGATTCCAACTAAAGTGTTTTTTTAGCCAAATATCTGATCACGAGAACAGTATGATCAAAGAATTGTGTTTTTTAATCAATATTGTATGTGGTTAGCCCTGGACCCATGTGTTCCAGGTGAGATTGCTTAGTACAATAAATTTGAAGGTTTCTGTGTTGAATTTTTTTCTCGCATCGAATTTTAAGAACTGCACCAAACAGTAGTACATTGAGAGAACCATGCTGTTGCTTCAGTAGAGGAAACCTCTGAGAAAGAATGCCCATGGCAAAGCCACAGCCCGGTTTTCCAACCCGGAGATTAGAAAAATCAGGCAATATTTGATTCTCTAAAAGAATGGTTACAGAACTCTTAGCAAATTGTAGGATACTGCTCAGGGATAAGCTCTGCAGATTTGTGGTTGGTGCTGAGAATGCTTAGTTGGTCATTTGTTGAATGAACAAAAGAATGTTGTGTCTTTGTGTCCAGAGCTTTGTCAATATATGCAGGGGGCAGGGTGGAGGGGCCAAATATCTGTCCTTTTTGCTTGTTTTCTACAAGAAAAAGGGAAGGAAAATGAGATGATAATTATAATTTTCAGGATGTTTAAAATTTTTATAACCATCTAGTGCCTACTGTGGTATTATTTATGTAAGGAGAGAAGATTGTGGTGAAATAAAACATGCTTTGGAAAGGGCTGGCCAAACTTTCATTATTTCCCTAACCTTGGGTACCAAGAGGAAAGTTGGTTGTGCATAGTCAGGTCATTTATAAAGATGTTTTTGTTGAAGTGACCGAGAACAGTTTTGAGGGCTTTCTGTCCTTGTGAATGTACAAATCACAGACCTACAGTTCAGTCATATTGTACTTAGGGTGCTCAGTCTTACAGAAACGATTGAGTAATTTTTAATGTTAAGAATAATTAGGCCAGAAGGGATCAATGCGGGGGCTGGGGGGTGGGAAGGGGACATATGTGTAATACTTTAAACTAAAGATTTTTTTAACACAGAATAATTTGGCTTAGAAACTATTGTGATAGGTCAGGGCATCTTAAAAATTTTCGGTTACAAATTCCCTCTCCCCTCCTCTCTGAACTCAATAAAAATATATTAAAAACTAAAAAAAAAAAAATTTTTTTTCGATTACATTAAAAACTTAGAATCTGATGTCAGGTCTGGGAATTTTTGTTTCCAGTCATGGTGGGTTCTTTGACTTGATGATGATAAGCCCAGTGTGTGACCATGCCCATCACTCTCAAAGAGCTGTTACTTGAAGAATTCCCACAATACATCACTTTGACTTGGCATGATCATAGTAAGGAATCCTGGGGTGGGATTCAATTGTAAAGCAGTTCTCAAGCCAAATATTATATGGTTAAATTATTCCTGTTCTGTGGCCCAACATGCATACATTTTGTATTCTGTCCAATCTCCTATTGTGTCCAAAAGATTAAGGGATGTGGTGGGAGGAAACGGTGAGTGAGCACCGTGAGAGAGCTAGCTCCCACCTGGACTTTGGATGACGTTGGAGTAGTACTTTAGAGCTTCACATGTATTATCCCACTTGGCCCTTGGAAATCAGCAAAACAAATATTTTTTAGCATCATTTTCCAGATGAGGGAACAAGCATACAAAAATGAAAGGGTTTACTTAAGTTTGCATGGCTACTAAATGTTGCAGCCATTGCAGGCTCTCTGATAGCGGGTCCTGTAGGGAATATGAATGTGGACTAGTCACATAAACTCATGTTTAGAAAATACGCAAGAATTTGCTTTTCAAGTTATGGTGTGTGTATTCTGTGAAATGCATTTATGTTTTGACCACTTCCTGATTGAATAGAATTAAAGTTTACAGACTCTCAGGGCATGTAAAAAAAATGTTTGGTCTCAATTTTATTTCAGCAGAGTCTTTTAGCCCCCTTTGAATTCAATTAGAAAACCTTGGTCTAATAAATTTTATTAAAGTAAATACTTCGTTATATTAATACACTGTATATATGTCTACAGGCCTTCAAGTAATGTATATACATTCGTTAAAATGAACTAATGAACTAATAAAACTTACTAATAAACTGTATCTATGTTAAATCATTGTAATAAAAACAATAATGAGATTTTTAGCATACTTGTACAAATGGTACAAATATTTGTACTTATGCAGTGGCCACATGAATAGAATTTTAATTTCTTGATTAAAAAACAACCCTTAGACAGTAAAGTTAATGTTTAGACCTCTGTCATTTTATACTTAAAAGAATCAAGGAATGGTAGAAGGATTTTGACAGTGTTTTTAGATGTAAAAACACATCATACAATAACTACATGTACTCTGTCCCCACTATTTAAATAAAAAGTGTGTGTATGTGTGTGTGTATGTTTGTGTGTGTATGTAGAGTCAGCAAGTTATCTGAAAGAATATAATGCACCAAGTAATCTCAGCTGGCAGGATTGTATGTATTTTTACTTCCCCCCTTTTACTTTTCCATTTTTCCCCCCAAAGAACATGTGTAATTTTGTAATCAGAAGTTACTTCATCAAAAGTTACTTTAATGAAAGATATACAAACTTCTTCCCAACTACAATTCTCCAACTTTGACACACACATAGAGAAAAAAGGAACTTGTAGTACTTTTGCTGTAGTATTGCTTTATTTTCCTGAGTGAAAAAAAAACACCTCTCTCATTACCCCTTTTTAATACCCCTTGGAAGAAATTACCATGTTGGTAATTTAAATACAAACCACCCAGATGTGCTTATTCAACAGGCAGAATGCTGGACCCCAATTTACATGAATCAAATGTTTGGTAAAGGGGCCCCAAAATTTTCATTTTTATCAGGCATCACAAATTATTCTAATGCCCTATTCATTTGAGATTCACTCTTCTGTTTAAAGCATCTCCTAGATTCTTTTTTTCATCTTCAAAGTTGTTGAACGGATGCCCACACACATTTGTTTTATTGTCAGGAACACTAAGAGATTAAGTGTTCTCTCTTAATATAAGAATTCAATGGAGTCATTCATTCAGCAAGGATTTTTGGAGTATTTACAGCGAGTCCTCCTTTAAGATCCTCTAGTCGCCACCCTAGGGAGCACCTGTGGTTTAGGACGGAGCCCTGACAGTGTTGGGATGGGTCCAGGAAGAGAGACTAGATCCCACAACTCAGTGACTATCAGACCCTCTCTCAGAAGGCTACACCAAATGAGTTTCCTAAAGAGTAACTATCTTTCTTCTTTTCATTTCTCTCTTAGCTGGAACAATTGGTTATTTTAAGAAATCAGTAAATCAGCATCTTGTGTCCTCAGTGGTGCATTCTTTGGAAAAAGTTACTGTGTCAGGAATTCACACAAATTAGTGTGTTTATTTTGAATACATGCCATCATGCTGAAGGTACAGTGCAAAGATCCTTGGTTTGCTGTTGATTGAAATAATCTGCAGCAAGTTAGTGCTAAGCATAAACTCGGAGACACACCATCTTGCTGAATTGGCTGGGGAAGGTGGCTCTCTGTTTTAGCTTGCATGGAACAACCTGGACGGCTGATTAAAACACAGATTTCTGGGCCCAATGCCAGATTTCTAATTCAGTGAGCATGGGGCTAGGCCCCATAATAGGCATTTCTAATACGTTCCCAGGTATTGCTGATGCTGCTTCCAGAACCCAGGCCTAAAAGAAACATCTTAGCAACCCAGACTGCAGTCACATGTATAACCTGTTGATTTTTAACTCAAAATTTTATAAAGCTTCCTTGAACTGGCATTAGATGCTGCAAATAATGGGGAATCCTCTTTTGAATGGAGTGGTTGGCCACCTTTTTTCTTTTTGACATTTGTCTCCACTTTGATGAACTAAACTGTTGGGCACTTTTATTTTCTTTTTAGACTCCCAGCTTAATGAGGTTCTAGTGATATTTCTCTTTAAGAGTCAATAAGAATTAAGGCAAAGCCTGGTGAAATGTTTATATTACCCTATTTTTTAACACTTCTTGAAATCTTATGTGTTTCTGGACTTCTCTCTCCCCTTCACTAAGGAGGTGAAGATAGGGATTTTTTTCTTATTCACCCCTGTCCAGCACCTAGGTCATTGCCTGATAAATTGTAATCCTATATAATAAACGGCTAATATGCAAATTTTCCCCTCCAGAGTTCGACCACTCGCCATGATGTGCGCTGACCACCAGGGGGCGGTGCAGAATGAAGGAAAGCCCTGGCCGGCAGCCGGAAGGCCCCAATCGGCCCTGATCACTGGCCAGGCCTAGGGACCCTACCCATGCACAAGTTTCATACACCGAGCCTCTAGTCCAGGGGTGGGCAAACTTTTTGACTCGAGGGCCACAATGCGTTCTTAAACTGGACTGGAGGGCTGGAACAAAAGCATGGATGGAGTGTTTGTGTGAACTAATATAAATTCAAAGTAAACATCATTACATAAAAGGATACGGTCTTTTTTTTTTTTTTAGCTTTATTCATTTCAAACGGGCCGGATCCGGCCCGCGGGCCGTAGTTTGCCCACGGCTGCTCTAGTCTATATATATAAAAGGCCAATATGCTGTGTCCCTCCCACCGTCCAACCGGTCACTATGATGCACACTGACCACCAGGGAGCAGATGCTGAACACAGGAGCTGCTGAGCTTCAGTGACTTGGCAGCGGCGGCTCTTGGGTGATGCATCCCAAAACCAGAGAGGAGGGAGCGCGATTCCTCATTGGGCCCTGCGATTCCACCTTCAGCCGTGGGTTATGTTGTTGCTGGGGCACTGTCGGCCCTGAATCTGGTTTACTGCATACTTGGGTTTGCATTCCCCACCCTGTATGACAGCAATTTTGCACAGTGCCCTCTCTCACTCCAAGACCCCACTTAGGGGATGTGAAAGAGGCGGTTTCAGCCTGATCCCTATAGGCCAGACCAAGGGACCCTGCTCACTCCGCAGACGCCAGGGAGGGACCACAGGAGGTTGGCTCCAAGGTATGTCCAGCCCATCTTGCCCAGTCCCGCCCCGCAGGCCACCTTCCATTTAATTTCCTTTCAGTGTGCACAAATCCATGCACCAGGTCACTAGTTATGCCATAAATATGTGTTGCTTGAGTAAATGAAAGCATAGCAAGCACATTGCTTTTGCTTGGAATGGTGTATTATTATGGTGACTTTGGGGCCTGATGGTGCCCCTATTGCTGGAGCTTCTCTTGAATTGCAGGACAAGGCTGGAACGAGGTTGAAGGAGTGCCATATTTGGCAGTTTTGAAGGGAATTTGTCTACGTGGCCTCTGATGGAATCATCTAAAGGTCTGGTATTACTTGCAACCAGACCAACTTTTCTTTGTGTTGGGTTGACAAATCCCTTGCATTCTCTGATTGAACTGTAAGCTGAAAGCATGAGAAACAATTGTAATGTGATTCAGCAAAGCCAGGCTATATATCATTTTGTTAGTTTATCTAACGATTGCACTGGTGTGTCGGCAGTGGTAAGGTGAGACAGAGAGGACAGGGAAAGGAAGATGGCAGCCCAGGTATCTTGCAGTTGGTCCAAAGGGAATATTTTTTAAAATATATTTTTATTGATTTCAGAGAGGAAGGGAGAGGAAGAGACAGAAACATCAGTGATGAGAGAGAACCATTGATCCCCTGTCTCCTCACACCCCACACTGGGGATCCAGCTAGAACCGTGACCTCCTGGTTCATAAATTGAAGGTCAACCACTGAGCCAAGCCTGCTGGCCTGGCAAAGGGAAATTCTTAATTCTGATGCTTGGAACACCAGAATGATGTTGATCACGGGATCTTTTTGTATCAGCATTATCAACATTTACATTCACTTTACACATTGGATTTGCATCTGAAAAGACCAACTATAATCAACATTTAAGGGATAATACTTATATTTGCATATGATTGAGCAGACGTGTTAAGTCATTTTAGCTGGCTGTTGCTAGGAAACCAATTAATAATGCTCTACATTTCATTAAAAATTGGGTTCTATCTTTGCTTTCACTTAACTTCACATTTACTGAACTGCTTATGCTCCCTCAGTAAATTGTGACAGATAAATGATCGTTTTTACTAAATTTACTTCAGTGATTACAGTTGTTAGTCATATCTGTCAATACAACTTCAAAGCTTTTTAAAAAATGTTTTAGTGAGGAAAACTGAATTTTAACTGTTAATCATTTTTTTTCCTCTGTAGGTTATGGGAACCTGAGTCATATTTTTGTAAAGGTTTCACGAATTGTGGGTTAACACAACAGCAATTAAAGCAGTCATCCCTGCTCCATAATTGCACCTTCCCAGTGTGGTGACTAATAATTAGAATAGTCGTCATTATTCAGAAAGTGACAGACAGCTGATTAGGCATTCAGCCCATTTTGTTTCTCTCTGTTTTTCTATGGCTTGTGGGCTAGGCCAGGATCTGTCCTTCCTGCAGTGCAATTAAAATTTTCTTGACAATTTTACATAATAGACTCCTGCTCTTATGAAGAGAAAATACATTTTCAGCCCAGTAGAAGTGCCTCTTTGAACCAATCACTGGGCAGTTGTATTTAAATTGTAATGACATTTTGCAGTTTAGCATTTGTAGTATTGATCGGGTCCAAATGCTCATTAAAAAGCAAATTAGTTCCTACTCACATCTGTTTCACAGTATTTCAATCAGGTTACTTGGGTAATACATACAAATTCATCTGGTTCTTCAGTTTGACACACAGGGCGATCTTGCCTTCTCTAAGGGATAACTAGGAAGACAGGAATTTGGAAGCAGGTAGCCCTGGAGTTAAGTTCTGCTCCAGCCCCTTGATTCTGTGGCTCTGTGCCTCAGTGTGCTCATTTGTCAAATAAAGAAAAAAGGATGGTACTAGAGAGAAGACAGCAGCTAGGATTGTAAAGAGTGGGGTGGCGCCCTAGCCGGTTTACTCAGTGGGTAGAGCATCAGCCTGCGGACCGAAGGGTTCCAGGTTTGATTCCGGGCAAGGGCATGCACCTTGGTTGCAGGCTCCTCCCTGGCCTGGGCCCTGGTCAGGGCCCGTACAGAAGGCAACCAATCAATGTGTTTCTCTCAAATTGATATTTCTCTGTGTCTTTTTCTCTTCCACTCTCTCTATAAAAATCAATGGAAAAATATCCTTGGGTGAAGATTAACAAAACAAAAAAGAAAAGTGGGGCAGGCAATGGGTACTTTGCAAACATCCCTTCTTTCCCTCAAGAGCTGCTTAGGCACTGTATTAGTTTGCTTGGACTGCTATAACAAAGAACCACAGATTGATTGGCTCAAACCATAGAAGTTGATTTTCTCACAGGAGACTAGAAGTCCAAAATCAAGGTGTCCGCAGGGATGGTTTCCTCTGAGACCTCTCTCCTTGGCTTGTGGGTAACCGTCTCCTCCCTGTTTTCATATGCTCTTCCCTCTGTGTGTCTGGGTCCTGATCTCCTCTTCTGAGATAAGGACACCAGTGAGATTGGATTAGAGCCCACCCTACGGCCTGGTTTTAACGAAATCACCTCTTCAAAGGCCCTATCTCCAAACGTAGTCACATTCTGAGGTATTGGGGGTTAGAACTTGAACATAAGAATTTTGGGGGACACAATTCAGGTCATAGCGGGCACTAACCAAGAACTGGCACCAACGTAACTAGCCGTTGCTGTCTCCACGCAGTGGTCAAAACATCAACTGAAAAGGAGTCAGGAAATGGGATTTGGTTGTGACTTTTCTGGTTAGGTCACAGTTTATCAGAAACATTCACTAATACTTAACACACACACACCTTTAGTTTTGGTTCTTATACCAACCTTTTTAGATATATGCTAAGGCCACTTTTCATGACCTCAGTAATACATGAGGGTCATCAACCTTAGGTTCTTAAGATCCTTATTTTTACCCTCCATTGTTTCCAGATGTGGCTATACACATTGTAGGTGATAGGTATAAATGTCCATTTTCCTTTTGAAATGAATTGTGGAGAAGTGTTTGACTCTGAGGTGGCTTGTAGGAGTCAGGCTCTCAGGCCCATACACAAATGGGCAATTGGAATTCAGTGACACAAATACTATAGAGAAGGTCATTTATTCATTCAGCTAATACTTTTTATGCCTACTGTGTGCCTTTGAGCTAGTCACTATGGTTGCAATGATACAGAAAAATGGCCAGAGCAGGAAAGGCATGTAATGTGAAGGTGTGAATAACGCTGGGGATGGGGATAGCTTTCCTGGTTCACCTGAGATCTGAAGGGTGGTGAGGCTTAGTTTGATGAAGGTTGCACAGTAGGGGCTATGGTGCCGGGGGTGGTCATGAGTTGCAACATTTCAGGAGAGCAGACTGCATGTGCAAAGGTCTGGATGTAGAAAGGAGTCAATGTGGAAGGCGGGAACTGAGTAGAGGGCAGGGCAGCTAGAGGAGGGTGCAGTGAAGGAGGTGTGGTGGGAAATATGGCTGAAAATCCTCTGAGAAGACGGGGGGAGTTGGAAAAGGCTTCCTAGGGATGTGACAGCTGTAGCGTTAAGTATAAATATAACTTTTTCCCTGGTAGACCAAAGGGGGAGCATTTTTAGACAGAGAGGGTATCAGTAACTTGGTGTGTTCAGTGTGTCTGAAATGTCACTTATATGAAGGAATCCCATCATTCCAGTTCATGGAAGGTCATACTTCAGTGGGTTAGGCTAATAGAAGTTTGCTAGGTTTGCCATATTTTGATGTGTCTGCCTACACCAGGGGTCCTCAAACTACGGCCCGCAGGCCACATGCGGCCCGCCGAAAACATTTATCCGGCCCGCCGGGTGTTTTTGCCGCCACTGCCTGTCCTGCTTAGCAGCCGACTCGTCCCGGGCCTGCAGTGCACATGTGTGGAATGTCTGAGGGACAGTGAACTGGCCCCCTGTTTAAAAAGTTTGAGGACCTCTGGCCTACACCTATGTAGGGACTCATTATTAACTAGAGGATGAATGAATGAATGCTCTGTTGCTGAGTGGGTGGTGCCCCAGGGTTGACTTAACCTTAGAAGCAGTAGCACATTAGTGTGACATCTGTCCAGGTCTGGTGACCTATTGGAAGCTCAGCTGCACTGACATCTTGGGCCCTGCGGTCCCCCAGCCTGTGTCTCTTCCTCTTCTGCAGATCTGGGAGGGCTCCTTAAATCCTGCTCACTGGCCCAGTGTCACTCGAGTTGCCAGAACCAGTCCCAGCTGGAAGCAGGAGAGACAGAAAGAGCCCCAGCCTACGGTGTGGGTCAGCAGTTCCTGTTAGGCTGACCTGGGTCGCAGTGGCCCAGTTCTGATAGGCCTCGTTCAGATCATCACATCAGCTGAGCCACAGAACATGTTCCAGACATGGTGGCCAGTCCGGGGAGGGGGTGGTGGTGGGAGATGTGCTGTCTGCGGGTGGTGGTGGGGGGTCTGTTGCATGGAAGGAAAAGCAGGGACAGTAGATTTGGGGCACATTGGAGAAGACTGACGGCTGTATCTCAGAATGAAGAACTCATGTTATTTGGTTTTGTCTCAGGCATGAATCTGTCTCTTTCCCCAAAGAAGCTAAAATCAGAAGATTTCAGATAGGTGCCTAGAATTTTTTTGCCTGCTTTTAACAGTTCATTTACTTTCATAGAAATTAACTTGCTGGCTGCTGTAGGTAGGAAGTCTCTATATTTCAAAAGTTTTCAGCAATGTAAGGAATATTCTTTGATTTTGAAAACTAAGTTTTTTCTTTTCCTTGTGAATATTGTCACCAATCTCCCCTAAAGGTGCAAAGATAGCTGGAGAAGGAACTATTGATGGCTTCCAAGGTTATGGGATTCAGCTATGCCAAAAGGCTACGACTTGGAGGGGTTATTATAAATTGAGTGCACAGATTTACTTGTGAATAATGGAGCAGCAGCCTGAAACAACATCTGCAGGGCAATTACCTCCAGTCTAATTTGATGAGCATGGGCTTCATAACCTGTGGCCAGTTGAGTACTACCAGTTCTTCTGGGCCCCACAGAGAAACACTGACCATGGCTCACTCTCATCTACGCAGGCCACATGTGCCTGACTATGCTCTATTAAAAGTGACTTTTTCCAGTTCAAGCAAAGGATGAACGAGCCTTTCACTTCCAGGAGATTTCAGGAAACCTTAATGATCACACATTTCCCTGTAAGTTTCGATGACTTGTGGGGTGTAAATCACTTAGACACAGGGAATGGAAATGGGGCTTATTTAAAATCCTGGCACGCGTACATCATGCTGCATCTCATGACTTCGCAGGTGACTTCTAGACTCTACTAGCCTGCTCCAAATCCAGTTTCTCATGGGGTTCTTCTGATTTTGGACATGTGGATACTTTCAAATGCATCTCCATCTGACATCTACTTGGTGCTCCTGCCGTCACCAAATATATCCTTCAAAGAGACCCCTGGCTGCTCCCTGGCCAGGGTGGAGGGTAAAGCCCTGGTATGGCGCAATTAAGGAAGCCCCGGATTTCATGGGGCAGTGAAGGGAGAGTTGGAAAATCTATGGGCTTAGGGTTTCGTTGTTTAGCATCACTGAGGTCTCAAGCAACCTTCAGGGAGTGGAGAGCTGGCAAGAGTGCAATAGTGCAGAACTGGGCACGCCCACCCGTCAGGTGGCTTTTCCAGGTTGGTAGGCCTCAGCTGGGCAGAGCTCTCACCAGTCATCAGGCAGCCTGGGAACATGCACATGGGTTCCAGGGAAGAAGACCTGTGCACAGTTCAGGCATCCTCTTCCACCCCAGATACCAAGGGAAGGATACCTGCCAGGCTGGCATTCATCTATATTCACTTATTTATTGAGAGAGAGGAAGGGAGAGGGATAGAGAAATGGAAACATCAATGGGAGAGGAACATCATCAATTGGCTGCCTCCTTTATGCCCACTACTGGGGATCAAGACTGCAACCCAGGCATGTGCTGTGACTGGGAATCAAACCAGCAACCTCTTGGTTCCTGGTCAGTGCTCAACTGCTGAGCCACACTGGCAGGGCAAGAAGGCTTTTTTTAACTGACTCAAAATCCAGAAACCATAAAAGATAAAGATTGGCAAGCCTAACTAAATTTAGATTAAAAATTTACTTGGTAAGAAGCATAGCAAGCAAATTCAAAAGACAAATGGCAATCGTGGAAAAAATATTTTCAACAAACAAAGGGATAATCTCTCTATATAAAGAGCTTCTACAAATGAATAAGAAAATGACTGGCAGCCCCACAGAAAAATAGGCCAAGGACATGAACATATGATTCCCAGAACAAGAAATGCAGATTGTTTTTAAACTAAAGCAAAGATCTGCAGACTCAGATATAATAAGAGAATTGCAATTTTAAAGTATACTGAAGGAGCAGTTCTCACTTCATCAGACTGGCAAAAATTCTAAAGTGTGACAATTATATATTGTTGCTCAGATGGGGGAAAATTGTCACTGTACTTTTTGTGAGAGTACAGAATAGCACAACCCCCAAAGGCCAGTTTGGCAGTGTCTATCTTGATTACAAATGCAGTTACCCTTTGACCTAGCGATCTGGCTCTGTAATTAGTTCCTGCAAGTACATCTGAATACATATAAGTGGCATATATAGGAGGTTTTTCATTAGACCATTGTTTGTAATAGAAAAGTTTGGAAACAACTCCATTCCCAGGAGGCTGATGAAATGAACAGTGGTGATACATCCATACAGTTGAATGTTGTGTAGCATTTAAAGAGAACATGGACATTCTTTTTTTTTTAATTTCTTTATTGGTTAAGTTATTACAAATGTGTCCTCATCCCCCCATTAACTCCCATCCTCCCTCCCCGACTTATATTCTCATCCCCCTGTTGTCCATGTCCATTGGTTTGGCTTATATGCATGCATACAAGTCCTTTGGTTGATCTCTTCCCCTTACCCCCACCCTCCCCTACTTTCCCTCTGGGGATTGATAGTCTGATCGCTGTTTCTCTGTCTTTGGAGAACATGGACATTCTTTATGCAGGGAAGTAGAAAGATATCTGAGATATGTTATTAAATGAAAAACACGGTAGAGAGCAGACTGAGGTGTGCTACCTTTGGGGTAGAAAGTGGACAAAATATATGAGTTGTATTCATAGCTGCTTGTCTGCATGAAGGAAATATCATGGAAAGTATGAACAAACAGAAGAACCTCAATAAAAATGGTTACCTCTGTTGGGTAGGTGGGGGTGGAGCAGTCAGAAAAAGGATGGGAGCAACACTGTTTATGTATACCCTGTCATATTACTTGTGAACCATGTGAATTATTTCCTATTCAAAATAAGTTACATGTTTGTAAAGTCACATTTCAGTGGCAGTTTAGCATATGTCCAAGGGCTGGAAAGAATCCGCCCACATTTTGATCATCTCTTGTTTGGACTCTTGACTGCTGCTTCCTAAGTGGGTCTTATATTTGGTTTATCTAGAGCTGTGCTGTTCAGTACGGTAGCCACTGGCCGCATCTGGCTTTTGAGCACTTGAGATGTGGCTCATGCAGTTGAGATTTGCTGCAAATGTGCCAGATTTAGATGATTTAGTATGAGAAGAAAAAAAAATGTAAACTAACTCATTAATAATTTTTAAAATATTGACCACATGTTGAATGATCATAGTTTGAATTTGGGGTGTTAAAGAATATTATTAAATTAATTCCACTTGTTTTTTTTCTAACCTTAAATGTGGCTACTAGAAATTTTAAAACTACATATGTGGCTTGGCTCTGTGGCTCACATTTTATTTTCTTGTGCAGCACTAATGTGGGCTGTCTCACTTGGCATGTCTGCCAGAATTGCTTTCTAAAAAAAAATAAAAATGCTAAACACGCTTTAAAGCCTTCATTGACTCCTAGATGCCTATAGAAACCCTTTGTAACAGTCTCTGAGATGCTTCCTTCCGGGTCCCCACCGCCCCCTCACATATAGACACTGCTTTCCTTCACTCTCCTAGACTATAGGCTCCTTCATAAACGTGAGCCTTTGAACACACTGTCCCTTCTACTGGCAGGGTCCCTGAACCTCTATTTTGTTGCCTTGAAAACTCCTACTCATAAGCCCAGGTTCTGTGGCCCCTTCTTTGACGAATCTTCCATACTCCTTCTGTCCTATTTTTTATGGCATTTGGTATATCCATGCCTTCTCACACTTACCACCTAAAACTGCCATCATCTTTTCAAGGGTATTGTCCCCGCAGCAGACTGTGACTTCTCAAAGGCAGAACCCATCCTTTTTGTGTTCCAAGAACCTGCAACTAAACTCTAAGAAGTCACTGGGAAAATGAGGTTGGTTGTGTTATGTTGAGAGCACCCCACGCCCCATTTGCCTGATGGCACGTCTGTTTGTCTAATCTATATATTAAGGAAAGCAGGCTCAAACCCATTGGTCTTCTCTTGGTGGAAGAGGCCCCTTTGGAATGTTCTAGCTTTAAACAGGCCAGCCTCCCTGCAGGCAGGAGATGACAAGCTGCAGAGAGGTCCTGATGCCAAACCCACAGCAAGTCCTGGTCCGGCTGGAAGATGAGAGGTGTTCTGTTCAGTCAGAGAGCAGATTCTCTGGGCTGGCTACGTGCCCGCCCATGTTTCCAGAAGGTAAAGGTGGCAGGTGGTTGCCAGAAGGTGAGCGCACCGGTGGATGCCGGCCAGCCACAGAAGGCTGCAAGCTGGAACAATGAAGTTCTCTATGCCTTGTTGGGCTCTTACATTGGTGACCATCTCTGTGGAAATTCACTCCTGCTTGTTAAGATTCCCGTTGTCCTCTTCTGCTTGTGGGACTTGGCTTTTGCTTGAAAAAGAAAAGAAAAGTAATAAACAGAATATCCAGGACCTATAGATCTCAAAGATTTATAGAAGGAGAAGTTGGAATTTTGCAAGAACTTCCGTTGTTAGCTAAGTAGCTGAAAAGGCTCGTGTTTGGACCCAGATTTTGGAAGCTTCCTTCCATTGTTCAGGACCCATTTATTTCATATAGAATGATTCAGATATTTCCATGAAGCAAAGCTTCTCTCATAATCAGTTGAATGGGGACCTCTTTCTTTTGCAAAACTTCAAGGACCAGCAGTAGAAGAGAAAGCAAAGTATCTTCAAGGGACTAGAAAAGCTGGTCTGAACCCAGGTTGCTGTTACCTCACGGTGTGAACGTATGCAAGGATGGCACCTTTCTGAGCCTCATTTTTTCAGTAACATGAGACTATAGATACCTGGGTTGTGAGGCGAAGGAACACTGATGTCTGGTCCATAGTAGATGTTGTAAATAGGGTTGATAGTTCCCATAGGAATGTAGATTTTCCTTTGCAACTCTCTGGTGTTGCCTCACCAAATGGGCACATTCAAGGCAAAAGAACAGCATGTCCTTTCATAATTGTGACAGCCTTCAGTGATTCCTGGGCAATAATAGTCCTTCATCACTGCTCTTCAGAGCCTCCTCATACTTTCAGGGAGGAAGAAAGCCAGTAAGTAAGGAATCAGGACATGTGTGTTGGAAACTGACTTTGCCACTAGTTAGTCCCAAGAAATTTCAACCTAGCTACTTGCTCCTGAGTCTCCTTGTTTGTGAAAATTGAAGTGTTGATCTTTTCCATCTCTGAAGTTCTCTAATTCTGTATCCATGGAGCAGCAGACCATATCAACAGAAATTGGCTCCTGGTGATTCCACTGCGTTGTTTGTAGGGTAGCAGTTCACAGGACCAGTTCCTGCCCCTCAAACAGCCCCTTTCCTTTTGGGATGATGTCCCAAGGCCAAAGTCTTTCTGGACTCCATTCCCCACTGTCTACTCCCACCTTCTCCCAGGATCCACCTGGCTGCATTTTCCACCAGAGATCCTTGCTTTTGTTTCAGAGGTTGAGACCTGTTCCTCACCATTCTTTTCATGAGAGAAAATAATCGTTTTTAAGAGAAAGGTGATCAGCAAACCTTTTTTTAAAGTAACGTTTGTGCTTAGTAAACGTTTTTATGGACAGTTTCTTTCTCTTAGACTGAGGTCTGTGTGGTCGGCCTCCTTTGCCTCTCCGCCTCCTTGGCTCTCCTTTGTTCTTGTGTGAGATAGATGAGCACCGTACTTTGTAGGCCTTATGACCAGATTATTTGAGCTGACAGTAATCAAGATGTGGGGCTAATTGCCACTGAAGGGTCATTTTATTGCTGACCATAATTGATCTTGCCTTAAACCCATTATTGTGCTTCTTTTGTGACATGATTATAGAAGGAAAAAGAAATGCTTTGGGCAATAAACTTTTGGAAACAGCTCTCCTACATTCAGTTGTTTTTCAAACCAACTCTACTAATTTAAATGCCTTTATTAATGTCGTGATTTGCCTGCTTTATATTACATATTCAAAATAAAAGAAAATTGAAGCAGTTCATCATTGACATGAATGTTACAAAACCAGCATCTGGATTGAATAATGAAGTTTTTGGTCCAAGTTTTGCTTCACTGAATGAAGCTAATAAAACTGCCTTCGTTGGTTATGTCAGGGACTTCTCCTTCACTAACTCGTGGTTCCTTTCAGTTGCCAGTCTGGAGGGCACTAAGTTTTTCATCAGGAAGTTCTTTCCTAGTGGGACTTGTTTCATGTAACTCTCAGCCACTTTTCTGTCACCAGCAGAGTGAGGTGATAACACCCCATGATCACTGATCACAGTTTTGGGAAATTTCAAATATCTTCTCCACCAGTCAAGCTCTTGAAACAAGAGCAAAGTGGGGGGCGGGGGGGGGGGAGAGCTCTAGAGGTGGAATGATTGAAAATTAGATGTTGGGATAAAACCATAATATTCATACAATTCAAGTTCAGGTACATAGGCAGCTGTTGCCAAGTTTTGTTACTACCTTGACCTTGGACGCTTGCAGAAATATAGTTGCACATGGGTAATGATAATACTACCTGGAAGTCACAAAGCCATTCCCACTACAGGTGCTGATAACACATGTGCATGTAATGCACACACATACATACCTCTAGGAAGTCTCTTGAATGTAAATATATACTTTTTGCTACTAGATTTTTCTGAGCCATATAGATCCATGCTAATAATATTAAATTCCTTTCAGATTCATCAGTTGATTTGACTTTCAGAAAACCACTTTAAAATGAATAGTGTCTACTCTAGTATCCCTCTTTTACTAGTGAAGAACCTCCTCCAAGAGGTACTGTGACTTTCTCAAAGACATGCAGGTGTCATGTGGTAGAAAGGGGTGATATTTTTAAAAGGCTCATTTTTATATTTTATCACAAATCCTCTTTTGCATGTTCTACTTCAATAAAAAGCTCAGTGAATGAATGAAAGAATGAAGGAAAAATGAAGAAATAAGCAAATAAAATTAAAACAAATCCTAACAGATGAAATAAAACCCTAATGGGAAATATCTCCAGGAGTCAGATAGTAAAATCATGGAAGCCATGAGCGTTTTCTATTTGTTATCCCTTTGCCTATAATCAGAGTTGGCAAGGGTGCAGGCAGACCTATCATAGACTCATCCAAAATATTTATTGACTGTCATTGAGTTAGCATTACTTAGCTAAGTAGAACAAACAACTCCCTATCCCTTTACCTATGAATACTTGGATACATGATTGTCATCAAACATGAAGCTGGCTGAGATTGACTGTCAGTGTCCGCCTTTCTTCAACCAGATGCAGTTGCTGCGTAGTGTCTTCGGGAAACTGTAGGCAAGAGAATCCGAGTGCCTGTGTCTGCCTAGTAGATGTAAAGCATTCCCCTTGCCAGTTACTGTGCTCTTCAAAGAATACAGGGAAAACAGGAGCTTTTGGGTGGAATTGGAAGATCCTGCCAGGCCAGGCTCATGGGCTAGAGTGTGACTTACGGTAACTGAGATACTGGGCAACTCTGTGGCCAGACATGTGGGCAAGTCCCCAAATCTTAATCTTCCGGAATCTGCATCTCTTTCCCACCTTAGTAACAAAACTCCACCTTTTCCCTCTTAAACGTTGTAATTATAATTTTCGTGGTCGATTTTTTCCTTTTGATCATGCTTCTCTTTTCTTGAGCACGGTTTGGCCAAGATAAGAGCAAGGAATGGAAGTCATGGTTCATGATTTAGCAACCAAGTGACAGGGTTTGAGTCCCAGTTCAGGCCCTTGCTCGCTGTATTATCTCAGACAAGTTCATCTATACAGCTTGTTTTCCTTGTGTGTAGAATGAGTTAACTAATACCGATTTCACAGTGTATTTGAGGATGGGCTGCGATGGGGTAATTGGAAGTGCCTTATGAAATGCTCAGTAGTATTATTGCAGACGCTGTGTCATGGGGAGGTGCTTGATACACTGAGATAGGTGCTTAGATCATTATCAGAAGAACTGAGGAGGGAAGGTAGGATTTCGGAGTTGCCTGAATAAGGAAAGGGGTAAGCCGTTCCCGATCCAGGTGCCTGATGGGATGATAAGGTCAACAGATGCCGAGTTAGTGGATGGTAGAGGAACAGAGAGAATCGGCAGGAAGAGAGGAGGCAAAAAACGTGAGCTGCTTTGATGATCTCGAGAGATGAGCTTGGACACCAGGGATGTGGGCTCTCTCGCCACCAAAATGTAATAAAAGGAGCATCAAGGGGAAGCTAGGATGCTGGTGACCTTGGGGACTGAATGCTTTGGACATCACTGGAAAAGTGAAGGTGACGAGAGCTTGGAAAATGGATCCAACAAAGAAGTGAATTGGGCCCGGGGACAACTGTGTCTGCTGGGAAAGCAATGCTGAGAGCACAATACCTGGCCCAGAGGAAGTGCTGGCTAAGTATTTGTTGAATTAACAAATGGGTGCAGTAAAGATGATATGGGAAAGTAGTTGCAGAATTGAGCTGTAAGCTCAGGCGAACTACCACTCTGCCTTCTGGCAAAGCCTGTCTTCTGAAGAATCACTGCATCCCACCCACGTAAACGCTACAGCCTGGGAAGGTGTTGTGTAGTCCTACAGAGCATGTGGTTTTCAGCTCAGCAAAGCGAGATGTGTGTGGGTAAGATGTGATACATAAGCCTGTAGTCTTATGTCTCTCTGTGTTTTTTAAAATTGAATTTATGTCTCTCTGTTTTAGTTTGTAAGTCACTATCAGTTTAATAAATCATCCCTCTGGAATTATTTTAATTCTGTTTTGGGATCTGGAACGTACAGCTTTGTGTGAGTTCTTTGACAGTAAACTAAGTTAGGTGTGTATGTCCAATAGCGTTAACTGTGACTCCGTAATCTTTCCTTTGAATCATTACAGAATGGCATCTTATTCTGAGAAGGTCGTAACCCATGAGGTCATCCTGCCCCTTTCCTCCTTTGTTTGTGTAACTTCGGTTGACTTCAGTTTACCTAATCTTGTATCTTATCTTGCCTCTGCCGGTCGGTGGTGGTGATCTCTGGCTTAGACAGCAACAGTGTAATTTTTGGCTTTGGAAGCCAGTTGAGACACTAGATCCTCTGATTCCTGGAGGTTTCATGCTGCAGATCATGAAACACATCCCCAGTTGAGGTCTCATCCACCTGCAGTGAGAAGCACACCTGTTACAGGTACCAAGAACGTTCTCTGCTCCCTGAAGCACGTTTCTTTACTCCAAGCATTTGGTGCAAAGACGGACACTAGTCCTGGTTGTTTTCTCTGCAGGTGACTTGTCTCAGCCACTCTGTATAGTATGTATGTGGTTTTGAAAATAAACAGGACTTTAAAAGAAAGGTTTTAGAACTCTGCATGATGAAAAATGCCTCATGACAAACTTCACTCAGTAAGAACTGGAAACGTACTCTCGTGGGAGATTTTGGGGGTTGGTTGGTATTTAGGGACAGTTTAAAAGCACATCTGTAAAGACTGGGAGGTTTGGGTGATAGATTAATTTGATGTTTGTAGCTCAAGTCATTGTCAACTCCTTAAAGTTTAGATATTTCTGTTGTCGCTATACATTTGCAGTCACTTTCATTCCATCTTTCTGAGATAAAGCAACTGGGATATAATTGTTATTTAAAAATTCCTAAACTCAGAATGTGTCAGGATCTAAGGATGTCCTGTAACCACTCAGGTTTCTCCAGTCCCAATCTTGGGCAACCCACTGAACTACAGGGCCCGCCTGTGAGGTGACGTGTTAACATGTGGACCCATCTTTCCTAAGTCAATGGCATCTGTGTCTCTTGCTCATGTAGAGAACAGCATTTCCGAGAGGCATGACTGGTGTTCTAAGCTGGAAGGAGTATTTGTATGGCGCCTGTCTGCGGTATGCTTGGTATGAAAACCATAAGTGATTTGCCTCCCCGGTTTGTTTAGAATTCTCAAGCATAATGCTATACTAACGAAGCTTTTATTCTCTGAATCTCTTTACAGTAGAGGGAAAAGGATCGTGTGATAAATGAAATAAATATACTGGACTTGATCCTCATTGCAAGAAAGGCCTGCAGTGTTTATGTGGAAAGGTGATCTGTGTGCCTTCTGCTTGGCAGAGGGCCTGGATGGATAATGAAGTATTAACATGTGTCAGATCTTGTGTCTCCCAAGAACCTGGCATTGTCTTGTTGCCCTTGAGTTTTATTTATTGAAATGATCACATGCTGTGATGGGTGCACTGAGGCACACCAAGCCAGGTGCACGTCTCTGTGAGGGGTGAATGGGAGGAGGGGCTATTGGAACATTAACTTCCAGATCTCCTGACTTGTGTGTGATGAAAATATCAAACCCAGTGTGGAGTCAACAGCAAGTGCCAAAAAAAAATAAAAAAATAAATAATAATAATAATAATAATGATAATTTGAAGAAAAAAAGGTCATGTCAGAATATTAGGGGATTTCTATATTTGTAATCCTTTGGTCTAGTATGGACTCATTCATTTTCTCTAGTTTCACTATAATAAGTAGAGGATTTCAGATGCTGAAGGAAGCTGTAAGATACCAGCAGAGTGGGGTTCTTCTTGATACCTGCTGAAAACCTCCCTGTGTGCTTGGATGAATGGTCCAGCAGAATGGATCACGAGCTTGCCTGTGTCACACCCTTGAAACAGTTTCCCTGGCCATCCGATCCTTCTTGGGAACATGTTACTCCTGAGAGAGGGTCCAGATGCAAAATAATTTGGCTGTTTTGTTTGTTTGTTTTATTTCTAATAAGGAATAGGGAGGCCAAGATTGATGAGGATGAGATGCAGTATTCTCATCTAATTAGTCACAGACCATGGAAAAGGAATGCTTTTTCTGGGGGAAAAAAATTGTGTAATTTTTTTCTGATGAACTCTCTTCTTCCTCCCACTTCTTGGGTAATGCAGTTTCAACCCAGCAATGTGACAAGAACAAGGTCAGGCTTGGTATGTCGCCCACAAGCGAAATCTCACAATTAAGCTGCTTACGTCTTAAATCGGTCAGTTTTCTAACTTTGATGTTAGGACCTTTAATAGGCTATGATTTTATGAGTTGCTTCTTTCTAAAGGGGTTGGAGGGTGTGAGGGAGGAAATCTACTTCTAGGATGAAAAGTTTCATAGCTGACAGGTAAGAGTGAAGCTCGGTCAGACTGCCCGAGCTCCGCCTCTGCCCATTCCTTACATGGAGCTGGCACTGTTGCTGGGCTCAGGGGTCCCAGGATGCACGTTTTTGCTTTTTTAATTTCCAAGGTGCAGTTTCATCCACTTGAAAGCCCTTATATGTTCAGCTCAATTAGATTAATTATCCTCCTCCCCAGGATTCATAGTGCTTTGCAGTTTAGCCACAGTAACTAAATGTTAGTTTTCCAAGTAAAGGTATTATTATTGGCCTCTAGAGGGCTATGGCTTTGGGGGAACTCACAGAGAGGAGTTTTAAACAATCCTTCTAGCCAAGATGGAATAGAGGTTAGCAAATTTGTCTTCAAGCTGAGCTTGTTACCGACTGTGAGACGTTTGCGTTTAGAAGAGGGTTCTAACTCTGGTGTGTTCAAAAGTAATTTTGGGAGTGCCATAATAAAACATGCTATTTTCTGTAGCTCCTGGAGCTAATGGAGTGTTTTGTACACTCTTGGTTTCCAGATGGAGATGGTTGAGCTGAACCCAACCTTTTGTCCATTGAGAGTTTACACACAAATCCACGTTGGGTGAGGCATGGTTGTATCATCCAGGCCCAGCAAAAGTCAAGGACAGTCTTCTCCCTGCGTTGCGTGGAGCTTAGCGGGTATTTATGACATTCTGGAAAGGGAGGTCGGACACGCCTAAGTGATCATGCTTAATCTTTTAATCTCCCTCTCCCTCCCACTAGTCTTCTCCAAGAGAAGACAAAAGTCCCAATTTGTGAGTAAGGTAATCATTTGTACGATTAGACCTTGAGTGGATCTATGAACCCGATTCTTCCCAGAATCCTAGTGTTGTGCAAATTCTCAGATATCAGACTTTGTACTAAAGTAGATAACTAAAAGGGAGGTGAGGAATTGTAGTTCAAGAAGGACTGATTCAGGCCATAACTGGCAAGACAGGGACACATCTTCAATATAATAACAATGATCGTGGTAACACTACTCACATACTTATCAAAGTGTCAAATTACATAGTAGTTACTTTCACATTCTTTATTTCCTGTGTCCTTTATGTAATTCTGAGAGAGGTAAGGACAGGTACCATTTAATCTCCTTTGTTTATTCAATAAATATTTATTCAGTGCCTGCAATGTGGCAGGCCCTGTTCTAGGTACTAGGTGGGGAACAAAACAATAAAAAAGACCCGCTTTGTGGAACTTATATTAGCTGTGGGAAGACAGATCATAAATAAAAGAAGTGAGTGAAATACAAGTTACGTTGGGTAGTGAAACTGCTACAGAAAAAAGTAAGAACAGGGGATAGGGAGTGTGTGTTATTGGGGGAGTTTTGTCACAATACTTAATGGTGTGGTTGGGGGATCGCCTTGGTGAAAGACATTAATGACCTGAAGGAGGTAAAAAGGTGATTATCTGGGAAAACAGTATTTCCGGTTGAGGGAACAGCTAGTACAGTGGCCCTGAGATAGGAACCTATCCAGTATGTTTGAAGAACTTCAGGGAGGCCATTGGCTGGTGTGAGTGAAGAACGGGGTAGTGGGAGATGAGGTAGGAGGTGTCCACATGTAGGCCAGTGCAAGGATGTTGGCTTTTAATCTGTGGGAGATGGAGAGACATTGAGGGTTTTGAGCAGAAGAGTGACATGATGGATGGATACTTTAATAATTATCACTCTGGCTGCTGAGTTCAGAATAGACTGGGCAAGGGTGGGAGGGAGACGGATTTGGGGGCTATTGCAATGATCTAGGATGGAGATAATGGTTGAACCAGGGTGATAGCTATGAAAGTGGTATGAAGTGTAGGGTTCTGAGTATATTTTACATCTATGGTCAACAGGTTTGGGTTTAAGGCATGAGAGAAAGAAGACAAGGATGACTCCAAATTTTTTACCTGAGCATTTAGAAAGATTTGGTTATTATTACCTGTGATGAGGATAACTGGGTGGAGCAGATTTTTGAGGGCTGGAGGGAGATCACAACCTGATTTTGGGCCATGTTAAGTTTGAGTTGCCCTGTTAGACAAATGATTTATGTCCAATGGGCAGTTTTTGATATTCCAGTCTGGAATTTTGGGGAGAGGTCAGAACTGAAGATAGATATTTAGGAAGAGTTGGAGCATACATGGAATTGAAGCCATAAACTGGATGAGATCTCCTCAGAGGTGAGAATAGATAGAATGGAGAAGAGGTCAAGGATTGACCCTGGGCACTGGGAAGAGGTAGGGGAACTAGTAAGGGAGAATGAGACAGAGAGGGAGCTGCCACTGAGGAGCGGGAGGAAAGCCAGGGGAGGTGTGAGCAGGAAGCTAAGTCAATGTGTTCCAGGAAGGGAGGGCATGATCATTGCTATCAGTGTTGCTGCAGGTCAAAACAAAGTCTATCCGTTGTTCATAAACTAAGGCTCACAAGGGCCATGGCTGGGAAACATCTGGATTAGGGCTCAAAGTCAAGTTCACTGTCTTTCTGCCTCGAGAGTCCTTTGTTCATACCTGCCCTTTGTGTGTTGTTTTATGTGGTCACATGCTTCTCACATTGTATTATAAAGGTCTACACTAATTTCATCAATTCAGCAGAAGTATGCCATGCTTTTGTTTTTAGTTTGTATGAATATTTTGTTCTCCTATATCTTTTATATAAATGTCATATGTGTTCATTGAAGAAAAATCAGAAAAACAGATAAGCAAAGGTAAAAATAGTTAAAGTCATTGATAATAATTGGAGAACTCAGAGATGACCATGCTCACAAATTGTTATTTGTCTCTGTCTAGATGTTTTTCCAGCCATATGTAAGTGGACATATATATTTTCAAAAGATGATTGTGTACTAATGACCTTTTTAAAAATAAAATATTTTTCTTTATTTCAGAGAGAAGGGAGAAGGAGAGAGAGATAGAAACATCAATGATGAGAGAGAATCATTGATTGGCTGCCTCCTGCACTCCCCACACTAGTGATCGAACTTGCAATTCAGGCATGTGCCTTTGACCGGAATCAAATCTGCGACCCTTTCGTGTACAGGTCAATGCTTTAACCACTGAGCCAAACTGTCCAGGGCTCATTCCAATTTTTGACCCAACACAGAGCACAGCGTTTCCACACACTACTTCGTGGAACCTACTTCGTGGTGGTCCGGTGCTCATGTTCTACAAACTTGGTTCAGATATCCTCCTGGTACTTCTCTTCCAAGCAGAACTTTGCTTTTTAGGATACTGACAGGAGACTTTAAAAGCAGTGTATGTTGGTGATGATCTTGTGGTTCTGTTTTCTTTTCCATTCTCGTGTTCCCTTAGGTGATCACAGGATAAGGGCCCTTCTGTGGTGGGTTAAGTTACATGGAGCTCTTTCCTAGGAAACGAATCATGCCGCTTATTGAGCCTGACATGCTGTGTCTAGAATACGGAACAAGTGAACTAAAGTAAACTTGTGGAATCACCCTTGGCATCGGGGTGTTGCCTGAAACCTAACTTCCATTCCCTCTCATGAGTGGAAACCTCCGCACTCAGTAACAATTGTCTCTTGTTAGTTATGTGCGCCTAAGGTCTACGTGAACAATCCATGGTTTCAGAAAGAAGACACTTCCTTTGGCTTCACAGTGGTTTACGTTACAGACTGTTTAGGCCAGCCCAGAGACACCAATCTAAAACCCAGAGTTCGTGTCGGCATCGTGGCTCATAGAAATGCTCGTATGTGCTGTTTCATAAACCCTGGTTTAGAGTTCACCCTGAACGTGATTTATGCACAGAAGCAGGACTGTCATCTACTAACGCGGATGGGCTTCTCCACGCATCGCTCTTCACCGCTTGCCTCCTTCTCCCTTTCCATAAATTGGGAGGATGGAACACACTGTCCATTTCTCTTCCGTCCAACATCGGGTTTCAGCTTAATTAACAGAATAAAGCAAGCATCTCTCAAAACATTGACTTCAAGTACTTGGATATGTATCAGCAGGCCTATTAAGAAGAACAGGATGTTTAGTGGGCTTCTCCTCCCTTAGCGAGCACAGAAACTTCTGGCTCTTCCTGAAACTGAAGCCGGCCAAGTTGCTCTCTAGGCACCAACCTGGTGGAGACGAACAGGCCAGTCTCTCAGTAGGAAAGCAAAGACCCCCTTCTTGTTCATCAGCTCTGTTTTTGACACCGGGTGGCTTTTGAAAATATGTTTAAAAGCTGTTTTATCTTGCACGCTTGCTCTACCCCATTTTGGTAAGGTTCCAAAGCTTAGGAGATTTAACCTTCCTAAACTGGGATTTATTAGCTGTAAAAACAAACAAACAAATAAATGTTTTAATGTTGCTAGAGGTTATGACTAGACAGTGAAAATTTCGTAGAATTTTGTTGCAGTCAATCTGAATACAAGTGTTTTGATTTGGTTCTCTAAGTCCCAAACCCTGTAGCATTAAAATTGGGGGCTGGGGGTGTTTTGGCTGACTATAGGATGTAAGATATTGGACATTTGGACAAAGTATACTGTCCTTTTTGGAAAGAAGAGGAAAGTTTCAGTTCCATTAATACAAATAATTCCCAGATTATTCTAACCACGTTGGCTCAGACGTCAGCAGTAATAGAAAGGCAGGGGAAGTGGGCTGGCAGCCTTCAGTCCTGGCCCTAACTTCCCCCCAAGGCTTATAGAGAAAAGTTAGAGTGACTCAAGGCTGCCTACAGTGGCAGAGAGAGAGGGTTGGGAGAGGCCATTTAGTTGAGAGCATTTAGCTTTGTTTTGTGGACACTTTCAGAAGAGGAATTTGGTATGGTTAGTGGACTCTCCTTTACAGATCTTCGGATGCCCTGGGAGTGACCGGTGTGCTCCCCGGAGTTGCCTGATGATGATTAGATGAAGTGTTGTGTATGGTATGCTTAGCACAACCCCCAACATGTTGTAAATGTACAGTTCGTGTTCTGTTGCCATTATCATCAGTATTTTTTATCATCTATTCCCATCGAATGCTGAATTGTGAATCCCTGCCTTCCCTTATTCCCAGTGGGACACAGGATGAGGTATCCCTGCATTCAATGAAACCAGAATCTGGGTGGAAATCTAGGGATGCTGTAGTCAAAGGGACCCTGAAATAAAAAATGAACACTGTTTCGTTGCAAAATGGAATTTGCATTCTATCGGAGAAGTTGTGGTTAGTAGGATGCGTTTATTAAAGTCGTTTGATAGTTCCTGACTGAGCACCTTTTATGAGCCAGGCTCTTGGGTAGGATCTGAATATATAAAATTGAAAAAGACAAATATGGTCCCTGCGCTGAGGGAGCTTATATTTTCTTAAGGCTTGAGACAAGTAAAGAGGCAGGTGCAATTGCTAACTAATTGCAAGGTACAGTTTCTCCTTGGTGGCTACTGGGGGATTTAATCCAGACTTGGGGGGCTAGGGAAAGCTTGTTGGAGGACCTGGAAGAGAAAGCAGGTGTGAGGAGAGCTGCAGAATACCCCAGCAGAGGGCAGGACGAGCCTTGGTCTAGAGCACAAAGAGCATAGCTCATTAGAGGAGCTTATTGGGCCTCATTCTGGCTGGAGAGCAAGAGCAGGGGTGGGGGTGGAGGGAGGGCAGGAGCCTGCAAGTCTCAGTAAAGAGAAGGGAAACAGCTGTACGCAGAGGAGTAACGATTAGGTTTGCATTTTAGAAAGATCACTCTGGCCACCTCTGGAAGCTGGATTGGCGGGAGGCCACCTGGAGATGGAGAGGCTAATTAGAAGGGGTTTGAGTCTTCCAGGTGAGAAGTGATGAGGGTCTGGACCGGGGTGGTGATGCATGATGACCATGGTCACCACGAGGGCATCATCTACCCTACGTAGCACTTCTGTGCCAGGTGCTGCTCTGGTGCTTTATCTATATTAGCCCATTTCATCCTCAAAATTCCCTTTGGAGATTTGTGACTATTAATCTATGAAGTATATCATTTTATTCCATTGCACAGTTGAGAAACCTAGGCCAGGAACTTGCCCAGTCACCTCAGTGTAAATGGCAGGGGCAGGGTTTGAACCAGACTGTGTCCTTCACCTGATGGCCTACATGATTGGGTTCAAGACTCATTTGGGAGGTTAGAAGGGCTAGGACTTGATCTTGACTTGAGGACTGGTGACAAGACAAGTGATGCCAGGTTTCTGGCCTGGGCATTCAAGTGGATGGTGGTGACCTCGGCTGAAGTGGGGGATACATAACGGGGAGCAGACCTGTGATTGAGGTGATGAGGTGGGTTTTGACATACTTGATGAGTGACATTCCAGTAGAATCAAAGGTGGGGTACAGATCATGGCAGCAACATCACATAGGTGGTGATTGACACCCTAGGGCTAGATATGCTTGCCCAAAGGGAGGGTCCATGCTCTTAAAAGAGCAGAGAGCCCAGATGAGGGTAAAACCAAAAGCGGGAAGAGACCCCAAAGGGGACTGAGGAAGAGGGGTGGAGAACTGGCAGGCAGAGCAGGCGAGTGTATGCACAAGAGGGAAAGGAATTTCAGGAAGGGTTGACAAGCTCTTGGTACACTGCACTTTGCCAAAGTTTAGAAGGATTAAGGGTGTCCATCGGATTTAGTAAAAGGTCATTTGGTGACTTCAGCTAGAGCCGGCTCAGTGGGCTCGGAAGTCTGCAGGGAGAGTGCTGTGGATATGGGGAGGACGGGGAGGCAGCTGTGTGGACCAGGCTTGTAGAATAGGGCTGCGAAGTAGAGAGTTGGGAAGGTTTTCTTTTGTTTTCTTACTGGTGGTCAGACCAGTAAATAAGTGGGTTTAAATACTAATGGGCAAAGATGCTGATGGGGCAGTTAAAGGGCCCTGAAGCAGAAGGGGACGAGAAACTAAAAGATGTCAGGGTAGGGAGGGAGACAGGCCTGGTATAGATGCTGGAACTTTGCAAGTGTGGGGGCGAAGAGCTGAGCAGCTTGCTGCTAACAGCTTATTCTTCACTAGTGGCCTGATGCACAAATTCGTGCACATTTAAAGGAAATTAATTAGAAGAAATATTTTAATATCACTATTTGCCCTTTCTTTATAATAGAAGTGTCAACCAAATTCACAATAGACAATGACAGATTGAAACACACGTGTGCAATTGGCACCAGCGAGAGCTTTTAGGTATTGCTCATGTGTGAGTCAACTTAACCTTTTATGTATATATATAGAATAAACTTGCTTAATTAGACCTGCTGATTAAGCTAAACTTTTTCCAGCCCGGTGAAGCACCCCAACTTCTCTTTCAGGTAATTGTCACCAACACAGCAGTAAATATCAACACGAAGCAGATTATTATTGTAGATCATGTAGAGAGAACAAAGAGTAAAATATTTAACTGCAGCAGTGCTTGACCCTATTCTGTGCAGTGAGAAAACCTGAAGTCATTTTCAAGGCCCACCATTTCTTACTTCTTTTCAGTTGGGTCAAGTTTCTAAGCTTTCTAAATCTCCGTTTTCTGGCTAATGAAAATAAAATAGGATTCTACCAAGTCTCCTATCTACCTACTCCAGGTCTTCTGTGAGGATCAAATGAGATGAGGCACGGGAAGATGCTTCCCAGACATTTGGTTAGAGTATAAAATGTTTGCACCTGGCTATAAAGCAAGCCGGGTTCCTGGGCTGAAGAAACTCCAAGGAGGCTAGTCGCTAGGGAGAGGAAGCCAGGCATTGCTACGTGACATCATTACCCGGCGCCCACAGCGACCATTTCCAGGCTGGGCTGGGCTGTGGGCCGCATTTTGTGCCATAGGGTCTCAGCAGGGTCAGCTGTGATTTGGTGGGCTGTCGCTTGGAGGTGGTGGCGGGGCCTGTGTCCCACTTGGGGGAAGCCAACTGTTGCTTTGTGGGCACCAGGTCCGTGGTGCCATTTCTCTGTAAATGGCCAGTGTGTGTCCCGGCAGGTCCTGTGTTGAGCATCTGCCCTCTGGTGGTCAGTGCACATCATAGTGACCAATCAGACGGTCAGTTACTTAGCGTATTACCCTTTTATATATATAGATGGTTGGTAGGAAGCAAAGTTGTCTGCTGAAAACGAAGAGAGAGGTAGTAAAGCCAGATTATTGGGTGTGAGAGAGATTGCTTATACCTTCTGCCTGGATTGGGAAGGAGAGCCAACCAGGGAACTGTGGAGGGATGTGGGCAGCATTACTAGGAGGAGAGCACCCTGGTGGATCCACAGGTACACCTATATTGTGCCTCACCTTATTGCACTTCACAGATGTTGAACTTTTTTTACAGATTGAAGGCAAGATTCTCCACCAGCAAAAATGTCATGACTTGCTTTATGGCAATATTCTCTTTATTGTGCTGGTCTGGACTGAACCAGAGGGATGCCTATAGTTTATAGTAAGGTAGGGTTGATTGTTAACCCTTTGAAACCCCAAGGTTTTCACCAGTCAATAAGATATTGTTGAACTTTACTTTTTATGATCTGTATTTTTTAAAAATATATTTTATTGATTTTTTTACAGAGAGGAAGGGAGAGAGAGAGTTAGAAACATCGATGAGAGAGAAACATCGATCAGCTGCCTCCTGCACATCTCCCACTGGGGATGTGCTTGCAACCCAGGCACATGCCCTTGACCGGAATCGAACCCGGGACCCTTCAGTCCACAGGCTGACACTCTATCCACTGAGTCAAACCGGTTTTGGCACTTTTTATGATCTGTATTATTAAAAGTGCAACAAACAGCCCTAGCTGGTTTGGCTCAGTGGATAGAGTGTCAGCCTGAGGACTGAAGGGTCCCGGGTTCAATTCCAGTCAAGGGCACATGCCCAGGCTGTGGGCTTGATCCCCATTAGGGGACATGTAGGAGGCAGCCAATCAATGATTCTCTTTCATCATTGATGTTTCTCTCTCTCTCTCTCTCTCTCTCTCTCTCTCTCT
Organism: Myotis daubentonii; assembly: GCF_963259705.1. Taxonomy (NCBI): domain Eukaryota; kingdom Metazoa; phylum Chordata; class Mammalia; order Chiroptera; family Vespertilionidae; genus Myotis; species Myotis daubentonii. The sequence continues at coordinate 65,254,187 of NC_081849.1, read as the reverse complement.
CTCTCTCTCTCCCCCCCCCCTTTTACCTTCTTCTCTGAAATCAATAAAAATATATATATATAAAAAAGTGCAACAAACAGAAAATCCAGATTTATTGAAAATGCTTTTTAAAACTACTGGCCCTCCCTGGAGGTTCTTAAACACGCCAATAAGAAACCTTGCCCACCACCCCCTATGCAGAATCTGAATTGTGGGGTGTCATGTGGTACAAAGGAAGTGTTTTAGGCAGGGGACCTGGTACCCACCTGGAGAGAGAAGTATGTTTAGGGATAGGACTGTCTGCATGTGGACAGCTTCCTGCCTATCTAAGTTCCATCCCCTCCCCGTAGCTGATATCATGGCATGGCTTTAAAAAAGATCTCCTTTGCCGGTTTAACTCTGACTTGCAGGTTGGACTCAGCCCTTCCCCTTGGGCTCACCTGCATTCCTCCCTCACATGTCCCCTCCCTGCCTCAGGATCTGCTGTGGAGGAGGTTGGGACTTACTGGCTTACTTTGGCCTTGAGTTTCACTCAAAAGTGCTATCCCCGGCCCCTTCCAGGAGGTATCGCCTCTCCAGCGTGGAATTGTAAACTCAGAACCTCAACGCTCTATTGATCTGACCCCTGCCTCTCTCTGGCCCCAGGGTTATGACCCCAAGGAGAGAAGTTAGCAGGGGCCAATACCAGGTGTAACTCTTGACAGGCCTCTCTTAACTGAATCCTTTCACTACTTGTTTGCTCAGAAAACCCACATTTTATTTAAATGGCAGTATAACAAAATGGCCTATGAATCCTGATCTAAGGCAATAACTAAAAAAATTAGTCTGTCTCTGTATTGGGCCAATGAAAATACTGCCCAAGTAAAGATGTGGTGTGGAATTTCTAAGATTGACTTCCTCACCACTGTCGTCCCACAATTCTGTGCTGCCTCCTCTGTTCAGGCCCCCAGCCGTTCCTTTGCATTTAGTTACCTGGAATCCCATCTTTTTCCATAGACATTCCTGTTCAGATTCCAGACAACTGTGATTTCCCTTGGACATCCAGCTCAGAACGCTGCCATTGCTTGCCTCAGGACAAAATGTAGGTGCGCTCACTTAAGTTAATGTACCTGTGCTCTTTGTTCCATTGTGTCAAGGTGTGTTACCTAATCTATTTCAGGAAACAACCTCTGAGGCGAGGATTTGGTTTAACTTGTTTATACAGGGCTTAGTCAAATGTGGAATTAGAGACACCTAATAAATGCTTTAGACTTTTGAATGACGCTGTAATCATTTTAACGGAGGCGTGTGTGTGTGTGTGTGTGTGTGTGTGTGTGTGTGTGTTTAAACAAGCAGCATGTTTTCAGCAATATTCTAGCAAATAGGCAGCTTCTAAATTTTTTTTCAAAAGTCTATAATTAGGAAACGAATTTTGCAAAGAGCAGTAACATGCAGTTATATTGCTAAGCTGATTTACGCAGAAGCTCAAATGCATTGGAAAAGCCAAGATTTAATTTTTTTTACTATATTTGTTTGTTTTCTGAAAAGTTGGTTGGCATGGCAGAGGTTGGGTGGGAAAGGGGGAGAATTTAAAGGCGTTATTGTGAATTTAATGCATATTTTAAAGAGTCAGTTAAAAACCCCTTTATATTAGGTTAGCAGATGTGATTTGGCACCACCCCTTCCCACACATGTGCCCTTTTCATTAGGAATGTGTGCCTGATGTGGTGCAGATGGTATTTAAGCCACTTAGTAATATTTTCCACAACCTGTTTTTAGTAATTAGGCTTGAATTTGCTGGTTCGAAATACTGGAACTGCCTTTTGGCAACTTTGTAAACTAAGGAACTTGCAATGTGGTCGATGCACCAGCAGAGGGCAGTGTAAGTCAGTGTTTTACTGAGCCTCTCACTGCTGTGTTTCCAAAAGTTGTTTATTTCGGAGATGTGATTTGAGGATTTAAAAAAAAAAGAAAATTATTTGACAATGAAAAATTCTACAAGTCTTTTGTTGACTGTTCTCTGATGAGAAAATAATTTGTCCGGAACAGAATTGAGCTGCAATTTTATTTTATGAATTTAATTTTTTCTTGATTCCTTAATCAACCAGTATGCGTGACTGTGAAAGGTATAGTCCTTCTCTATGTCATTTTAATGCATTTAGAAGATGTAATATTTAATTTTATGAGACATGCTTTTCTTCAGCTCAGTCAGTGAATACTAGCCTTTTTCAAATTTATGTGTATGACAGGTTTCCATTATTTTTATAAGGGAGTCAAGGAAAGGCCATATCCCAGTAATGTGGTCCCGTCAAGTGTTGGTGACCTTCAGAGAGTAACATCAAGCACCGACTCTTGTTTTCTATTGTGTTCTGTTCTGTTGTGCTTCATCACATAACACCACTGCTTTTCACACATACATTTTTCCTCACCACAAACCCTCTGGGTAAACCCAACTCTCTGGCCCTCTCATTCTCCAAACCCCCACCCCCACCCCCCAGAGCACAGTCCCTGCTTCCTCCCTCTCTTTGTTTTGTTTTGTTTTTTGTTAATCTTCACCTGAGGATATTTTTTTATAAATTTTTAGAGAAAGAGGAAGGGAGGGGGAGAGACAGAGACAGAGAGACAGAAACATTGATGTGAAAGAGAAACATGGATTGGTTGCCTCCTGTATGCACCCCAGTCGGGGCCGGGTATTGAACCTACAAACCTTCAGTCTGCTGGCTGATGCTCTAACCACTGAGCAAAACCAGCGAGGGCCCCCCTGCTCTTTTTATAGTAGCTTCTCTATAAGTTCTCACCCCTCTCCCTTTTAGTGTCTTACATCCCATACCACTCTCCCTCTACTATGGACAATGTTTGTGTCTCCCCAAATTCTTATTTTGAAGCCCTAACACCCAACATGACTGTATTTGGAGCTAGGGCTTGTGAGGAGGTGATAAAGGTTAATAAGGTCACAGAGTGGCGCCCTCATCCGATAGGAAAAGAAAGAGATGCTAGAGCTCTTCTGCCACGTGAGGCCACAAGGAACAGGTGGCCGTCTGCAAGCCAAGAAGAGGGCTCTCACCAGGACCCAAACTGGCTGACACCTTGATTTGGGACTTCCAGCCTCCAGAACTGTGAGAAAATATATTTCTACTAGAGGCCTAGTGCATGAAATTCGTGCACAGGTAGGGTCCCTAAGCCTGTCTGGCGATCAGGGCCGATCGGGGCCTTCCGGCTGTTGGCGAGGGTCTCCCTTCCCTGGCTGCTGGCTGCTGGTGAGGGGCCTTCCTTTGTTCCTTGCCACCCCCTGGTGGTCAGTGCACGTCATAGCAAGCAATCAAACTCCTGGTCTCCGAGTTGAACTCCCAGGGGACAATTTGCATATTAGGCTTTTATCTATATAGATTGTTTAGACCACACAGTCTATGGTATTGTGCTATGGCAGCCACAGCTGTCTAAGATAGCCTTAGTATGTTATGGGACCCAGGGACAGGGAAGGGAACCATCATTGTGTGCTGGAAGGTAGCACAAGCTGGGCTGGAAGAACAGGAGGTGAGGATTGGCAGAAAGGCAGGGCATCTGGCCTAGGGGGTCTGGAAGAAGGAGTGAGCGTCTAAAATGATGGAGAGTGAAGACTTGCACTTGGATGCACACAAAGACCATGAGGACAGATGGCACAGATTGGTGAAGCCTTAAAAACTAGTCTGAGTGGTTTGGCCTCAATGCCACAGGGAGCTGGTCCAACTGGGAGATGCCACACTCTCGGGAACACGTGGCTGTCAGGGGTTAGCCACACCCAGGTAAGGACTGTGCACTTCTCTGGTGCCTGTTTGTTTCTTTTCTTTTCTTTCTTTTTTTGATGGGGCTGCTTTCTTGGTGGGATTTCAGCTATATTTCTGGGTATTTATCCTCTTCTGCCTTACTAAGGTGTTTGATGGGAAAGTCGAGGGCAATGGAGGAAAGGGGGTGTCGTTAGAAGACTGTGAGCAGGAACATGAAGACGGGGGCGGGGCAGGAGCTAGTGTCCCATTTGGAAGGAGAGGCTTGGGGTCTGCTTGCCCTAGTTCCTTCTTCTGTAAATGTCCAAGTGCTCTGTGCCCAGTGGTTCATTCTTCCGGGTGGCATTCCTGTAGGAGAGGTGGCTGCTTTTCTGCAGGTGGCAATCCGGCTTACTAACATCTATTGGGCCACACACTAGTTTAAGTTTCTAGGACGTAAGCCCAGGCGAGGTGGCATTATCGACCTCGGGCAGAGAGGGCAGCCCAGGAGATGGGCCTAGAAAGATGGTGATCTCTGATACCTGGTAAAGTGGTCCTTCATGTTCCATCTCACCACGTGTCAGCTGTGGAACCTTGAAGCTGACAAACGTAGCGTTTATTCTGGGTGAACATGAGAGATCTGTGTTAATGGAGAAAGGGAAGGATGGATATTGGGTAAAGGATGGATAAAGGCTGACAGCTCTTTTATAGATTCTTCATTAAAAACAAAAAAACAAAAACAAACAACAAATACCACCCACAAGGGTCTATTGCCACAGGACTTTGACCTCTCTTTCAGAGGCTCCCCTCGCTGACTTGTATATATTTCATAGTCTTGCACATTTTGGACATTCACACTTTTTGTGACCTCTGAGACGGGATAGGTATCACTGTCTGACATGATCTTGTTTATGTGTTTACATGGTTCATTGTCTCCTGCTGTCACTGCACAGGAATGTAAGTTTTCTAGAGCTTGGGCCTTGGTCTGGCCCTCTGATGTCTCCACACTGAGGAAGTGCTTGTAGTGCTTGGCAAATACTTGCACATGAATGTAGGGATCCTGATGGGGAAGGAGCAAGTTTTACTGAGCACTGAATTCATTCTCTCCTCCCCTGCTCGGAGCCCCACCCCTTACTGTGTGGTTGGTCAGTGACCCATTCTAAACGGTGTTCATGTTAGAGGCTTGTGTGCAGGCATTGCCACAGGGGGGCGCTACAGCATCTGAAAAGAAGGGAGCCTCCCTGGTCAGTGGGGGTTTGCTCTGGGCTCAGTCTGGTGAAGTGGAATGTTGTCCCTCAGCTCCTTCCCCAGAACGCACTGTGTCCTGCTAAGTTTGCAAACCACCAACTTCATCTGAAGTGTTTCAGTTACTACTTTCTGGTTTGCAACACCGCATTCACTGATCTGCTCCTGGTGGGAGATAGGGGGTGATAAGTCAGATATGGAAATGTCACCCATAAAGAATGTTTTTAAAAAGATGCGCTCCTATAGGTTCTCCTTCACATGCACGTGACCAGTGGAACTAGAACTAACTGGAACGCCCTGTAGAAATTCTTCAAGGGACATGTGGTGACAAAGGGATTAAAATGATATGAAGCAACATATTGATTATTTGCCTAGGGATGGAAATTTCTAGACAGAAAATTCTAAAAGCAGTTTTATAAAGTCATTTAAGCAGTTCCCCCTTATAATTTTTTAACACTATAACATCCAACTTCAGTCAAACTCAGTATTTAACTAAGGGAAAGCCCAAATAAAGAGGTATCCTTTCTGAAAGTAGATCTTTCTCTTCTTTTCTTTTTCTACTTTGGCAGTGTTTAGTATGGCTCTCTGCTTTCTTTTCCCTAACATGGGATATTAGCATTTAGATTATTGCTGCCAGTTTTAAAAAATACTAATTGAAATGAATTAAAGTTGATGATTTAATCATGAATCCCTATCCTTTGGGTGCCATATATATATATATATATATATATATATATATATATATATATATATAGTTTACTTATATGTGTTCTTACATATTTAGGGTCATATGTAACACTCTAAATGTGCCCCCAATGAGAGAATAAAGGAAAGATCAGAGGTTACAAAATTCTTAACCTCTTTTAACTGGAAATCGAATTTTACTGTGTACTTGTGTAATTAAGCCATTCTACCAAAAAATAAATTTCTTGACGTGACAACACTTGAAATACATGCAATGTTATTGCTAAATTGATTTTGCAAGGTTTAGACCTATTGGCACGGCGAGATAAAAGCTAAGTTCTTTAAGTTCCGTAAAATGGGATTTAAGGGCCCCGGTACTTTAAAACAAGAGAATATTTTCCTGGTCAGGCCACACACACACTGGCTATTCTGATAGAGATTTGGATGTTGAAGTCTATTTCTGAATTTTAAAACCCAAAGGTAATAAACAAATTTTACATTAAGCAGATTTCCCTTTGATCGTATTCTATATACAATGAGATCTTCATTCAGGATTTATTTTTCCAGGTTAATATTAAGTTGAGTTTAAGAGCATATGAGAAATTAAAACCTTATTGCCTTTTCTCCAAGAGTGGACTTAATGGGAGTAATACCTAAATAAAAAAATCTAAACTATTTTAAGAATGTTCTTAGTGGTGAAAATTGTTAATGGTAGCACATTCAGAGCAAGGGAAAATGCCTCATAAATACCTAGTTTAACAACTGTGGCTTTAATAATTGTGAAAAATAACATGACTGTTAGAGGGAAGCATTAAATATTCAGGAAAATATAGACTTCTTTGAGACATAATGAAAAGTTGAAGTTTAGGGGGGTAGAATAAAGTACTCTCCAAAGTATATGAAAATCATAAGGATGTTATTTCACCTGACAGAATAAGAAAATAATAATAATTCTAATTAATTTTTAAATAAATAGAATCTATGGCATAGGAGGAAAGGGTGACTTGAGTAGAGAAAGGGAAGACAAACAGGATGAGGAGGCATGGTTAAAAGTCAGAGAGTGGCTTCAATCTGGTACAGTCAACTACTAGCCTGCAGTCTTGGGTAAGTTAAGCAGCTAAGGCACATTCTTCTCTATGATCTGAGAGCAATATTACCTGTTTCAGAGGGCGTTGTGATGCTCAGATGACATGATTCAAATACAGAGTGAGATAGATAGAATAGAAAGTGTTGGGGTTAAGAATGCATCGGGCCCAACCAGCATGGCTCAGTGGTTGAGTGTCGACCTATGAACCAGGAGGTCATGGTTCGATTCCCGGTCAGGACACATGCCCAGGTTGTGGGCTCGATCCCCAGTGTGGGGTGTTCAGGAGGCAGCTGATCAATGATTCTCTCTCATCATTGATGTTTCTATCTCTCTCTCCCTCTACCTCCCTCTCTGAAATAATAAAAACACATTTTTTTAAAAAGAATGCATCAGGACCCTAAAATAATCTTCCTTTGGCATGTTTATTGGCCTAGAATTTATATTGAAAGTCAACTGTAGATGGTTATGCTTTGACTTGGTAATTAAAATTACAAAAAATAAGATAAAGAATGGGCAAGTTAAACAGTTGGAAGAGATACTGGAGGAAACCCAATATTCAAGTTGCATTCTGACCGGGCACTGGATCTTTGTCGGACAGAGAGGTTCGTGGTTCATCCCGATGAAGATGATGATGACGATCATGAACAGTCATGGAGTTCCTAAGGTGTGTGAGGTACACTAAGCACATCACTTGCAGTGTCTGATCTAATCCTCACGACAGCCCAAAGAGGGGCGGGGGGGGGGCACTTATTAAACTGATGGACCGTTGAGGAGGCTGCAGTTTGGAGAGTTTAAGTAACCTGTTCAATAGCGAACCCCTTGAATGACATGGACACCATGATGGATTTGGGGTGTCTGTGGTTATATTCTTGGGGACCTAAATCTAACATTGGGTTTTCAGTCTGAATTATATAATTTTACCGTTGAGTTTGTTTCTCTTACCTCTATTTTTTTTTATAGAAGCATAATTTTGACAAACTGTGGTTACTATACAAGGAAGAGACTATAGCTGCTTAAATATATTTTAAGTTTCCCTAAATATCTAATACTATTATTGCTTTAGTCTCTTTTCCCTCCATGGCTCACTGGAATGCAATCTGATGAGAAGGTAGATCCAAATGGGGACTATGTCATGGACAGCATTTTCATTCTTTTTGAAAACCAGTAGCGGTTGGTAATATGAATATGTGACCATTTTCCTAGCTCAGAGATGATAAATTAAAATAGCCTTGGAGGAGGACATTAACATGGGAATCAAGCTCCTTCATAGTTTAAAAATGAATTTATCCTTAGAAAGATTATATAAGCTCACAGAACCACCCATCCCCGCTGAGGGGAAAAATCCATGAGGCACCAGGATGCAAAAGTGATTTAGTGGAATAATGATGGTCTGGCAGGTGAAAATAACAGTGTTCCAGCAGAGGAGGGTCAGAAGGCTCTCCCCAAAACAGAGACAGCGCCCCCTCCCCCGCTTTGGGGGATGGGAAGGTCCGGTTTGGAAGGAGAAGGAAGAGGGGACGTCACACTCACCTCTGACTTTGATCTCTGTGGCAGGAAGCACTCCTATTAACATTGGAACTTAACTGAGGTTTTTCTCATGTAATTAGGGAACAGAAAAACATGTTGCACAGCGGAGCCCCAGGCCTAATGACCTGCAACCTAGCTGCACCTTGATGGCAAGAAGCAAGCCACCAATAAGCAGCATTTATTAATGGATTGCTGCATTTCCCTATAAGACACTGGGGGCCTGTAGGGAAACTAGCTACTAACAGAAAAATATCTCAGCATCAACAGCAACAGGAAGATTGAGCCGGGCATGAGAGAGAGAAATGACGACACTGGACTCTAAAAAGTGATGAAACTTGTGGAACACCGTTTCTCACACCGTTTCAGTCAGAACTGCTCTGGGCCACCATGTGCCTCCGTCACTTACCCTTTCACAGCAAATGGTAGCCTCCGAAGCTGACCCAGCACGGCCTTTGGCTCTGTTAAGGGGTGTTGTGAGAGCCCCTGGCGGTCAAGGCCCTGTCTGTCCATGTAGGGCGTCTGATAGGCGGGAGGGCTCGGCATGCCGTGCGGAAGTTGGCAGGGAGATACCCACTGGGAAACAGGCTTGTCCGGGGAATTGCTTGAAAGAAATAGAGGCCCTTTATCAAACCGCTCTCTTTACCTCCCGCATTCCCACAAGGACAAATAAGCAAGTAGGAGAAAGAGAATATAGGAGAATACTGATAGTGATTATTCTTTTTTCTCTTTTAAAACTGGCATTGTAAAAGTTTTTCTATTGGAGAACAGTCATTGATCAAGGCAAAGAAAGGAAACTTGACCGTGAGGAGAAGGTTGTGCTTCTTGTTTCGTATCGACAAAGGGCTCTTCTCTGTTGGTAACTTGGAAAGACTGTGGGTAATGATTGCATTCTAAGGTGATAAGTCCCCAATACACTGTTCTCTGTTAGGAAGCAAGAGATGACTGTGTGCAGAGGGTCTTATTTTATGCGATGTTCTCCTGCGAACAGGGGAGAGGAGTTATTAATGCGACTCAGTGCGTTTCTGAACGATCACCTTCTGAAGCAGTACTGCAGCATTCTGTTTTTTAAATCTTGTTCTGGTAAAAGTAGGTTTTTCTAAAAATATAAAAGCAAACAAAGAGGAAAATCCCCAAATAGCCAAGAAAGAAAATTGGGGATTGCTTTTGAAGACTGATCATGTCCATGTTGCCCTCTGCAATGAAATGGAATATGGTTCTTTTTTCACTTTTAAAGGGGGCCTTTGGACCAAGTCAGTCCCTTCGAGTTTATTTCCTGGGATGGTTCTGGCAGGTGTGCCCTGGAAATCAGCAACACCCCATCTTATTGTCAATAATAGGGTTCATGCAGCCTTTCACGATGTTGTCGGTCCTTGAATTGGCAGTTGGTACATAGTTACTTTTGTTACCAGATCATTAATATATAGAATATCCATATAACTTGTTGAAAAACAGAACAGAAAATCTTATAAAATCAGTCATTTGGTTTCATAAAACTGTTTATAGCATTCAACAATTTTTTAAAAAAAGAGTTAAACTGACTAGCGTGAGTTACAGTTTAGTAAAGAGAAGAAAAACCATAGCAGGTGAAATAAAGGAACCTGTGTTTTCTGCGTGTCATTCTGGTAGGAAAACTTCCCAGGGGTACATCACCCTCATAATACGGCCGTGGGTAAGTTGTTAACTCTTTTTAAAATTCTACTTCTGAGGGTACTTGTCATCATCAGAGGTAACCTTTTCTCTTGCTTCGGATGTGTTAAGTCTTTGCACTTATTAATTCTTTTATGTAGTGTTTGTAGTTTGTAGAAGGAAATTGATTTTCTTGTAATGGGAAAATCATCGCTCCTATTATGACATAAAACTTTAATTTGATGTCTCCTTCACTGACCCAAGCTAATTACAACAAAAACATGTTAACAAAGTGAGTAAAGTTCTTTCTTTCATGCATCAATTTTACTACTTAGGGTTGCCCCAGAAAGTCTTAAATGAAAGTGCTGCTCCATTACCCTGGGACTGTGTGTGTGTGTGTGTGTGTGTGTGTGTGAGAGAGAGAGAGAGAGAGAGAGAGAGAGAGAGAGAGAGAGAGAGAGAGAGAGAGAGAGAGAGAGAGAGAGACCACTCTGACAGGCTGTGGAATGGTGATGTTCAGAGTGAAACTTGAATTCCTCAGATCATCGGCTTCTAAGGAGCAGAGAAAAAGAAATTTTAAAGGGCGTTATCAGGAATGGTCAGAACACACCACAGCTGAAAGGCACGGATGCAGCTTCCTCTTTAATTTGGGCAGATCGGAATGCACTCCCCCAAAATCAAACGGAAATAGTAAAATTTAAAAACGTTTATGAGTGCCCAACTCAGCTGCACCTGGCTTCCCTAATTGCCTTCAACCGAGTCATTACTGGGAAGGCAAGATGTTGAGCCACCAACAGCCCTTATTAATGTATAATAGGAATTTACTTGTAAAGCCGAATTATTGGGATGGCATGATGTCATAAAGACAGAGTGCTGACATTTTGGATTGTTTTATGTAGGAATGTTGAATTATATTTTAAGAGTGGGATATTCCTGGGTAATTAGTCATAATTTGTTGAGGCCCCAGTGTAGGTGAGGCGCACGGATACACAGAATTCCTGGTTGTAATGGTCCTGCATTTAAGTCTGTGTCTGTGCAAACGCATGTCCTTCTCATGAATTATCTGGAGGAAAAACCTTCTCTAGTCACTGGCATGTGTGCCGAACGTGGCCAAGCAGGTGTAAGTAAATGTTTCAGCAAGACCGTTGTCCTGATTTCTGTACTAACGTCAAAACCTTAGGATTATAAAACGCCTGCAGATTTTCTTCTTGGTCTCAATGATGCCAGAAATGAGATGCATTAATTTTGCTGGACCTCAAACCTCGAATCTGCCAATGTGGTTCTGTGATTAATGGCTACAGACGTGTACCTGCCTCATAAATATAATGCTCCTTGATTACTAGGCTGTTTGCGCAGCAATCGCTGTGTGATGTCAGCACTTCCCTGTAAAGCCCGTTTTTGGAGGGGTCTGTAACTCGGCCACAAAACATCCCTCGGGGTGACATTTTGAATATGAGTCCCTCGTCCTGGGACATTTAAAGGATCAGATCTAAGTGTTCCACTTATCTGTTTGTGTGCTTATGAAGACCGGAGCCGCAAATAAAAACATTCAAGTTTTATACATTTTAAAAAGGAAATATTTCACTAGCAAAGAGGGCTTCTTGTTGCTCACTTTATTCCGTTGTTTTCCTAAGGAAATACTTTACACTTGGGTGTTGGGTCATGTATTTTAAACCAGAAGGGAACATTGTAAACATGGTTATGCTATCAGAAGACATTTTTAAAAAATCATTCAGTATTCATGTCATTGGATTGTGTATGCCAGTTAGCCACATACAGTCATGTTTTAGGTCGAAGTCTATCAGAATTCTAGGATGAAGCTTAAAATAGGCAGGCCTTGGACAGTATACCGTGAAGTGAGCCACCTGGGATAGGACGACAGACATCCTTTCTGAATGAGAACATAATTTTACTCTTGTTTTGACGTGAGAGGAAGTCACCAGGACCTGCCCCAAGGCCATCTCTGTCCCCTCAGGAGGCTGTGACTGCATCGTGATGCCCACCCCGTATGGTGGGGGCGGGAGGATGGGTCGCCCACAGGAGTTTGGGGTTTCCGCGACATATCAGGGGAGGACTGAAGGACCCCTCACGGTTGTCAGTGTGCGGAAGGCTCTGCAGGTTTGTGGGCGCGGAGGCCAGGACGCCAGGGTCAACTGTGTTGGAAATTGAGTGGGTTGGATGGAGGCCGGGTCAGAACCCGAACTTCTGAAGTGGGTGTTCAGCTTCCACAATTTACTGGACTTGTTAGATGGCGTCAGAGTTTTCATTTAAAAAGTCGTCTTGGAAAAAAAAAAAAAAAAGTCGTCTTGCAGTACTTTGTAATTGGTTCCAAAGCCACTAGTAGGCCTGACTGAAAGGGTGCTTTTTTTGTTCATTTGTTTTTGTCTTTTGGGGGATGGGGGGCTTGGTTGTGCCATAAAATTGTTTAATCTGCAATGATGGATGAGTTTTAGGTTCTCTCCTCCCTTCCTTTCTCCCTCCCTTTCCTCCTTCTTAGCTTCCTTTGGAAAGTAGGACATTCCCTTTAAGGCATCAGTAACAAACCATTACAGGACAGAACATTTCTTGGAGTGCCCAGCAGCAAGAGGACTTTTCCAGAATCTTCAGCAGGCGGCAGAGAGGGCTGCAGTATGGCGGACACAGGGTGGGCACATACTCCCGTCCTCTTTCTAGTGCCTGAAATATGTATCAAAATAGACTCATAACTGCTTCTGCCCTCGTTTCATCACCCTGGGCCGGAACAAGCTCTTTGCTTTACAGTGTTCGACTCCTTGCCGGGAAATGTGAAACGTAGAAGCAGAACCTGTAATTCTGAGGGTGGCAGGCATTAGACTTATCAGTTGGCTTGAGTAACAACGCAGGGCCCTGAATCAGTGCCAGCTTGAAGATGTACCATTTTTAGGTTGAAAACACTTTTTGAGATCAATTTATCTAGCCCCTTATATTGCCTTCAGTCACTGATATATTCAGTAAACATTTATTAAACTCTACTATCAGCCAGGTATGTAGAGTGAGAGGAGCTTTGCTGTATTGATCTTACTAAGAAAGTATAAAAGGGCAGAGTTTTGTTGTTAAAAGAATGTCATAATATATGAATATATAGAAATAGACAATTTTCAGTCTGTTCAATATTTTTTTCCTGTTTGGGAAGATGGAAAACCAAAGTCTAAATGCCTGTTGAATGATTCTCCATGAGGTTTTGAGCACCTCAGACTCCTTGGCCTTTATGTTTTACTGAGTTCCTGGTGTCGCTGTTGCCTCGGGTCTGGTCCCACCTCCTGCTAGGCGGTGTCAGGCTCCTGGCCAAGGCACATGGGTAGAGCAGAGCTGAGTACAAATGCCCCAGGTCCCACCAGTACCTAGGAGCGTAGATGCTGCATTCCCCAGACCCAAGTCCCTTCTAAGTCCCTAAAAGCAACCGCTAAGCCAGTGTGGATGGATAGAACCAGCGAGTGGATCGGGCAGTTAAGTTGCCTTATTGACCAAACCTTGCATCCAGCGCTCTAGATGCTTCCCCTCCTGCTCACCCTCGTTAGTGTAGACCCCTCAGGCTCCTGCTGTCAGTATCATAAGGGGGGAGTGCTCATTCCAGGTTTACTGAGGAGTGGGAACACTCAGCTCAGTCTGTCCCCAAAACCTCCACTTGACTCGGTCACATTCCGGCTGTGTTCTCTGCTGCCCGGAGGTCGAAGGAATGCAGAGCATCCCCTGCCTCTGCCAGCCGCTTCTCCTGGGCTCTCCTCCGAGGCCTCTGCATGTCCCCCCAAATCTACCAGCTTACCATTGGTTCTCAGCACCGGCCCCTCATTAACAGATCACTTCCCTGACTCACTGTGGGGTGTTAACAGCATGGTGGTGTCCTGATGAGATTAGGAGGGGCAAGCAGGGTCTGCTGCTAGTGAGTATAGTTAAACATTTCTTAATGAAACATTTTTGAGAGGAGTCAAGTTCTTGAGCAATCACTCAATCCATCAATCAGCATTTATTGATTTGCTTGTTATCTGGCTGGCATTTTTGGCATTATTTTACTATTTGCTAACCCACAGGTAAACTCTCAAGTAATTTTTTAAATTATGTTTTTACTGATTTTAGAGAAGAGGAAGGGAGAGGGATAGACAGTTAAAAACATGAGAGAGAAATATCAGTTGGCTACCCCCACCCCACCAGGGATTGAGCCAGAAATCTGTGCAGGTTCATAGGTGAATTACATTGGCTGGGCACAAGTAATATTTTTGTTAGGACACTTGCTACTTTCATGATTTATCAAAATGAATTATTTTAAAAGATAACATTGGAATTCTACTTTGCTCCACATGGCTTAGTGTTTGAGTATTTTTCAACATATTTTTCATTTCTGTATACCAGTATCACAAAAAGATGGGAATGAAGATGCATTTTGGGCTGTGAGTTAAGACATGATAGAGACGGAAGCCTAGTGTGATGGGGGTGTGATGGGATTTCAGGAGTCACAGCCCAAGTTAGGTAAGTTTTCTCAATTACCCGGATTTTACACTTCATAACTACAGTGAACCCTCTGAATAATGAAGGAGTGAGGACTGTCAACCTCCATGCAGTCAAATATCCATGTATAACTTTTGACCTCTGGCCCCAAACTTAAACTACAGCTGGCCACTTGCATCTGTGAATTCAACCACCATGGGTTGAAATAGTATTTTCAATCTTCGGTTGAAAATCTGTAGTTGGGAAACCATGATTAGGAATGATAAAATACTGTTTTCTATCGTGGGTGGTTGAATCAGGAGATCCAAAACTCGAGGATATGAAGGGCCAATTGTATTTATTGGGGGAAAACATGTATAAGTTTACCTGCACAGTTCAAACTAGTGTTGTTCAAGAGTCGGCTGTATAAGGAAAGGGAGGGGAACTCCCTGGTTCTAAAAGCCTGCTATTCCAGAGTCCAGGCAAATACTTGGATGGCCTATTGTTCCTACAATTCATGAATAATTCCACTGGCTTGAATGTCTATGTTCAACACAGCGGGAGGGTGAGACTTCTCACCAATACTCAGCTGATCTCCCGAGAGAAGTTCCCTGTTTGTCCAGTACTTTACACTTTCCAAAAATTTGTTTATCATGGTCAATACAGTGGTTCTCAACCTTCTGGCCCTTTAAATACAGTTCCTCATGTTGTGACCCAACCATAAAATTATTTTTGTTGCTACTTCATAACTGTAATGTTGCTACTGTTATGAATCGTAATGTAAATATCTGATATGCAGGATGGTCTTAGGCAACCCCTGTGAAAGGGTCGTTCAACCGCCAAAGGGGTCTCGACCCACAGGTTGAGAACCGCTGATCTAGTGGTTCAAAAAACTGGGTAGGAATATAGTGTCTGGATTCGCTGCTCACAAATTTAGAATTCTTTCCTTAAAGTTCTTCTCTGTGTCACTGAAATTCAGCCTCTGCTATGGAATCAAGATTAAAAGAAAAACACAACTAGATCCTTTGTATGTTCCACAAGCCTAACAATCAAAAGTTAATCTCATAAAAATAATCTTGTAGTAATATCTTCTATTCAGTCACTTTTGAGTAGCACTGATGCTCATTCACCACCAGAGGGCAGCACAGTTGATTGAATGAAGGAAATGGCCTTTGCAGAAATAGTGAAGTTTGTAATGCTAGTTTTCAATCTACAGAGTGTTTTACACACAATTTATATGTGAGTGTGTGGAGGTCTCAGCGGTTCTCTGTGACAGATAAAGCAGGCATAATTATCCTCATGTTATATATAGATGGAGAAATGAAATCTGGGAAGACTTAAAGATGACTGTGTTCAGTGTACAGCTACTGAATGCCATCCAGTGCTTGAATCCAGCACAGTCTTCTTACCCGAATCTAGGTCTCTTTCCACCATGCCACTCTGCGTATAAATGGTGCATTGTCATCCTTCCAGTGACCTCCGAAAGTGGAGCTGGGAGGCCACACAAAGGCTAGAAGCCGTCTGTTCTATGGCAACGGTTCTCAGATGTTTCATCTGACACAGCATCTTGTTAAAGCTTTCTGCCCCCACCCTCCACCCCCTCCCATGTGTCCTGCTCCGGGAAGATGGGGAAGGCTAGGACTGTTTGCCTTCTAAGCAGCCCCTTGGACAGCTGTCATTGTGGTCTCACTTATTTTTATCTGTATTACATTGTAGCTCATAAATAGGTAGGAGGTGGGGAAGATAACCAGAGGGGTCAAAGTGAAGAAGAAACCTGGACTTGGATGTTGGAAATTCACATAACTACTTCAATTTCCATGGTGAACTGGGGCATTCCCTGTGGACTCCAGAGCTCCACCCCTTTAAGTGGTTTCAAAGGAGATAGCCGGACCCAGTAAAGGCTCAAGCAAGGCTCAGTCAGAACTAAATGAAACCCCCATTATTGAAAACCCAGATCAAGTTCCCAAATTCCAAGACTGAGCATTGCAGTAGCTGCAGGCGGTCCCAGAAGTGGTCACTTCGCTGGGTGACTTACATACAGAATTTATTCTAAAGGGATTTTGCCACCTATTCTTTTTTCCTTTTTGGTAATTAGGGTGATTCTATCAGATAATTAATTTTAAGGGCTTTTATTCATTTGTTGGGGGGGGAAAAGGCTCAAGTAGCATCCTGTGGTTATACCAGTTGCCCAATGATTCATGAATTCGGATTGAGAACTGGAGTAGGTACGATCAATAAGTGAAAAATAGGTGCTGCCTAATTGCCTTTTTAAATCAGTAAAATAATTAAAGCCTTTATAGTCTGGCCAATTAATTGTATAGTCGGCTTAATAAGGAAAATGCTTGAGAAAGATAAAATTACAATACCAAAAGCAACTAATAGCTAAAAAAAAAACTTTCCTCGTGTAGTTGATTAATTATCCTCCTCTTTTTCTCTTAAGAGACTAAACATTTAGTGAATCCATAGAGTTCCAGTGTAGTCAGCATTCCCATTGTAAAGTGCCAGTGTTATCATTTTTCATTCATCATTTTCTTAGGTCCCGATGTGAGTGTCATTGTTGTGTTTAGTAAAAGAATACAAATATTTATTTTAAACGTTTCTTTAAACAGAGTCTTGGTGGAGGGTAGAGCTCCCTAATGCTCTGCAGCTGGGTTTGGAGACTTTACAATTGGTTGTCGTCTGTGTACCAAGTCCTCTGCAAGTGCTCAACTGCAGAGAGCAAAATCCCACTTGACAAGAAGTCTAGATACGGATTTATGCAATAGGATGTGATGTTTACTTAGGACCTGCCAGGTTCTACCTGGGAAACTTTCCTATTATCCCTTTATTAAAAAGTTCTAAATACATATTTGCACAGTGTTTTCTTATGGAAACATCTGTGTAAGGAATGTTTAAGTTACTCATTTCCAAAAGGGAAACGTTAGAAGGGAGAAAAGACAGAAATTAGGTAAGCAATTGCTTAGAGAAAGAGTACGAACGTGAGACGTTTGGGACTCCAAATTCTGGCTGAGTTGTCTTTCATTCTCACGTTGGTGCAGATGGATAAGATAATTGCTATCCTAACCAAAACTCACTATCCACATCTCATTACGATGTCCTTAAATTAAACATTCGACCCGTCTTTTAGGGAGGAGTTGGCTATTGGTCCCCCCCCGTCCCCCCCCATCTTTTTTTCTTTCTGTTTAGCCTGCATTGAACCTTTGGCCTTACCCCAAGTGTATGGGTGGTATATGGTTTAAAATTGATATATTAATGTTGAATTTTTATTGTCACAGTTTCTGTTCGTGCTCCTTTCAAACCTTTCATTTATTTGTTTCTGAACCTTGGATATCTCATAAAAATGTCACCATTGTGGTTGAACATTAAGCACCTTCCCATTTTGCCCTGGGCCGTTGAAATAAATTTGGACCAGGTGCTCTGTGCATAATGGAGCCCCTTGAAGTGCTCTGATAATGAGCCGGGGGCGGAAGCTGTCAGCTTTCAGCTGGCTTGAAGAATGCAATTAGAGCGGTTTTAATACAGCGGAGGGACCCCATCCAATCAAGGCCATTTTGAGTTAAACCAAGTCTAGAATCCTAAACGTGTACTTTTAAGCATTTGAGCTGTGTCTCTGCACTGAGAATGGGAGAAGGCGTTCCTGTGCAATGCGTTCATTTTGAGTCAAAGAGGAGAAAAATCTTGCAAATGCCAATGGAAGTTCTCTCATCCCTCCTGTTACGTTATTGTGACCTTATTTATGATCTGATGTCACTCTGATCAAGGTAGCTAGTGTCAGGTTAAGTCTCGAATCAATCAAGTATTTAGCAAGACCACTTAGGTCAACTTTTCCTTTTAATGGAAAAAGTGGATTCACCTAAATATCTATTAATATGAGGAGTGCATAAAACATTCACTGTAGGACACTATAAAAAGAATGTTGCCTATTATATATTGTTGAGTAAAGCAAGTTATTTACAGTATGTCAAGTGTGATTCTGTTTTTGGGGGAAAGTATCCAACTACAATATACCTTTATAGGTGCATAGAAAAGGTTTGGGGAAATGCACGCCAAATCGTTCATGATGAAAAGGGAAAATGGGGATGAGGGTAAGCTAAGTTGTTTGTTTGTTTATATGTGTATTTTTGAATTATTTAACCAATAATTTTCATATTCTAGGAGTAGGTCAGCTCACTGTCACGCCAGTGACTTACTGTAAGTGAGTGAACCAGCTTCTGTGGGGCAGGAGTGAGGGAGGAGCTCACTGCTGTCAGTCCCCAAGATGCCGGGTTATCGCAGCGAGAAAACTTACTACCGAATGAGAGCTTTCTGTTCCTCATTTCAGATCATTGTCCCAAACATCTTCACTCCACAGACACCCCCTTTACATCTGAGGACACTTGTGTTCAGAGAGATTCGGTGGTTTGCCGAGTCACAAGTTTGAAGTGAGGTGTTAGGATTTGAACCCAGCTCAGCTCCAAAGACTAGGCCCTTACCCCCCCCTCCAGGCCCTGCTTGGTTTCTTAGCACAGTTCTCTAAAGGCAGATAATATTTCCAGGGTCATGTATCCTTTCATCCTTGATTTCTTTCCAGAAAATGAGGACACAGTTCAGGAGGAGTTGTTATTGTTGTTCACGGTTGACATTTCTTGTAAACACTTGGACCACTCATTGAAAACATTCTGGACCCGTGGGATTCACAGTGGCGTCTCCAGTGACTGGAAGCCTTTGTCCTAAAATGAGGGCATGTATAATAATGTCAATCCAATTTCAATTGAAAAATAAATAATTCCACACAGTGGGCAAGGTGGGATGTCCTCAAAATTTAAACATCAGCATAACTATGAAAATATTCTTTCATAAACTCCTAATTGCTAAATTTAAGTTGATTGCTTACTCAAATGACTCATTTCTTCTAACATTTATCATTTAATAGGCCCTGAATATATACATACATATGTATTTCTATTTCTTTGTTTCAAAGCCCTATAAATTTCTTTTGTTTCTTCTTTCTCTTGCATTTCTGCTTCATATGGGATACTGCTTTCCTGTTGGCCTTTTAAGATGTTATGCATAATATTAAAATCCCATTTCAGGTTTCAGCTCTAGTCCACAACTTGAACTTTGAACTATTCCTATGAAAGGAATAATAACTCAGAGACAGAAAGTAGAATGGCGGTTGCCAGGGGCTGAGGCAATAGGGAGTTATTGTTTAATGGCTACAGAGTTCCAGTTTCAAGGTGAAAGAGTTCTGGAGATGACTGGTAGTGATGGTAGCACAAAATTATGATTGTATTTAATACGACTGAACTGTACACTTAAAAATGGGTAAGATGACAAATTTTATGTTATGTGTATTTGACCACAAAAAAAAAATTGGAAAGATAATTAAATTTAGACACAAGTGAGCCTCATCCGGTGACCCGAACCAACACTTAATGGCCCTTCTTCTGACATTGAGACGCTGACCTGTTAGCTTACCTGGGCAAAGTATGCATTTTGCCAAATAATGTGAAGATCCCTCCCAGAAGCCTGAAATCTAGTGCAGCACAGGGAAATGCGAGGCTCTGTGAAATTTGCAGCGAGTCTTGTGTAATAGTTACTTGGCTGTATTTTTATAAAGCATGAGAAAGTGGTAGAATACAGTGGAGGAGAAGCCTCACCTCTGATTTTTTTAACGGGGGAAAAAAACCTCTTATTTTTGAGCATGTATTTCAACTTAAATGACTAAGTTTATTTGGCATTTGGGTTCCTCTTTCATACATAGTTTCTTTCCATTTGTGATTATCGAATTTTCTTAGGTTTGATCATGTAATCATGAGATTGTCTTTGAATCTTCTCTCCCTTTGCTGCAAAAAAGAATTCACAAATCCAGGGCCTTCAGCCTGTGGAAGGTTAGTTATTTTGAAACCAGCCCCAACAGAATGCTTGTCCCTCGTGGGGTTGCCAGCCAGCCTTCCCCAGGAGGGTGGAGGGAATAAATGGATATAGTCAGCATGATGACACGTAAGGGTTCAGTATTCCTCAAAAAGGGGTAGACCGCCCTGGCCAGCGTTGCTCAGTGGTTAGAGTGTCAGCCTGCACACCAAAGCGTCGAAAGTTCGATTCCCAGGCAAGGACACGTACCTGGGTTGCAAGTTCTATCCCTGGCCCTGGTTGGGGGCCCATGCGGGAGGCAACCAATCCATGTGTCTCTCTCACGTGGATATTTCTCTCTCACTCTCTCTCTCCCTCCCCCCTCCCTTCCACTCTCTGAAAATCAATGGAAAAAATATCCTCAAGTGAGGATTAACCCAAAAATTGGCGGGGTGGGGCAGGGGTGTCACCTCAGTGGTTTTAAGTACACCTTGTGTGATTGTCCATAGCAGAAGGGCAAACACTTCAGGCCAAACCATTAAGGCCAAACTCGGCTCAACAACCTGCTTTGAAGTGGAAATAAAGCAAATGTTAAGATTGGGGTCCAAAGAGTACCGTGGTCATGACTTGGGGGAGCTTCCTGAGGTCCCCACACTGCAGGGCCGGTCTGAGGACTGACTGCCTCAGAAGTGAGACTGCTGATACCAGAACCTACAAAGCAGAGCCTTGGCTGGGACAGGACGGGAAGGTGTGTGTGGAGGGGGGGGGGAGGGGGGGGGGAGTCCTGAGAGATGGAGAGGCTGGGTTTCCAGCCAGGCTGTGGCTTTATTAGCTCTGTGTCTGTGGCCTTTCTAGGTATTGATGGCTTGTTTAAAAACTTAGGGAATTGGGCAGCTCCTCTTCAACTCTAATGAGTGATATCCAAATAACAATAGGATTTTGTCTGAAAGATTGTGGGTCACACATCCCATCCCTTCCCCACACCTACACACAGTGCTGATTGTGGAAGCTGTGTATCTTCAGGCTGGGGTCCCCCCTCACCCCCCTGTACCCTCCCCGGGTTGGGAAGGGGACAGAAACAAGGTGAGAGGTTGTCTTTTTATTTTTCCTAAATATAATAGTTTTCTGTCATTGCCACGATGTAATTGCAGTTTCAGCTTTTTTAAAAAATATGTACCCAGAGAAAAGTCTGGAAGGTACGTGCATGTATATATAAACTAGTTCCTTTAAAATTGTAAAGCATGTACATGATAACACATTTAAACGGTACAAAGAAAGGGAAACTCATCCTCCCTGATCCCTTAACCCCATCCCAGCTTTTTGAAACAGCCTGTTACGTGTTTATCTTTACTTCCCAGTGTAACCAGAGGTGTTCGGGGCGGTGGAAGGGAGTGCAATTATCGGCTGTGCTGTTAATATTTTCTTCTTAATGTTTTCTATATTTTCTCATTTCTACAGTTACTTTTTTTTTTTTAAGTTTAAATGAGAATTGTATGTTTCCAAGGCGAAGCAATGCCAATTTCCATTAATGGCCTGACTTTGGAAGTTGTGTTATGCTCTGTAAGCATGGAGTTGTGTAGAGTCATATCCATACGTAAATGTGGTAACAATTATTTTAAATGAACTTTATTCTTCAGCTTGAACAGATTAAACTCTAGAGTGGGCTCATGCATTTCTTTAATTGCATTAATTATTTATTACACACTCGCATACAGTTCAGTTGGGCCGGGGGAAGTTGATTATAGCCGCTTGTTTCAAGTCAGTTTTACACCCTGGGTTGACAACATTATCACACTTTCTCGCTGAAGTGAAAGAGCGGGATAACGCTCCAGGGCAGTTATAGCAGATGCAGGGTTAAAGTGCAAGCGGTGTTTGCGGCATATCCACCATCGTTATGGTGGAACCCAGGGTGTGCCAGCGGCCTGCACTTCCTTCAAGCCTCTGCCTGCCTGGGAGTTGTTCATTCTGCCGGTTTTGGAATGGAAGCCGTGTTTAATGCAGGTACTGGGTTCAATAGACTCTTACCTTACGCTTACAAGATCATCAAGTTCTTTTTAACATGTTCTGTCTTCCAACAAGAAAAAATGAGGGGAAACCAGCTCCTTTGTACTGTCAGTAGCTTTGTTCCATGTTTTCGGAGTAAGAAACACCAACACGTAGTGGAGGGGACCCCTCAGGAGGCTCTGCCATCAGCATCTGGGGCAGCCACTCCCTCCCTCTGAACCCGGCCGTCCGGATGCAAATTGAAAGCAGCTTCCTCCACACACTTGTGCTTTTTCTGATCACAGATGTGCCCTTCCATGTTGCCTGTTTCTGTAAACCAAGCATATTTTTGTCATCACCTCCAAACCCTTTAATCAGCTAGAAGCGTGTCACTGGATGGAAGGTCTGTGTGGGTGGCAAATGGTGGGGGGCTGGTTCTGGAGAAATCTTGGCAGGTCAGGAGTGGGGTTAAAAATACTTCTGCGGCAAGTACTAACATTGGGACCTTCTCTGTCACACGCATTATTGGCTGCCATGGAGGATATCTCTACACACAGGGAGGCTGGTTCTTAAGGGGGGAAACCAACCCGGTTCCATATTAAGCAGCTGCATTCACCATGTAGGAATACTGTCTATCTTGCTTTCTACCTGGCAACCAGTTCTAGTTAAGATGCCTACTGGTCGTGGCCCTGTTCCCACCGAGATTCGTGACTTGAAGTCCAACCAGATTTATTGTGTGTCGGCTCTGTGTGTGCAGTGGGCTCGTGCGAGGCACACAAAGAGGACGAGAAACACAAGTCTGTGCCCTCGAGGAGCTCAGGGTTCTTTCTGTTCATTTAAAATATGTTTTTATTGATTTCAGAGAGGAAGGAAGAGGGAGTGATAGAAACATCAGTGAAGAGAGAGAATCATCGATAGGCTGCCTCCTGCATCCCCCTGAGAATCAAGCCCACAACCCGGGCATGTGCCCTGACCAGGAATCGAACCGTGACCTCCTGGTTCATAGGTCGACGCTCAACTACTGAGCCACGCCGGCTGGGTGCTCACATGTTAATGGGGATTTTGGATGACCTTGCTGCTCCAGGACACAGTAAGAAATAAGCCTTGTCCTGGTGAAATTGCAGGCCTCGCTGATGAATGTTGTGGAGAGAGCTTGGTATCTTCCCGCTGGCTTCACGCTCTGCCTCTGGCCCTCTGTTGCCGTTCAGATGCCAGAGCCGCCTCAGCAGGTAGAAAAAAAGGGGGTAGGGGGGAAAGGGCTTATTCTCAAGTATACGAAGGGCAGGATGACTTGGGGAGCTTTCTTCAGATCCCCTGCCACCATCAGCCTGCCCACGGGCGGGACGTCGGGCAGATCACGCAGGGGACGGCAGCGCCCGGATGGTGGAAAGTTTTACAAAAACATCTGTTCTATTTGGATGGTTCAAATATTTTCAAAAACATGGGCTCAGCCAAAGCTCATATTTCATAAAACCTTTGCAAATATCTACGGTTTTTTCTTCTCTTTTTCCATGTGGACATGGAAGCAAGAGGAGAGGAAAAATGTGGCCACATGTATGTTTTTAACTTCTTATTTCCAAGTGTTATGGCTTTTTCAGGCATGAGAACCAATCAGGTCCCGTTCCTGTGGGATGTGGTGTCTCTAGACTTTTTTCCGTCTTTCGGAGAGAGAGATACAGGAAGTCTTAAAGAAACACCGCCCTCGATACTGTGTGTGGGGACCACACTGATGATGGGAAGCTGTAGTTTTAATTGCTTGAAAACAAAGGGGGAAAGGTTCACAGCAGTTGGAGGGTGAGGTCGAGCAAGGAGAGAGCAGCAGAATAGGTTCTCTCTCCTGGGTCCCCACCTGGACCCAGCTCTCCACGTCTGAGGAGACTTTTCCAAAGTGCAGCCAGCAGAGAGGGAGGGGCATCTGGAGGAGGCGCCCTGGGGTGTCCGTAGGCAAGCAGCCTGGCTTCCAGCTTTTGTCCAGGTCTGCGTCCCTCAAGATTAGGGGTGTAAAAGCTCAAGGGCCGGCAGGCCGCGGCCGGGGGGGGGGACTTCTCTGGGGACTGTCATCGGTCTGTTAATACTTGCGGGGGATGAGATTTTGAGCAAACCGGTACACTCTCAGCCCTGCCAGTGCTGTGAACTGAACATCAAGCTCCCCCCGCCCCCTGTGCCTCCAAGAGAAATAAAGTGCCCAATCTAATGCTAAGGGCCTGTGCACGTGACTGTCAATGGCACAGCTGGGGCGAACTAAATCCTTCTCCCCCTGCTTGGGTTCCAAACAAAAGACAGAAGCAATGACTGGGAAACACCTGGGGTTGAAAGTGGAAATGGATTGTGAGAGCCTGCTGCCTCCCTGCTTGGTTTGAGGTCAGATGTGGGCCCGAGGCCCAGGACAGTGGCCCCTCCGTGTAGCACTGGCGAAGGTTGCTTGGTCGCCTGCAGGGTGGGTAGAAGCGTGATGTTTGTAGTCTCCGTAAGCCCAAGTCTCACAGGAGCTTCCAAGACACAGTTGCATTTCTTCCGCAATTCTGTCTCGTCTGCCTGTCTGTACAGAAGGCAGGTTGGGCCCGAGTGGTGCGGCTCAGCAGTTGAGTGTCGACCTATGAAGCAGGAAGTCATGGTTGGATTCCCACTCAGGGCACATGCCCAGGTTGTGGGCTCGGTCCCCAGCAGGGGGCATGAGGAGGCAGCCGATCAATGATTCTCTCTCATCATCGATGTTTCTATCTCTCTCTCCCTTCCTCTCTGAAATCTATAAAAATGTATTAAAAAAAGAAGAAAAAAAAAAGAAGGCAGGTTGGAGGACGTGGAAGATCCTTCTGCTCTGAGAATCTGTGAGCTGAGGCCAGGGTGGCTGAACCGAGGCCTGGTTTCCAGAACCCCCAGAACATCGTGGAAGTGGAAGCCACCCCCTGGGACTTCCCCAGCGGAGACTTCGATCCCATTGTGTGCGGCACCCCTTCCTGTGCTGTTGCATGATGTCAGGCGGCGTTTTGCAACCGCGCTCAAGGATGAGTCAGCTAATGGCCCGGCCATCTGTCTATGCCATCACAGCCAGCTTGTCCGCGTTCCAGGGAAACTGCGGGCAACTGTTCATCCCAACACACTTCGTATGGTTTCTAACACGGTTGTCAACAGATTGTTTATCAATGACTCATGTTTTCTTTCTCTCTCCTCCTCCTTTTTGTTTTTGTTTTTTAAGTGACATTTCCTAGGCCTGTTCTTTCTCTGTTCCGTGTTACACACAGGGTGGGGAGACCTGAATTTTAACCTCTGCATTTTCTGCTCATGAGATTTTCCTGTGGCCCTAGTTAAAATTCTAATTTATTATTGGGGTTAAATCTCATTTATGGCAGTTGAGCACTGGGATCCCTGGCCAGTTCTGTGGGGAAGTCTGCACTTGTGCAACTGAGGAAAGAGTTTATTAGAGAAATTAATAAGATATATTAATTAGCATATTAATATAACAAGGGGAATGGTTAACTTAAAGGAATCAATAAATTCTGCGTACATTAGAAACTTCTGTGTTTACTTATTACTTTCATGCCAATTGGAGATCTTTCTTGCATTTTAATGGGAGAACATCTCATATTGTTCCTCTCCTAGCTCAGTTTCAGGTACATGTGAAAGTAATAGAAATAGTTTTGTCTTAAAAATAATTAACAACTCAGGAGAAGCAGAGTGAGGCAGGGAGAGGGCACTAGGCTGAGAGACAGAGGCCGAAGCACTGACCAGCCGCTGACAGGCGTCTCTTAACCCAGCTGTGCAGCTTGGAGGTTGGATGGAGCCCCTCCCAAAGGCCCCCATCCAACCTTTTTGGACACTGAGATTTCCCAAATTCAAACTGATTTTCCCCTACTTGGTTCCAACTCATTATGTTTTTCTAACTGGCCAAAGCCCATCTTCCTCCTCGTTTTATTTTTCTCCTTTTGTGAGACTGGGCTGAAAACAAGAGATATTTTGCCCAACCCATTCTCCATCGCCTGCCTCCAGAGTTTACAGGGTCTATGCCAGCTGTGGGCAAACTACGGCCTGTGGGCCAGATCCGGCCCGTTTGAAATGAATAAAACTAAAAAAAAAAAAAAAAAAAAAAGACCGTACCCTTTTATGTAATGATGTTTACTTTGAATTTATATTAGTTCACACAAACACTCCATCCATGCTTTTGTTCCGGCCCTCCGGTCCAGTTTAAGAACCCATTGTGGCCCTTGAGTCAAAAAGTTTGCCCACCCCTGGTCTATACTCAGAGTGCCTAACGCCTGGCATGGTAGGGGCAGCCCCCAGGAGACGCTGGGGCCCTCGGTGTTGAAGTCCCTTGGGGTCGCTGGATTGTGGGGTGTGAGGAGCCCGAGGTGGTCCCAGGGAGGATCAGGGCAGCAATAGTGCCAAGTTTCACAACCAACAGCAGCAGCGTTCAGTCCTGCCTATGCCCTGGCAGCTTTGCCCCGACATCGCTGAAGTGGCAGGGAAACACTTTGCGTGAGGGCTGTACTTCTGCCCGTTCATGTTGCTCACACCCAGCCTTTCCTGCCTCGGCGGCCGTGAGCCTACCGGGCAGTAAAGCTCTGCTTAGTTTGCCCAGGTGGACACAGACTCGAGCATTGTCTCTGGGTTTTCATCCAGGTGTCTCCTGGCTGAGGATGGAAGGCAGCAGCTTGTCAGGGACCCTCAGGTTCAGGGTGAGGCAGGTGCAGGAGCTAACTGGTGGGAGCGCAGCCCCGCGCTGTCTGTAGGTACGCGCTGCTTCCCTTGGCTCTAGGGAGTGGGGCCATCCTTGGAGGATTTTGCTGGGTGTTTTTGGAAAGCCTTTCTTAAAAAGGCCATTCATCTCTTCAGGTCATAAAGTGGATTTTCCCAATTAGAGTGTTAAAAAGGCAAGAACAGGATCAGCAGGACAGCCGTCCTCTGGTCAGTGTTGTTTGTGTTGTCAGATGGTGACGAGGAAGAGCACGGGCAGCTCTGTTCCTGCCTAGATCTCCCCGTACTTTCGCGGGGCCCTGTGATCCCTGATGGCTTGCATCATTGTGGTTGATGTTTTCCAGCTCCCAGCTCTGACCCAGCATGTCAGAGCCCCAGCAGCGTTCTTTCAGGATTCAGCAGGTTTTGAAATGCCTCTGGCGAAACTCCGCAGCCTTAGAGATGTGTTTCTGTGATCTTTTGGGTTAGAACTCAGTGCCTCTAAGGTGTTGACACTTAGGTGACGTGCTAAGCAAAAGACGGGGGAATCTGCCTGGGGGTCATTTCCTCAGTGTTTCTTAGCCCCAGGTTTTGGTGGAATAAAAACAAAATCAGAGAAAAAAGAACTAGCAAGTTCCATGCTTACGTTCAGTGCTTAGCTCTCCTGTGAATATTTAGCTGTGCTCTTGGCAAGTTTGCAATCCATCTGGTCCAGTATTTTGGTCACAAGTAAAAATGTGTTTGATGGAGCTCAGTTTTTCTTCTTTTTTTTTTTTTTTTCCTTCCTGACTTTTGTGTCAGATTTAAAAGGTACATGGTGAGGGGAAGGAAGAGAAAGAAGAAATAGCCCCAGGCAGTCGAGCTAACAGAAATGAAATATGTGGTAGTTTTATTTCCTCTGTTTTTTTTCTCATTTAAAAAGAAGTTCAAATATGGGCCCGGTATAACTTAGAATTTCCTAGGAGAGAGGGAAAAAGGGCCATGAGGTGCTTCGGTGATTTTCTTTTAGCTTTCACATTAAACTCTGGTCGTTTTACTTAACCTACTGAACAACGTTTTAACCATGAAAATATCTTTGGTAATTTTTCAGAAGAGTTGCAAAATTTCTAAGGCATCTTGCACCGACCGAACAGCACATGTTGGGCTAGGACAGCGACATGTACAGTGCGCTCATTGGCAGAGGGGGGGTCTGGGAAACACTGCAGTGAACCAAGTGTGGTCCTTCCATTCCCTCACTCTGCCTGGAGAATGCTCGCTTGGGGGCACTTCCCCCTCTCCTCTACCCCAAGCTCTCACTGTGGATCTCTGTGACCCAAGGCTGGTTCCCTGGAGCCCCTCCTCTTTCTTACTCAAAACTTCCCTCTCCAGAGTCTTGTTTCCAGAGGGTTCTCTGTCGGGCTCAGAGAGAAAGTCATCTGACTGTCTTTGGCCGTTTCACCAACGTTACAGTTAACTTGTGCTTTACTACTGTCTGCCAGGCTCTGGGGTTATGGAGGTAAAGGAGACCCTGTCATTTCCCTAAAGGAACTTAACCCCGATGGAGTTCAGATACGCTCCTTGAATGAGTTTGGACTAATGATGTATCAATGCCCATCCAGCTTTCAGATTCTTAGATAGAACATACAACCCCATGGAAGGGATCTCTAGTGGCATGATTTCAGAATCTTATTCGTCCAAGTGCCCCTAATATTGTACCCTATTTATCCTGCCTGCTCATGAGGCCAGCCACAGAGCATTTCTTAGAGGAAAAAAAATAAATTTATTTGGTTTTGGATTTCATAATCTGTCAAGAAGCCCAGATGAGATGATAAGATCTCTTCCTGCTATTCCCACATTCCTGGATCGCTGGGCAGATGTGAAGTGTGGGGGAAGTGCCTTTAACTACTGGCGGTTGTTGACAGTTTGTTTTCTCGACTGTCATTTAGGTTAGTTCAAAAATTTACAGCATTTCTTTTGCAACCACTTTGTGGAATGCATTGTTTCAGGTTTTCATTTTAAAAACTAGTTCTCTGCTAAGTGGGTGATGAGCAGATTATGCCTCTTTTCATTCTTTCCTAGTTAATAACAACCAATTTCCAGAAATGGTGTTTTCTGTGCACGAGGTGGGGTGAAAGAATTAAAAAGGCATTTGCTTATATAATATTTTTTACATCATTTCCTTCTTTCAAATTTTATGTTTTTCCTGCTGGCTGATTAAAGCAGCAAATGCTGAGGGTTCAAATATACTTTTGTGGGAAATTAACAAAATTAGAAGACGAAACTAGATGGCCAGATTTTTCTGGTCAGCGAAGGGTGTTAGTTCCATATCTTTGGTTTTTCATGATGCATATAAATTTTGCCTGCCTCAGTCATTTCTATTTTAAAAAAATTATAATTTACAAGGTGCCTAATTTAAAAAATATTCTTGGCAGTTACTTATCACCATTCGACTGGAGTGACCTTTAGAATTGTTTGGGGGGGAAAGAATAGGACATTTCTTGCAGTGCTGATGACGCTCTCTGCGTGGACATGAGATGCAGCTCATTACATTTGAAATTCCATTGTGATAACTTTCAGAGGGTGGCATTTCTTGAGGCCTCCCTCACATGTCAAGGAGACGCATAGAGATTGGAAACTATTTACTCAGGGGATCTCAAACGCTACTGAAGCTACAGTTGTAAAATGTCAAGTTATTTGCATGCCTGGTGAATTGGATGTCCTAAAAAATTTTTGTAATCCCAGATATCTGCTTGTTTCCATTACTAAGGAACGGGGAAATATTGCAAATGAAGCATATTGTATTTTTTCTTTCTATTTTTGTAGAGTGATGGCTATGTTGTGTATAGCTTTGTTTTATTTTTTAGATTTAATTCAGTTTCTTCATTTAAGAACCTGAGTCCAAATGGCTGTAGTATGAAACTTTTTAATTTTTGAGGTTAGTTCATCCTCCCTTCCCGCCCGCCCCCCCAAATATATGGGTATTTAGTAATACTTAAGAGATAGTTAGTAATGTTTACCAGTGATTACAAGGGTGATTCTCTGGGGAAACTTTTATCTTTTGCTACCAGGTCTCCTTTTTCCTTCTAGTTTTTCACCTGTGTCTGCCCCTGTTCCAGGTAAGAGAAGGGAGAGTGTCTCACTCATCTTTTTGTGCCATGGCACCTAGTCTGTGATCTGTCTAATACTGAGTCCACAAACACATTGAACAAATGGACAAATAATCCATATTTTTAAATGCACTTTTAGTATCTTCGTGGCAAGTTGTTACTCTGGAAGTAATTAGGATTTTCAAATCCCCATCCAATTAAAAGGATTTCCAGTATGACAAAGATCGTGTCCTCCTTGTGAAAGGAAGAAAGAACAGGATGTTAAAAGAGGATGAAATAATTGATTTGCCTTTAAATGCTTGGGCACATGAAGGGCTGAGCTTGGAATTCTTTCAGCTGATAGAAGAAAAGAATGAAATCAGATTAGGAGACATTTCCTGTCATTATTCAAGGATTTTTAAAACATGTGAGGAGTATGCTTGGCCAATATTTTAGCTGTAATGTACATTAAAGGACCACTTTTTTTTTTTTTTTTTTAATCCTCACCCAGGGATATTTTTCCATTGATTTTTAGGGAGAGTGGAAGAGAGAGGGAAAGACAGAGAGAAATATTGATGTGAGAGAAACACATCGATTGGTCGTCTCCTAGGAGTCCTGACCAGGGCCCAGGCTGGGGAGGAGCCTGCAACCAAGGCACGTGCCCTTGACCAGAATCAAACCCGAGACCCTTTGGTCCTCAGGCCAATGCTCTACCCACTGAGCCAAACCAGCTAGGGCAAGAGGACCACTTTTTTTTTTTTTAATTGATAGAGGCTGTGCTGTATGAAGAGGAAAGAGTACAGCTGTATGAATTCAGAAATGAGTGTCAACCACTGTCAGTCATTCTCAGTCAAGCCAGGAGACAAAAATCACGCAGTTATTATTAAGAATTATTAAGATAGAGTAACTATAAAGTTGTAACTAGAACTCTAAAGTGTCCCGCAGAGCTGAAGAGGGGTACCGAAGGGAGGATGCACTGGAAGGGGGTCCTTCTTGCCGGGTCGCCTGGGCCACCACTGGCCCACAGTTGCTGGGCTAGCAGGAAACAGCACTCTGCGCACAGGCTTACTGAGCCTGGTGGGCAAAGGAAATAAGGTCCATTGTGGGTGCACAGCCTGCAGCATACAGGGTCTGTGTAGGAGGGCTGTGAGGAGCTGCTTACCAGGCCCAGGACAGTGCTGAGTGGTGCATGCTCTGGACTCATATGTGTGCAATGCCTAGGGACCAAGATGATGGTAGCACTGTGTGCTGGAACCGCTGCAATGTCCCTACAGCGCCCTCTACTGGTAAATCCTAGCATTGAGCTCATTGTAAAGAAGAAATGCTTCAAGAGCCAATTTGGAGTTGAGCCACCATCAACTGATAACTGGCACAACCCCAAATTCCAATGTAGCCAGAGATGCTCTGTCTTGTTGTTGAGAAAAAATGAGAAACAAATAAAAAAAGAGCTGATTTCCCTCCAAGGGCTCACTCTCTCTTTTGTAACCGAAGAATCCATCAGTGCTGGCAGTATAAACTAAGTCGCAATTTAAAATTGAGTTCATGAGAGAGATGGATTTTGACAGTTTATTTTAAAAATAATCAGTTATTAAAATCAGGAAATACTAGTCTTACAAAAGCCATCTCTCTGATGATTAAGATTAAAGACATGCATATTGCATGCCTTTTTACATTATTTATAGCATAATAGCTTTTCACCTCTCTAAAAACAGATGCTCTAGGTCTAAAAGCTCTTATGCCTCTTGCTTGTAGGCTTAGTAAGAGCAAGGGACAATCATATTTAACAAACCTCAGTCCATTCTCCCATCAGCATGCCATGGAGTTGCTCACCTTTATACTGGATGGCAACAGCTGGCTCCCTCCGTTAAGCATCATTAAAATTATTCTTTGGGTTTTTTAACTTACATCTTTTCATTTCATTGTGCTCCCTCTTGGTCCTAAATTATAATAGTGGGTAAATAGGAGTGTTCAGTGAAGTGTGTCTGCCATTCAATGTTATGCATACACTTATATGTTTTGTGTAATTTCTTAAATAGAAGCTTCAGAGAAATGAACACACTGGGAGAAATGTTCATGGAAAATTAAAGTTGGCAGAGGTTCATCTTACAAAATGGTAATACAGGGGAGCCATATTATTGAGCAGAAAATCTGCATTGTAAGGTCTATCATAGCACCACCATCTAACAGTAATGATAATAATAACTTTTTTTTTAGTGTTGGCCATGGCCAGGCATGTCCTCAGTGCTTAACATTTATTGTCATTTAATCCTCACAAAACCCACATATGAGGCAAGTACTAGTCTCATTCCCATTGTACAAATAGGACTATTGAGGCAGAGAGTTTTAAAAACTTTTCAAGACTACCTCGTAAATAAGTACGGTGCAGGCATTTCAACCTGGGCAGTTTGGTTTCAGAACTCTCGCTCCGAACCCCTCTATACCATACTTCGCACAGGATGGGTGGAATTGATTCTTTTTCAATGCAGCAGCAATCTGACGAGACAGAAATAAGGCTCAGATGTTAAATGCCAAGTGAAATTTGGAAGCCCAGAGAAACAAGCTGAGCACTGCAAGCTGACTTTCACCTTAAACTTGCCTTTACCTTTTTATAACCTCCAGGGCCACAGAAGGCAACACCCTGGACCCACCCAAGCTAGCCAGCATGATTAATGAAGACTCCTCTCTCCCTGGAACTGAAACCCCTCAACTACATTCTCTTGGTAATGCGAGGGTGGAAAAGAAATACAGGTTTCTCAAAGGAAAATTTTCTGACTTAAAACTTAGAGCTATGTGGAGGAGCAAAAATAAATCTTGGAGTATTTGTAACCTGAAGACAGCTCAAGGATTTACAGCGAGAATTCACACTAGCTGGATAGTCAGAAAAACATTAAACTAAGAATTAAAGAGGTACCAGGTTGGTAGTCTCAGCACCTAGCAGAAAAACAAATGCAAATTTTTTGTGGAGGAGCCCACTTTAATTTGACCATAAAGAACCCTCACAGAGAGTTTCTAAAATATATTAGCTCCCATTCAAAGACCTCAGAACATTAGAAAATAAGTCATTGTAAAAGAGAGTCAGCAGAATCAACCTGCGAACACTGCAGGTATTGAATTTATCCAGCACAACATATAAAGTATGTTTTCTATGTTTCAAAATGGAGGGAGAGGTTGAAAACATGTCTAAGGAGCAAGCTAGTAAAGTGACAAAGATATCCTGAGGAAAAAGAAAACATAAATTATATAGATAAAATAGTAATTGAAATTAAAAGCTCAAAAGGCAGTTTAATGACAGATTAGACAGAATTGAAGAAAGAATTAATAAACTGGAAGATAAGATTGAATAAAGTGTTCAGAATGTATTACTATGGGACAAAAAGATGGAAAATATAGAAGAAAGGCTAAGAGACAAGGAGAATAGTGAATTTTCCAGAAATGATGAAAGATACCAGTCCACATATTCAGAGCAACCAGCAAATCCCAAATAAGATTAAAAATCTTAAAGAGTTCAATAACTAGATAGTAAAACTACAGAACACCAGGACAAATAGAAGATCTTAAGTAGTCAGAGAGAAACAATAAATGCAAGAATTGAGGGGAATTTTTTAAAATTTTACACTAACTGCCCTGGCTGGTGTGGCTCAGTTAGTTGGAGTGTCATCCTGTACACCAAAAAGTGGTGGGTTCAATTCCCGGTCAGGGCACATACCCAGGTTTTGGGTTAGATCCCTGGATGGGGAGGATGTTTCTCTCTGTCTCTCTCCCTTCCGCTCTCTAAAATCAATTTTAAAAAAACACAAAACACCATTTTTTTGTTGTTACACTAACCAGGATCAAAGAAGCCAAAAGTTGGTTCTTTGAAAGGGTTAATAGAATTGACAGTCCTCTCTCAAGATTAATCAAGGAAAACAAAAAGAGAAAAGTGACAATAAACATTATTAGTAAAGGGAAAACTGTATTATCTACAGTTAGGGCAGACATCTATACTAATAAAAGGGTAATAGGCTAATTAGACCAGATAGACTGGACGTCCTTCCAGACAAAGCCATGGTGGCGGGTGCCAAGGCAGAGGCAATTAGGGGCGATCAGGCAGGCAGGCAGAGTGGTTAGGGGTGATCAGTCAGGCAGGCAGGTGGGCGGTTAGGAGCCAGTGGTCCTGCATTGCGAGAGTGATGTCCTGGATTGGAGAGGGTGCAGGCCAGGCTGAGGGAACCGCCCCCCTCCCATACACGAATTTCATGCACCGGGCCTCTAGTTTAAATATAATAAAAGAATATTTTGAACTAATTTAAGGCCAGAACATTTTAAATCTTAGATGGAACAGACAAGTCCTTATTAAAACTGACTTTAAAAACTACCAGGGTAGCCTATCACCCTTACAAATAGGAGTCAAAAACCTTATCACAGTGAAAACAAAATACCAGGCCCAGGTGTTTTTACCACATAGCTTGGTGAGGAGTAAATGAGATAATACATATCAGGTGCTTTGATATGACTTGTCACAATAATGAACGCTTAGTCAATTTTAGCTGTTGTCATTCCCTAGGCGTATTTGTGGGCTCTCTCTTTAGCCTGTACCGAGATCTAAAGTAGAGTATAAAATGTCTAAAAACCTCATACAGGCAGACACATAGGTTAGAGTCATGGATGTACTTTTACAGTAATCAGGTTGGAATCTTCCTTTGACTACCAATTCATTTTTTAGGGAGTGTTTTTTGTTTGTTTGTTTGTTTGTTTGTTTTTTTACCAAGACATGGGTCACTGGTAAAATCCCACCTGTCCCCTGAACCCCTCTTTAACGAATGGCAATCACTGGGCTTTACAGTCACTTCAATGAGGAAGGTCACAGACAATGAATACCTAGGAACTAGCTTTAATTTTACTTTCTATTGTTGAGAAATTGAGAAAAAATAGCCACATTCATGTGAATTCTCTTTCAGGTGTTCCAGAACAAATTTAGTGACTTAACATTTTTGCATGTTCTAGGATAGCAGCTCAAAAATCTTATCCCTGAAAGGCACAAAACATTTGTATAGGTATTTATTCATAAAATATGTAGTATAAATTGTCCTCGAGTTAGAGATGGGTGTGTTTCCAAATGTCATCGTCAGTGACTTACGGCGTCATGGAGATAAGGGGGGCAGACTTGGGAATGTGCTTGGGGCGCACACTCGGGGGGACGAGGGTGTGCGCTCGGAATTGCTAGGATGAGGGAGACAAAGAGAAGGGTAGTGCTCAGCCACTCTGGCTATTGCCAAAGAGTAATCCGAGCCCCGTCCGAGGTTAAAGCCGGGGACCTCTCCTTATTTCATAAGCTGTGTTTGCTTTTCACTTAATCCACTGGTTTAGCTCTTGTGACATGTGTGGACATGATTCTTATGGAGAGAAATGTTTGGAATGATTTATTCTTCTGTGAAATTTCATGCTCACATTCAGATAATGCGTTCAGTCCAGCCTAAACAGGCCATTTTTTGTAGTGTGTGTGGGTTTTTTTTCGCAAATAGTACAAGAAATGAAGCTGCCTTTAGTGTATCGTTGCCCTTTGCATTTTGCAGTTAATTTTTATAAGTTAAAGACATGCACTCCCAGGAGCCCCATCCACAATGGAGCTGCTCTCTACTGTCATGTACACGTGCTGGGAACTGTCTCCTTCCACTAATTAACTTGCCTCCTTTTACTAATTAGTGCTCATTTTGCTTTATTGCATTGCATGCTCCTTTTTTATTTTATTTTTTGAGACTTTCTAAATCAGTGGTTCTCAACCTTCCTAATGCCGCAACCCTTTAATACAGTTCCTCATGTTGTGGTGACCCCCAACCACAAAATTATTTTCGTTGCTACTTCATAACTGTAATTTTGCTAGTTATGAATCATAATGTAAATACATGATATGCAGGATGTATTTTCATTGTTACAAATTGAGCATAATTAAAGCATGGTGATTAATCACAAAAACAATATGTAATTATATATGTGTTTTCCGATGGTCTTAGGCGAACCCTGTGAAAGGGTCGTTAGACCCCCAAAGGGGTCGCGACCCACAGGTTGAGAACCGCTGCTCTAAATCATACTTTCTCTGCCCCTTTATCCTCTGCCTGTCTGTGGCTCAGTAGGTATTTATGGAGCCCTTACCTTGTAAAGCTGAGCTGGAGGCTTCAGAGGCTACTGTGATGGATGGACACTCTGCTTACACAGAATGGAAACCAGAAGGGGCGGACAACCAGCACTAGCAGGCAGGAGATACGCACACAGTCGTGGTACGTCGCTTTCTGAGAATTCAGAGGAAGACGAGGTGACTGTCCAGAGCTGGGAGGCCTTGGGCCGGTTAATTAACACCTCTGAACTCTAGTTTCCTGGTCTAGACATATTGTAAGGGCTCGAAATGACTCATATAAAGCATAGTGTGTGGGAAACAAGCTCTCAGTCGTGTGCCTACTGTGTGCCAGCACTGCGTCGAGTGCATGGCACAGGTTAGTGAGTAAACCAAAGGGCCTGCCTTGGTGGAGCTTATTCTATGTGGTAAATAGCGTTAGATTAAAAGGTTATCGACAAATGCATAGCAAACAAGCGTTCGTTGGGTTACTGTTGTGTTATCCACTTGGAGGACTCTGGAAAGGGAGAGATGGATGGGTAGGGTTTTAACAGTCCGAGATGGGAATGTGAACAGGGATGAAGGGAAGGGAGAGGAACTAACACGCACACTGAGTGTGTGGGGCCAGCCACTTGCCGGGCTGGGGGTCTGTAGACAGTCATAAACTGCGGAGAGCCGTCTGGGATTTGTAAGCTGGGGTGTGGCGTCACCAGATCTGGACTTCGGGCGGTTTTAACATGTTAGTGATGCAGAAAGGGAACTGGAAAGGTGAGGGGTTGGAATTTGGAGAGGTCAGGTCATTCCTTGCAAAAGTTTACTGAAGGGAATGAATTGGAGCCACTTCGTGATTCACTAAGTCTAGATTGGGAACTTTTAAAATAATTTTTAACACTCTTATTGACATCACATACACAAATCCTAAGTGTACCCATTCATTTGTACAAATCTGTATTGCGCGCATATCCATGTGAACACCGTCTAGATGGAGATATAGAACAGGTCCAGGGCCTTTTCGGAGGACTTCTTACCCTGAGTGCACTGTGGACACCATTCGCTGTAGCTGTACCTGTTCCAGGGGAGGATGGCGGACCAGCCCACGGGTAAATCCTCCCCGCCCCTCCCCCCACCCCGCCAGCCCCTTCGCAGTCTCCTTCCTTCCCCAGCAGCCGCTGTACCGACAGCAGGAAGAAAGGCAGACCGTGTCTCCGAGCCTGCACCTCCTCCTGAGCTGACTTTCTGAGTGGGCTACGGAAACACATTCGCACATTTACCCTAATGGCCCCAAGCGTGAGAGGATCCCATTTTATACCAAGCCCTGGGGTTCTTAAAGGGAAACAGTGGGAATATTTACAAGTAGCTTTCGTGTGGCCAGAACATCCCCAAACAAACCACAAATAGAGGTCTTGTCAGCCAGTGAATGAGGGGAGGGGTCGCTGGGTCTGAGCAGGGGTCCTCCAGGTCAGTGCAGTTTGCCAAAATAGTTGAACCATGCTCTCTTTATGCACAGGAAGGCGGCCCATTTTTGTTCCATTTGCTGGTAACGGCATTGCTACATGCTAGTTCAATGCTGTGCATCAGTTGTTAGAAAAGACCACTGGGATTGGTCAAGTGTAAAAGGGTAGATTCCTGAGGCTGCATTTCTTCAACTTCTGTAACTGTTGTGTGGTCAGTTTTATACCAAAGCAAATAGGACAGGCATTCTGTTTACGATAAATGGGATTGATTGAGCATCAAAGTGGCGTTTTGTTCTAGAGATACGTTGCACAGTCTTGTTCATATGTTTGAATACCTACCACTACTGAACTGGACACTTCAAAGTGGTTGAGATGATAAACTTAATGTGATGTACTTTTTGCCGCAATAGACACAAAATAGTCTCCATACTTGTCACTGTTTATTTGGGAAAAAAAGGATTCCTCAACTTTGGGAGTATCCTTTATTCTAAGACTGGGAGTCTTAGCATGATTTTTGCCTGTTTGATTTTAACATCTTGACTGATTAGCATATCAAGTAATCTGAAATAACACAAAGCCACATGTTGCTTTTCTCACCTTGTGACACTGCAGAGATAATGGGTAATTTGTTAAATGCTCTTACAGTTCCTCCTGTGCTAGATGGCTTTGTCATTTTCAAAGGAGGCAGAAGAAACCACTGGTAGGCGAGGGCTTGGCGAGTAAATGACAAATCTGTATGCCACCCTCCCGCTTCCTCTGCACCAATGGAAAGTGACAGTGTCAATTGGGATTACTTTCTTCCCGAAGTTTTTATAGTAGATTTTTATGCCTGCATTTCAATTATCAAATTATCAAATTGATTCCAGAAACTCAAATAAAACGAAAATGAAGTAGAGATGAAAAGGCATGCAGTTTCCTTGGTAATATTCAGTTTAGGAGGGGGGAGCACCCAATTTTTAATACGAGCAGTTTACAACCACTCATGGTTAAATGGTTTATAGGATTCTTTGTAACAAAAGGTGGTCTAATTACCAAGGAGGAGAGAATAATATAGCCAGGTTATTTACAATGTGTGACTTACTTAAATTATGATCCTGTTAACTATACAAAAATGACAAAAAGCAGAAACATCCGAGCAAATTAAACATTTTGGCTTTTTATTAATGATCTCGAATATAGGAGGTGTGCACAAGTTTAATTTTTTTCCCCTTTAAACATCACATGAGACCTGCCCTTGGGGTGAACCTGCAGTTTCAAAGATTCAGGGAACCAACTTTTAAACAAAACAAAACAAAAAAAATGAGCATATTTTCTTTTCCATTTGACCACACTAGTGTTTAGTTTCTACCACTAAACCACATGGTAGGGATTCTGATGTCCCTAGATCAATGTTAGGTGTGATTTCCTTCCTTGTAATTTTTGTTTTACTCTGAGTTACTAGTTGACTTTAATTGTTCTTATTTGCAGTCTTTAAATATTGATGGACTGTGTCATTTACAACACTGTTTTGTGGCATTGACCTTTGTAGGGAGCTTGTATATGAATCCTAGGACATTTTCTAAGCTGTAGAGTAGGTGGGAGGGTGAGCTTGTTGGGAAGATGTGTTCGTTAAAAGTGAAAACAGAAGGAAAGTATGCAAAAGGGGCTGGAAAAATTAGTATTCAGAAGCCAGTTTGCAGGAGAAAGTGTAGAATTCTACTAAACTAGAGATAATTGTTTATAGGAAGCACCTATATTCATTTCAAATATAACTAGTTTTTTAAAAACAAACAACACAGTTTCAGAAATTTCCCAGAGAATTAATAACAAAAGAAAGCATATAGGAAATACTAGTAACTCAGTTAACAAACTTGCTTTAATGAGAGTATCATTACACAACAAAAAGAACACATTCTTTCAGTGTGACACAAAAATGGAATATGGATCAGATCACAAAAAGACTACATTTCAAAACATATACACCATGAGTAGGCCAGGTTCTTCAAACAAGATGCAGTGATTCTAGTTGTTAGCAACAAGGACAGCATTCCCCCAGTCTAACAACCTGGAAATTTAAAAATATTTGACTCTTGAACAATGTGGGTTTGAACTGCGTGGATCCACTTCTACACAGATTTTTTCCAATAAGTACTGTAACTGAATGTTCTCTTCCTTGTGACTTTCTTAATAACTTTT
The DNA here is from genome assembly GCF_963259705.1 of Myotis daubentonii. Classification (NCBI taxonomy): domain Eukaryota; kingdom Metazoa; phylum Chordata; class Mammalia; order Chiroptera; family Vespertilionidae; genus Myotis; species Myotis daubentonii. Next base: position 65,214,612 of record NC_081849.1, on the reverse strand, counting down.
TCTTTTCTCTCGCTTACTTTATTGTAAGAATACAGTATATAATGCATAAACATACAAAATATGTGCTAATCGACCGTTTATGTTATTGGTAAGGCTTATGATCAACAGTAGGCTACTAGTAGTTAAGTTTGGGGACAGTTGAAAGTTTTATATGGTTGGGCCCTGGCCAGTGTGACTGAGTTGGTTGAAGATATAACCAAAGGTTCGCAAGCATTTTCTATGCACCTATCTTTTTAGTTCTGAATATGAAAATTTAACAATTATGAATCATCAAAGTTGAATCAAAAAGGAACACATGAATAGAAAATAACCACAGAGGAAAATTACTCTTCCATCCATTCATTTGTCCGTCTAGCCATCCAACCTTCCATTTCCATCCTAACCAACTACCTAATTCTTTTTGAAAAGTAGCCAATCTGCCCTCCCTCTTAAATACCAGGTACAGATTTTTTTCCTGACGATTTGTATGCCCCCAAAGCACAGAGAAAGACAGGAAGCATCCAGGTTTATTCTGCAGACCAGCATAATAAGTCTCGTTACCTATACCAGACAAAAATATGACCAAAAAATATAGAACCATCTCACTTATCAATATAAGTGCAAACCACATGCAGTAAAATACCAAAAGAATAACACACTATGATATTTTACTCTTGGCCTAGGAGGGTATGGGTAGGCCAGTATTAGGAATGCAGTGTAATTCACTCAGTTAATAGGATAAAATGCTAAATGTGATAAACATCAGAAGCAATTGGTGAAAAGCAATAAAACTGCAGTAAAAGCGATTCATCATTAGAATATCAATAAACAAAAATGAGTATTTTTCCCATATGATAGCATTAACCACATATACAGTATTATGGAAAATATGATAACCTCTCATAATTGCATCAGAATCTATTAGAAATGAAAGTGAAATTAACAAAAAATATATATGAGACAAACAATAGAACTTCGCTGAAGTAAAGCACAGAGATGTTGATAGAGATTCTTTCTACTTCTGGTTAGGAACTCAGTTTTCTAAAATAAGTTTTCTCCAAATTAATATAACATGTACGATGGCAATAAAATCCCAATAGAATTTATTTTTAAATCTTGACAAGTTGCTCCTAAAAATCATACAGAAGGATAAATAAGCAACAATGGCAAAGAAATATATTTAAAAGAAATAATTTGGGGGAATTTGGAATACAGGATTCTAAAACATGCTATAAATAGGTCCATAAGAATGTATGACAAAGATAAAACTTTCAGTAGGAAAGGATGGAATGGTTAATATATAGTGTTAAGTCAACCATCAATCCCTTTGGGAAAAATACATATTTTAGATCCCTGTTTAATGCCACACACTATATTTCAAATGTATAAAATTCTAGAAGAAAATAAAGCAATATATTTTTATAGTCATGGAGAAGGCCTTTAAAAGCATGACAAGAAGCCCTTAAGCCTTAAAATGTTTAACAAATTCAGTTTCATGAAATTGTAGTGAGAGAAACTATAAATTATAAAATTAAAGGATGGATAACCAACTGGGAGAATATATATGAAGCATATGTAAGGGCTAATATTCAGGATTTATAGACAGTGCTCACATATTAGTATGGAAAGACAATGGAATAGCAAAGTGTGGAGATGATCTGACCAATCACATACAAAATGCAAATAAACATCAAAATACCTTCAATGTCATTTACCATCAGGGAAAAGCCACTGTTGGATTCCACTGTCATCTTCCAGGTTGCCAAAAATTGAGATGACTGATAATGTCCAGTGTGTGGGAAGGTGTGTCAGAAAGGGCATTCTCATACATCCTTGGAAGGCTGCACCTCTCCAAACATACAGCACACCTACTTCTCACCTCAAAGTTCTGCTATACGAAGAAATTCAGTGCAGCAATGTTTAGGATAAAACTTGAGGACAGCCTAAATCCCTCCCTAAGGGAACAGGTTAAATAAAATTTGGAGTATTCAATGTATATATTAGTACTACCAGGCAGCCATTAAAAAAACCCAAAAAACTAATTTTGTATAATTCGACATGAATAGATAGATGCCTTGTGTCAGCATAATGGTTAAAAGCCCAGGTCTGGAATAGACTTGTCATGTACAGGCAGGGTGAATTTGAGCAAATTTTCTAATGATTTTAAACCTCAGTTTGCCCATCTGTAAAAATGGGGATGTTTATTATACCTCCTAAGGATTTGGTGGGAAGTAGATGGGATACTTCATGCACCATGCTGGGCGCAGTAGTAAGCACTCAACAAGAGGCAGATATAAATTGTGGTACAGACTGCTACGAATTTGCTTGTGCTTTGAAGAAGTTAGAGAAGGTTGCTCATCGCTGCGCTTGTTGGCATTAACCTAGGAGAGGTAGCAGGAGTTCACGGATAGTCACTTTCTAACTTTACACTTCTTTTGATTTGGGTAAATTAAAGAGTAATTTTTTTCACTTTTTAAAAATTGGCAAATGCTGGTTTGTGATTTTTAAAGCTGAGGGGAAAATTTTTTTTTTAATCCACACGTACTGTGAAGTGTCCCTAACAGCCTCAGTCTCACCACTGTTCCCGCTCTGATTTTGCTAGTAGCAGTTCAGTCTGTGTGGTGGTCACTAAGCTACTAGGCATTTCTTGTTCTGATTAGAATCACTCCCCGCACCCCTAAAGGCTGAATAATCCGGAGTACAGGACTAGTAGCAGAGAACGTTTCATCTCGGCTCAGCAGAGCTTTCCTCCAAGTCTCCCTCAGAAAGGTTTATTTGTTTTGTGTGTTTTTTTCCCTGGCAGCTTCCCCTTCATTTGTCATTCAGTCTGGGTTGACTTCCAGGGAAGTCAGATCCTGGCAGAAGAAAACATTTTGGATTTTCGGGAATATGGGCTCTGGGGCACTTAGCCATTCGGCCGCATTTCTGTAGACACACTCTGGCTGGCTGGCCTCCTCCTCCCCACCCCCACCAGCTGCCCCCCACCTTCTTTAAAGAGGCAGAGCAAATGAATTTCTTTTATGTCCCCTTAATTTTCACCTTCCTCTTTATCCTCCCAGCCTTTCTCCTTCCTTCCTTTCTACCCCTTAGGCGAGGCACTGGTCTCACCTCATTCAGACTTTAGGAGGCTGGTGACCCCTGGTGTCAAAATTTCATCTCTTTCAGACAATTGAACTCCTTAAAGGAAAAGCTGAGGCTAAATTCCTGAGAATACCCCAGCCAGTTGGGTTTCAAGTAATGCTGGGGCAGTGCTCTGTGTCCGTGTGGTTATAATGTCTCTTAATCTGTACCTACCTTCCCCCTTCCCTGGCCCCAACAAGTAGGTGGTGTGTAGAGACCTAGGCATTCTGCGACGATTATAACCTTTCTCATTGTACTGCCATAGTTAGCATCACCAGTAAATGACATCGTTTTTCATGACCATAGCAGCCTCCAGCCATAGATTCAGAAAGGTCAATTTTAATTAAAAACCAAAGAAAAATACATTTTGTGGGCGTTTTGTGTGGGTTTTTTTCTTAGAAGAAGAGGTTACTAGCTTTCTTTGTAACTCCTGCTATCTTGCTGAACTTTGAGAGAATGCCAACAGACCTGAAATTCTCTAGCAGATCGCGCCCTCAGCTAGGACAGTGCGGACACTTTGGAGGAAGGGGCACTCTCATCCTTGTGCCCATTCTCTGCTGGGGAGTGTCCCATGCGTAGGACCGACACATCCCAGTAAATTACCCTTCAAACGTTAGAGCAGAAGAGCTGTCAATTTCAAATTTTGCAAATGTTGAGGACTAAAGGCTTTGCTTGACTTTGTCCATTTCTAGCAAACCTGGGTATGGCGCAATATGCTAATGGTATGCTAAGGCCGCTCAACCGCTCGCTATGACATGGACTGATCACAAGGGGGCAGACACTCTGACCGGTAGGTTAGCTTGCTGCTGGGGTCCGGCTGATCAGGACTGAGTGAGATGGACCGGACACGCCCTGGAGCCCTCCTGCGGTCCCTCCCCGCACTTGTGCACTGATGGGGTCCCTTGGCCTAGCCTGCACCCTCTCGAAATCTGGGACCCCTCGGGGAATGTTGGAGAGCAGGTTTTGGCCTGATCCCACAGGCCAGGCTGAGGGACCCCACTAGTGCATGAATTTATGTGCCAGGCCTCTAGTTTTATATAAGTGGAATCATACAATATGTGGCCTTTTGTGTTTGCCTTCTTTCACTTAAATGCTTTCAAGGTTCATCCACATTTTAGCATGCATCAGTACTTCACTCCTGTCTATGCCCGAATAACATTCCATGGTATGACCATACCACATTTTGTGTATTCATCAGCAGTTGATGGACATCATCCGGATTGTTGACACTTTGGGGCTATTGTGGAAAATGCTGCTATGAACATTTGTGAACAAGTTTTTGTTGGAATACCTGTTTTCCATTCTCTTGGGTATATCCCGAAGAGTAGAATTGCCTGTCATATGTGAATTCTATGGCTAACTTCCTGAGGACCTGCGAGACTGTGTTTCCCAGTAGCCGTGCGATATTTTTAAAGCAAAGTTTAACTGACACTGTTTCTTAAAACAAACACTGAGCCATGTGCCAGGCTGTGATAACACAAGGATGAGTAAAAAGCAGCGCCCATTAACAGGCAGAGAGATGACCAGAAATATTGTTGGGCTTGACCTGGTGGAGGTGGGAGGTATGGGGCTTAAGGGAGGGCAGTTCAAACTCTGACTCTCAGAGGAGGTGGACTTGAGATGAACATTGGAGGCGGTAGGTCACATGGGGAGAGACGGCCTCACAACACTTGGGATTTTTGCATTCCAAGAGCACGTTTGTGGGGTAAAGGGGGCTAATGGTCCACCATTAGCAGGCAGCCATCCTTTATAGAAGGCCATCTGCTAGCCAGATTGTCAGTTTCCTAGTTTCTTCCTTACCGACTTAGCTCCCCTTCTCAAGGTGAACCCTTATTCACTATCCCAATGTATTCCTCGTGATATGCAGGTCTTTTGCAGCAGTTTTATATCCCTCTTCTATTTTTGTAGGATCCTAGTACCCCAGAAGCCTCTGCCAGATAGACAAAGCACTCACACTTAATAGTACAATACATTAGAGTGCCCAGGAAACCAGCAGGAAAACAGTGTTAACAAAAGACGCCTCCTGCCAAGCAGTAGTGAAAGGGTGGTTGTCATTTTGGTGGGGTTTTTCAATGATCATTACTTACTTTATCCTTCTACTTTGCTTCCAGCCTTGCCACATCCCTGGCCCCTAGTCACCCTATCTGCTACCAGTGCTATTTCTAAAATGCAAACTTGGTCATGTCAGGAACCCCGCTCTGCCACATGACACCCCAAATGTGCAAAACTTCAATTCATCTTCATGTGCTTCGGGGTAAATGATAACCTCTAGCAAGACCTCCAGGGTCCTCTGTGGGGCACTGGCCACAGTCTCTTCTTCAGCCTCATTCTCTCCTCTCTCCTCCGCCCACCTTATGCTGTAATTGGGTGGTGCTACTTGTTTCCCAAACATCACCCTCCATCTTGCCTCCTGGTCATCACACAGTGGGTTCCGTCTTTGAAATGCCATCTCTGTCTTCCAACCTTCTTAACCTAGCTCCTATTTGTCCTTCAAAACCCATCCTGTGTGCCTTCAATACCTCCTTCTTCTTGGTTGTAGTGTTTACTTTTCTGCCCACCAAGAGGACTGTCTCTTTCAGGCACCCAGGATGTTATTTTCGTGCAGTGACTCCCATCATCTTAGACTGGACTAGTAAACATGGTTGAAGACAGCACTTCATAGGATGATCTAGATTCTTGTACCCAAGTAGAGAGGCTTTCTCTCCTCCTATAGGATGAGAGGGGAGCCATTTCTTGAAAGTCCAACCCTTGTTAAAATTACTCCTTAGCCGTTTTCAAAGAACATGGTCAGCATTTGTAGGTGTGAGAGTACTGACTGTTTTTGAGATGCTCAGGATGAGTTTTTAGGCTCTTTATTGCCAGATAGCTATGTTATAGGGGAACGCTCTCCTCTGAAGATTTGTTAATAAAGAATAAGGTGGCCCTTCCCTAAATGTTGGCAAGGACGCTCAGAATCAAAACTCTTGGCCCTTGTCTGTATTATAGTCATAATCTACAAATTCAAATAATCTGAGGTATGTGACAGTCTTTCCCTCAGGCTAATGAAGTTCAGACACAAAAATGTCTTGGAAAATGGAGAGGCACGAGATGCAGCAGTATTTTATTGGCTTCTGGAGATACTTTATTGGCTGAGGCTTGGGAAGTAGATGTGCTCATGGAATTCTGTGCTGCCTCATAATTTTACACTTTAGTAAGATGTCTAGTTTCATTTTTCCCACGTCTGCGTCACCTTTAAAAAAAGAGTCTATAATCAATCCATCAAAATTTAACCTCAGAGAATCCCAAGTAAGGAAGTATAGTCATTTGGGACAGTCTGACTTGGAAAGGAGGTCAACTCTCCTTCCTTCCACTGTCAGCCAACATCAACTCTCACCCGTGCGAGCGCTCACACAAACATGCTCGCACACACCGACATTCATCAGCCAAACAATAATTCTTTGTGTTGTGAGGCACAACTAAACGTCTTTTGCTTTTAATTTCTACTACACAATTTCTGTCGTATATATTTTAACTTTAAAAAATGTGCCACCTCCATGTAGGACACCTGCTGATTTGCATTCTGTGGCAGAATTTATGTCTTTGAGAGCACACTATCACTGTACAACAGAAATAATCTACGTGGTTCTTAAAGTACTTTCTTTCATAGATGTTTTATGACTTGCTTACCACATTGAACTTGAAGCATATTACATTAAATATTGCTTGATTCAATTGAGTATCTAAGGTGCCTTGCATAATGGAATAAAGCTTGTTAGAAAACTGAGTGCTATGCTAAGTGAAATAAGCCAATCAGAGAAAGATAAATACCATATGATTTCAGTTATATGTGGAACCTAATGAACAAAATAAACAAACAAACAAAATAGAAACAGACTCATAGATACAGAGAACAGACTGATAGCTGTCAGAGGGGAATGGGGTTGGGGGGTGGGTGAAAAAGGTAAAGGGATTAAGAAAAAACAAAAACTCAGGCACAGACCACAGTACGGTGATTACCAGCAGGAAAGAGGGGTGGGGGAAGGTAGAAGTAGGTAAGGGGATATAAATGGTGACAGAAGAAAACTTGACTTGGGGTAGTGAACGATCAACACACTATACAGATGATGTATTATAGAATTGTGCAGCTGGAACCTATATAACTTTATTAACCAATGTCACCCCCAATAAACTCAATAAAAATTTTTTAAAAAAAGAGAAAAGAAAACTATGTTCTCTTATCCAACATGGCAGTAGTCAGCAGAAGCCATTCTGAATTTCCCTCTTATCTCTGGGTGATGATTTAATTGCTATCATTTATTGTTTTTTTATTTGAAGCATTCTTGTAAGTGGGCATCTAAAACTTGACATGTTCAAAAATAGAACCCTTAATCCCCCACACTTCTACACACACACAAGCACACACACACATACACACATGCATGCACATGGGAGTGTGGGCACAGGTATTCCTCTCCCAGGCTTCCCTGTCACAGTAGGTGTTGCCATCAGTTGCCATGGGGCTCAGTCACTGAGACCTTCCTGCTCCTCAAACCTGCCAATCTCAGTGTTGCCTTCTCGCAGTGACACCAGACGATCTCTGTCTGAGCTCAGATTTTATCATGTAAGACGACTGCTGTAAGTGCTTCCTTCTCAGAGGGGTCATCCCCGTCACTCTTTATTACATCACCTTTTTTATTTTCTTTATTGTTCTCATCACTCTTAGATATTTTCTTATTTGTTATTGGCCATTTTCCCATCTGTACTCAAAGCTTCACAAAAATAGGACCTCGCTTACTCCACTCAGGATAACACCTGCCTGACATGTACTTGGCTCTCAATAGATATTTGAATTAATTAATTTGTTAATTAATTTATGAAATGAAACTGGCTTTAGCTGTTTCTAAGAGGAGTTTGAAGAGCCCAGTTAATATATAAAATTGAAACCTTCCTAAGAGTTGAATTCATTTTTAATGAAATTAAGATTTTTCTTTCCTGTGTAAAGAATACCCTTTAATAATACTTTAGATTTGCATTATCTGGGCTCTCAGCATTTTTTAATGTGTTGGAGTCTTCAGTTCGAGGACTTTCTGAAAGGCTAACTTTAATAACATCAGACCTGCCATTTCCACAGGGCTGAGAATAGATTCCAAAATGCCAGAGAAAATTAAATGCAAAAAAGCTCCAGTTAATTAATGTTTCAGAATAAATTAATGCTTTAGTCTGACTTTAACTGACAAGAATGGTGCATTTCAAAGTTAAAACTGCCACCCTTTTCCCATGTCTGTATTTTGGGCTGTATTCGGTCATTCCAGTTATTTATCTCCTGGGGATGGGGGATGGAAGCATACACACTTACTGAATTTTAAAATAAAAAACACAATTGTACTGATTATTCTTAGGGGAATGGGTTTTAGCATTCCTTGTAACTTTATTTACTTACTGGTATGTGCTAATGCCTGAATTTTCAAAATTGGGAACAGGTCCTAACTATTTTTGTCTGTCACTGCGATGTTCTTAACACACTGAGAAGAGAGGAAACAACATCTATGTGTACAGTGTGTCCCAGGGGCTGGCTTGGCTTATTACATATATCTCAATAAGTTAATTATGGAAAGTTGATTGAATAGGGGGAGGGAAGGCACATTTTTATCTTCTCTGATTTAGTTCTTGTTGAGTCTTGGATCTTAGCCATAGAAAAGAATTGGCAAAAGCTTGTAGTAATTTTTTTCTGACATTTTCTTCTTCCTTCCTTCATTTTCTGAGCCTCAGTTTCCCTGTTTGAAAGATGAATATGTTTTTCACATCAAAATCTTGTGAGGTGGTGAGATGTTGTATGTGTGTGTCCAATATGGTCCCAGTATGGATACCAAATGATTTTTAAAAGCATTAGAATGTTCTTGGAGGATTCCTGCACGAGGAAGGGCTAAATAGATCTCTAAGGTCCCTTAAAATTCTACAACCTTATATTCCAATAAACTGTACGATCACAAACCTTTAAACATCTTTGCCTCCTAATTACCACTGCTTATTAATTAGCTAACACAAATATTTCAGTATAGAGGTAATTTCAGTAATCAATGTGCTAAGCAGTAGAGTTTTAGAGATAAGTGATAGGTACTATCTACTTATAATCTACTTTTTTCAACAAAAAGATTTGAGGCAGAAAGAAGGGTTCATCCTGAACATTAGTTCTTCTTGTGTACTGGCTCTGCGTTAAGTGTGCCAAATAAAGACAATCAGGCTGATCTATACTGACCTGCCAATATGTTCAGCAAGTCTTTTGCTTTTTTTCATAGTTTCCAACTTTCTTATAAAAGTCGTGTGGGAAGGACAGGCTTCAGATAATATGGAATTCTGTTTGGTTGGGTTCCAGCTCTCAGCTAATCAAGAATTTCCTGGAGTTATGAGGTGTGCACATGTTTCCTTTTTTGGAATTTCAGTTATTCAATATTTGCAAGTAAATCTTGGGAACAAGAGTTGCAAACATGGAGTGTTCACAAGAAATAACAACATTATAAAAAGCAGATGTTAAACAGTTTTGTTTTAAAAAAAAAAGATGATCTCCATTATTTACACATGCTTAGAGGAAAATAAATTCAATAGTGGAGTTTTTACCTTTTCTTCTTTTCCTTTCTTTATCTAGTCCATTTATAAAAAGAAAATTATATGAATCATTTGCTTAGCAAGTCCAAATCTACATAGATATGTAGTGTTAGAACCATAAAACTTTGAAGAATTAGCATGTATCTATTAGTTATGTTAATACAAGCACAATAAGAAGCTATTTGCTAGGCATTGTGAAGTCAGAATTCTTACTTAAATTAGGCCTTGATCTGGTGTTTAGAAGGACAGCTACAAACCCCTTGTGGGGTCTATTTGGGGACCTGAATGAAACAGGGACACAAATAAAATTCGAATAATTCAGATGAAAGAAAATGTACCACATATAAACTTGGGGGGCGGGGGGGATGATTGTGGCCTTGAATTGTCCATGTGGACAATCTCTGTTGCATGGAAAATTCCCATTCTTCCTGCCCCGCATGTGGTGTTGGATTCGTTCTCCTTGGCTTCCCCCCTCCTTTGTTTAGTACCTTTTGTAAGAATTGTCAACTGAGTTTCAAGCTTTTTCCATTGGAGGAAAACGTCGTCTTTTCTTATTTAAAATTGTGATGTTGCGACATTGGAAATGAAAATTCCAAAATCTCGCTGTCCATTCCCAGTACAGCAATTTGGACATACATGACTAGAGGAGAGGAGAGAAGAGACAGGTAGACATTGAATGGAGGCATGCTGTCGTAGGTCACCTGTGATCATTTGCACTGTCAGAATGGCAGGACCACAGAGCGGGTCCTGCATTGCTGGGGCGGGGGCCGGGGGGGCGGCGGGGGGACCGGCGACCTGCGTGTTCTGGAGTTCACAGTAAGAGCTGAATTAGGGAACCTCTCCATCCCACCTAACTCTGGACACTGTATGATCCTGTGGATCAGGATTGAGAAACAGGGTTTGTTTTGACCAAATGGGCCCAGTTTATAAGGAAATTGAGATAAGAGAAACTCACATATAAATAAAACTGGAAAATATCTCTCTTTTCTTTCAGATAAGGAAACTGAGGCTCTGAGAAGTAACATGACCCAACCAAGGCCTCACAGCTAGTTACTGAATTTGGGAATAAGAACACGGCTCTCATGATCCCTCCTTCACATTTATCTCACTGTGTCTCCTCTCTTTCCCTGAATCATTTTCAGAAAATTTTATATGAAAGGAAGTCAAATGTAGTATGGTGATGGGCAGAGATTTGACTTCCGGTGGTGTGCACACAATGCAATATACAGATGCTATATCATAGAATTGTATACTTGAAAGCTATATAATTTTATTAACCAATGTTACCCCAATAATTTTAACTTAAAAAAACTCAACCAAGCCCAACTAGTGTGGCTCAATGGTTGAGCATTGACCTATGAACTAAGAGGTCCTGGGTTCAATTCCCAGACAGGACACATGCCCAGGTTGTGAGCTCGATCCCCAATAGGGGACAAGCAGGAGGCAGCTGATCAATGTGTCTCTCCCATTGATGTTTCTAACTCTCCCTCTCCCTTCCTCTCTATATAAAAATAAATAAAAACATATTTTTTAAAAACTCAACCAAGATCAAAATGTGGCCTGCTAAGCTTTTATAATACCTCACAGATCAATCATTAAAGAACTGCTTGAGAATTAAATTAAAATTGGCTTAATTGTAACTTAAAGTAACTGATCTTTTTCTGACCAAGCAGACCCATAGATGTTTTCTTTAAATTCCTTGGCTGTGTATCTTATTGCAGAGGACGCTTGCAAGAAAACATAATATTTATTGTAATCAGTACATCTAGTCTCGCTGCTTTGTCTTTTTCTGCAGTCAGCACTGTGTTTTCAGCCAGCAGCAGGCAGCAGCTAAGCAAGGTCTGCACGTGCCCAGACAAACTGTGAGCACATTGATTCTCTCTGCTCCCACGAAGGATTTGCTCAGCTGTCCGCTCTTGTCCCACAGATGAGAATCTTCCTAAAGGAACCTGGGCCACCGAGCTGTGCCCATTGGAGAGTTGAACAGAAATCCTGGTCCATCCGTTTGTGCTTGAGATGCGGATGGTCGGCTGTAGGGTTACTAGACATTTGCTGTCTCCCATCTGGTGATGTGTCTTTCAGATGCTGTTCTGTGAACCCAGCTATACTGCCCTGCCCTCTCCACTCCAAGTCCCAGAGCGCCCAGGCATTTAGAAATCTCTGGGTGTCTAATGAAGGGTCCACATTGGGGAGGCCTTTTTCCTCCCTTCCCCTGTTTGGGTGGCCCCACAATTGCCTGTACACCTTCTAAAGAATCCCAAATGCCTTCCAGAGGTGGGCCCCACTCCTCAAGCTTTTGTCAAGATGTTTCGTGTCCAAAGCTGCCTGCAGAGTCCGGGTGCATGAGTCTAACACTTATGTTTGCATTCTGGTTATTCCCCCAAAATGAGCCGGGACTGTGACAGCAGAGGAGAAATAAACAAAAAAGAGAACTTTATGTTACTGATATTCTTGAATAATATGAATGTCCTGATAGCAGTGTGAAACATAAGAAGATGTTCATGGTGGAAAGCGAGATATGTTTTAGTTTGTTATCATGCCAGCGGCTTGGTAATAAATATTTATCAAGTAGACTTGAACCTGAAGTTCATCCAAGGCTGGGCTGCTGTCCCAGTGAATGTTAGTGTGTAATGGAACCGTAATTATTGCAAAGAGCGGCATGTTAAAATGACTGGTTTGGGGAAGGTTTGATTTACTTTTATTTTCCCCCAAAGCTTTGACACACTAATGCATCAAGACAAAGAAATGACTGTAATTGCCTGAGTAAAGTTGCAAGGGTCCTGAACAATCAGCTGCATACATCTCTAATAATAAAAGCATAATATGCTAATTAGACCAGACGACCTTCCAGACAAAGCCGGGGCTGTGAGGGAAGCCTGGGTCCCAGGTGCCTGCTGGCGGCCAGAGGAAGGCCTACTCTTGCACAAATTTCGTGCATTGGGCCTCTAGTTTATTTATAAAGAGGCTAGAGCAGCGGTTCTCAACCTGTGGGTCGCGACCCCTTTGGGTGTTGAACGACCCTTTCACAGGGGTCACCTAAGACCATCGGAAAACACATATATAATTGCATACTGTTTTTGTGATTAATCACTATGCTATAATTATGTTCAATTTGTAACAAGGAAAATACATCCTGCATATCAGATATTTACATTATGATTCATAACAGTAGCAAAATTACAGTTATAAAGAAGCAACGAAAATAATTTTATGGTTGGGGGTCACCACAACATGAGGAACTGTTTTAAAGGGTTGCGGCATTAGGAAGGTTGAGAACCACTGGGCTAGAGGGACTCAACTTGACTTTATATGTTGTTAGAAGAAACAATTATCTTTTTGCTAAATTGTCACAAATATACCCTTCGCCTGATTAAAGATATTATATTTGACAACTATGTTTAATTTTTTCTTATTTTCGCATTTATCATCATACATGTCTCTGATCTGTCCTCAGTGTTTCAGTTGCTGTTACTCTCCCCCCCACCTGCCTCCCCCCCCCCCCCCCAAAAAAAAAACAACCCAACCCCCGGGGCCTCATTTTATTTTATATTTTTTTCACTTTTTAAAAATCTTTATTGTTGAAATTATTACAGATATCCCTCTCCCCCCCCCCCCCACCCCATTACCCCTCTTCAACTGGTTCCTCCCCATTCCAGGCCATCGCCATCCTATTGTCTGTGTCCATTGGTAATGCATATTTGCATATAAGATTTATATTTAATCTCTTCCCACCCCCCATCCCCTTTTTCTCTGAGAATCATCAGTCTGTTCCATTTCCATGCCTCTGATTTTTATTTTATTCACCAGTTTATTCTTTTCATTAGATTTCTTATTTGTTTATTTTGATTTTTAGATTCCATTGTTGATAGGTATGTATTTGTTGCCTTTTGTTGTTCATATTTTTTATCTTTTTCTTTTTCTTCTACTTCCTCTTAAAGAGTACCCTTCAACATTTAATATAATACTGGTTTGGTGGTGGTGAACTCCTTTAGCTTTTTCTTGTCTGTGAAGCTCTTTATCTGACTTTCAATTCTAAATGATAGCTTTCCTGGGGAATCTTGGTTGTAGGTCCTTGCTATTCATCACTTTGAATATTTCTTGCCACTCCCTTCTGGTCTGCATAGTTTCTGTTGAGAAATCAGCTAACAGGGCATTCCCTTATAGGTAACTAACTGCTTTTCTCTTGCTGCTTTTAAGATTCTTTATATTTAGCCCTTGGCATTTTAATTGTAATGTGTCTTGGTGTGGTCTTCTTTGGGTTCTTCTTGTTTGGGGACTCTCTGTGCTTCCTAGACTTGTAAGTCTATTTCTTTCACCAAGTAGGAGAAATTTTTTTTTAATATATTTTATTGATTTTTTACAGAGAGGAAGGGAGAGAGATAGTTAGAAACATCGATGAAAGAGAAACTTTGATCAGCTGCCTCCTGCACATCCCCCACTGGGGATGTGCCCGCAACCCAGGTACATGCCCTTGACCGGAATCGAACCTGGGACCCTTCAGTCCGCAGGCTGACGCTCCATCCACTGAGCCAAACCAGTTTCGGCATAGGAGAAATTTTTTGTCATTATTTCTTCAAATAGGTTTTCAATATCTTGGTCTCTCTCTTCTTCTCTCACCCCCATAATGTGGATGTTGGTACACTTGAAATTGTCCCAGAGGCTCCTTACACTATCTTCACATTTTTGGATTCTTATTTCTTTTTGCACTTCTGGTTGGGTGTTTTTTACTTCCTCATATTTCAAATCATTGATTTGATTCTCAGAATCTTCTACTCTACTGTTGAATCCCTGTATATTATTCTATATTTCAGTATGCTTAATTTCTGACTGGTCCTTTTCCATTTTTTTTTTTTTTTGAGGTTTCTAGAAGATTTTTGAGTAACCTTATAACCATGGTTTTGAACTCTATATCCAGGAGTTTGCTTTCTTTCATTTCTTTCATTTGTGACATGTTTTTTTTCCTCTCCACATTTTGGCTGCTTCTCTGTGTTTATTTATATGTATTGGGTAGAACTGCTATGTCTCCTTGAGTTGGCAGAGTGGCCTTGTGTAGTAGGTGTTCTATAGGGCCCAGTGGCTCAGCCTCCCCAGTCACCTGAGCTGGGAGCTCTGGGTGCCCCCCTTTGTGGGCTGTGAGCACAGTCTTGTTGTAGAAACTTGAATGCTGTTGGTGTCACTGGGAGGAATTGACCTCCAGGCCAATTGGCTGTGAGGACCAGCTGCACCTACAGTGGGAGAGCTGCTGTGCAGGAGACACCCTTATGGAGCAGGACTTGCTTCAGTGGTGCTTTGGTGCTCACTGAGTCTGCCCCTTCAGTGTGTCGCTTATGGATGTGTAGACTTGTAATCTGCTATGGTCTGATACTGACCACTGGGTACACTGGCTCTTGGGTCTCCAGGAAGGTGCAAAGTCAACCACTGCCTGGGGCCACCCAGCAGGAGCTACAGAGAGATCTGCAGATTCCTCCTCTTTGTATCGGGTTTGGAAGTGCCCAAACAAGGCCCAGCTATGAAGCAAGGCAGGTTGGTGCTGGTGCTGGGTCTTGGGCCTTTTGTTGATAGCTTTGGGCTCCCTGACCCAGCTGCAGCTTGTTGGAGAGACTTTACCCTGAGCAAGGACAGGCCATTCCTATGCAACAGCTGCTGCACACAGTTTGGGTGGAGTTGTAAATTGGATGAGGCAGGGTCTTAGGTAACCACGAGGGAGAAGCAAACAGAAATGGCTGCCAGTCAGCCTTGCGACTGGGGAGGTCCCAGCACAGGAACAATGACCCCTAGGAGCACCTCCACCTGAAAGAAAGCTGCCCCCGAGTTCCTGCCCTGCTGCCAGACAATCCAGTTCCTCCTCGTATGTGTCTGTGTCCCCCAGAGCCTCACCCTGGTGCTGGAGCTCAGAGGAAGGAGGACCTTGTAAGTTCAGTTTGTGGTGCCGGCCTTTTAAAAGGAGCAGCAGGTCTCCAGCAGCCTCTGTGTCACTGAGCCCCAGTGCCCGCTGGTTTTTACAGCCTGTAGTAATGGGGACTTATTTTCCCAGCTCTGGGAGCCTAGGCTAGGGGTCTGGTGTGGGGCTGGGACCCCTTGCTCCTCCGGGTGGCCTTTGCAGAGAGGATCTCCCTCCCAGTTAAAAAAGCGGCTCATGTGGGTGCCGGACCAGCCTGTCCGTGCCTCCGCACCTCCTCCCAGACTCAGTGTGCTTTCTTCTTGTCTAGTTGTAGGACTTCCATTCAGCTTTCCAGCGGTTCTGGGTGATGGTTGTTCTGTATTTTAGTTATAATTTTGATATGGTTGTGGGAGGCGGCGAGTACAGGCGTTTTCTTACACCGCCGTCTTGCGTGAATTGGTCTCAGTTGCTGTTACGTTAGAATTCAATTTGAGAATTGCTTCGGACAACAGTTGAAAGCTGTGATGGGTTTTGGAAGCCCAGCCAGAGGAAAATGTATCCGGTTACATATTTTCTGATTTACATTTTGTCGTTCTGTATCCTCTCTACGAAGCACATGCTAACAGTTTCTAAGCATGTCATCATTTCTGTCTCTATCCTGTCTTTCCGTTTATTCCTTCTGGCCCCCCGACCCAAAAATAAACCAAGAAACAAAATCAATAATTAGGAAGGAAGATGCCTTAACTGAATAGCTCATTTGTTTTAAAGAGTTTTATTTTCTCAGAAAATATTTCTAAACCAGTTATTTTTAATGATGCTCCTTTTAATTTTTGAATTTCTTATTTCTTTCTTTGTCTGCTTTTTTCACTTGATTTAAGATTAATGCCACCCTGGGCATTTTAAACTGTTCTACAGATAAACTGGACTGTCTCTTTTTTAAATATGCGTCTATAATCTTGAAGTTTCAGTAATTGTTCAGCCTTTACATTTTTGGCTTCATGTTGCAAGTCCCCTGTCTCACCGGCTGTGTGATGTTTCATTCATACGTAAGCTGGTAAAAAATTCTTACTTGGTGTGCAGAGGACATGGCATGTTTACCTTTTATTCAGTAACAAATTCCTTTCTGAGTGAATAGAGGAAACAGCATTTATCTCTCGATATTTCATCCCGCTCCATGTTTCTGTTAAAGAGGGGTAGGGGGGCGTTTGATGGTATCATTCATATATTGTTCTAGGAAGATCACGGCATTTGAAATCAGAAGACTTGGGTTCAGATTCCAGCTTGGTTACACACCTGGGTATGTGAGCATGGGCAAATCACTTTCAGGGTTGGGCCTCTATTCTTTTCATCTGCGAATGAAAGGCAAGAAGCCTCTTTTGTAAACTCTTTTTGGAATGGGGCAGGATTTGGTTTAATGAGAATATCTTCCCCATGAAGAGGTTGTGAATATGAAATGCTACATTCCATAACTTGTAAATCACTGTGTATATGTTAGTTATCTTCTTTCAAATTCTATTGCAGTTGTAACTGACCACCTGCAAAGGCTGCTTACTAATACTCCAAAGAACAAGTAGTAAGAGCTACTTATTTCAGCGATTCTCAACCTGTGGGTTGCGACCCCTTTGGCAGTCGAACGACCCTTTCACAGGGGTCGCCTAAGACCATCCTGCATATTAGATATTTACATTACGATTCATAACAGTAGCAACATTACAGTTATGAAGTAGCAACAAAAATAATTTTATGGTTGGGTCACAACATGAGGAACTGTATTTAAAGGGCCAGAAGGTTGAGAACCACTGACTTATTTGGGCACAAAAGAAACTAGAAGGACTACTTTTGTGCTTCAAAATCTTCTTCCCCTGGCTATCTATTTTAAAGGCATTGGGACCCCAGTGGGCAAAGTCTTATAATTTAGGAAATCAGGGCTATTTCAAAATCAGGACAGAAAGGGGTAGATTATTGCAGCCTGGCATTTAAAAGAATCCTATTAAGCCCTCCAGACAGGGTTAACCCTGGTGTGTCCTTGACTTCCTCGGCTGGGGTCTGAGGGTGTCCTGTGGTCACATTACAGTAACTCTCCCAAATTTCAATGTTCCAAGCCTTCAAGGTTCATTAGTAAGATGTCCTCTCTTTTCCAGGAATTTTGCTTCCCAAATAATTTTGTGAGTGCCTGGAAGGTTGACACATGCAACCCCAGTATCCCCTAGAGCTAACCAGTCCTGGGTTCTGGGGTGTCTCATGAACAAGGAGAGCCCCATTCTGCTCCTCCTGTGCCCCAGCACCTGCTGCTGTCACCAGCCTGTTCCCACTGTCCTCTGCCACGTTGCTCGTCTCAAGTCTGTACCCCACACCACACACCGGGCTCCGGGTCCAGAGGCTTCCTCTTCAGCTCTTTAGAAATGTTTTCATTTTTGTGAACTTCCAATGCCATAATGGAAGCTCAGTGCCTCTCGGAGTCTCTCCTTGACCAGAACTGTCCAAACTTAACTATTTAAGGCCCGTAATCTTTCTGCGTTGGCTCAGACCTCACGTGAAATGAGTGAAGCACAAGGCTTCGGAATGGCCTCGCTCCTATTCTAAACACATTGGACACGCTCCTGTTCGAGTGAAGATAAGGTTTCACTTACCACAAACAGAAGAGGCCGCCGAGCCAGTGAAGAGGCAGTGGGCTTGACTCTCTCCAGCTGTTGCGAAGGGAAGCACGCTGTTTACAGACACGCCAGGGCAGAGAAGACCTGCAGCAAGGCCCAGCGGAGCTCCGTTTCTTCTTTCTCTTTCTTTAATTCCCAGACTTAGGAGATGTGTTCCATTCCGTACAAAGAATGCCCAACCACTTCTCTTTTCAATTTCCAAGTTACAGACCCTAGTTCTTATCTAGTTTTCTCAAAGAATGCATATTTTCTTTCTTTGGTTTATATATAAAGATGTGGGGGCTCTTTTTTGACTCTGACAGAGAGTGCGCAGGTTAGAGAAGAGGGAAAGGAGAAGGTACATGGGAGAGCCACGAGGAAATCAGGCCGTAAGTGACATGTTTTACGGATTTTATTTTTACATATCCAGGATAAGCTTTTACAGAGGCCATACCTGGAACTTCCCTTTAGGTTCATTGTAAAGATCAGTTAGAGAACCAGTCCCCAGTCTTTGCTTGTGGATATGTGAGACACTCCAGGGTGTTCTTGGAAAACCAAAGCCTCCACAGGCAGAAAGAGCCTCCTCATTCTTTCCCAGTGCCAGTCCCCCCATGTGGCAAGGCTTCCATGCCTGCCTCTCCTCAGGGGAGCTTTATCAGAGAAAGGAAGTCCGGTTTCCTAGGGGGAAACTTATACTCGTACAAACGGTGCCTATTTACAGTGTATGTCTGCAGGCTGTCTATCTACCAATGGTGTCTGTCTACAGAACTGTGCTTGTCATCAGGGCAGGTCTCACTGGGTCCCTATTTGTCCTGCCCTTGGCTTCCTGCCTTCAGAAGCAATCTGGGGCTAAGGGGTGGGGCGTTGGGAGTGAGGGTCTTCCCACAAAATGCCTTCTCTTTCTCCCCGCCATAACCCACTCATCATCCGAGCTCCCCTGCCTGCCAGTGTTTGCTTTCTGTGGACTTTCACGGTGTGGACACACAGGCAGAAGTGGCACCACAAAGATCCTCCTCGACCCCTCCTGCCCATTTCACCTTCTGATCACTTTTCTTTAGAAAGCCTGACTTCTTTTCCAGGGTCTAATGCAGGGATCCTCAAACTACGGCCTGCGAGCCACATGCAAATACAAATATTGTATTTGTTCCCTTTTTTTTTTTTTTTACTCCAAAATAAGATATGTGCAGTATGCATAGGAATTTGTTCATAGTTTTTTTTTTAAACTATAGTCTGGCCCTCCAACGGTCTGAGGGACAGTGAACTGGCCCCCTGTTTAAAAAAGTTTGAGGACCCCTGGTCTAATGAATCAAGGTGCCATTGATACAGAAAAGATGGAGAGGACAGGGCGATCCTGGATAGGTGTCCTTATGGCTCTAGAAGTCTCAATACCTTACCCACTCGAGGGCTTTTAGGACATGTTTATGGGCTTAGAGGTAAATGCACTTATAGCAACCATGCTTTGCCAGGAAGAGGTACGTACCTTCGGTAATGGAAACAGTGTCTGTGAACTCTAGTTATTTTTCATGGTAATGGTGCTCTTGGTATGAATCACGACACAAGAATGAAGATGATTAATATATGTATCTGAATATATCATAAGAAGGTTTGTATCTTCATCCCGGGAGCAGTCTAGGTCAGACTTGACAATCTTCTTAGTAAATGTTTGTGAAATCCATTTGGTCAGAACCAAAATAGAGATCAAAGCTTTTATTATCCTGTCTCCCTAAACCAAAGAGAGAGAGAGACTATTTAAAGTTTGAGTTTTAAACCAACACAATGATAAATAAATACTATTTTAAAGTCAAGATGGTAACTGATGACCTATATTTTACATTATAAATAGTAGAAAGGTTCATAGTAACTCAAGCACTTTTTTTAGTGGTGCAAGTCTCAACCTGACAAATAGATGATGTGAAATTTATAAGACCTTCCTTAGTCCCTTCCAAGAAGAATGAAAGCCAAAACTTGAAAGGATTAACAGTCCTTACTTCTGCAGCCTTGCCCATAGCAAGTCATGGTCACCTTGGAGATTACCTGCACAAGCATCATTGCTTTTCTCGGGCAGGTACGGCTGTATCTTGTGTGGTTACATGAAGCCCTATGATTGGAATAGCCAGACTGAAATGGTCCAAGTCTCCTTTTGGCAGTGAACCTGGCTGCAGAAACCTCTTAGTTGTACAAGATATTTAAAACTGTTTATCTCTTACCCCTGCCCACACTGATTTGTTGGTATTCCGTCTCTGCCTTCTACAGGCCTATAAAATTCCGGCTGCTCCGCAGTCGGGGCTGAGGCTGCATTCTATATATGTCTATTTCAACTGAACACTCTTTTACCCTTCTTTAAAAACATTCTGTCCAACATCCATGCACCACCCTCTTAAAGGGCTCTTGCTCCTTCTGCTTTTCTCGGATCGAAATCTATAGATGCAAAACCGACAGCCTTTGTCCATGTTCTCTGAAGCTCACCCGCTCACATGCTTTTACACTCTGATGGGATATAACCAAGCTGTGGTATTAGCTTTTGCTAATTTTTCTATCTTGAAAGTAAGGGTGCTCTAAACCAGATATACCTGAGGCCAGTGCTTCAGCCAGGAAGTGCTCTGTTTGACTGCAAATGCCTGACTTTCAAGGAATATTCAGCACTTTCGTCTGAACGTTCTGCTTTACCCCTGTGGTTTGCTTTCTACTTAGAAATGAACTCTAGTCAGCACCTGGAGGATTGGATGCTCCTTCACTTTGCCAGCGGACTTGGTTCTGGTGACTTCAAATGAAAATAACAAAAGTAACATTGCGTTCCTTTTCTTTCTTTCTCTTTCTTTCTTCCTTTCTTTCCTTCTTTCTTTCCTTCCTTCCTTCCTTTCTTTTCTTTTTTTAACTCATGGGATCACCGATTTATTTTAAAAGGATATAACTCAGGAACAGCCAGATGGAAGAGATGCATGATTCCAGTGTGTTCTGTTACATGTATTTGATAGCTGATTATCCAAGAGGGGATTTTTACTTTTCATCTGTTAGTAATTCCTTACAACAAAAGAAGTGCGATATATCAGATACTTAATCTAAAGTGCATTGCCTCACCCTCACTCTTTTACCTTCATTCTTAAGATATTTCTTAAGCTTTTGCCCAAGTCTTATGAATAAAATATTGCCATCCTATGTAACGGTCTAGCAGAAAAATGAATTGTTGGCTTTATAG
The DNA here is from genome assembly GCF_963259705.1 of Myotis daubentonii. Lineage (NCBI taxonomy): Eukaryota > Metazoa > Chordata > Mammalia > Chiroptera > Vespertilionidae > Myotis > Myotis daubentonii. Next base: position 65,193,221 of record NC_081849.1, on the reverse strand, counting down.
GAAGGAACTCGGGCTTGGCAGGACATCCCAAGAGGGCGTCCATGGTGGGACCCGGTTTCCTCCCTGGGACCATCCTCCTAAAGTAATCAGCACAGTCCCTTGAATCACTTCAATCTCTCGAAGTGAAAAAACTCATGAAAGGTATTTCAGGAACATGGATAAAAACAAAAGATATCTGCATGGTTTTGCTTCAAGTTGGGTATGTCATTTTAAATCTTTTGCAGATATTTTCCCCTTAGTATGAAAAAATAAGAAATTTGAGCAACTCATATGGGTTTCTATGTACCATGGAAACTGTTCAAAAGAGCTTACCCATTGTGTCTCAGCGGTTGAGCATTGACCCATGAACCAGGAGGTCACAGTTCAGTTCCCCGTCAGGGCTCGTGCCTGGGTGTCGGGCTCTATCCCCAGGAGAGGACGTGCAGAAAGCAGCCAGTTGATGATTCTCTCGCATCACTGATGTTTCTATCTCTCTCTCCCTTTCCCTTCCTCTCTCTGAAATCAATAAAAACATATTTAAAAAAAGAGAGAAAAAGAAACTTTTCAAAATTGAAAATATTCTATTTAAATTTTTCATTTTAATTTTAAGAAGTAAATTTTTTACTATTGGTCATGAGTCTCTTCGCATCTAGAAATGAAAAGTCCGTAATGGCAAGGATTTTTGTCTTTATTCTTAATTTACTTCTTTGTGCCTGTCACCCTGAACAATGGGTGATATTTAATAGACATTCAGTATGTTTTGTTGAATGAATGACTGGTTGCCTGATATTATTAACCAACACTTAACAGAGTTGCTAAGTCAAAGGAGACATTCCCAACGAGATGCCTGATCCTGTCATTATTTGTGACAGTTGTATACAGTCCTATCGATGCTCTAATACTGAATGCCATGTGACTCTAACGATATAGCCATGATGTGGTTTGTGCCATTTTGGAAAGTAGTGATAACATGGTTGAATTAAACCCCTAGGTAAAGACGCAAGTGAACTCTTTGGTCCTCATATTTTTCAAAATCCTCCCACTTAAACTCTGATAGTTTTAAGGGACAATTATTTTAGCCTTCCCTAACCTTTTTTGGAGTTGGCAACAAACAATAAAACACCCAAAAGTAAAGAAAAAAAGGGGTGGTGGCTACCTGGGGAACTTAGATTTGGCTAGATGATGTTCCTTTGTGGAGTAACATCTGAGATGAGGTGGTGGTTTCGTACTGAACTTGGGTCTATTTTAATGAAGTTCATTTCCAGGGCCTTTGCAATTGCAGAGACCAAAGTTTCAAGTAAACTGATCAGCAACTACAGAGAGTAAACAAAATTCCATTGCAGTGTCTTCCTGACCTTGGTTTTATAATTCAATAGATTGGCTCAATTTGGAAGTGGACTCGCTCCACAATGTAGGAGCTGTATTGTGGTTCAAACGTGAACTACAAAGAGCGTAGGCCCCTGCCTTCCCACTTCACATGCGGATGGTGGCGGGAGAAAGTAGGCATTGGTGCTGAATCCCAGCGATCCACCAATCACGTGGTGTTACCTTGGGTTTGGTCCCATCACTGCCCCTTTATTTTTGTCCTTTAGCTGTAAAATGGAAACTACAATATCTGTTTGGCAGCGTAGTGGTGAGGATGACTGAGATAGTGCTGTGAAGTGAGTAGGTGCTGAAGACTTCTCTCTTGCCTGGCTCTCTACATATTAATTTAGGTTCATGCTGCACTGAACAGAATGACCTTCTGACATCAGAGTGTTCTTCCCACTCCCTCCACCCCATTACCATTTCTCTGCTCTTTGAAAGCCCTGGGTCTAAAGCCGTGTTCCTCAGACTTTCACTTTTCATGGACCCAGAAAATGTTAGCAACATACTGAGTCTAACTTTTTCTCTTGCCAATTACAGACTTAAAAAACAGATGTACCCTATATGGTCAGCATCGTTTCACAAAAGGAGAGTTTTATAACCCAAAGGGACCAGAATCGGCAAGTGCAGGGCTGTCCTCATCAGTGTCTCACCTCCTGGCAGAGACCAGAACAGCCCAGGGCCGGCCTTTCACATCCACTTTCCTGACAAAGGAAGAGATTTCCCTCTTCAGTGTCACTGCGCCCTAAGTGAGCCCCTCTGGGGCCGTCTGTGAGGTTGGCCTGGGGATGGGGTCACCAGGTCTGTCCTTGGGGGCTGTTTCTCAGGGATAGGAGACAAGGCCATCACCCCCACGCACACAAGCCCACTCAGCTGTTACCATTTAGGGGCCGAGTCTGTGGTGAGCCTGGGGCTTGGAGACTTTCACCAGCCCTAAATGCCCATAAATTAAAGAGTCTGTTTTTAAACATGGGAAATGGAAAAAGACGTGCTGGTGAATGGGGGAAGGTGGGAAGCCCACTTGGGACAGCAAATCAAATTAGTTCCCGACGCAATGCCGTGGAGAACTGGGGTGAGGAGGGGTGAGCTTCGAGACCCCAGCCACGCTGTGGACGTCCCTTCTTAACTTTCAGCATTAAGGAACTGCTCGCTCCCATTCCTGATGCTGGTGATTTGAAAAACACTTAATTTGGTTGTCTTCAGTGGAAAGAACATCTAGTAAGTGACTCCTAGGTAGAGTTGTGTGCTAGGGACAGGGTATTGGGTCTTTCAACTCTGGCTGGTCTCCATGAGACTTGTGTATTCTTTGTACAAATGTGCAGATTATAAAGGCCGTTTATGTTTGCACACTTGAAAAACCAGCATTTGCACGGTGCTTTGAATCATTGCACTAATGACCCTGGCGCCATCGGGCGGGCTTCCTTACACCTAGGACTTACATGACCAGCCCGTTCTAGGAAGATCCATGCTCCCCGTACACCTCCTGTACTGGAGGCAGTCTGTTCAGGAGGAACCTGAGGCATGAGGGAAACGGAGCTGATAGAGGCGCCAATTCGGGGCTCTTATTGGCCACAGTGCCAGGGACTGTCACTGTGGTGCCCCAAAGTTAAAAGTTCTTGCGTCTGCACTGAATTCCCTTTCTCTTATGTTTATGTCCCTCATTTGCAGAGGACATTCTCTTGGCCTAGGCCTAGATGTAGTAAGATGAACAGGCCGTTTCTACTGCAGCACATCCCGCTCCAGGCTTAGGGCAGATGGCTGAGGCGAGCCCTGGGTTTTAGGGAGGAATGCTTTTGTAGTTTATCCCCCCCGCCCCCTGGAGCTTCATCTTTAGCAGCCACTTGTTGCCATTAGCAACAGGATGAGGTTATAGGCCTGGGGACCAGACCCAGCAAGGCCTCCAGACTTGCTCTCATCTAGGCCGTACGCTAGAAGGTAAAAGCTGATGACCAGATGACCACAAGTTCTGCTTTGTCCTGGCTCAGCCTGGTTTACACATTTGTCCTGGTGGCTTATTAATAGTGTCCCTTTCACCTTCAGAGGACAGTAAATTATATGATCACCACTCTTATGCGTCAGGGACACACAGACCTCCCTGACTTACCAGAGCCGTGGTGAAGTTTGGGGCCGAAGCTCTGAGTAATAACAGTGTGCGTTTGGCCAGAGTAAATAACCTCAGCCCCACCGCATCTCTCAGGAACCCGTAGCCACTAGAGAAGGCTTGTTTAGAATTAGGGTTTCAGAAACCTGGCCAGAAATCTTTCCATTTCACCTCAGTCCAACATCTGGTGCTGTGAGAGCCATACTGACAAGACTGAAGTATGCCACTGAACCAGAGATGAAGGCTGCGGAGGTAAGGGTATGGTTTCAGGGTGGAATCTTAGGCCCTGTGGGCTCCTGAGCAGTCTTCTCTAGCAAACACACTGTCTTCCAACTTGAGAGACAGAGTATATTTTCAAATGGCCTGGGTTTGGATCCTGCTCAGCCCTTATTAGCCATCCACTGGAGGAAGTCAGTTTTAGCTTTAACCGTTTTGTCATCTGTTTTATGAGGACACTATATTTCTTTTCCATGATGTTACCATGGTTTCTCTCCTCTAGGACTTCTAACATGCTAGTCCTTCTTCCTAGACACCTCTTGCTCCTCACCTGACTATCTTCTATTCTTCCTTCAACTTAGTGTCCGCTCTTCTGAGAAGCCCTTTCATTTTCCAAGCCCAGGTTGATCAAGTGCCCCTTCCAGGTGCTCATTCCTTAGCCTAGCACTTATCCATAACATCCGTGTTCCTTAGCCCAGCATCTACCCACAACATCTGTGTTCTTTAGCCCAGCATCTGCCCATGATATCCATGTTCCTTAGCCCAGCATCTACCCACAACATCCATGTTCCTTAGCCCAACATATAAGGGGGCCCACACAGTTCTAACTTGTGTTGTTCAGAGGTCGACTGTACTTTCTGAGTGAACACGTAGGCGAACACAGGCTAATCGGGACAGTCTCTCCCCCGAGGTAAGTGTGGTTGCTCAGTGGTTCCAAACTTCACGATGGTGTATAGAATAGGGTCGTGTCTCCCTAACAAATTTTATTCTTGCTCTATGTGTACATTATCTCTTGCATTTGGTATTGTTGGGACACCAGGATTCTGGAATTTCAGAATTCACTTCTAATTCTTCAGAAAACTTCTTGATTTTACTCAAAGTTCTGGTTTTCCTATGAATAAAAACATAATTTAAAAATTGCTTTGAATTACTTTTAGGCACCTTTAGGGTATTTTGAGAAGCAGGTGTTTTTGTTGTTGTTGTTGTTGTTTCTGCAGGAGCTCAGTTTTGTCCATAATAGCAAAGGCATAGCAATGGGAATGACTTCAATGGGTCACTCATTCTGGGCAAGTTTCCCTCTTGAGAAAGGGGAGTAATGAATAGATTTGTGAGCAGTTCAGAATTATCTGTGGAATTACAGTGCTCCAGGATCAGGTGTGTGTTTCTTCCTTCATGAACCCCCCTCGGGACCATTCTAGACCATTCTGGGCCACCTTGTTCAGGTGTGAACCCCTTATGGCCATTTTCGTTGAATTTCTTTTCCTGAGTGTTGTCATGTGTCCTCGGCTCCAGCACAGCCTTCTGGAGACCACGGACCATCTCGCACATCCTTTGCGGTCCCCGTCAGGCCAAGCACGGCTTCATGTACTAAACGAGTGCTCGTCATGTGTTTATGAAGAGAGAAATATTAACCAAAATCTTTAGGTTATAAAAGGTGAAAATAAGATGGACCCCATTTTAAAAAGAAGACGAGGAGGAAATACAGCCAACTGCACAAGCTGAACCACGTTTGGATGGTTGACAAGGGGTAACGTTTATTTTCCAGATATTTCACTGTTCCTATAGGCATAGCCATTATTTTTTATGATGACCAAAAATATCCTAAGTGCTATTCTCTTAAACAGACCATGTTTTTCTGCCCAGGAACCGCAGCCACACCTCTTTGGCAGGTAGAGGCCGCTGTGGGAGCAAACCCGTCTCTTTGCAGTGCGGTTCACCCATTTGCTAGGACCATCAGGGTGAGGTGGTGCCGGCTGCATTCTTTCGGGGGACATTTGGAAAGATTGGTCTGGAAAAGCAGTTAAGGGCAGCACCGCTGTGGTGTGTTTCTGGAGCAACGCTGAAGGACTGGGGAGTTACATAATGCTGAGAAATGAAGACGCTAGCCTGATTTTCTGAGCAAGGCCCTTACCAGATTTTTTTGTGGTGAGATTGTGCGGTCCTCCCTGATGTCACCCAAGCGTATCCTTCGGTCTCCGAGACCAGGTTTCATAGAGAACTGCTGCCTGCAGGTGTGGCTCTGGGCACAGCGACCCTTTAGACCAGTGATGGCGAACCTTTTGAGCTTGGCATGTCAGCATTTTGAAAAACCCTAACTTAACTCTGGTGCCGTGTCACATATAGAAATTGTTTGATATTTGAAACCATAGTAAAACAAAGACTTATATTTTTGATATTTATTTTATATATTTAAATGCCATTTAACAAAGAAAAATCAACCAAAAAAAGTGAGTTCGCGTGTCACCTCTAACACGCGTGTCATAGGTTCTCCATCACTACTTTAGAGTCTGTGTTGTTTATTTGAATTTTGCTGATGAGGAACCTGTGACCAAGAGAGGTTGATTCATTTGCCAGAAACGACCCAGCCCTGCGGGGTGCCCTGAGCCATGTGGCCCGTGCCTTCGGGAAGCGAAATAACCTCTGGGGCCTGGGATGTAGAGATGATACAACTCAGTGATGGAGACTCGGGCGGCACTTTGGGACCCAGAGGAAGTCAGAGCTGTTCAAATGCCCCAGCCTGGTGTTCGGGGCCCTCCGTTCTCCCACCCCAGTCCCCCCTCGCATGCCCTTGTCTGCCATACACCCACCGTGCTCACACACCCTGGTTTCAGCAGGCGGCGGTGGCCTTTCCTGCTCATCTTGTCCCAGCTGCCCCCTGCAGCTATTAACAGTGACACTGTGATTTGTGTGGCCTTAGTATGTGCTGAGTCATCCCTTTTACATGGGATTTCATTCATTCCTCACGCCTGCAATATGAAAGGGAGGATCCTCCCTGCCTTTCAGAGGAAGAAAATGAGGTTTTGAGATCTTGAGACACATGCTCAGACGTACAGTTAGGAAGTGAGAGGCCTAGGAATTGAATCCTGTTTTGTCTGGTTCCCAAGGCCTGTGACTTTAACCTCCACCCCCACCTTCACCCCGTACCCCTCTGTAAATGCCTTCATGCCCATCTCTGTGTGCCCCCAAAGATCAACGCTGCACTTCTGTGAAAACCTTTCCTGGTGTATCCCACCCCAGGGCTCCCTGGCCCACATCCGCCTCTCTCTGCCTCTCCTCTGCCTTCTGGGAGGGCCCGTACCCCCGCCTCCTGGACCATGTGCTCCCCGGGACCCGTCGGGGCCCCCAAGCGCTGTGACTGCAGAGACGCTCCCTACGGCGGGGGCTGTGCACCACGGAGGGTTTCTGGCGGACGTCCACTCCCAGGTGCCTCCTGAGTCTGGTTGTGAGGAGAAATTTAATATTGAAGTCCCGAAGTAGCCGCTCCCCTTCCTATTGCCTCCTTCCTCTCTCAGACTTCCTGAGGGGAAGTCCAGTTGGTATTTGAAAGCTCCAGCTGCAGGTTTCATGTCACTTTTAAAACAACCAGCACATTTCAGTCACCCTCTGACCCAAAGTCTCAGGTGCCAGCTAAGAAGGACTGCTCAGCCAAGGGGTGCAAACGCTTGAAAACAGTGGCTTTTATTAGAGGTTCCAGCCCCTCCCACTAGGAGCACAAACGCCCATGTCACAGTGAAGCCGCCGGCCAGCACGCATGTTCCTCGATGCAGCAGCCGCCACCTCACCTCGGTCTCCACGGTGTGAAACGGCGACTGTTTTCTTTACATGCTGCACAACTGCCAGATGGTAGGAATGTTCTCCGGTCCACGGTGGCTATGGGGCCCCCTACGTGTCATAACACTTGTCACCACAAGATGTCAGTATGGTATCAGTCCTGGGTGCACAGGCTGATCATGGTGGCCTGGCTCCTCCTGCTGCAGGATTAGCCCACATTCTGCCTTCCTGATTCATTTTCCCTGCTCAGCTTCCCTTTGGGAAAACTCGGTTCTCTCAGTTCTCTTTCTAAATTTATTTATTTATTTATTTTTTAAAATATATTTTTATTGATTTTTCACAGAGAGGAAGGGAGAGAGATAGAGAGTTCAAAACATCGATGAGAGAGAAACATCGATCAGCTGCCTCCTGCACATCTCCTACTGGGGATGTGCCCGCAACCCAGGCACATGCCCTTGACCGGAATCGAACCTGGGACCCCTCAGTCCGCAGGCCGACGCTCTATCCACTGAGCCAAACCGGTTTCGGCTCTCTTTCTAAATTTAAATGCTTCCTAGCTCCTACCTGAGTCACAGATAACCCTAGGAATCCCCTCTTTTAGGTGTTATCTCAGTACCTTTAAAAGTTTGCAGGATAATGGTTTTATCTCTTTCTAAGGAGGGTTTTAAGTAGTTAAGGATGGGGGCGGACTGGTATAGATAGTAATAGTACTGAGAGGGGTTTTTGGTGGGTTGTTTGGTGTGTTTTTTTAGTTTGTGTGTGTGTGTCTCTCTCTCTTTCTTTCTCTCGCTCCTTAACCTAGAGAAAAAGAAGGAACAACCCATATTAACTAAGTAAAGCCAGCAAGGGCGGGAAAACGGTGCTCAGGAAAGCATTGTATTGAGGCCCGGGTGTGCTCCTGTACCTCCAAGGGAAGTGGGTACATTATGCCCACTTCTCAGTTAATGAGTAGCTAGTAAACAAGTGGCAGAGCCTGGTTTGGACCTGGGCCTGCTTGTCCCCAGAGCCCGCGCCCACCCCAAGGCTGGTACCATGACTCTTGTTCATCTGTCTGTATCATAAAATGCAGGAGGGATCGGTGTGTGGCCTGGTCAGCAAGTACCTGTTGAGTCCTGGCTACACCGAAGACACCATGTTGTAAACAACACAAAGCCCTGGTAAATATCTTCTCTGCCCTCAAGAAGCAAAACCAAGTCAAGAGGGGCAAAGACATGTACGTGACGGTCAAGGGGAAACTATGGGGCAGTGGCCTTTCCTTGGAAGGAGGGAAGGGTGGCCAAGCAGAGAGCAGGGCCCTGGTGCAGGACACGTTCCAGCCCTCCCAAGGGCTCTTCATTAGGTCGGTCTTCCATAAACCTACGAATGCATAGAGCGTAGCTCAGGCTGCTTCTGCCCTGGCTTTCTGTGGTTCTAAAACGGAGGAATATGAGAAGGAGGTATAATCTCAGCTGACAGAGGTGGCCACCCATGTGCGCCTTTGTACCCCAGCTGGCAAGATTACTCCTAATCCTCTCTTTAGGTGGTCTGATCCAGGAGGACAGGTGACAGCAAGACAGGAGGTAACGCGTGGTGTGGGGGGCTGTTTCCAGCTCCCCGCTTCATGGCCCAGGCGGGGAGGAGGACGGCCCTGAGGCTTCTGGGAAGGTTTGCCCGGGTAGCAGCAGAGGGCTTTGGAATGGGACTTGAGAGGTTAGAGAAACCGGGTTATGTAACCTGGGGCTCCTGGGGGCCTGGGCAGGCTTCCTCGCGAACAGCGCTCAGCATCTCAGTACTTGTCCATGTGGAGTGAGGACAGACCACAGCTGAGCCACGCACACCATCGGTGTGATCCGTGGCAAAGTTTTCCCATCAGCAGCTGTGAAACGTGAGCTACATCATGGAGAGAACATCACAGAATTTTCTGTCTTCCTGTCTTTAAAAACCCAGAATACAGCCAGACCCTTTAGAAGTAGAGGACTGGAGGACTGGCTCTCCCAGACACTGTAGATGTCGTTTCAGGTTCTGCTGTGTTCGGTCTGAGGAGAACATGACCGGCAGAGAGAATCATGTTTTATGTAAGAGTGGTTCGTATTCGTTATAATAGTGGGTTCTGAGAGGCTGCCCATACAGTTTTTCTTTTCATCTGGAAGACTTTGGAGAGTGAAATGGGGTGCTATTAATAACATGCTGGGGCAGCAGGCATAAAGCAACATGGTCCCTGACAAACTGTGACATGTGGTCACCCTGATCTGGGGAGCTCTTGTTAGAGGGATCTCCTTAAGATATAAATCTCCTGTTCTCTCCGGCTCTTTAGACTGCTCTGTGGCTTCCCATTGCACCAGAGTGAAACCCATACCCCTGATGCTGGCCCCCGAGGGCCTATGGGGCCTGGTGCCTGCCCTCTTCCAGCCTCCTCCCTGCACTGACACAGCACATCCCCACCTCCAGGCCTGGCCCTGGCCTCTCCTCCACCTGGAACCTTTCTCTCACTGTCCTAGCCTCACCCCTAACCTGCCCTTTGCCCGGCCGGCTCCTTCTAATCCATCGGTTCTCAACCTGTGGGTCGTGACCCCTTTCGCAGTCGAACGACCCTTTCACAGGGGTCGCCTAAGACCATCCTGCATATCAGATATTTACATTACAGTTGATAACAGTAGCAACATTACAGTTATGAAGTAGCAACGAAAATAATTTTATGGTTGGGTCACAGCATGAGGAACTGTATTTAAAGGGCCAGAAGGTTGAGAACCACTGTTCTAATCTCTTAGATCTTGGCTGGAACCCCACCTTCTCGGATCACCCTCCCCGACCTCCTTGCTGTGCTTCTCCCTTTCATCCCCCAGCTCATTTCTTCATGGAAACGGCACACATTGAAGTCACTTCCTGTTTGTTACCTCTTGGCTGCCTTTTTCACCGGAATGTGCACACCCTGAGGGCAGGAATCGCATCTGGCCTGTTCCCTGGTGTCTGGTCAGTGCTGCCCCTGCCAGGGAGACAGGGACGAGACAGATCCATGCAGAATGAGTGATTCACTGCTGGTGTCCAGGTTGCCTGATTCACCCCAGCCTGTCCTGCGCACCCATAAGGCCTAGGGGTCTAAACAGCAATCGGCTGCATCCTATAGATTCTTTCAGGCAACAGAATTGGTTGAACTTGGTACACAATCCTGTGCTGAGAAAAGTCTGAAACAGCCCCTGTCCTTGGAAAATGTAGGGCAGCGGTTCTCAACCTTCTGGCCCTTTAAATACAGTTCCTCATGCTGTGACCCCCAACCATAAAATTATTTTCGTTGCTACTTCATAACTGTAATTTTGCTACTGTTATGAATCGTAATGTAAATATCTGATATGCAGGATGGTCTTGGGCGACCCCTGTGAAAGGGTCGTTTGACCTCCAAAGGGGTCGCGACCCACAGGTTGAGAACCGCTGATGTAGGGTATCTCCCAGAAGAGGCAACAGGGACATTAACCAAGTTCAGCAATGGTATATGCCAAGTGCCAGTGAAGGGCCCAGGAGAGCGGTGGCTCTGCCCTCCCTCCCTGCCCACCCTGTCCTAGTTTTCTTACTGATACAGTATATATGCTAGGATGTTTTTGCTTATTTCCTGGTTGACCTTTCCCCTCCCAGAATAGAAACTCCAAGACAGAAGAGCCATCTTTCTCTTTCGTGTTCACTGCTGTATTTCTAGTGCCTAGAATGGTACCTGGCCCATAGTAGGTGTTTAATGAAGATAATGTTGAGTGAAAGAAACAGTGAGGTGAAAGTGAGCCCTGGGCTGCATGTAGGTCTTTAATGGGCCCTGTAGGGATGGGCTGGATTTGCGGAGGGGAACAGTCCAGAATGAGATCATGGCACAGATAAGGGACCGGTGGGTACCAGATCTTGACTTGTTTAGTCTAGAAAACTAACCAGTAAGTTTCAGTTCCATTTACTGAACTCTGAAATAACGTCCCCGGGGTGCTCCTCCCCTCGCCCTCACTCATTTGGCCTGGGTGACACCCACGGCAGAGGTGTCAGGGGAAAGCTGGCTGCCACTCACATTCCTTGGTGTTGGCCTTCAAACAGCTGAGCAAAAATAAGCAGCCCGGGCCCGTGTGGCTGGTCTGGGGATTAGCGTTGAGTTTACAGGCAGTCTGGGCCCCGGCCCCCTTCCTCTGCATTCCCATCCCCGCCGTTCACCGCCTGTTTCCGCCTCCTTCCGTGGCTGGAAAATGTAAGAAATCGGTGCGTTAATTTCCACGACGTCAAGAGCTCCGGGCTGGCACGGACGGGAAGCACTGCTCGTTACACCCACTGGAACAGGGGATGGTTTCACCTCCAATCAGTCGCGGTCCCGTCTGAAGCACCGAGGGACGTGTGCCATGTCCCTGGGCTTGGTCTGCCGCAGTGCCTTGAAATTCCAGCGTGCAGTCCACTCCCCTGGGCTCAGAGGCTCTCCTTTGTCCTCGTCAAAAAGCCACGCTGTTTGGAGGAGCAGCCTCTTAAGGCGGCTTTCAGCTGGCATGTGCGGGGCTGGCTGAGCTGTAAGCTCTGTGGGGTTGCCAGTCTGAGGAAATGTGGAAGAACCATTGGTGGGTGCGAGGGGACAGGCAGACTCAGAGCCTGGGGTGGACATGGGATCCTCTGAAGGTGGTGGGATCCCTCTTTGTGACAGAGCAGCCAAGGAGGGCTCAGACCGAAAGGGTCCCAAGCAGCGGTGGACAAGGGTGTCTTTCAGGCCTGCCTCCAGCACAGCATCCTTATCTAAACACACAGTCCTTTTCGGGGGAGGGGTTTGCAATGTATGAGCATGTGTGTAGCTTTTCTAAGTTCAAATTATAAAATATTTCGAACATGCAGAAAATAATGCACCAGACACGCTGTATCTGCCGTCTCGCTTTAGCAAATGTCTCAGAGCATCCGTTCCCCATTTTTTAAACAACCTTTTATTATAGAATAGTTTTAGATGTATAAAAAAGTTATAGACAGAACTGGGGTATACGTTCCCACACCCAGTTTTCCCTGTTACTAACATCGTGTGCTAGTCGTATAGTATATGTGTCACAATGACGGACCCAACTGATAGTCAACTGAAGTTCATCCTTTACTCAGGTTTCGGCAGCTTTTACCTAACGTCCTTTTCTGTCCCACATCATGTTTAGCTGCTGTGTCGTTTCACACTGTGCCAGGGGCTGCAGCTAGATGGACCCGCCCATGGTCAGGGCCCTCTCCTCTGGAGGACAGAGTGCTTTTTCAGAAGCCACGGTTTCCTGTTTACTTCTGCTCCAGAAACGCCTCGGAGAGTCACTGGTTCACAACCCGAGCGTGTTCCGCTTTCTGACACCCAGGTTTATCCCTCCCGGCCAGGATCCAGGGGTCTGATCGCTAGCGATGAAGAGAGGCCCCGCCTGGGTCACTACTGCCATCCCATTTGCACGGCTGCGCATGCTCCTGGGGATGGCAGGAACCCCTCCTTCCCGGTGCTGGGACCCCATAACCACTGCACTCGGGGGGAAACCTAATGCAAGAGGCGAGTTCCTAATTCCTTACCTGGGTCTCTTAAGAAAGAAACCTCTGAGCTGAGTAGCAGGAGAAGGCGTGCGTTTTCCCTGAGTAATCCTAGGGTAGCATCGATTTGGGTGGCTGTTGGAGGCTTGGATTTTAAACCGCTGTATTTTTACAGCTGTAGAATCCAGTGCTTGAGTTGCTTTAACAAGCAGCCGTGGGTTTGTTTTCTGGCCTAAGCCTGCCGCTGGTGCCCTGGGAAAATTTGATCCGGGGCCTATTTCTAGGAAAGTGTTCTGTGCTTTTCAGTTCAGCGGGATGGCAGTGTATTGTGCTTGCTGGCCACACCTTCATGCGATTGCAGTAGGCGCGTGATCTGCGATTCAGATACTTGAGCCCTGAAAGTCAAAGATGGCCAATTCGACCGGGAGCCCAGAGGGGCGGTGTCCCAGGCCCTGGTCTGTGGCCAGGATTGGTGACCTGCTTTAGTCCTCTCTGTGATGTACGTCCCTCTCAGGATTCTGTGCTTGGCTTCGCAATCGGAGGTGCCCGGTGCCCGGTGCCCTGACGGACAAGCCTTTGCAACACAGGAGGCGGTGCACGGTCCCTGTCTCCCCTTCCCAGGGGAGAAAATCGACTTGCTAGATGCTGCAAGTGAGAAGCAAAACCAGGTCTAGAACCTGTATCTTCTGGTTCCAAATCTGGAGTTCTTCGAACTCCCTCACCCAGGGAGAAACTGGAGAGAGGCATGGGCCTAGTCACGATGTCCGAGCAGAGTTACTACGTCACAGGTTCTGCTTTTCCTCACAGTTGCCCCGGTGCTTCCACAACACTGTGGTGCTTCTATCCACGAAACACGATTTTAGTGCAAAAAAAAAAAAAAAAAAAAAAAAAGCCACTTGGCAGTTGAGAGCATTGACATTAAATCAGGATACGACCAGGCCGTGGTCAGCGTCCAGCAGCACCCAGTTGGCAGTCAGACCAGAGCAGAGGCCTTCTCTCCAGTCCTGTCCTTTGGGGCTTTTCTGAGCCCCACAGTGTCCTTTGGGAAAGGGCTGGGGGAGAGAGCTTCCCACAGGGTTTTCATGAGGCCTGTCCACGCACATTCTGTATCGACTCCTACTGGGCACTCAGTAATGGCACTGAAACCTCTATTCCGAGTAGTGCTATTTAAGAACAGTCCATCACCATGTAGTCCCACAGTGTAAACCCTACATGCTTTCAGACCTGACCTGCCGGGAGCCGGTCCATCCTTGCTGTTTCAGGGACCTGGCATATATAGCATACTGTTCTTAATATGTTTGCTCCCCTTAGCGCTGTGTGTTTTAACCAAGGTTACCTCTCCGAGAAAGGTTGTTTCCCCAGGTAGGGATTTTTCCCTGAAGTTAGGGAGGGAATAAAACCCCTCAACTAAGTGCCAGGCGGGTAATTAATCACTTTAACTACAAACAGTCATGCTTAAGCTACATAATCTTTACTCCCTGGAATGGAGATAAGAAACGCCCTAACCTTTGGAATAGAGATTGATAGGATTGGAATCAACTGGTATAAATACAGATGCAACAAGACAGAAAGAGACAGAACTTAGAACACATAACTTAGAAGAGAGCCAAGAAGACAGAACCTACAGACAGAAGAACTTCGCTGGAGAGAACATGGCAAAAGATCCTGGACTGAACCTGACTACAGAAATGGGCAAGAGAACCTGACTAGAACCTGGTGACTGAACCCGGCTGGAGAACCTGGACAGAACCTGGCTGGAGAACCTAGCAAGAGAACATGGACACAGAACCTGGCTGGAGATCCTAAGCAGAACCTCTCTGGAGATCCAGACCAGAACTTGGCTGTAGATCCTGGCTGTAGATCCTGGCTAGGTTGCTGATCAACTGAACACTGTCTCCGTGTCCTTCCTTCTTCGCCGACTCCGTCTACGCCTTTGGGAACCCCTGGACCTGCTGGGGTTGGACCCCGGCACTGACCACCTGAAATAACGATAGCCATAGCGACAGTACACTCCGCATCTACCATGTACCAGCCACTGAGTCCAGTGCCGCATGTGGCTCATCTCTCTTAATCCTCATGATAACCTCACAGTGTGTAGCAACTATGAATCACGATCAGAAAACAGTGGCTTAGGCTGAGAAACTTGCTCCAGTCACAGAGTAAGTAGCAGATTGTGACCATAACTAACTACCATATTATATTGCCTGTCTAAAGAAAGTAAAGCCTTACTTAAAAAAAAAAAAAAAAAAAAGGGCAACAAGGTCCAGAGAGCTTCCCAGAACTCCTCCACAAAAGCCAAGACTGCCAGCAGCCATCTGCCGGGTGCCAGGGCCTTCCCAGATGCCCAGATTCACACCATCAGCAAGATGGAGCTGAGTTGCAGCCCAGCATGCGCCCCTACTCATTAGCAAGTAAAATGAAGGCACAACCCGCACAGGAAGAGGAGAGATGAATCTAAAACCACTGCATAACCTCTGTGGCCCACGAGCCTGCACGTCGGGCCCCTGGCTGCTGTCTGGACCTGGAGACGGTGGGTGTGAGTGATCCGGGGCCCACCAGGCAGAGCTCTGTGGATCAGACCTCGACCCCAGGAAGCTGTGACCGATGTGCACGCTCATGTTTGATGACTCGTTTAGAATATTCGGGTCACTCTCCGTCCAGATGTTCAGCTATTTCTCTCTGTGCATTTTTTTCTTTTTTACTTTTTCTTATTTTAAAGCAATGATTCAGCTTCCCTGGGAGATGAGAAGTAATACGGGTGATTTCCTTTTGCCAAATCCTTGACTGGCTTCCAAAATGCAAAACTAATATGCCTGGTTATGACCTGATTTGTAACTGAGGTGAATAATAACAGCACAGGAAAACCACACTAGTTTCAGCCAATATGAATTACAGAAAATTCCGAGCCACAGAATGCTTGAAGTGATGCGGTCTTATTAATTTTAGGAACACACTGTAAAGAAAGAAAATCAATGACCGAAAAGATCCCTAGTCGGAGGTCTTGTCAGAACGCCCTTGTGAATAGATGCAAACAGCTCACAATGCAAGGGTTGCTGGTGCTTGTTTGTTTGTGACTTGGTTTTAAAAATATACGAAGACACTAACCTCTCTACATAATTATTAAGCTTGACACTTTCTGTTTAGAAAGCAAAAGGTAGGGCTGTGTCTCAGGTAAAGTCTGAATTTAAAAGATTTTATTGGATGTTAGATTTGTTTATAAAACCTTCAAGTAGCCTTGAGTAATTCACTTCCAGTTTCACAATTGCTCCTTTAGTTTGGAGAAAAATGCAAGCGGTTTGGTTTGACTTTCCCAACCAGTTCGGTCCCCTTTCCGGTTTCTAAGCCTTCTCAGAGTCTGTGTGAGCGATGGTCGCCTGCAGTTACAGAATCTGTGTCAGTGATTATCACCTGCGGTTACATATTAGAATCTTTGGAGATGGGTCTTGGGCACCCGATTGTTTTAAAACTGGCGAAGTGTCATTAACAGGCACTTCTGACTGAGAACCATTGGTCTGTAGGTACCTGGTGCTATAGAAATGGCTGAAACCAAATGAAATAAAACTTGCTTATAGGACCCATGGGCATCAGGTCGTAGGACTCAGCACAGAGGTTTCTTCTCAGCTTGGATGACCTATTCCAACCAGCTCACCTTTGTGCTTATCCCTGCCATTTCTCTGAGCCCTTCCAAGCATTTCAATCACAAACAGAGGCAAGCAGTGAGTGAGTCCTACACTTCAGAAAAGCAGGTATTTTTTACACTAGATCATTTAAATCCTCTAGAGCAGTGGTTCTCAACCTTCTGGCCCTTTAAATACAGTTCCTCATGTTGTGACCCAACCATAAAATTATTTTCGTTGCTACTTCATAACTGTAATGTTGCTACTGCTATGAACCGTAATGTAAATATCTGATATGCAGGATGGTCTTAGGCGAGCCCTGTGAAAGGGTCTTTCGACCGCCAAATGGCTCACAACCCACAGGTTGAGAACCGCTGCTCTAGAGTCTGGTCTACTTGAGAACAGAACCTTTTTGGTGGGGGGAAGGGGCCTTTGGGGTCTATCACCCAATACCTGACATGTATATTGAGCTTTCTGTAAATATGAGTTGATTACTTTAATCTTGATTTTGTTTTCCCAATTAGGATTTACTCTTTTTCTCCTCTAGAATCCAAGCTTGTGCTACATTTATATTTTGGTCAAGGGAGAGGGATGGAAATTTGTTTAGGTGCAGATGGGAGAGATGCCACAGCGTATGTAGATTTCAGGTGAATGCAATTCAAGGTGTCAGAACTGCCCTTTAAAGAAAAGAATTGTTGGCAGATAGGGGTGGGATGGGTTACAGGGGAAAAAAAGAGGAACAAATGGGAACAGATCTGCATTAATAAATATTCAGACTGAGTCCCACTCTTATGTCAGTGTTTGTTGGTGGTGTTATTACATGTAGTATTGGGTGATGGAAGTTGTGTGCTCTCTCATTTTTCACTTTAATTGCTTGCCTGAAAAGATCCTGACAGCTTCAAAGGTTACTGCTGGTTGCATTGTTCATAACTCAGAAATAATATGCATGTGCAATTTGCTTCATTATTGCCCACTAATAACCAATTCTGGAGAAAGTCCTAAAGCTACCAAAGGATCCGTAATTTGACATGATGATTTCCTCTCTCCCCCCCCCCCCCCCCGCCTCTCATTTTTTAACTATCCCAGTTTTAAGAGTGAGCCACAAATGCTGTGGTGATGTGGGTCTGATTTTCTTTCCATGAGCTTAGTGATGTGGGTCTGATTTTCTTTCCATGAGCTTAGTATGATAAATTCTTAAACAGAGGTGTGTGTGTGTGTGTCTGTGTGTGTCTGTGTCTGTGTTTAATCCAGAAAAACAAGGCAAGACACAAAATATTATATATTTCAGGTCCACCTAAATAAACTAGCATTCTGGGTGTTCTGTGCTTTGGGTAAGATTCAGTTTGGCTATGCATAACTGAAAACCCTGCAAACAGCGAGTTGTATTGCTTTTCCATGTATGACTTCCATTCTCAATATTATCCCATATCCAGAGTAGATGCAGAAACTCCAGTCATCCTTTCATCTAGTAAGAAAAAGATACCACAAAGAAAGGCACATGACTTTTAAGGGGGCCTCTCAGAAGCCTTATGTCTTATTGGCCAAGTGTTAGTCACATGGCTGTACCTGGCTCAAGGAATACTGGGAAATGTAGTCTTTATATAAGACAGCCATGTTCCTAAGCACTGTGGAGATAGAAGGGGAAAAAGACTATAGGGACTCCTCACTTTATTGCACTTCCAAGTTGTTTTTTTACAAATGAAAGTTGAGACCCCTCCACCAGCAAAAAGATTACAACTCGCTAAAGGCTCAGATGATGGTTAGCATTTTTTAGCAATGGAATATTTTTTTTTCATATTTTAAATTTGTTTTTCAATTACAGTTGACATTCAATATTAATTTCAGGTGTACAACATAGTGATTAGACATTTATATAACTTACAAAGTGATCAACCCAATGAATCTAGTACTCGCCTGACACCATACAGTTATTACAATATTGTTGACTACATTCCATAACAATAAAGGTGTATATATATATATTGGTGTTTATATATTTTATATTGGTTTTTTATTAAGGTATATATATTAGGGTTTTCTTGACATAATACTGTGGCACACTTCGTAGTCTGCAGTATAGTGTAAACATAACTTTTATATGCACTGGTAAACCAAAAAAATGTGTGACACGCTTTATTGCTATATTTGCTTTATTGCGATATCTGGCACCAAACCCACAGTGTCTCCCAAGTATGCCTGTGTCTGATGGCAGCCAGCATTCTCTGCCACGTTATGTGAATGCCGAGTTTCTAGATTTTCTGTGTGCCATTGTGTCACTGACTATAAAATGAGATAATCCACAACCGTGCAGAGTTGAATTTCAAAACATTTTATGAGCTAAAGAACTGAGTAGTAGCTACAGCTAACACATTGCTTAGTTCATCCTCATTTTAGCCCTAGGGCCAAAGTACTATCCTCATCGACATTTCACAGGTGAGAAAGAAAAAACACACACACTTTAATACTTAAACGGGTTATATTGCCAGTATTAGCTGAGGCAGTTTGACTCGTGTGGCGCTGCATTATTACCGTAAGCAACACCAAGAGGGGAGCAGCTTTTCCAAGGAGAGGCTCATCACAGTAGTGAGTGCTAGAGGCCCGGGTACCGGATCATATAAAATACTGCTCTCGGGATTAGTTATGACTCAGTTCCCTTCCCCCCACCCCAATCTTTTATGTGCACACCATGTGAAATTTACTAATTACTTGTTTTCAAATGTGGTGCAACCTCTGGCTTTTCTTTATCTCTGCTAGGATTCTAGTAGACCTAGTCGGCCCTCAACCAGTGCCTACTGATTGCTTGGCTGAGCTATATGATAACCAGGGTTTCAGTCCGAGTAATCGGGTTTCTACTGTGCAGCATTGTTTTGTTTGGAGGGGCACTTGGTTTCAGGGCCTGCAAGAGTGTCTGGCGCTGGGATGGGATTCTCAGCCCTTCGTTCCTATCTGTACCACAAGTCCTTTATCTCGCTTTGAGGCCCAGACTTCTTGGTTCTGCAAACCGTCTCACCACACATCAGAAGCAGACCTCCTTTTCTTGTCTGTCAAACCCCTTCACTTTCTACTTACTGCCTTACTTTTGGTAATGAGGCACTCAGAGGTATAACATCGGAAAGAATCTTGTATTTCCATTTCTCCTCTCACCAAATCTTACATCTCCGGTTCCAGTTTCTCCCCCACTCTCCACACCACCACTGGTTATTTTTCTAAAACATGGGCCATATCACTTTCCACCTTCCCCAGCCCTCCACTGTCGACAGAAGGAAGTCAGCGCTTGGGGAGCATTTCCAACCGTCCAGGACCCAGGCCCAGTCTCAGCTGCAGGACTCACACGAACCCCTCCCAGGTCCCCGCTCGTTTCTGCTGCTGCTCATCTGCTCTCGCCGTTCTCTCTTCTGACTCCCATTACCCACCTTTTGTGTCTGGAGGTCTAGGTTAAGGCACATGTAAAATCTTCTTTCGAGAAGTTTCTCTGATTCTCACCGAGAATCGTGCTTGCTTCCTACATCACTTAGTATCTTTTTCTGAACTCATGCATCAGTCTGTCTGAGGTTGTCAACTGTGAAGTGGGTTGTCTGTCTCGCTCAGTTGTGAATCTGCTGGCTTAGAATTTCCCTTGAGCAAGTAGCACACAGGAATTCAGTATGTCTCTCTGAGAATGAATTCAGTTTCTTTGTCTCTGTTCAGAGGTCCCAGCTTTTATCTAAGTTCAAACAACCTCTCCTATCATTCTTCTTTTGTAGCTTCCTAACCTGCCCTCTGGCCTCTTGATTTAGACCAGAGCAAACTACAGAAATTGTCATCCACAGAAGTCTAGGAACAAGAGCTCTGTTTCTCATAATATTCATGTGGCTCCAAAGCAGGGTTTCTTGACATTGACCTTTTTAGGCCAGATAGTTCATAGTCAGGGGGTGGGGCAGGGTTGGGACTGTTCTGTGTGTGTGCTGTGGGATGTTTAGCAGTGTCCCTGACTTCAACCCACTAGATGCCAATAGGGTTCTCCCCAGTTGTCTCCAGACATTGCCAAACATCCCGGAGTAGGGCTGGGGGGATTGCTCACGGGTGGAGAGGCGTGCCCATGCCTCAGAACCACAGTTTTAAAGTATCTCTAAAAATATTCTGGCTTGGCTAGCATGGTTCAGTGGTTGAGCCTTGACCTATGAACCAGGAGGTCACGGTTTGATTCCCGGTCAGGGCACATGCCTGGGTTGCTGGCTTCATCCTCAGTGGGGGATGCAGGAGGCAGCTAATCAATGATTCTCTCTCATCACTGATCTTTCTCTATCTCCCTCTCCTTACCTCTCTGAAATCAATAAAAATATTTTTAAAAATATATATTTTAAAAATAAATAAAAATATTCTGTTACTAATGAATATTGGCTCTTCAGCTCTACTACCCATAGTACCCACAGACGTCTCACGTGTGCTTTCTGCCTCAAATTTAATGCCATTTTTAGATTCCCTAATCTCACCTATGAATGACTCCCTTTGTCTCCATTTCTTCAAAACCCAACTCAGTTCAAATTAGACCTTCTCAAATTAGACCTATCTGACCCCTTTCCATTATTCTGAATTTTGCATTATTTTGTAGCCCTCTGAACATCTGTGCTTAACGGGATCTGTTTCTTCATGTAGAAGTAGATGCCGGTGCAGTCATTAGACATGGGTCTGTTTTCCTCTTCTTCCTGAACTGTCTGAGCTGGGTGCTTCTCTTTGTGTCTTTTGTGTTATGCATATCCAGGGCATTCATTTACTCGGCATACATCACAGTGAGCCCTGGCTGAGGACCTGTGGCCTCTAAGATCTGTCCCTGAAGCAGCTTCCATTTTGGTGGGGTGTTGAGACAGATTAGCAAATATATGTAGTACAACACATGGTAGAGGTGGTATGTAGGCCAGCACCTTAGAGGATGGGGAGGATTTCCTTGGGCAAACAGTTTTAGGCAGAAGGGATGAAAGGTCTCTTTCCATAAACAAATATTTCCCTCCAGCTTTGAAGAAAGGCCTTCAGGAGCCTCATTTCCCTGCCTTCTCTTTTGGCCCTTAGTGTCGCCCACCAGCATCAATCTTCTCTTGCAGGTACTTGCTATTCCTACAGGAGGGAGTAACATGGAAACTCCTATGGTCTTTGTATTACAGGCTATTTGGTTCCGCCATCAGGCTCATTTCTGGGGAAGCAGACATGTAAATGTCTGTGTACATGCACACATGCATGTTGGATTAAAGGGAACCACATTTTGGCCTTGCTCCTGTTTGAAAGAGTTTTATTGTTGTATAATCCCAGCACCCCAGTCTCCAGGGCTGGTGTATACGGGTGTGCAGATTGTGTGCTTCACAGGCATATCTGGCCGCCACGATGGTCTCTGGCAGGCTCTCTTGTCACAGGTAACAAGGTGAGAGAGAGCTTGAGTGGGTAGATTACTCCCTGTCACCACTAAAGAGGGTGGGCTGAGAGTGTCTTAGACACCGGGTTCCACATCTTATACTTAGGGAAGAGAGTTACCACTCTCAAGCAGTCAATGACTCTAGGAATATGATGGGCTGATAGAGAGTTAGAAAGCACCCTAGTCAGAACTGTCTATTTCTAATAACTATAAATATGTTTTTATTGATTTCAGAGAGGAAAGGGAGGAGGGAGAGAGGTGGAAACATCAATGATGAGAGAGAATCATTGATTGGCTGCCTCCTGCATATCCCACACTGGGGATCAAGCCCACAACCCGGGCATGTGCCCTGACTGGGAATTGAATCCTGACCTCCTGGTTCATAGGTTGATGCCCAACCACTGAGCCATGCCAACCAGGCTAGTTCTAATAACTTTAAACTGCCATGCCAGATACCACAGGGCTGCAACGTGCTGTGTTTGTTTATAAATCAGCCTCCCCGCATATTGTCAACAGGGTCCTCGGTTGACTAATGTTTATTCATTCACTTGTGGAGGAAAACTTGGGCTACGAATGTGAACACGAATGCTTTTTTTAATAGATGGTGTTATTGGGCTGCACAGTGTCCCTGACTTTCAGATATTTAACTCGTAAAGTTTACAGCAACACTTAACTGCGTCTGGATTCCACATTGAATTTGGGAAGGCAAGGATCTCACTGTAATTTGCACTGACTGCCCTGTAATGGAAATTATGGCTTGGGAAAAGTTTCAAATGACGTGTCTATAAACTAAGGAAAAGTTGATCCATTTAAAGGCTGGTTATGTGCAATTGTGGGATTTTTTTTTTTTTTTTGAAAGGGCCATTGCCAACAAGAAATACGTATTTCAGCAGCTGAAGTAAACTAGCCATGAATTAAAAGTTGGTCTTTGTAAATTGTTGGTTCATCAGATTCAGCCCTGAACATAGAGTGAGTTTAGCAGAACTGTGCTGGGCTCTTAAGAGAGCTGTAAAGGTTGTGTGAGTCCAGTGTTGCAATTGGACGGTGGCAATGAGCTGGCCTGAGAGGACAAGCAGCCTTCTTATTGGTCAGAACGCTGGCCCAGTGGGACGCAGGACACAGGGCTTTCTGGTCCTAGCCCCGCAGTTAAGTGGGTTTGTGTCAGTAGGTCTGTCAGGTACCCTGCCCAGCATCAATTTGTCTATTTCTTGGCTCCTGTCCCCCTACTTCCCTCCTCACCATTTGTTTGTTTTAGTGTCTCCCGTTCATGTTCATGACTTTCCCTCAAATGTCTAATGATCATTCCTTGACTGTTCTTGGCTCATATTTAAGACCAAGGCAATAAAAAGCTGATGAGAGGCTCTGGGTGGAGGCGCGGATGGAGCCTGCTGACCGGGGGCTTAACTGTAGGGAGATCATTTAATTAGGGGAGAGCCAGATGTCCACATCTGGAACTCTCTTCTCCGAGCCCCACTTAACTTAATCAGCAAGGAATCTCCCTGTCAGGCTGCCAGTGTCCCTGGGAACCGCGGAGTAGGCGTATTTCCACTTCCATCCCCGTTTTCAGCACGGTACAGGCAGGCCGGGAGCTATCGTGGGTTCCTTCCACCCACCGCAATAAAAGGAGTAGCGCCATAGAGTGAGCGCTAACCTTTTTGCTAGTGGAAGGCCTTGCCTTCAGTTTGTAAAAACACACTTCTGTGAAGAGCAATAAAGCGAGGTATGCCTGTACTCTCCCAGTCTACCTCACCTATGCTTTTTCCCCTGGTTGTGTCTGTGGATAATCAACCTTTTCAACAACCCTTCTGTTTTCAGCCCTGATCCTTCCCTTCCTTGCCTGTCGCCGTACATGGCACCTTCAAGCCCACGGCCTCCCTGAGGCTTTGGCAGTGGGTTCCCCCTCTTTTATCATGGGTCTCCCCTGCTGCGGGCACTGGAGATTGTAGCTTCCTCTACTCTCTAGGGCAGCGGTTCTCAACCTGTGGCTCGCGACCCCTTCGGGGATCGAACGACCCTTTTTACAGGGGTCGTCGCCTAAGACCATCGGAAAACACATATATAATTACATATTGTTTTGTGATTAATTACTATGCTTTAATTATGTTCAATTTGTAACAATGAAATTGGGGTCACCACAACACGAGGAACTGTATTAAAGGGTTGCGGCATTAGGAAGGTTGCCTAGGGGGATCCGTCATTCAAGGCACTGGTCGGAATCACTTATCTGCTGATGTCTCCCCTTCCTTCTATCCCTGGGAGTTTATTTCGTTACTTTAGCAGGACCTTGGATGGTGAAGGAAACAAATGCCCTTGGCCCATCTGCCACGTTTGACCCAAGTCTTCCATTTTCTCATCCTAAAATTAATTTGCATATCCAGTCAGTAATTAGATGCATCTCCTGATGCTGGCCCTGAGCTCAGTGCTGGAGAGATGAAGGCCCAGACAGTTCCTCACCTCTGAGAAGCAGGGAAAAGAAATGATGTGCGGGGACAAAGCCTGTGCAGTGACATATGTACAGGGATAGTGCCAGCTTGAAGTGGTGCAGAGACGGGAGGGGGGACGTTGGGGAAGGCCCTGCTGAGTAAAGGAAAACTCTGTGGCTTCGTGAATCCCACTGTTGGGGGAAGGCTGTGACCAGACCGCGCCCATTAATTATTACCGAGTGAGTCCAAGGAAAAGCGGTGTATCCAGCCCAGATCTTCAAAATCACTCTGCTGGCTGGGTGGGCCTTTGCCTCTCCAGGGTCTCCCAGCTGTAAATGGCCCGCTGCTCCCCACCCACGGCCTCCCAGGCTTCCCACGGTTGCCATGCACACTTAGAGAAGAGCCTGGCCTTGGGAAGATCAGAAATTGCAGAAGGCCTTCCCAGGGTGCGTGACATCACATCTGCCCCTCACTGCTGCCTCCCAGCCTGCGAATAGCTCACTGCTGACAGAGACCTTGTCAATGTCGTTGAGAGGTACTACTGCTCTTTTTTTTTTTTTTTTTTTTTTTGATTTCAGAGAGAGGAAGGGAGAGGGTGGGATAGAAACATCAATGATGAGAGAGAATCATTGATTGGCTGCCTGCTGCACACCCAACATCAGGGAGCCAGCCTGCAATCCAGGCAAGTGCCCTGACCAGGAATCGAACAGTGACCTCCTGGCTCATGGGTCATGCTCAACCACTGAGCCATATCAGCGGGGCTCGACTTTCTTATTATAAGGAATTACCTGTATTTGAAATTCCAGCAATGTAGAGTAGCTAGAGCAGTGGTTCTCAACCTTGGCTGCACATTAGAATCACCTGGGAATCTTTTTTAAATTCTGGTTTCTGGGCCTCATCCTCCGGAAAGTCTGTTTCTTTGTCACTATTGTAACACAGACCAGGCGGAACGATAGATGAGGCTTAGCCCTGCAGTAAGGAGTCTTGTTGAGAGGACACTGTGTTTCAGAAACTTTGAAGCAAGCCCATAGGTTTTTATCGCTTGGGTGTTTTCAAATCCATTTCAATATTTGAATTCTCTTAGCCCTCGGTGAACTTGAACTCTGTGAGGGTGCAAGAGGTGGTGCGAGGCAGAAAACAGTAACCTCTCAGTGTGTTTTTTGGCTATTCCCCACCCTGCTGAAAAGGTTGGTTTCTCTTCCTTCTCTTTTCAGTGATAGGAAAGTGGCAGAGCCGATGTGTGGCTGAAGACAGCAGCCACTTAGAGAAACGCTTGCATCCTTGCCAGTTGCCAGCCTAAGGAGCATCACGTGGCCATGGAAATCCAAGTGTTTCTATCTCACAGCCCATCTACGGGAGGCGGATTATATCTCTGGGCAATAGCAGCCAGTGTTCCAGTTTCATATTTTTATTGGCATCGTAAACAAACAAGCGGGAGAACTATCTGGGAGGTTGTGTGCGGCAGCCAGCGCAATTCATATCGCATTTCTTTTTGTAGCAACTTAAAGTGAAGAAGTGCTCAGTAGTGTGGCACATGGCATATTGGATGTCCTTACTGAATTTGGTCATATCCAGTGAGCAGTGCTATTCTCAGTTCATGCTGGTAACGTGCGTAATTCAGTCCATAAAGTGGTGAGTCAGGGTAATCTCGAACCAGTCAGCCAGGAAGCGTGTGAGGCTCCGAGCTGGGCACCAAGGATCTCCTTTCATTTTAAGAACTCGAAGCATTAATGGATGTTCGAAAGGTTGCCCAAGGAAGCATCGGATGTGGACATGATATTTTAGGCCTGATGGGCGTCTCTCTGGAAGTTCTGCTTTCCTGTCAGGTACCAGAGTCTGCATCCTAGACAAAGAGGAGAATCCTGCCTGAGGTGCTTCCAGGCAGCCTTTTTGTCCTGGAGAGGGTGGCATTTAGAAGCTTCTGGAAGTCCATTTCACCATTCACAATTTCAGGGCATGTGAGCTTAAGTCCAGGTAATGGAAGGTGGTGAAACAAAGTAAGAAAAACATTTCAAAACCTTGCTTTGCAAATAGAAGGCAAGCATTCTTGATTCTTTGGGAAGCAATATTACAAGTTTGTGTGAATGTCAATGGCCAACAGCATTTTGTTTGGACATAAGATACTTTCTTCCCCTTTTCCAGAGAGGTACTGAAATGTGAAGAAGAAAAGAGTAATACAGCCCAGTTCAGTGGTTGAACATCGACCCATGAACCAAGAAGTCACTGGTTCGATTCCTGGTTAGGGCAGATGCCCAGGTTGCTGGCTTGATCCCCAGTAGGGGGCATGTAGGAGGCAGGGATTGATGTTTCTGTCTCTCTGTCCCCTGCCTTCCTCTCTAAAAAAAAAAAGTAATAAAAACATATTTTTAAAAGAGAGTAATACAAATTGTGTGTATATATCTATACATACAAACTAATAAAAGAAAAAGTAAAGGTAGCTTATGGAGGTAATATTGAAAATATTTCAAAAATTATATAATTTGGAAGCAAAGGAAAGCTTTAAAAGATGCTTTGTGGGAATACTATTATACTGGGCATCAGTTACAAAAATAAAGGCAAAAGTGGAGGACATAAAAATGTCAATTGGCCTCTTAACTCTTTCCCCTTTATATACACACATTTTAGATTCAGAACGAAGTTCTTTTCTTTCAAAATAACACACCAGATGTCTCTCTGAAGGAATGAGTTTTAATGACTCAGGTTCAGACCCCGTCTCAAAAGCTAAGCATCTCGATCATCTGTTCCTAAACTTGAAGCAAAATGGTTTTGTGAGTTTTTGAGATGTTTTCTGCACAGACATTTGCAATCATCACCCTGTCCTTTCTCATCGTTCTCCGTTCTCTTCGTCTTCCTGGCTTCTCTCTCCAATCTCTCGTGCCTCACTTCGTTAAGCACCTAGAAAGAGCTTGCAGGATTGGTCTGTCAGTCACCATCTGCACACGTGGCCTGCCCAGCATTCCAATGGACCGTTTTTAGGAATAAAACACCTTTCCCTGGTGAGCATTGTCCACTGCCTCCTCTCCAGTGAGCACGAGTGAAGTGCACAAAGCGTTCCTCTCCGAAATGTGGACATACTTTGGGGCCACAGCAAGCAGATGAGTGTGAGTACGGGCTGTGTTTGAAAACCAGGTTTCCCTTGAAGAGTGGTTGTTGTCCGTGTATTTGGAGAACCACGGGGGTAGTTCCAGTGACCTGCAGACAGTCTCAGCTACAGCGTGACCGTTGTAGGAGAGCAAATGCTGACTTACTCTCTGTCCTCACTTGTGCTGTCAAACCCTTGAGATCCGACTTGAGGGAGCCATTCAGAGAATCTTTGTCTCTTGTTTCAGAACTTGGCTTTCAAGGACCTACAATGGCAAAGACCCAGGAAGCAGGGTTTGTGAATAGAATGTCCCAGAAATTCTTGGCAGAGGAGAAAGAGTCCAGTGAACATGACGTGATTAGCACACCAGGAATAAGTTTGCCACCGCTGTCCAGTTTTAATCTGCCAGTGGGAAGCCTTGTCAATTGATTTTCGTGCTATCCTTTTGCCCCTGTGCACCTCGCCACTGTGCCTGCACCCCTGCCCATCCCCTGTTAATGCCTTTTGGAGTTAATGGGTGGGTCTTCCACCATGTGCAGGAAACACTTCCTGTACCAAGGTGCTGGAAACAACATCTGTCGTTACATCAAAGCAGGTGTGACTGCCAAGTGCAGCTGGAAGAGTTCTAACAATGAGATGGTTTTAAAGGCGGTTAAAATGAAAAGAAATCTGTGCGCAATGTCTGAACCTTTTTCTGAGAAAACAAAAATGCGCTCCTCTTCCTCCAATCTTACTGCATAAACAATTGTGTTTGCACATTTAGCAGTGCGGGTGTTTTGGTGGTTTGTTTGGTTTTTTGTGTGTGTTTTTTGGTGCTGTGAGAAACAGCCTTCCAGAGGCTGCTATGGGGTTGAATTCTGTGTCTTGGAGAGGAAAAGCCCCTCTGAAGAATGTGGTGTTTGTGGATTCCAAACCAGTGTGAGGATTTCTGATCGAGAGCCTAGAGAAGATATAATAAACTCATTCTACAATTAGAACGTTGAAGAGCTGCCCTCCGGAACGTGAATCCCAATCCAGAAACGTGCTCAGCAAACAAGAACAATGCCCCGTACATTTTCAAATTGATGGCTCTTTCCAATGGCAACTAATTTGTTCCAGCCTTGAAGTGAGCATAATTAACAGAGACTTTCTTTCTTAGGCCGATTAACCACCGAAAACCATGCCAACATTGTAACCGTGAGCAGTGAAAACCAATATTTATGAGGGGGATTGTGCAAGAGTTTGCGTGACAGATGGACATTTTATCACTGTTGATGTTTGGAATTCCCTTGAAAAGTAATGCAATATCTTGTTATTTGCGAATGAATGGACAAACGATTGGGCTTTGCATAGTTTTCTTTAAAAAGAGGTATACTACTAGTAAATTAATTTTTTTCTCTGTCTAGCCTTTATTAGTTTATGTTAGGTAGGCTCATATATTCTGATGCAAAAGCTGAAAATCATAATTGTGTTTTTTATTACAGATACAGATCCACGTGTTTTAGAAAAACAAGAATTACAGCAGCCAACCTATGTTGCCCTCAGTTACATTAATAGGTAAGCAGTTTACAGAATTTATAGCAACCTCATATCTGCCACATGCTTATTTTTTTCACTGTAACGTCTGACAGTAGAAACAACGTTTTCAGTTTTAAAATATTTACAGGAGAGGATTGAAAATCAACCTTTATATGGAATGTTCTTGTGTCTCTGTTGGGGAGATGCAGGAGGTAGTTAGTTCTCTGTGCATATGGCTGAAAACGACTGATTTATAAGCTCATTCGGGAACTATTTTGTATGCAGAGTTCGAATATACTCTTTGGACTTCATAGGGCAGTCTGGGAGATTAATGGATTTATGTTTGAGGGAAACTTTTAAACGCTGGGGTGAAGAGGCATTTTATGAATTAGGACATTGTTGGAGTATCAGAACATATCAGGATATAACACATTGAAATAATTCAGTATCAGAAAGCTATTTAGTAGAAGCTCATCTCTGAGTAAAAACGTTGTCAGCAACTGAACTATTGTGAGTGTTTACTGAAAGTGAACATGTGAGCACGAGTTTAGAGAACAGTTAGAACTTGACCTATCAAGTCTGAAAGAGGACTTGGTGTTTCAGCCAACTCAGATAATTTAAGGAGACAGTGATTTCTGGAGAGAACCTGAAATCAGCTTGGGTAAAGAAAACTCACACCCCTGAAGAGAGAAAAGCAAAGCACAAGCAAACTAGTTTTTAATGGGAACGGCAAACTCTGCTCGTAATTCAGTGCATGACTTTCTATTGACTCTCCCTTGTTTATATACAACAAAGCGTGTGTTGGCAGTCATTGGTACCAGAGCTGAGGTTCAGGGTCTGAAGTGGAAAGCTGGGAATGAGTTACTTGTACTGTTTCATTTTAATGCCTTTTTAGAAAACTTGCGTCAGTCTTGTCTAGAGAGAGCTTCGGAGTTGACTGTGCTGTGTCAAGTTCTTTTATGAAGCGTGTTTTTAAAGGATTCATTAGCATAAGCATCTATTTGCATATCTGTTTTGTGCTTCATACTTATCAGCTTTCCCTGAAAGTGAGAGAAAAGATCTATAGTTTATCATGACCCATAATTTTTGAGATGTTTAAAGTAGAACACCTTTAAAATCACATCAGGTACAAATAAAGATGTATATGTGTTATTTCCAGTGATTAGCATGGTTTGGAAAAGTCTTTAATTATACATTAGAATTATGTGAATGTTAATTAGCCTAGTTATAGTGAAGGATGGGATAAATAGGCTTATAGATTAACTGTGGTATTAGGTAGAACTTTTTAATGATGTGGCTATTGTGTTTTGGGTAAAATATGTTACCTGGATATATACAAATTCATGTGATACCAAGCCTTGTCCTAATAAGAATCTATGAGGTTTTCACGTTCATTCTTCCTGATTAAATTGTCAACCATAATGGCAGCAAGGACCTCTTCATTACACAGGTGTTATTCTCACTAAAGAAATACATACTCTGGCCCTAGCCGGTTTGGCTCAGTGGATAGAGTGTCAAACTGCAGACTGAAGGGTCCTGGGTTCGATTCCAGTCAAGAAAACATGGTTCAGTGGTTGAGCGTTGACCTATGAACCAGGTTGTGGGCTCGATCCCCAGTAGGTGGCATGCAGGAGGCAGCTGATCAATGATTCTCTCTCATCATTGATGTTTCTATCTCTCTCTCCCTCTCCCTTCCTCGCTGAAATCAATAAAAAAAAATATTTTAAAGAATATTCTTAAAAAAATAAATACTCTGCCAGGTGTGATTTGGGATACACAAGAAGTCGAATAGGGACAAGGGCCACACACAAAACACTACCAAAGAACTTGACTCAAGGATGATAATTTAGCATAAACTGTGCAGTGGGATATGCCTGAATCCTAGAGCGTTAGCGTAATCAGTGGGTGTGAGATTTCTTGGATGAGTCTTCTGGGAGAAAATGAGTCATTTTTTAAAATAATCTTTTATTATTATAGCCATACAGCATTATTACAGCATTGTAGAAAATTATAAAGTATAATCAAACAAAAAAAATTTTTTAATCAAAACGTCACATTCCCACCACCCAGCTATCACTACTGATAATACCTTAACACATTTCAGGTTATTAAAAAAAAACAAAAAAAACAAAAACACAACAAAACATGGTTCAGTGGTTGAGCGTTGACCTATGAACCAGGAAGTCACAGTTCGATTCCCTATCAGGGCACTTGCCCAGGTTGCTGGCTCAACCCCCAGTAGGGGGCATGCAGGAGGCAGCCAATCAATGATTCTCTCTCATCATTGATGTTTCTATCTCTCTCCCTCTCTGAAATCAATAAAAATATATTTGGCCCTAGCTGGTTTGGCTCAGTGGATAGAGCATCAACCTGTGGACTGAAGGGTCCTAGGTTTGATTCCAGTCAAGGGCACATGCCCGGGTTGCAGGCTCGATCCCCAGTAGGGAGCATGCAGGAGGCAATCAGTCAGTGATCCTCTCTCATCATTTATGTTGAGTTAGTCAGCTCCCACTTACTCTTTATGTTTCAGTTCAAATGTCTTTCTTAACGTGCCTTCCTCTAATGCACTAATATAAACTAACATTTATCACAGTCTTTACCTTTGTATTTATTTGTGTGAGTATTTATTTGTATATATATTTGGGGGGGAAACTGTTTTGCAACCTACTCTGTAGTCATTAATCTCTCCATTTCAATACACTTGAATGTAATCTATATCTAACTCAGATCATATTTAGATTTTCCCAGATAAAACAAAACAAATCCTTTACAGTTGTCTGTCTCATCCAGTGTCCAACCCAGAACACTGCATTGCACCTACATGTTTTTCTCTCGTTTCTTTTAACCTGGCACAGTCCCTTCAATTGACAGCGACCGTAGAAGGACCAGGTGTCCCACCTGAGGCTCCTTCCTCCCGGATTTTCTTTTGGTTGTCTTCCTGAAGATGTCATTTAGTGAGTTCCTCCATTTTCTGTATTTGCTATAAACTAGAATTTGGGTCTGGAGAAGACGCATCTTGAACCCATCACATCATTATATTTAGAGGCCTGAGAAATCAGAGGACTTACCACATGTCATCTTAGCTGATAAAGTAGACTAGTGTATGGGGATTGACACTTTTACTAGTGACTTCTAGGTGAAGGGGACCGTGTATGGAAGGTTGCCCAGGTAGCTAACAACCCTCCTCTCTTGGGATCCCTTTCTGGACAGTGCCACATTCATAACATGGTACTTAACACACGGTAGACCCTCTGGATGTTTGTTTGTAGATGGTAAATAAACACCTAGTAAATGGAAGAGGGCAGAGCAACGGGCAGCAGCATGGAGGAAGCCACGTCTGGCCAGAGGGAATATCTGCTTAAAAGGAATCATTAGGGCCTTCGTTACAAAAGGGATGCATTGGACGTCACGAAGCCAGTATGGATTCATGAAGAGACCAATGTGGGTTAAAATGTGAAAGGAAGTCTGCTTAACAGCAATATCCTGACTACAGCAGAAAGGAGGACTATAAAAAAATTGAACAAGTAAAAGATTTTTTTTCTTAAACCTCAGGGGAAAATAAAGTCTAATTTTGCTGAGCAGTGAAGGCAGGAAAAGAATTAATATTTCGCTGCTCGTATATCCATTTGTCCAACTCTAATGGACTTTTGGATGTGTCAAAATTGAGACGAAACTTTCTTTGGCAATAACATTGACTGTAATCAACAGAGTTTGGATCCTTAAAATGGAGCTACCTTTTTGGATTATGAAAAGAATTGAGTAGAAATTGGATCCTTTATTTATGTCTATTTAATGTTGCTTCACTCTCTTGAACATAATGTGTCGAACAAACCTTTGTCCTTCAAAAATATATCTGTTACAATACCTGCACACATTTAAAACAGAAATAGTTTAATGAGAATGAGGGAGACTGAATGAATTAGTGAAGGTTGTGGGAATAATTCTGCAGAAAAAAAAAAGATGGATATAAATTGTAAGGATAGGAAGTTCTGCTAATTCTGTGATGTGGGGAGCAATGACAAGTCTGTGTAATGGGAAATTTAATTGTTTAGTCTGTATATTATTTATGCATCTGGAAAATAAAGTGTAAAAGACAAGAAGAAAAACTAGAAGATTTTGAATGCGAGAATATGGAAGAAATAACACTAGGAAAAGCGAAAATAATACTTTTACACCTTGTGCTATGATGATCTCCATTTTACAGGTGCAGACGTTGACACTCAAGTTAAATAACTTGCCCTAGTTCAGGGCGGAGGGGGGACGGAACCTGGGGAGTACTGGGTTCAAATCTGCCCCATCGGGCTCTAGGATCTGTGCTTCTAATCACTGTGTAGCCTGACTTGTTGGGCTATCAGAGAGGAAAGTACTAGTTTAGAAAAGTAAGAGGAGAATTTGGAAAACCAATGGAAAAATTGGATAGGACAGTTGGACAGAGGGAACACATACAAAATAAGAGTAATTCCTAGGCTGTAAATAATTGGAGGGTAGCGCCTAATAAAATGAAACAGTAGGAGACAGCAGAAGCTAAAAATGTTATGAGAGGTGACCGGTAACTCCTAAATGACATAATGCCACCAGGAGATGAGTGTGCAAGGCACATCCAGCTTAGCAGGCCTCGGCTGTAGAGGGAAAGGACGCCTTAGCACCTTAAATCAGGAGGAAAGAAAGGGCAAAGCCGGGGGCACACAGGAAACTCCCTCCACCACTTCTCAAGGTGCTAGGGGAGCTGCAGGGTGAAGGCAGCTGAGCCTCCATAAGAAAGCTGATGCGAAGCCCTGGCTTACATCTGGATATTTCCTTCAGGTTATTATAGTGTAGTTCAGGTGACAAGATAGAGAATTAATAGCTTGTGATACCCTAGAAATGAATAACTGTGATAATTTAAAGATATAACATACATTGTCATGGCTA
Organism: Myotis daubentonii; assembly: GCF_963259705.1. NCBI lineage: Eukaryota > Metazoa > Chordata > Mammalia > Chiroptera > Vespertilionidae > Myotis > Myotis daubentonii. The sequence goes on along the minus strand of NC_081849.1, from coordinate 65,159,629 downwards.
TCAATTATACTATCTTCTCTACAAACTGTTTTTATTAAAATAATATAAATCGAAGTTTCCCAATTAACTTTAAATTTTTTAAATATATATAGCATTTTTGTAGAGAAGCTGTGAAGGAATATCATGTCTAGGAACAAGTCGGTACCTTCTTGTACCCAATCCTTGTCATTTACTGACTAATAAAAATATAATCGTCTTTATACCTAAACGACAGCTCTATTCAAATTCCCTGCACTGCTTGGCACAATAGCAGTTAGGTTTGACCTCCTAGAAATGGATTTTTATTTAGTCTAGTGTTTGCTATTAAAGTTAAACAGCAAATTCTGAAATGGATTTCATAGAACAGTAATTGCAAAGGGGCATTTGCCAGTTTCACACATGCGTATGCGTGCGCGCACACACGCACACATGCACACACACACACAACTGAGTTACTCACAGAAGGGTTCTTTGGTTGATTAAGTTTGGGAAATCCAGGGTTAAGTAAAAAAGGTTTCTTTACCATGAGATTATCAGAGCCTCTCCTATGCTGATCTCCAGAAGGGATAATATAATTCTTATATGTACCTGATCCCAGAGCACCTTTTCCTGAAGCATCTGATGGGATTAGTTCCACATATGCGGGTCAGGCATTGCTAGAATTATCACTTCCACCTACATCCTCGGCTCCCCTGAGGAACCCCGGAGCCTTTTGTTCAGGACAGCTTTCTATGCTGTTTCTGATCCAAATACAGAATGCTCTCTTTTTTTTCTCATGGTCAACTGGGGAGGAGGAGGACAAAATTGTGCCTTTGCTAACTCCATTAATTTCTACACTTTTAATAAGGAACCCATTTACTTCTCATGACTTGCCGGGGCACCTAGCTGGCTTTTTTTTTTTTTTGGCTTAGAAACCATCGCTGTTTACCCCCCAACTGCAATGTAATTCTCTTCTCTCTTTGAGAAAGAGGGCAATAGTATGGCCTCGGGAATCAGCCCGTTTAGCTGAGTCTTGTCTCTGCTCTTTACAAACTATGTGAGCAAGTTGGCAAGTCTCGGCCTGTGCTTCTTCATCTCTGTTAATAGCAATATCTTCCTCACTGTATTAAATCAATTAGTGCATATAAAGTGCCTCTAACCGTGCCTGTGACACAATGGTATAGAAGTAATAGGTCTTTTTATTCTTCCTATTCTGTTCATGCAAAGTCGCCCTTTTCTCTGAGCGTAAATGAATTTGTGGGACAGTGAATAAATAAGTGATTCTAGGAACTCTAGGGACACTTCTGTGAGAATCCAGGAGCCTCTACTATCCAAGTGCATTGGCCATCACTAGTTCTTCCACCATAAAGGACTGGACAGAAGTATGAGATAATGGGTTTCAGGCTCAGGATAAGAAGCAGGCAGCACAAGACTGAGATCCCCAAAACAAAGGAAGCGTGGGAGATGAGTTCTGTGGTCACCAGGCTCAGTCCCTGAGGACAGTTTCCTTCTTGCAGGAGAGTGAGCTGGAGTTCAGGCAGAGCAGTCCCACTGAGCTGAGGGAGAGAAGGCAGAGCTGGAGCAAGTAAAGTGGCACAGGGGCATTGGCGATGAGGCGTCTGTGCAGAAAGGGGCCATTGAAGTTTGTATGGGGGTCCTTCGTGAGTCCATGGCTGAGCGTGGACTATACCTGTTCAGGGTGAGACTGAGTCTTACCAAAGAGCAGTGGCAACAGGGGTGAGGATGAAACAGTGAGACCAGTGGTCAAGTGGTGCTGGTAGGCATTGCATTCCAGCTCAGCCCGCATGAAAACAACTTGTTAATACACTAATCTTCCAAATGAGATACTAAAAGACCTCAAATTAGAAATAAGAAGTCTGTCCTAGAGGGTTGCCTGCTCTAGAGACACCCTCACAACACCTAAAACCAAGGCCCCATAAGAGTTTCAGAGGAGACAGAGTTTGGAGGTGAATCCTAACAAATTAGAAGGTCGTGGAAAACACTTTGGGCTTTCCGCAGATTTGACCAAATAAAGTATAGATCGAGGCTGATGCAGGTTCAACATGATCAGCCTGAAACTGAACTGCCTGCTAGAACAAAAACCACTAGTCTTCACAGGAATGAATCAGATGAAAATATGTCTAATGTACAGTAAAAAATTACTAGACATGAAAGACACGGGAAAATCTAACCCTTAAATGAGAGGCAAAAAAGCAGTCAATAGAGACCCTCCCCTGATGTTAGATTTAGGAAACAAAGACTTTAAAGCAGTCATTATAAATGTGTTCAAGAACCTAAAGGAAAAATATGCTACAGAAGAGGTTGTTTTGAATGAAAATAAAATCAGTCTGGATGCTGGGTTGTTTTTTTGTGTGTTTTTTTCAATCCTCCTACCAAAATGTGAACTGTTTAATGAAAGCTTTCTTCCTCTTTCCCACTTTTATTCCCACTCCAAAACCTCAGCTAATTCCCCCAAACCCTCACTCTTGCTGTTTCAGTTGGACTCATTTTTGCCAGATTATAGTCTGTCATAGCCTCATAAAAAATGCTGTAATTAGCCAAGTGTGCACTGGCCTTTTATTTATTTTATACAAACAAGCCTGAACATTTGATTTTTTTTTTTCAATCTAAAGGCAGTAAGCTTTTTTTTTTTTTTTCTTTTTCATGAAACCACCTGTTTGTGGTCTTCGGAGAGCAGTCATATTTATTACAGTACAAGACATGCGTTTCTCTTTCCCTTCTTTGTCCACCAGATCTGAAGTTCTGCTGTGTGCTCCAGCCCCAGACTGAAGGCTGTGGCCTAATGTATGCCATAAACATGTTGCATGCTGTTAGATCTCAAACACCAGACGTCGTGCTACCATTTTCGTAGCCTGTGTTTTTATGGACATCAGTTGAAACAAATCCGAGATGGCTGCCTGCCAGGTTTCCCGTGTAATGTCTCTAACCTGATTTGGCTTGCTCACTGTGCTCTGCAAAAAACATGCACTTTCGAGGGACACTGGGAAGCTAGAGGGTGCGCTTATGTGGCATTCTGGCTTGCTCCGACAAGTAGCTTGTGCTGCTGGCATAAAACACAAGGTAGAAGAGGGAAGTCTTGGCAGAGCTGGGGGATCTGATTCGCTTGTTCGGCCTCCTGGTATAATTTACTTTGTCATCTACAGTTTGTTCTCAGGGCAATTATTGTTTTAAAACAGGTTGCTTATACAACTCAACATCAGACCATCTTTTTAGTCGTATCTCCACCCATCAGCATTTATGGCATCTTCATGTTATGCGTCTTCCCATCCAGTTCAAAGCTGCATTACTTTCTTTTCTTTTCTTTTGCTTTTTTTTTTTTCCAAAATCTTTAAACTTATTACAGGCCAGTAGAGATTCAGTGATACTGAAACTATCTAGAATTAGACTTGTATTTCCTTGGGCCCCCCTTTTGTAGAAACCCATTTATTAGACTTGGTCCTAAGCAAGAGCTGCTATGCTTGCAGTATCTCCACCTGGGACATTTCCCTGTTGATCCGAGTCTCCATGGCCTCCTCCTTTTCTGCCACATTTGTCTTGAGACCTCTAAGATCTCAGCCCTTCTTCTTTGCCTCCATACACAGGCTGGTTGCTAGATACTAACTTTGAATTTACCATTGTAGATTAATTCCCGTGCCCCAATGTCCTTGCCCACCCATTGTCTCCAATCTCAGCCTCAGGTGCATTTGTCTCTCTCTTTGGGCTAGCTGCTGAGAGGCACTACAGAAAAGCCCTAGCAGTGTGATTCATCACACCACAAACACAGCCTTTCCCATCTCAGCTGGACCCTCAAGACTGTCCTGTAATCCTTCATCCCTAGTTAAAACCTTGCTGAATTGATCAGTTTCTAGTGTTTCCCATTTCCAGGTTCAGTCTCAACTTCCCTCCCTCATCTTCGAATTCATCTGGGTCTTTCATCCATGTTTGCTTCCTTTTCTCTCCCTTGTTCAAAGCTGGCACCATGGCCTGTGCTCCACAGCCATCTCTGGTCTCTGTGGCCTCAAACCCCTCTCCTCTGGCTCCTTTATTCACACTGCAGTGTTAATGTAATAGCGGGTACCCATCTACATTCTTCCTCAATGCAGGCATATACTAGTATATATAGGGGTTTGGTTGTTTGTAACATTTGTTTGTATAAAACTGTGAGAGATGGAGAGAGGTAAAGAAATATATAATATACAAATATACAGATCCCTCTCTACATATAATATACACTTCTCTTTTTGTTTTTTATTTAATATCTCTCTAGGTCAAAGTGGGAGATAGTTCTAACTCATTCTTTAATGGCTATGTAAATTTCTAAGATATGAATGTATAACAATTCAACTCTTCCACTACTAATTGGTGGACATTAAGGTTGTGTCCAGATCTGTTTGCATGTGTTTATGTAAATAACAGTGCTGGAGACCAGCTGGAATGGCTCAGTTGGTTGAGCATCGCCCTGTGTAACAAAAGGTTGCCAGTTCCATTCCCAGTCAGTGCACATGCCTGAGTAGCGGGTTCAATCCCAGGTTGGGGCATGTATGGCAGACAACTGATTGATATTTCTCTCTCACATCAATTTTTCTCTCTTTCCCTTCCTCTCTCTGTAAGCTTGTCCTCGGACAAGAATTAAAATTAAGTAAATAAATATTGACAGTGGTGCAGTGTGGATTGACCCCTGGTTTGTTCTACAGGCCAATATTTCTTTGTATTTCTACATTAGTGGAATCTAGGTTAGATTGCCTCCCTTTTCTGCCAGTGCCTTTCCTATCACACTTGGAATAAAAGGGAAACTCCTCACCATGGCCAACAAAGCTTCTGTGATCAGGGGCCCTCACCTCTACAGCCTCACCACCTCACCCCCCACCCTCACCACAGATCCTACTCTTGAGCACACCCAGCTCATCCTCACCCCCGATCTTCTCCTTGCTGGTCCCACTGCTGGGATGCTGTTTATTCCATCAGAGCTTCGTGCAGTTCACTTTCTCACCTCCTTCAGGTGTCTGGTCAGATGTCACCTGCACTGCAGGTCTTCCTTGAGCACCAATGAAATAGTTCCCGTCCACCCATCTCTGTGCCCTTACTCCGCTTTCATGTTCTTCTTGGCACTTACCAGCACCGGAAAGTGTTTTGTTGTTGAGTGCCTGCCCCCCCCTGGAGAATGTGAGCTCTGTGGGGGCAAGGACTCTGTCATCGTGGTCATCACTGTGTCCTCAGCTTCTAGAACAGTGCCTCGAACTCCTTAGGTGTTCAGTCCGTGTTTGGATACATGCATGAATAACAGTCACAGTTTTATATGTACCTCCCATTCTCTGTTTTATGCATCTTTCTATTTCCTGCCTCTTCACACTGACAAGTACAGGGAATACTGTGTATAGCGGTAAATTTCAACATAAGGTGCGACCTTGGAGATCCCGCTCCACTGCCACCATACACATTTACAGAATGACTCGAGGCGCTATACCTCTCTTATTTCATTTGGAAATTCAGATCGCTGGCAGTAATCCACTTGATTTATCATTTTCCCCTTATGCACAGCACCTCGGAGTTAATTAAGGAGGCCATGAATCTTCCCTTTGTAGCTCTAATGCACTCCCATTTGCAGGATACTCATATTGCTGAGACTGTTGGTTTGGGACTCGAGTTGAAACATTACTTAGTTTTCTCACGTTGAGGGTCATTATGCTGAGCCTACGTACTAGTCTTGCCTTTGAAGGCCCTTCACTCACAAGCTTTACAAGAGCTCCATGTTTTCAGTTTCTGCTAATGTGTTCTCATCTCTGACACCATGGCTAAGCCCTGGCCTGTTGGCTTAAAGCAGTGCAGCTAGGTCAGCCCCGTGTCCCCAGAAAGGCCCCTCCAGCCTCAGCCACAGGGTAGACTCTCACCTCTGGTCTCCAGCAAAGGCAATCTGGGCTTAGAAAGGACAGCAGCACAGCCATTCATCCCAAACACAGGTCCATCCAGTCTGAACAAATAAAGACAGTCATCAGAGAGCATTAACCTTAAATCCTTAAAAGACCAAAACTACATTTTATCGAAATGGTCATATTGAGGTAGAATGGAATGTGTAATACAGAGAATTACTTCCTGTTTAATCATTTTCAGCGCAGAGTAGATTCTGTTGGTTGAACACCTACTGTATGCAGGGCACTGGGCAGTAGACTTGACAGTGTCATCTGTAATCTCACAATGACCCTGCAACAGCTCTTGTCGCCCTTTTACACCAAAGAGAATGAACCCGGGACAGTTATGAGAGCACTTAACCTTTTTAGTGCCCTGGACCCCTTGTGAGCTGTTGAGGTCCATGGATTATTTCCAAAAATAATGTTTTTAAATCCATAAACTAAAATATATAGAATTACAAAGAAAACCAACTATATTAAAATGTATTGTCAAAATATTAAAATAACAAATTTGTGGTATGGTAGCATGTGCTTCTTTATTAAGACATTAAGTAAAAGAAACTTAGGTGCCAGGTTAATAGCTCCCATAATTTCAAATTAGTGATAAGTATAAACAATATTTTGATACTGTGAAAATACTGTGATTGGCTGCCTATATTCATAGTTGAAAGAAAGGCTACATTTTAGTAGTGGTTAACAGAGTTGAAGATATAAATTTTTTTAATCTAAGTTCACAGATCTCCTGAATTCTACCCCTGGCCCCTTAGGGTCCACAGACCCCAGGTTAAGACACCTCAGATGTCATAGTTATTAAGTAGCTTAAGTTGTGGGCTCATACCCAAATTCATGTGATTCTGAAGTCTTTGTGTTGACTTGTACGTCATAGTGCTTCCCCGTACTATCACCTTGCTTTCCATCAGAACTTCATTTACTTAACATGTCATCACATTGCCCTGTGGAGGATAAGGTAGAAGCAAATAATAACAAAGTGTGTATCATAACGCATTTTATTTTACAAAGAACTTTCACAAATAACCCAAATATCCTAATTTCTTATACAATCACACATTTTCTCCATTGCATCATGATTCTACTATAAAAGATGGCTTTTACCTCAATTTTTACAAGGATCAGAGAAATTCAGTGACTTGCCCAAGTTCACACAGCTAGTAAATGACAGACTTGAGATTTGAATTACTGTATCTTCTAGTTGTGTATCCCTGTTCTGTCTTCTTCTGGATCACCCAGAGCGTAACATGGGTGTCAGATGGTTTCTCTCAAAACTGCACAGAATCCAGGCATGTCCGGGATGCAGCCCAGGTCTCTTCATTTCCAACACCATCGTTTTGCGTCATACACTCTGCCCCTAAAAACCTACAGCTCAGGCCTTTCTCTCATCTCATTCTTTAATTGAACATGAAGATCGCATGAGGTTACCAAACTAGACTAATTGAAGTGCTAGCTTGTATTTTATGCCATCGTCTCCAGTTGCTGCTAAAACCAAACAAGCGAGGAGGATTGTTCGTTCAGCCCCAAGCAGGTGGCAATTTAGTCTCTGGTCATTGCATTCGTGTCTGTCCTGTCCCAGGAGTTTCCCCTTGTTCGATGCGAGTCAGCGCGTTGTCCTTGATGATCCGTTCGCTCTGCACCTTTGCTGTGGCTGTAAACATGATGTTCGACAAGCAGGACTTGCAGAGAAGCCTTCCCGGCGGCTTCCACCTTGTGATCATTGAAATGTCCCTGCAGATTTAGGTGACAACATGGACCCATGTAATTTCCAGATGGTGGGGCCCCCATACAATCAGTTCCTGCCAACTCCCTCTCTCTCCTAATGAGGTGGGGTGCGGCATGCCAAGACCAGAAATGAGAACTGGCTTTTGGAATCGTCCCTGCCTTCTCAGCAGTGTCTGCATACATCTTCCCTTGACTGTGCCTGGCTTAGCCGACTCATCTTTCATTTCAAGTTGAGAGAGTCTAACGATGGTTTAGCTCTCAGAGCACAGCATCACCTTAGCAAATCGTGTGCTCACCTCTGTCTGTCAAATACTGCCCAAGTAGCCTTCTGCCCAAGCAGAGGTTAGCAGGAAGGCTGTGGTGTCCTCGTCCTTACACCTAGAGGACGATGTTACAATGCTTCCTCTCTAGGCGTGTGTGACAGCGACAGGTGCCTTTGTACTGCAGGCTCCGAGGAAACATCGAATCCACTGCTGGTTCAGAGTTGATTTAAGTTTTCATTATTAGGGCGGATTCATTTGGAGCAAATAAGCTGGGAAGTTGCTTAGATCTGTTCTTCATTGTGCCCATGCAAACACTCCCTTTTTCTTTTCCTGCTTGTTTTATCGTTGTGTTCAGCACCAACCAGATTCAGTGATGTACAGTTCTCTTGGGCCAAACAAGTGAGATGAAAAGCTGATTCTATATTGCATTAATCTTTGCTAGACAGCCGTATTTCTTAAAACTCAAAGCCGGAATGTGTTTAGTCATAAAGGCACATTATGCTCTTGGCTCATTGACCCATTAAAAAAAATTATTTCTGGTCTTTGGCATAGATTTCTCTACAGCTAAGGCCAGCAAGTGCTTATTTTCTAGAGTTTTAAAGAGGCAAGAACATATTTGTGTATGATATCGAAGAAATGTGAAAAACTATTGAAAACCCTGCAATTTCTGATCCCCTCGGTCACACAACACCTGTAGCTCCTAAAATATGTCAAATACAAAAAGTCAGACCCTTGCTCTGGAATTCCATCTTCAGAATAACAGAGCTTTGCCCTGGCTGTCATTTCTCCCATCTGTTAATGAGTTTATTATGTGAACTGAATTATGGGACTCATTATGTATAGAATAATACAGCTTATAGCAAAGCTAATCAATCAGGAATTTCAGGTGGTCTTTCCATTTAATTCCCATTTGGATCTGAGTTTTCCTGCTCAACATGTGTTTTTTAGAGTCATCCATATTATTGCATGTATTAGTACATGTTTTGTTTTTGTTTGATATGTAGTGTTCATGGTGTGTGGCTATTATAGAGAATCTGTGGACATTCTTGTGTCAGTCTTTTGTGGGCATAGCATTCATTTCCCTTTGGTCTGTTACTAGCAGTGGAATTGCTGAGGTATTGGACAGGTGTGTATTTAGCTGTTAGAAACAGCTGCACAGGTTTAGAAGGGAGTTGAACTACACTACTCTCCTACAGGCACGAGATTGCTGGCTGTTGCGCATACTCACTGACACTCTGCATTGTCCGTCTTTTCAAGTTTAGTTATCCAGTGGTTTACTAGTTTAGTGGTATTTAGAGCAATTTACTTTTGATCCATCATTCCTATGTATTTTTGTTATGTAAAAATGTCAAAATAATAATAGGAATAAAAAAAGGAAAGAAATGGCATTTAGATTTCATCCGATAAGATGTTTTTGTGTGTCCTGTCAAGTGTTTATCCACAGATGCTTAAAAATGATGCTAGAGAAACTGTTTTTAAATTTTGCTTTTTCATTTATGTGTTTTCTAGATTGCTGTGCAATAATAGGTAGTCAGGCTAATGTGCATCCACAAATATGGCTAGTAAGAAGACGTGAGTCCATCTCTTTACTGATAAAAGAATGAGTCTGTTGAATCCCTCCCTTTACCACCATAAGAAGGAGCAGGCAGTCAGAAAACTGGGATGTCCCTGCATTCTATTTCTTCTTCCTGTGCCCAAGCAGAGAACCCCACGGGTGTCCATGAGCCATTCTCTGCCCAGGCCTCAGGGTAGGATGTGGCCAGACAGGGTGCAGGTGGGCCTAGAGGGCCTGCCCTGCTGCTTTCCAGGTGCCCTGTGTGCTGATGTCTGTTCCTCTCTGTTTTCAACAGACCCTCAGTCTAGCCCCCCATTTTCCTCACCCCCCCCCTTCCAAAATGAGCAGATGTCTTAAGTGGGAAACTGTGATAAGAAATGGTAATTGGGTCTTTTTGAATCTCTTAGATTAGAAGTGATGTGGCCCCGGACCAGCCAGTTCCTCAGATCTGTGGGGAGCAGCCCCATCTGCACCAGCTCACAGTTAACCTGGATGTCCCAGCCGGTTTTCTTGTCAGAACTTAAGCCCCTTTATCTTTGCTGCTCTCACTGCTTCTTTGCAAGTTACCTGATCAGAATCCCAGACCTCCAAAGGAATGCAGAACTTTCCAAGCAGGTTTCCACGGGAAGGTCACACAGGACCGTCCCTGGAGAGTTTCCTAAGAATTTTGTTGATTCAAAAGCTTCACCTAATATTAGAGAGAAAACAAGCCTGGCTTTCCCATGAGAGGCTGGGCCATGCGTAACAATTGTGGTGGCAGACTGTGTCCTCCTGCCTCTCGTCCGCACGTACAGGGGCTCAGAAAAGGGGTAATGCTGTATGCACATCAGCTCGTGACAGGTGCGGCCACACCCACACACCACTGTCTGTCTGTGTCCTTGCCTCATAGGAGTCCCCACACCCGTGAGCATGATGGGGTCCAGGGTCAGCCTTGAATTGCGTTTTCCTCACTTGCGACAGGAATAGAATTCTGCAACTCGCTCTTCACCTCCATCCACCGCCAAACCACACCAATTCCCTCTTTGCTGCTTCAGTCTGCACAAAGCGAGGTTTCATGACTATGTTTGCAATAAAAATACTGTAAATCATGTAGGGCTGGTGTAAGAAAGGCGGGGTGGGGATAAAAGAAAAACAGCTCTCTCTTCCCAAGTTAAACTCAAACCCGGCACCTTCTCGGAAGAAGCTGGCGTGGTGTGAGCAGGAGCCTTGCGGCATTGTGAGCGCATTGTGCAGTGTTAATGTGTCAAACACCCTTTCTTTTAGCAAATCTTCTAGAACGGGGAAGTGATGCGTTCTGCTGCTCACAGATCATCAGCTTCTCCTGATGCTACCTTCTTGTTTTGCAATAGCCAGGGAAGGAGAATTCCGATACTTCCAGTAGCTTTCCAGTTGAACATTCATGACGAAGTACAGAAACACATGTATCCAAGTGACATGTCACTTGGCAGTTCATATTTTTCTGTCTCATCTTGTTTTCGTATGTGCAGCGGCCACAGTGGTCATGTGTTTTTATTCATGTAGTCATATCTTTATACCCTGCCGCCTGACTTGTTCTAGAGATGGAACAAGACGAACCTCAGAAGTTAAATGCAAACAAGATGTGCAGGAATGGGTTTCTTTTAGGGATAAGGGAGGAATGCCTTCGAGTCAGGGAGGATTTATGATTTTTGGCTTTGTTTTCCTCTTTTGTTTTTCATTAGTCTTTCGACTTTGCAAATTCTAATGTGCTCAAGATTTATAAAATACAAGGGGCTGTCATTCCTTGTCAGGAGGAAAGATCAAGAAGGATTAATCAGCACTTTACTGAATATAGCCAAATGTCCCGCAAAAAAGATGTCACCTAGAAATACAGCTGTCCTTAGGTGGGGAGACACTCGCCAGTCTTCTGAATGTTGTCAAATTTGGGGAAATTTAAGGACGCTGCGATCCACAGCCCGTATTCATCTCAGGCAGTAATTTTGAGATGTCAGAAACCCGGGTGATAGACATTTGTGCGTTAATATCAGCTATAAGCAAAGCATATGGATCTCTGCTGCGTGAGACAACTTGACCATAAAAATAAACATGTTCACATCTTCCTCTCATGCTGCCCCCAGTGCTACTTTAGCATGGATCCTGCAAGTAGAATGGATGCATTTCTTTATTGGATGCCTGACTTTTTGTTTGCTTATTTGTGTTCTTTAAAAAAAAATCATGGAATAAAGTTGCGCTGGGCGCAGACAACTTGAGAAAATAAAAAACGCAACATTTTAGTACTGTCAAGAGTGATGGTCTTTGCCTCAATTTCATGCTGACGAACGGTATGTACATATTTTGACCTTTGGGTCTGATCTGTACTGAAATGTGCGGTGTCGATGTCTGTAAATGAAACCCTGTAGCTGTCACAGCTGTCTTGCCTTCTTCTGGGAAATCTACAGCGTACTTCTAGTTGTTCTCATGCTGATAATGTTAGAAAAAGAAACACATGCGCACATACTCACACACTCAGTCACAGATGCCACGATCCGTTCCAGACCACAAATGATAGCAGGAAAAGCAGGGAAGTCTCTCTCTCTCTCGCTCTCTCTCTCTGTCTCTCTCTCTCTCTCTCTCTGTCTCTCATACATTTAACCTTAAATCTACCTCAGTTTGTTAAAAATGGATTCATTTACAAACATCAGTTCGTGTGCTATTATTTGTGTGTGAGAGCCCAGGACTGGAAGCTGCTCCCTTGCCACCATTTTAACTTACTATTAACCACCCGGGCGGGGACTGACCATTCAGAATGTGAAACGAAATAAAGACTAAGTCTTTGTTTTCTCCTCCAAAAATTAGCTCTGATCCTCTTCACAGGTGGAAATATAAGCCTAAAAGCTACATTGTTTCCAATTTAGAATTAATAGAAATTTAACTGTGACATGGAGAAAGATGATTTTTTGTACTTCTAAAATTGCCATTGACATAACAAATAGAAAATAAGTTTGCAGAATGCTGTATGACAAGTTACACATAATGTATATGAGGATAGAGTCCCCAGAAAATGTGCAGTCTTAGTATGTGTTCACTTTGATTTACAGAAAATCGGCCCCTGAAAAATTCCACTCCAATAAGCAGTATACTTCAGAATTTGAATTCCCTAATTCTAAAAGCCGGCTTTTTTCTGTTTGCTTCATTTATTCAAGAGGTGACTGTGAACCCCATATAGGGATGTTCTAAAAGAAAGGGTGGTGAGTCGAATGATTTCTGTTCATCTTTGGAGGACTTTCGCTTATTGATTTAGAGGGGACGCAAAAGATTTGTAGTGTATTCCAGACAGGCATGTGTAGGATTATTCTACAACCAGGGCCAAAGTTCAAATTCCCTGCACTATCAGGGGACATTCTCTCTCTCCAGCATGTTCCTGTTTTAAAAGCAACTGCCTGTCTTGCTGATTAAAAGTGATTTTAACTCTTGTGCTAAATACCAAAATGAAAGCAGCAGATAGGGGAGCGCTTGGGTGTCTATTTGCTTTTACCCTGAGCCTGGCCATTAAAGGTAATTAATTTATGGCCTGGCAGAGCCTGCTGCCTTTCTTCTGTGGATCTGTTAGTTCTGGATTCCGTGGGGGATTCCACATATCGCTCGTAGCCACCATTTCTGATCCCCTGGCTCCCCCTTTCCCTTGGGGAGTCCAGGATTAGCAGGAAAGCCTTCTGTGCTTAGAAATCCAAGTCTTGGAAGTCCCGCGTGGATTGGGACGGCTGTGAATCACCCAATCATTACAGCCAGCTGGATCAACCTCTCATAGTGAGTGAAGCCTGTGTCCTGTGAGTTTGGCCTGCCCCACCCTTAAGGCTGTTGATCTCTGTACATTCCCAAGTACCACTATGAGCGGTTTCACCCTCTTCTAACAGAGGGTCAGCAAAGTTAAGCATGTCTACCATCAGAAAATTTTGAAGAAGAGTTATTTAATACTTCTTATCAATGTGTATATTTCCTCTTCTGTGCAGCTAGTGTGGGATCTGGTAAATTCTCAGTAAGTTGAGTGAGAATGTCCATTTTGTGGTGAATCGGGATATTGTACCTAAAGGACTGCTGGGGATTCATATCAACAAAAAGTTGATGTGCAGAAAGCAGGAAGGTTTGAAATTAGTGTTTAATCAGATGCCACGTTCATTTTATAGAAGGGGAAGCTGAAGCTAGGTGAGCTGAGATTTCAACTTGGGTCTGTTAGGTCCCAAGCACTGGACCAGCAGCTCTGAGTGATCACAAGCCTTTGATACCCATGATGGAAAGATCCTGAGAGCACCCTGAACCCTAGATTCTCAAATACTATCTCATGGGCGCACCAGGAAAATGCAGAACCCCCCGGCAGGCGCTCCTCCTGAAACTGTTTTAAGGATAACGCTTTTCTGTTTCATAAAAAATGTCTAATGAACAAAGTGCGTATCCTAGAGCTGGTCAAAGTCGGCATTCCATTCTTTCATTTATCCAGGAAGGATTCAGGCAAATCCCATCTTTCTGGCCATCTCTAGCTCCCACAGTCAACTTTCTTTGGGGGCACTATTTTCCTGGAAAAAAAAAAAAAAACAACTCTTGAATGCCGTCACCAGTGTTTCTAGGCATGTGTACAATGATGAGTGGAATGTCCCACAGCACCGTTATCATTCGTCCGCCTTCCCTCTTGACTTGGAGCTGGTTGTGTGGCATTTTAAAAGATGTTTACAGCATTTGAACTGCTATTAATAGAGACAGTGCATCCACCACCTTAGTGAGCTGTATTCTGAGAATTTTCTTGAGTATCAAGTGCATCTTTTTGGGAACAGGAAAAGATGTTAAAAGATACAAAATTGTTTTTAAAAAATGTTATGTTTTAAATAAGCCTTTATGCCACTGCAGGGAGTTGAATCTGTAAAGGTGGAGGAAGAGTAAGGAATTAGTAAATTAACAAGGGTGGCCCTATTCCTCCCACCTGCTCTCTGTGTGATAAATAATAATAATTTCCTCCCCTCACTCCTGACGTATTAGGCTGCTCTCAAGGTTTCTGTGTGGCGACCTATTCTCTCATTTCTTAGTTCATTGACCGAGGTCTCCAATTGCATAGATACGTAGTACTTGTCTGGTAGGTATGTTAGGTACGTGTTTTATTGCTGTACCTAGAGGTCTGGAATATTTTACATGCTCTTCTTAGAATTTTCAATTAGTAAATTTTAATTAACTAATTGAGGTTTCTTATTAAAAGCTTTTATGATTTGTCATAGCAGTCTAGCTGTGTGTGCACCCTATTCTATTAAGAAGCCATTAAATCCGTAGAAGCCGCCTGTGAATCCATTAATCTCCCTGTATAATTGCAGTCATCTGGGTGTGGAGCAGGGCATTTGTAACATAGTTTCTTAAAATATGAGGACCTTCTAGCTGGAGAATGTTACAGCGATGGAGCTGGGCTCGGGAAGGCAATGCAGTGCCCCAGGTCACCCGAAGCACTCTGTTTGGATTGATTTTTTAGTCAGTGTTTAGTCATCTATTTTTTATGCGTCTGTGTCTGATGTTCTAGAAATTCACACGTCTTACCAGCCGCATAACTTGAAATCCTGCAGAAACATCACCATGACATGAACCAGCCTAAGACGTCACTTCCTCTGAGACCACCTTGCACATTATCCAAGTGTCACCACTTCCTAGAAAATAAAAGTCACAAAATAAGTTTATTTATTTTATAAGTGAAATAAGTACTGAAGACCACGTCTGAAGTGCTAGGTGAGGCCTAATGTCTGGGATACAAAAGCTAGCAAGTTAGCGAATCAATGTGGCCAACGACACGATGTCCTACCAGTGTGCCCATACGTAGGTCACAGGGGAGCGTTTTGAGCATGTGAATACTGTCACTTACCCAGGAGAGAACCCAGGGAGGTTCGTATGGCAGGGCCACACAGGCCTTTGTCGCTAGAGGGGAAGGAAGAGGAAATGCAGAGTCAGGGAAGAATAGAACTGAATCAGCAGCACAAACTTTAATTTTTCTATTAAAACTCAAAGGTATGGCCAGCTGGCGTGCCTCAGTGGTTGAGCATAGACCTATGAACCAGGAGGTCACGGTTCGATTCCTGGTCAGTGCACATGCCTGGGGTTTCGGGCTCGATCCCCAGTGTGGGGTGTGCAGGAGGCAGCCAATCAATGATACTCTCTTATCACTGATGTTTCTCTCTCTCTCTCTCTCTCTCTCTCTCTCTCTCTCTCTCTCTCTCTCATTTTCTCTCTCTCAAAATCAATAAAAACATATTTAAAATTAAACCGAAACAAAAATTCTCAAAGGTATGATTGGCCATTATTCACGTGCAGCCTGGATTCTGTGGGATCTCAGATGAATAGGCTCTTACTTCAGTGATAGCACTTTAACAGACTGTACTGCTCCTATGGCTGCCCAGTCCCCAAGTGGTTGAATTAACAATTTGCAGATATTCTTCTCATATGCCCTGGCCCTGTGACATGGAGCCAGGTGTCCACAGCAGCTAGGCCTGGTTTTAGCCAAAACAGATTAAGTTTGGAATGACTGTGTTTTCATCCCACCCTCCTTTTTGGCCATTGGGTGGGTGACTTTCCTGGTGTTCGCTGGACCTATCCGCCTTCCACAGTGGGCCTTCTCAGTAGCTTTGAGTGTCATGGTTGAGGGTAAAGAATGGGGGCAATGGATGACAATTCCAGTGGAGGGCCATTAGACAGAGAGTAACAGGGAGCTCTTCATGAGGTTCAAGGGCATTGGCTCATCACAGCGAATACATTACCATCCTTGATAGCATTCCCATGTCAAAATAATTTTGAATGTTTGAGTCATAACCCCAAAGAGTATGGTCTTGTCAATAGGGGTCTTTGGACACATGGCAGAACCAGAGAGAGAAGTAATTGAGTCCAGGATCTCTTGTTTTATGTAGCTCGTGGGTCATCTGCTCTCCCGGAAACACGAAGGGTAAAAGGTATATCCAAATTAGATGGGTCCCGTGTTAGCCCATATGTCACCTTCTACTCTGTACTTGAAACTCTTGGAGCTGAATCAAGGCTCTGATCCTTGTGCAAAACCTGTAAGATCTCTGCACCCAATTCCAGGACTTTCTTGGCCCCCCTTCCCCTGCTGCATCCACACTACACCCACCCACCCCCATCAAAACACACGCTCATCTGCTCATCCCTCCAGCGCTCGGTTAATTCAGTAAGTGAAGTCAGCATATCCCAGAGGGTGTTCTTCAGAACACACATTCCACCAGATGCTCCTCACAGGATCTTATGGTCAACTAAGTTTGGAAAGTGCTGTATGTCATAGGTAACGATGAATGGTGCAAATTTTAAAGATTCACAGTACAAATGAAAACTGCCGAGAACTTGTTTTTTTACTGAAGATGTCTGATTAACCTTGCTTAGAGTAGGGCTTTCCCCATTAGTTTGACTGTAGAACCCGTTAGGAAGTGGTTCATTAAGTCAAGGTCATGCCTAATGTGGTCTCAGATGTTATTACCTCTTACAGCTGACATTTTTGTGTAAGAACACACCTTTCTCCACCCTCCCCATCAGTTGTAAAATTTAAAAATGTCGCCAAATCGCTGAGTGGGTTTGGGTTTGGGTTTGGGGTGAGAGGGCGGAGAAAGAAGCCTGTCTCCATGAGTCCCTAGGAGTCACACCCAATTTCGCAAAACAGCAATTTGGTCCTGACCCACAGAAAGCCTGAAACTGGAAGAATCTGAGTCAACTTCTTGTTCTCTTTTAGAAGCCAGGAAACTTACAAGGCTTTGGGGAGGTGATGTCCGTCAGGAGAACACTCTCTCGAAAGCTAATTAAAAGTCCTTGAGTACAGAAAGTGTTTCAGGGAAACAAATCATGTCAGTCCGATTGGAAAGGTCTCTGTCAAAAGCAGCCAAGAGCATTAACTTAGCACCATTATAAATGAAACGATATAAATTACACTTCTTTTCTAAAAACACACTGAATTCAGGGAATGCATGCTGGCTTGATTTTCATGAGTTACAAAGGATGTGTTTCACATATTACCGCTTTTTTCTATTACTTCACAGATCTGGCAGAAACCAACACTGAATATGTAAAAGACTAATATGTACTTTAAGAAGTATATGTAGGCCAAACCACAGGAATTTATTGGCCAGGTTCCTTAATTGTCATGGAGTTAGAAGAAGTCAATTAAGGGTCCTGTTTGAGCTTGGAGAGTTCAGTGTGGTACCTAGAGAGGGGTTTTGTCCACTGGTTGGAGCCCAGCTTGCCTTGTCCTCCACCCATGGACCTCGACTTTCATTTGATTTTCACGGTCATCACTTTTGCACTTACAGGTCAGTCCCCTAAACCACCTTTCTTAGTTAATCCTCACCTGAGGATATTTTTTTCCATTATTATTATTTTTTTTTTTCAGAGAGAGAGAGAGAGTAGATGGGAGGGAGGGAGAGGAACATCGATGTGAGAGAGACACATTGATTGGTTGCTTCTGCATGCACCCCGACCCGGGCCTGGGATGGACCTGCAACCCAGATATGTGCCCTTGACCGAGAATCAACCTGTGACCCTTTGGTGCTCTGGTAGCACTCTACCACTGAGCTACACTGGCCAGGGCTAAGCCACCTTTCTTTGAGTTGCTGAATTTGGCCATCATTTATGGGCTGATCAGTCATGATAATGACAGATTGCTGGAGTTCTAGATTAGACTTCCTTTGGGGTGGAGGACAGCTGATGCTGACAGAGGTTCCCACAAAAGCCACCATCCCATGCAAGTGTTCCCAGACTCGATGGTTCCATAGCTAGGCATCTCTCTGCAGGTGACAACAGGCACTGAGCTTCCCGAGGGCCATCTTCGTCCACGCTGCATAATCGCTGGGACCTCGCCCATCCCCAGCCAGGCTGGCCAGAGTAGTTGGGGAGGAAATTAAGTGAAGGGAAGCAGGGAAAAGAAAACATTAGGGCACTTATGAAGCGATGTGTTTACCTATAGGACCTATAATGGGTGGGGTCCCTGAGGTGGGCTGCCTAACACAGGTGAGCAAAAGGACATCTGTCAGAGGCTCTGGGATGTCTGCAGTTAGAAATGGAAAGCCTCGTCTTTGCTGGTTCCTGGACAGACTGCCCGGGAAGAACCGGCTGAGGGATGAGCGTGCACACAGCAGGGGGAGGTCTAGCAGGACATCGGAGCGGGACAGAGGTTGGAGGTCCAGTGAGTCACCTGTCACAGCCTCCAGCACCTTTCACCACGCTGGAGTGGTGTTTGTACTATCGCTCTGGCTTCTCGGATGAAATCTCCAGTATCAACTGGCTGCATTATGATTGTCTGGGACACACAGCCCATCTTTTCCCCGGGGCATTGGAGAAGCAGGTCACCTTCTCATAGACCCAGCCCATAGCTTATGATGGGTATGTCTTTTAGGATCTTTGGTCTGATCTGTAAAGGGGTTTAAACATCCATTTCAGCCTGTTTTCCCGTTGTTCAGGTTAAATTCATCTTTTTTTAATCCGCCCTCGCCTCCCTCTCAGCAAAACACCGCATGCTCGGAGGTCTATTTAGAGGTTCTGAGGGCCTAGACCTGTCAGATCAGGTCAGTTCTGAGGTCAGGCACCCAGTGAACCACGGGGCCTTAGGAACTGCTCCCTCCCCTCTTACCCTCTCAAAGCTGAGCTTGCAATAAAGTCAGGCACTTATGCTAAGTGCGGTGTGCGAGGGCTGGATTTGTCATTTGCCTTGGTGACTAAAGCAGCACATTTTAGGTTCAGCATGAAGTTTGTAAATCCTTTTTATACCCATAAATTTTAAAATCAAATGTTACCTTTTCAGTAAATGCCAGAATTTGGTTTGGATAGCTTTTACCGCTTGGCTGTAGTTAACAAAAAAAGCCCACACCTTAAAATGTTGTTGAAGCTTAAAATTTATCCACCTACACTTAGGATTAGAGGGGCTCGAAAAAGTACCCGCTGGTGGAGAATATTTTTAGGATGGCGATATAGCCTTATGCGACTTAAATTCTTAGCCTGTGGTTTGCCAGCTGGAAAAACTTGAGTTTGGTAGAACTTGAAGCATCATCAAATATTTGTCCCACGCTTTTAAAATAAAGTAGGCTCAGGATTGTGCTAACACTGTAACTAATATCCCACGCTACTGCCCTTCGAGCGACCAAAAGAAACTACCCTTTTTTCTCTGTGCTGAAGATGATTTTATTTCTCATGAAGCTCTTTGTTGATCAGGATGTGGTTCCATTTGGTAACATTTAAGGGATCAAATAGGTAAGACTTTTTATAATGAATATTGATAGCAGGTGCCTTCAAATCCCTACATGCTTGCACTCTCGTAAGAATAAAAATATCTTAATGTGTTTTTTCCTGAACATGTTTTAAACGCATTTCTTCGCCTGTGCTTATAAAGGGAAGAGCACAGGCGAACGTGGATGACATCTGATTCTAATAAAGAAGGCACATGCTGTTGTTCAGCTCGCAGCCCTGTGGCTGGTTACGGTCCTCTTCACTCCCTTTTCCTCGGCGATTCATCATCCAGAGGACAACTCCACTCCAAGCTGAAGCTCAGCCACTTTGGGAAGGTCCAAGGGGTTGCTAGCTTTTCGCTAGAGCTGTGTTTCAGCTGTTGGTTTTACTTCCGGGACCTGGGGCTGAATGTAACCAAATCCGTGGATTGGAATGTGATTTTGTACTCATGGGCTGTGTCTGCATTACCAAAGCCTCTCATGAAAAGCGGGAAAAGACCCTCAATTTGGAATGATCACACACGCGAAGCATAGGATCCATCCCACTGAGTGCCAGGAACAGTGCCCTCGTCCCCTTTTCTATCTGGTCAAACTCCAACTGACCCCTCAAACCCACCTTCAGAAAGGCTTCCCTGACCTCTCCCCACCCCTAGAGTTAATTCCGCCTGTGTGCTGAGTGCGGTGTACGCAGTTATGTTTATCTGTCTTTCTGCAGTCCTGCCTTCCCTACTAGACGAGGGGCTCCTTGCAGGCGGGGGCCGTTTCTTACCCGCATTTACACCCTAGAATTGAACACAAACTCATTGTGATATTGAAGTGAATTGTTGGTAATGCAGCTGCTCTGAGGGCCCACCCCAGCAACCTTGACATGAATCAGTTTTTCATTCTACAAGTATTTATTGAGAATCCTGAGTATCAGAATCCTGAATGTTCTCTGAATGAGTTAATCCATCGTGCGTGAATGGGCACACTTAGACTCTTATAGCTACAAAGCAAGTGTGGTTGCCCATGAAAATCAGACAACTAAGCGCAAGGCTTATAATTTAACATCTCAAATGCATGCTTTTCCTTTGTATTTGCATACACTGTGGTAGCAAATGCTTTAGAACCCGGTTTTTAAAAAATGCATTATTAAATAGAGACCTATACATTTCAGTAGGGTAA
Organism: Myotis daubentonii; assembly: GCF_963259705.1. Taxonomy (NCBI): domain Eukaryota; kingdom Metazoa; phylum Chordata; class Mammalia; order Chiroptera; family Vespertilionidae; genus Myotis; species Myotis daubentonii. The sequence continues at coordinate 65,138,856 of NC_081849.1, read as the reverse complement.
TAGAACTATTCTTTTTGTCTTAGCAGACCTAATGCATCAAGGAATGTCAAGGTGAGGAGCATTATAAAACATCAAAGGGTGAGCAAGAATAGTATTCCTAAAGGGAAGTTCTCGCACCCAGATTAAAATGAAAGAGCATAGTTAAGTAGGGGAAATGCCTTAATAATAATAACTGTTTATTGAGCCCTTTCTATGTGGCAGGCTCTGAGCCAAGCTTCCTGAGTAAGATGGGTAAATGGAAGTAATTAAGTCCTATTTAAGCCTTTTCCTATCATAAAAGAATGGGCACAGTTGTGGAACTCAAACGAGCATTTAAATATCATTTAAAAAGGAAACGGTAGTGGCCTCATTTTGTATTTGCAAATAATTAGGGAAAAAAGGATAAACCATCTTGCATGCAAGAGATGTCTTTTTTTGTGAGTGAAATTCAGATTTTTAGTGCATTTTTAATAGAAACTTACTGCATTGATTTGTAATTATCGTGTTCTACATTTGGCCTTGGAGGACCCATTAGTAATGGATGCTGTGACCACTGCTTGGTGTAGTTCTTGGCAGCACATTGCAGGCCAAGTATTGGATTAGCTATCTAGTTCATAGCACCTAGTGACTATTTAGGAGGACGATGTAGAATTCAGGTTTTGTTACCTAAGTTTGGTTCAGAGTTAAAATGACTTCATGAATACCAGCCCAATGTTTGATCTACAGTATTTGATTACTATAGGTCAATGATTATTGGGACCATTATCATAAAAAGCCCGTATTTTAGTAAAATGGGTGCCTATGTAGACTTACTCAAAGGTCCCATGAGCATGATAGTGGTCATTTATGGATAGTTTTCCATAGATGTATTTTCATCACGCTAGGTGGGGCCACTGGACAATCCCAGCCCCTCGTGGGAAGGATGGAATTTCAGGGAGATGGCTCCAGACATACTTAAGGACACTTGGACCATCTTACAATTGAAGTAGCTTTGCATATTGAGGCCTTCAAATGATTCACTGTCAACTGTCTAGAGTGGCCACTGGGCGCCCCTCTGTGACTTCAGGCTGCATAGACTCAACAACTGTAAAGAAAAGGGGAAGACTCACACTCTGAGATCTAGCTGACCCCAGTAACCTCTTCTGTAGTATGTTACAGATTACAAAACATGTTGGTATATGTAATCTCATTGGTTATGCTCATGATAGTACTACAAAAGCTTGAACCTTGAAAATGTTAACAGATTTGTGTGAAACTCAAATGGACACCTGTGTTTAACAAAGGGGGGTGGATTGGGCTGAGGTTGTGTCCAAACTCTGATAAAAAGCAAGGAAATCTCTCTAAGATAGGTCTGGCTCTTAAGTATTCAATAAAAGGAAGGAAATCCCATGGTCACGAATCCTAGGAAGTTTCTAAATTGGAATTAGGAGACTACAGGGAGGTAGTTTTACCTGAATCTGAAAGGGCAAATTGAGGCTCCTGACATAAACCCTGCGAACTGGCCTAGCCGTGAGGTGGTACTTATTAAAGACTGGCATTGGCGAGGGGGAAGAATTTTAACTGACCACAAGAGCCCATTTTATGGGCCAGGACCCATGCAGCAAAGGTGGGCACCATACTGTGAGCATGGTGGCATTTCCTTGCATGTAATTTGATCCTGGGACTACACATGCATCTAAAAGCTGGCAGTGTGGGACCTCCGATACCAAATAGAAAAGGAACACTGCCACATATTCTGCCAGGTGGGCCCAACTACGGAGAGGATCATGGAAACCAGATGGTGCCTGAGGGTCAGCAAGATAAGCCAGGATACTTCTGTGGAGAATCGCCTTTTATCAAAAACACTTTTCTTCCCCACTCTTTTATTTTGCCCCAACTCTCCTTGGCGCCCCCCCCCCTGCCCCCCAAATCCTGATATGGAGGAATATTGTTCTGAAGAATTTATCTGACTGGCTGTAAATTGAACGATCCTACAGGTAAACAGCATAAAGGAACAATCTAAATAATGGAGCAAAGGATGTAACTAATGGAGGGAGCAGCTTTTATGGGCCATATATGCAGCTGGTTGGTAATAGGGCCTGTTGAATGCAGCCTCTTACTGAGCCTTGTAAATTTGTGGGTGCACATTTTAGTTTATGTCATAGCCTCCTGGTATTCAGAAAAAATGGGTCTCCTCTAAGGGCAGGTAGTAGTTAATGGCATTAGTTATCAAGTTTTCTCATCACAGGCCTGGGGTAGAACACACATAATGTGCTATGAGTGTAGGTGAGAAAGCCTCAAAAATAGAGCTCTAAAACTCCACCACTGTCTTCAAGTATGATGTTTTAAATTCAGGAGTCTTTATTCTTTCTTTAGCCCTCCCCCCCCCCCCGCCCCCCAAAAAAAGGGATATATCTCATAGGAAGGACTCTAGCTTGTTTAATATCACTGCTGTGAGAACTGATGAATACCACTGAGCTAGATTCCTCCATATTTTGAAAGTTGTAGAAATCTGCCTACAACCCCTTGTACATTACCAACATAAAAAAAAAAAAAAAAAAACCATCGCTGTGTCCCTGTTGCTTATACCTTGGTCATAAATGCTCTCCCATGCCTGAAGTGATCTTCAGAATATGAGGCTGTTGGGATTATTCCAACCCTTGGAAAGTCACATTTGTACAAATGCTAAGTTATCACTGTGAGGTAATTAGAGGTTATTACTAAGGTTTCCATTTGGGTTCTTTTTCCTTAGGCAGTGTAGTGTACTGGGGAAAATTAATGTAGAAATAATGCTCATTTGGACCTTAAAGTCTCTAATATTTATTACTAGATTTGTTTGATTAGATGGGACTTATGTGAGGAGGGAAAATAAAATATTTTCCGTCTCCTATATAAATTTTACCCAGTACCAGCATGTAGTTTTTATTGACCATCCTTTGGTGATAGCTGGATCACCGTGGCATGAGAATAGAAGAAGAGAAAGAAGAGTAGATAAGATGCTCAGATGTAAGCACCCCTGGGTTTTATAATCTCCCAGGAAAGCTTCTCAGAGAGTTTCTCTGCCTGGGTTCCCTGAGTTGCAGATTGTCCTCGTTACCTCCCAGCTGAGCAGCACGCATCACCCTTGTTAACACATGGGCCTCAGCGTCTTTGCCCCCAGCATCCTCTCTAGCTTTTTGGCATCCATGTCAGCCTCTGCTACAAGTTGACCAAAGATGTAGGTAAGATGAGGAAAGAGAAATAGGAAGACAAGTGGAGGCCAACCCTGGAGGATGGAGGCCAGGTTGGCTGGCTGAGATGCCCAGCTGTTAGTCATCAGAGTCTTCGTCTCCATCTCCAGCCAGCCTAAGGCAATGCTGGCGGCAGGTACTGTGAGCAGCCAGGTGGGAATCAGTGGGCAGAGGCCTAATAAATTTTCATCGAGTATTCCAAGGCTTTGATCCACAGTGAGGAGTGGATGTGATGGCAATTTATTACCATATGTGACTGGTGATGTAAATAACCAAATAGAAGGAGAGAAAGAAGAGTAAATTTGCTACATTTCAAATTTTATAGTTGGTTGGTTTACAGATCATCATGGATCAAAGGGAAAAAAATTAAGGAGTATGGACTTGACTAAATTACATGAAATGTCAAGAAATAAATGTTATATTAAAGCAGATTCATTTGAAAGAAGCAGATGCCCTTGTGAGTCACAAATAGCAAACACAGCAAACAAAATTACTGTCTGGTAGATTCCTGATATACTAATTGTTCCTATTGTGTTGTTCTTTATAGATGGCTACTATTACATAATGATTATAAATCCATTAGAGGAAAAGTACATCCAGTGATAAAATTGAACTGTGAGCAGAGAGCAAAATACACAAGACAGTTATTTTAATTTTAGAACCATTTTAAATTAAAACGCATTTAAAACTATTTTTGCAAACATATGACATAGAAGTATCCTCATGGAATAGTGATTACATAATCTTTCCTACTAGCAAACAACACAAGCAGATACTCTCTGAAAATAATCAAAATGCACTGCTAGGGTCTTTCCGCATTAAGGGTTCAGGAATCTGGAGAAGGGTCTGCTTCGAAAATGAATAACTAGACATGAAATATAAATTTGGGAGGCATGGGGGAGCCAGGGGAGGTTCTACTTTCTAGTGAAGTGAGCTCCCTGGATCTCCGGACCCAGGGCTTTTTATTCCCACATTTTGCCCTTTAGCAAAGCAGATATACATATCAAAGGTAAGGTTTGGTAAACAATAAAGGACCATCAGGTTGGGGGAACTGCCCTCAGCAGTCTGGCAGCAGGCGATAATATGCAGATCTTCAGCCCTGCTGAAGGTGTCCATCAGCCTTCTGACAAACTTCTCGCATTTATTATGCTAACTATTGGAATTTGCTTCCAGCAGTGCACATGCTTTATTAGGTAAAATGGCACATATAACAGACATAAACTTTTTATTTTCACCTGAGGGGGGCAAAACAAATTGTTTCATGATTCCACTCTAAAATGATCTAGACTTTAACCAAGTTTTCCTAAAACCAAATGATACACCATTTCTGATTAACTGCAGCGGTCACAGATAGCAAGGCTACTCAGAACATTTCCCCCTTAGGGCAGTGGCATTTGTTGGTAGCATATATTTGTGAAGTAAAGTGACATGCTGCCCAAGCAAGACAAACTCAAACCCATGCCCAGGCACATCATAACTAAAAAGCCAAAAATTAAAGACAGAGAATATTAAAGGCAGCAAGAGAAAAGCAATTTATTACCTACAAAGGAGTTCCCATAAGGCTGTTAGTTGATTTTTCATCAGAAACTCTACAGGCCAGAAGGAAATGGTATAAAGTATTCAAGGTAATGAAAAGCAAGGATCTGAAACCTGGACTGCTATATCCAACAAGGCTATCATTCAAAATAGATGGTGAAATAAAGAGTTTCCCAGACCAAAAAAAAAAAAAAAAAAGGCTAAAGGAGTTTATTATCACCAAGCCAGTATTGCAAGAAATGTTATACAGACTGCTGTAAAAATAAGAAGAAATAGAAAACCATAGGCATAAATAATTAAAATGGCAATAAATAAGTACCTACCAATAATAACCTTAAATGTGAATGGATTAAATGCTCCAATCAAAAGACATAGGGTAGCTGAATGGATAAGAAAATATGACTCAAATATGTGCTCTCTACAAGAGATCCACCTCAGAACGAAGACTCACACAGGATGAGATTGAAGAGATGCAAAAAAAAAAAAAAAAAAAAAAATCATGCAAATGAACAAAAAACTGGGGTAACAATACTCATATCTGACAAAATAAACTTCAAAATTAAAGCCATAACAAGAGACAATAAACATTACTACATAATACTAAGAGAATATAACCCTGGTAAACATATATGCACCCAATATAGGAGCACTTAAATATATAAAAATCTTATGGAGGACTTTAAGGGAGAGATTGGCAGCTATACAGTCATAGAATGGGACTTCAACACCCCCATTCTTTAACACTGACTTTAACACTGACTTCAATGGATAGATCTTCCAGACAAAAAATCAACAAGGAAACAGTAACTTTAAATGACACATTAGGTCAGATTGATTTAATTGACATGTAGAGAACATTTCACCCCAAAGTTGCAGATATACTTCCTTCTCAGGTGCACAGGAGTCATTCTCAAAGATAGACCACATGTTAGGACACAAAACAAGTCTCTACAAGCTCAAGACGATTGAAATCATAGCAAGTATTTTCTCGGCTCATAATGACATGAAATTAGAAATCAACTACAATGAAAACACTCAAAATCATTCAAACACATGGAAGTTAAAAAGCATGTTATTAAACAATGAATGGGTTACCAGGAATCAAGAAAGAAATAAAAAAACTTCCTGGAAACAAATGAAAATGAACACACAATAACCCAAAATTGATGGGACACAGCCAAAGCAGTCCTGAGAGGGAAATTCACAGTACTATAGGCCTGTCTCAAAAACCAAAAAAGGCCAGGCAGCGTGGGTCAGTGGTTGAGTGTCAGTGTATGAACCAATAGGTTACTGGTTTGGTTCCCAGTCAGGGTTCATACCCAAGTTGCAGGCTCAATCCCCAGTGGGGTAGTTGCAAGAGGCCATTGATCAATGGCCTCTCTAATGGATGTCTCTATCTCTCTCTTCTTCTCTCTCTAAAATCAATAAAAACATTTAAAAAAGAAAAAATTTAATATATTATCTAATCCTATAACTTAAAGAATTAGAGAACAACAAGAAAATCTCAGAGAAAGTAGAAGGAAGGAAATAATAAAGATCAGAGCAGAAATAAATGACATAGAGAGTAAAAATAAATAAATCTATATATATAAAGAGCCAGGGGCCATTGCAACCGAACGGACTACCAAACAGGCTGAGTGGGGCTACAGGGCCAGCAGGGGGGTTAGTGAGGGACAACCAAACAACTGAGCATCAGGCTGTGTGGGGCAACCAGGCCGGCGGGAGGGTGGAAGGAAGTGAGGGACCACCAAACGACTGGGCAGCAGGCTGCATGGGGCGACCAGACCAGCAAGGGGGGTTAGTGAGGGACAACCAAACGACTGAGCAGCAGGCTGCATGGGTCAATCAGGCTGGCAGGAGGGCCAGTAGGGGCGATCAGGCAAGCAGGCAGGCAAGCAGTTAGGAGCCAGTGATTCCGGATTGTGAGAGGGATGTCCAACTGCCGGTTTAGGCCCAAGCCTGCAGTCAGACATCCCCCGAGGGGTCCCAGATTGGAGAGGGTGCAGGCTGGGCTGAGGGGACCAGGCCTCTAGTAAATACATAAGATCAATAAAACCAAAAGCTGGTTCTTTTTAAAGATAAAAAAGATTGATGAACCTTTAGCCAGACTCACCAAAAAACAAAGAGGACCCAAATAAATACAATCAGAAATGAAAGAGGTGAAGTAACTAATGACACCATAGAAATACAAAGGATGGTAAGAAAATACTATGAAAACTATATGTCAACAAGCTGGACAATGTGGATGAAATGGAAAAATTCCTATAAAAAGGCAGTCTTCTAAAACTGAATCAGGAAGAATCAGAAAAACTGAATAGGCCAATAACAACTAATGAAATAGAAGCAATAATAATAATAAAAAAAACGTACAGCAAACAAACAAAAGCCCTGGTCCAGATAACTTCATAGGGGAGTTTTACCAAATATTCAAAGAAGAATTAACACCTATCCTTTTCAAACTATTCCAAAAAAATCCAAGAGGAAGGAACACTTCCAATCTCTTTTAATGAAGCCAGCATTATCCTAATTCCAAAGCCAGATAAAGACACTACTAAGAAAGAGAATTACAGGCCAATATCCCTGATGAACATAGATGCTAAAATATTAGCAAATTGGACCCAGCAATATATTAAAAGATCATGCACCATGACCAAGTGGGATTTACTCCAGCGAGGCAAGGCTAGTACAATATTTGCAAATCAATAAACGTGATACATCACATAAACAAATTAAAAGACAAAAATCACATGATCAGTAGATGCCGAAAAAGCATTTCACAAACTCCAACACCCATCCTATATAATAAAAGGCTAATATGCAAATAGACCAAATGGTGGAACAACTGAACAACTGGTCACTATGACATGCACTGACCACCAGGGGGCATGCACAAACATGGCAGGCGTCAGCCGTGGTGGGATGGTGAAGCAGGTGAGCGGGGGTGCTAGACCAAGATGGGGCACCAGTCACTGTCATCGGGGCAAGCCTCTGGTGGTTACTGAAGATTCTTTGCTCCCATGCACCACAGTCCTGCCAGTGGGTGCTTGCACCCACTGCCAGCGTCAGAGACGCCGCTTGTACCCACTGCAGGCGGCTGGCGCCAGCCCCAATCACCCCTGAGGGCTTCTCCACCTCCCCCTGCTCCTGAGCAGCAATTGGGGCAGCAGCTGCTGCTCGCACCTGCTGATGGCACTGGCCCTGCTCGCACCTGCTGCTGGCGCCAGCCCCAATCGCTCCACACTGCCAGCGGGTGCGAGTGGGACCAGTGCTGTCAGCACATGAGAACGGAGCTGCCAGGGGCCAGAGTGGGGGGCACAGAGGGTAGGCTGAGACCCGCCCCTGTGCCCACCGCTGCCTCATGGCCCACAATTCCTTTCAAGGTGCATGAATTTGTGCATTGGGCTTCTAGTTTTTTATAAAACTCTCATCAAAGTGGGAATAGAGGAATCATACCTCAATATAATGAAGGCCATATATGACAAACCTACAGCCAACATCATTCTCAATGGGCAAAAACTAAAACCATTTCTCCTAAGAACAGGAACAAGACAGGGATGTTCACTTTCACCACTTTTATTCAACATAGTACTGGAAGCTTTAGCAACAGTAATCAGACAAGAAGAAAATATAAAAGGCATCCAAATTAGAAAGGAGGAAGTAAAACTGCCATTATTCACAGATGACAATATATTGTACATAGACTGCCCTAAAGACTTCATCAAATATAAGTGTAGCAGGGTACAAATTAACACCCAGAAATTAATGGCATTTTTATACACCAATAATGAATTCTCAGAAAGAAAAACTTAAAAAAAAAAATCCCATTTACCATTGCAAGAAAAAAAAATAAAATATTTAGGAATAATCTTAACCAAGGAGGATAAACTACATGACATTGGGGAAAAAAAAAGTCAGAGCATGATATAAACAAGTGGAAGGATATACCGTGTTCATGGATTGGTAGAATTAGCATCATTAAAATGTCCATTTTACCCAAGGTAATCTACAGATTCAATGCAATCCATATTAAAATACCAATGACATATTTCACAGATCTAGAAGAAGTGCTCCAAAAATTTATATGGAACCAAAAGAGACCCCGAATAACCACAGCAATCTTGAGAAAAGAGAACAAAGTTGGAGGGATCACAATACCAGATATCAAGTTATACTACAAAGCCACTGTAATCCAAAGAGCCTGGTTCTGACATAAGAACAGGCATATAAATCACCTAGAGGCCCAGTGCATGAAATTTTTGCACAGATAGGGTCCCTAGAGGCTGCTGGCTGCCCGCTGGGGCCTCCCTTCCCTGGCTGCTGGCAGGGGCCTTCCTTCATTCTGCGCCACTCCTGGTGGCCAGTGCACGTCATAGCGAGTGATTGAACTCCAAGTCAGTTGAACTCCTAAGGGGACACTTTGCATATTAGGCATATATATATATATTAGAGGCCCGGTGCACAAAAATTTGTGCACTCGGGGGAGGGGATCCCTCAGCCTGGCCTGTGCCCTCTCACAGTCTGGGACCCCTCGAGAGATAACAACCTGCTGGCTTAGGCCTGCTCCCGGGTGGCAGAGGGCAGGCCCAATCCCTAGGTGCAGCCCCTGGTCGGGCTCAGAGCAGGGCCGATTGGGGAGTTGGGGCGCCGCCCCTGTCATGCACAGAGCAGGGCAGATCGGGAGGTTGCGATGCCACCCTCAGTCACGCTCAGGGTAGGGCTGATTGGGGGGTTGGGGCACCGCCCCCTGTCACACTCAATGCAGGGTCGATGGGGAGGTTGCGGCACCACCCCCTGTTACGCACAGAGCAGGGCCAATCAGGGGGTTGGGGAGCTCCCCCTGTCATGCACAGAGCAGGGCCAATCAGGGGGTTGGGGAGCTCCCCCTGTCATGCACAGAGCAGGGCCGATCAGGGGGTTGGGGAGCTCCCCCCTGTCACTCACAGAGTAGGGCCGATAGGGGAGTTGGGGCAACACCCCCTGTCACACACAGAGCAGGGCTGAAAAGGGGGTTGGGGTGCCGCACCCTGTCACACTCAGGGCAGGGCCGATGGGGAGGTTATGGCTCTACCCTGTCACACACAGAGCAGGGCCCGTGTGTGTGTGGGGGGGGGGGGGGGGCGTTGGGGCGCCGCACCCTGTCACACACAGAGCAGGGCTGATCAGGGGGTTGGGGCACCACACCCTGTCACACACAGAGCTGCAGGGCGATCAGGGGGTTAGGGCGCCTTCCCCTGTCAGGAACAGAGCAGGGCGGATAGGGAGGTTGTGGCCCCGCCCCCTGTCACACACAGAGTCGCAGGGCGGTCAGGGGGTTTGGGCGCTGCCCCCTGTCACGCTGATCCCGGTGCCAGGAGGCCTCACAGCTCCACTGATCCCGGTGCTGGGAGGCATATTACCCTTTTACTATATAGGATAGAGGCCTGGTACACGTGTGGGGGCCGGCTGGTTTGCCCTGAAGGGTGTCCTGGATCAGGGTGGGGGTCCCCACTGGGGTGCCTGGCCAACCTGGGTGAGGGGATGATGGCTGTTTGCAGCTGGTCACACACCCTTCAGGGTGGGGGTCCCCACTGGGGTGCCTGGCCAGTCTTGGTGAGGGGCTGAGGGCTGTTTTCAGGCTGGCTGGTGACGGAAGCTCCCAACCGCTCCTTTTTTTCTTTTTTTTTTTTTTTTATTCTGGGCCAGCTTTAGCTCTGAGGCTCCAGCTCTTGGGCCTCCGCTGCTGAAAGCAGGTATCTGGTTTGTTTCGGTTCTATAATCGAAACAATGTATAACTCCAGCTCTGAGATCCGGCTCACTGAAAGCAGGTTCTGGGGTTTTGTTTAGCTTTTATATTTGTTACAATGTTTCAAACTGCAGGCTCAGAGGCCGGCAAGGCAGGCGGGGGAACGTTGGTTTCCTCCGTCACTGAAGCAAGCAAGCCTCATGTTAGTTTCAAGCTGCCTGGCTGCCGGCCGCCATCTTGGCTGGCAGTTAATTTGCATATCTCCCTGATTAGCCAATGGGAAGGGTAGCGGTTGTATGCTAATTATCATGTTTCTCTTTTATTAGATAGGATAGATAGAACAAGACCCAGGAATTGGCCCAAGCCATTACCCTCAATTATTATTTGACAAAGGAGCCCTAGCTGATTTGGCTCAGTAGATAAAGCGTCAGCCTGAGAATTGAAGGTACCAAGTTGGATTCCAGTTGGGCACATGCCAGGTTTGCGGGCTTGATCCCCAGCAGGGGGCATGCAGGAGGCAGCCCATCAATGATTCTTTCTCATCATTGATGTTTCTCTTTCTCCTTTTCCCCTCCTCTCTTAAATCAATAAAAATATTTTTTTAAAAAAAAATATTTGACAAAGGAGGCAAGAGCATACAATGGAGTCCAGACAGTCTCTTCAACAAAGAAGCATGGAGCAGAGTGAGGAATCTGGGACGGAAGGCAGTGGAGGGTGGGTGGGTGGGAGGTAATAAATAAATAGGAACGAAAACAAAACAAACAGAAATATAGTCTCTTCATTAGTGGTGCTGGGAAAATTGGACATGTACATGCCAAAAAAAAAATGAAACCAGACCACCAACTTACACCATACACAAGAATAAACTCAAAATGGATAAAAGACTTAAATGTAAGCCATGAAATCATAAAAATCCCAGAAGAAAATCTAGGTAGTAAAATCTCAGACATCCCTCGTAGCAATATGTTTGCTGATACATCTCCTAGGGCCCTGGTCGGCAAACTGCAGCTCACGAGCCACATGCATTTCTTTGGCCCCTTGAGTGTGGCTCTTCCACAAAATACCGACTTCTGCGCATGGGCCATGAAGTTTCAATCTCACTGTACGTGCATACCCTCACGTGGTATTTTGTGGAAGAGCCACACTCAAGGGGCCAAAGAGCCGCATGTAGCTCGCGAGCTGCAGTTTGCCGACTACTGCCCTAGGACAAGGGAAACAAAGGAGAAAATAAATGGGACTACATCAAAATAAAAAGTTTGCACAGCAAAATAAACCATCAGCAAAATAAAAAGGGAGCCCACTGTATGGGAGAACATATTTGCCAATGATACATCTGATAAGGGTTTAATATCCAAAATATATAAGGAACTCATACAACTTAACAAAAGGAAGACAAACAATCCAATAAAAAAGTGGGCAACGGACCTAAATAGACACTTCTCCAAAGTGGACTTACAAATGGCCAAGAGACATATGAAAAAATGCTCAAAGTCATTAATCAGAGAGATGCAAATTAAAATGACAATGAGGTATCACTCACACCTGTCAGAATGGCAACCACCAACAAATCAACAAATGACAAGTGCTTGAGAATGTGGAGAAAAGGGAACCTTAGTACACTGCTGGTGGAAATGCAGGCTGGTACAGCCATTATGAAAAACAGTATAGAGTTTCCTCAGAAAATTAAATATGGAACTGCCATTTGACCCAGTGATCCCACTTCTAGGAATATATCCTTAAGAAACTCGAAAAAATATATGCACCCCTATGTTCCTAGCAGCACAATTTACAATAGCTAAGATCTGGGAAGAGTCCTAGTGCCCATCAGTAGATAAGTGGATAAAAAAAGCTGTGGACCATTTACACCATGAAATACTATGTGAGAGAGCATGGATAGACCTGGAGGGTATTATACTAAACGAAATAAGCCAGTCAGAGAAAGACCTCACTCATATGTGGAATCTAAAGAACCAAATAAACTGATAAACAAAATAGACTTAGAGACATAAAAACGTGGAACAGACTGATGAATCTCAGAGGAAGGTGGGGGTGGGTTGATAGGAAGAGATTAACCGAAAAACTTATAAGCATATGTGCATAACCTACGGACACAGACAATAGTGTGCTGAAGGCCTGAGGTTGTGGTGGGGGAGGAGGGAGCAGGCTAGAAGGGGTCAATGGCAGGGGGGTGGGGTGGGGGGGGACCGCTGTAATACTTTCAATAATTAAGATAATTATTTTTTAAAATTGACCTGCTGCCTTTCCATATTGGAGTAATGAATAGACCAACCATTTACAACCTCAAGGACTAACACAGCCAAAACCCTCTTTTGCCTTTAGAGTCACAATCCCTCTTAGTCTAAATCTCTGTGTATCAATATATGTGTGATTGAGGTTAAAAAGCAACTTTGGAGCCACTCAGTGGCTAGAACAGTGGCTCCCATGTATGGCCCTTCCTTAGTCACTTAGGGAGATCTTTTTATTTTTTTAATACTTGACAATTTTATTGGTAAAAAAATGTCCTCTGGAGTGACAGCAGTGTTTTTCCTCAGTCTCCCCCTACCCAGAGTTCCCGGGACAGGGTGGGACGTACCATCTAGCCACAGCACACCCACACACATACACATGCATACACACACACAGCTACAGCCACCAAAATAACCAGCAAATGAGCTGGCACATGTGGGAACATGCTGTCAAAGAGGTCAGAATTCCACGTGGCGACCTGTGCCCCAAGATGGGGAAGCCAGGCAGGCTTCCAGGATAAGGCGTGGAGGATGCTACTTCTCTATCTTGCTGTTTCCTAACCTTGGGTGGGGGCAGGAGTTGAGGACCAGGGAGATTTGGGGAGACATTCATACCCACATACACATATATCCCAGTAGCAAGGCCTCCCAGATATGGGGTTGGGAAGAGGTAGGTTGGGAAGGGAGGCTGGGGCCTGTGTTTCCCCATAGTTTACGGGCAGGGCTGCTAGAGAATGAGTTTGTCCGTTGATCCATCTCTCATGACTTGAATATCCAAAGTGCCCCATTAGAGCAGGGAAGGTCCCTGCTGGGGCTTACATGGCTAAGCTCTTCTTGGAGCTGCCAGTATCCTTAGATGGTCTTGAATAGTGTCTGAAGATCGGCATTGCAGCCACAGAGCTGTCACTCTTCACCTGGAGCAGCTGGGGCACTGAGCCACTACTAGCCTTTCCCCGATCCACCAAATGTTGGAGGATTCCCGCCCCAAAGGCATCACCTTCCACGTTGATGAGCGTACAGGTCCGGTCCACTAGCCAGTCCACAGCCAGGATCAAGGAGAGGTCAACCGGCAGGTTAATTGCCTCAAGGATGATGGCCAGAGTGAGGACACCTCCAGCAGGGACGCCCGCGGTGCCCACGCTGGAGGCGGTGGCCGTGATCAGGATGGTGGTGATCATCACTATATCCAAGGGCCTCCTGTTGGCCTGCGCAATGAACACCGCGGCCACACACTGGAAGAGGGCGGCTCCGTCCATGTTGACAGTGGCCCCGATGGGCAGGATGAAGTTGCAGATGTTTTTAGAGATGCCGTTCCTCTCCACGCACTGTATGGTCAGCGGCAAAGTGGCGGAGCTGGAGGAAGTGGCGAAGGCCATGGCCAGCGCTGTCAGGATGCCCCACAGGAAGCGGTACGGGTTCTTCCTGGTGAGGATGAAGTACAAGAAGGGCAGCACCAGGAGCCCGTGGATGCCGTGGCCCAGCATGATGCACAGGACGTATTTGCCCACACTGGTGAAGAGCTTGTTTATGTCCTCCATCTCCATGACCTTGCTGGCCACCAGGAACAAGACGCCCACGGGGGTGTACCACATGATCCAGGACACCATCTCCATGGTGGCGTGGTTGAAGGAGGTGAAGAAGTGGATGAGTATCTCTCCGTTCCGCCCCAGCTTCCGCAGGCACACGCCAAAGGCCATGGAGACCACCACCAGGCCCAGGATGTTCGGGCCCTCCACCTGGTGCCCCACAGGCACCTTCATCCTGGTTCCGTAGAAATCTCCGTCTTCGTAGTAGGTCGCGTACGAGCGGAAGGTTGCAGTCACCAGGTTGGAAGGGAATACATTTCTCAGAAGATCCAGGATAGAATCCAGCACGGACTTGCCGGAGTCCTGTGGGGCGGAGGGACTCCCACCCGTGTCGTTTTGGGCCTCGGCGAGGGCGGCGCCGGGCTGCAGAGCCATCGCCAGGCTGATGCCAATGATACACCCGATCAGCGTGGAGAACAGGAAGAAGAAGAGCGCCCAGCAGCCCAGGTGCCCGAGCAAGCCCGGGTCCAGGCTGGCGGTGCTGCTGATGAGGCTGCACACCACCAGCGGCAGGATGACTACGCGCAGCATGCGGAGCAGCAGCTCCCCCGGGAAGGCGAAGGCGGCCAGGCGCGAGGGGCCCAGCATGGTCACGCCGCCGGCGTTGGACATCCCCAGCCCCAGCAGCACGCCCCCCAACACGAACAGCATGGTCATCATCAGCAGCAGGTTGGTGCGGAGGCAGCTGAGCACCGGGTTCGAGGGGGGGCTGCCTCCTACCGCTCCTGGTTTGCTGGGTTTCGGTTTGGCGGTGTGCTCCACCGCCCCAGACCCTATGGGGTCTCCATGTGGCGGGTCGGCCACCATAGTGAACGCCCCAGGGCTTCTCAGCGCCTGGAAGCAGGGAGAGCTGGCGGCGCCTGCCTAGGACGCCGAGGTCCCTTAGAGCTGCGAGTTGCGAGTTGCGTAGCAGCCATGGGGGGGAAGGGGGGCTGGAACGCTGAGGTTCCCGGCACTGTGAGCTCACGGCGCCCGCGTTCCTGGCCATTGGAGATGGGGAGTCTGAGGCCCCAGGGTGGGTCCGCAGCCCGAAAGCTGGGAATTGGGAGCACCTGGGTTTCTTGGCTCTGGGAGTGAGAATATGAGAGTTTCTCACGCTGGGACCTGGGGTCCTGGGCTCGGGAAGGTCTTCCAGGGACGAGTTGCTGGTGGCGCAGATCCCGGGCGCCTGGACCCTGGATCCCAGAGGCAGGACCTGGGGTGCCTGGGTCCTGGAAGCGGAGGGCTCGCTTGGGAGGCTAAGTGTGGGGGCTTTACGGGAAGCTCCGGGAAGAGGGGAGCCAGGCCGCCCACTGGGCGGAAGGCGGTCCTGGGTCCTGGATCCCGGGAGTTAATGGCCCTTAGCCCATAGGCACCCTCCCGTTTGGGCCACGTGGCTCCAAGCCTGAGTCTCCGGGGGAGATCTTAAAGGCACAGGCTCCTGGCGCCAGCCTCGAGAGATTCCGGTTGAGAAGGGGTGATGTGCAGTGGGGCGTCTGCTTTCTGGTCTTCCCAGTGGGCTTTGGAAGGCATAGCCCTGTGAGCATTCGTGTTCTCAAGGCCACAGGAGTGGTTATGGAGGGAACCGTGGGGAACCATGGAGGCTCTTCCACTCTCTTCCCAGTAACTCAGGTAAAACAGGCTGCTTCCTCTCTAGTCCCTGTCAGCTGGGACGTGACACTGCAAGATCCCAAAGTGCCTTCGGTTTGCCATATTAAATAGATGGTCTTTGGGTTAAGTCTTCAAAACTGTATGCTTACGTGGTGTGTAGTAACTAGAATATTGAATTCCCCTTCTAGACTGAATAATGAAATTTACTAGAGGATTAGACAAAGCTTTACCTGTGAGGTTTTGGAAGGCAGCTGTGGTTGCCAGTATTCTGAGGACTGTCCCAGATTCCAGGATCACTCATGAGCTCTCCAAACTTTGTTCCTTTCAAGAAAGGTCTCTGAGTTCCAGGCCAGTGCTTCTCAAACTCAAACTACATACAATCACGTAGGGCTGGGTGGAAGCCAAGAGTCGTTACATGACAAGTACCCAGGCTATGCTGATACAGCTCATCCTGAAAACTGCTGATGAACCAGACCCCTGATGTGTGTTGCTTACTGCTCAGGAGAGCAGCGAGTAGTCCTAAGAAAGGGACCGGTATAAGCAGACGTGGTTGGGGAAGCAGTGGTAACTTTCAGAGAGGAGGAGGGGAAAGTGCTGAAAAGATCCAACATGCCAGGGAACCTCGCGCTCTGGGAAGGAGAGGGCTCTGCAGGTCTACCTCAAGGTCAGAGTCGGGAGGGGCCGCTCAGAAGGATGCTCAGTGGGGATAATCAGGAGAGATTTTCGCAATCTAGAAAGTTCCTGCTGGGCATGGCTTACTGGACTTCCCTGGCTACTATAGCACTAGCACTGACACAATTTTGTATAAAGCCAGGACCCACACCCTCAATTCTGTTTAGAGTAGTATCTTCTTGTTTTACTTAGTTTTGCTAACTGTGAGCCCAGCAGCTGAATGTTTAAACTCTGGCCTTGGAAGATTTTTTAAAAGCTTTTTTTTTTTTGCCAGGGAAGCGTTGCTCAGTGGTTGAGTGTCGACCTATGAACCAGGAGGTCACAGTTCAATGCCCGGGTTGTGAGTTCAATCCCCAGTGTGGGGCGAGCAGGAGGCAGCTGATCAATGATTCTCATCATTGATGTTTCTATGTCCCTCTCCCTTCCTCTCTGAAATCAATAAAAATATATTAAAAGAAAATAAAATAGCTTTTTTTTCAGTGCCTCAGAAGTGCCAAACTGGATTCTCAAATATATCCCCAAAGATTTGAGATGGAAGGACTATAGCAGTGATGGCGAACCTTTTGAGCTCGGCGTGTCAGCATTTTGAAAAACCCTAACTTAACTCTGGTGCCGTGTCACATATAGAAATTTTTTTCATATTTGCAACCATAGTAAAACAAAGACTTAATATTTTTGATATTTATTTTATATATTTAAATGCCATTTAACAAAGAAAAATCAACCAAAAAAATGAGTTCACGTGTCACCTCTGAAACGTGTGTCATAGGTTCGCCATCACTGGACTATTGTCTTGTAGGTCTTATGATAGTTTTAGGATGACATTGTTGACAATGCATAGTGGGGAGGTGTCAGAGATTACTTCCTGAAATGCAAAATGTTAACAGTGCCATCATAATTGATAGTAGGTTTCCAAAAAGGGTGTAGAAAAACAGAAATTAGGCAAGGGTTTCCTGCAGAGCCCAATGATCCACAATCTTTTTCGGCCCCTTGGAAGGACAGTAAGGACCCAAAATAGAAATGAAGCTCCCTGGGCTGGCTTTGCTCACAGCGCCGGAGGGCTAAGTGCTGACATGTGTTTTTACGGATACGCCTGCTAATGGAAACAGCTTCAGGCAAATGACAGCACCCAAGGTTCTCGTGTGACCCCTGCACGATTTTTGGACGAACGTGACTTTACCAAAAACAATAAATGAAATCCTGCGTCCATATGCTGCAGGCAAGTTAAAGGAACTCTTTTGTTGGCCTGAGACCAGGAGTGGGAAATAAATAGCAGGCGTAATTAAATTTTAAGATGTGGTCAACATTATAAAATGAAAATTGATAATAGCTGCTCAAATCTGGCATCTGCATACAAAACAAATTATAGAGTTCACCATTTAAGTCACAGTTTGTATTTCAGATTACTTAATTTTTCAGTAGAAGTGTGTCGACAGGCATATTCTTCATAATAGGCAGCCAAAAGGCAAACGGTTGATACCCAGAGAAATAAGGGATCAGTCTGCAGGCAAGCGCAGGCCTGTGACTTCCAAATGCACTGTTGACTCGGCCTTCAAGCCACACTTTCCGATGAACTGGGTTCATGCATAGAGATTTGGATACGGAGGATACAAGTATGGCTCTCATAGCTCATCGGGTACCTACATTGTGTTCCTTGTTACCAAGTGTTTGGAAAGATTTAGTTCCCCTGTAGTGTTCAGAGAGAGTTAAATGCTGTCGGACCATTAAGCTCTGCCCAGTGGGGCAATAATTTTCACACGAAGCTTGTCTGTAGGGGATGTGTTTCCATAGTTTCCTGGAAACCTTGTGTGGAATTTAAATGCATGCATAAGGACACACCAAGGAGGGAAGTGGTACCAAGCAATTTCCACATCAACAATGGATGGTGTCATAGGATTCAAAGGGAGTGTGAAAGTCAGGAGACAGACATAGGCCTTGAGGTTTCATTCCCAGCTGAAATTCGGGTTCACCAGGCCAGAACAAGGTGATGAGACGCTCAGGGTGTGGAAAACTGGGCCACTGAGGACCTCTGTGGGCCACGATAAGTCTCAGCTCTTACCCTAGGGAAAGTGCTATGGACCGCACCCCAAATGACACTTGGCAGCACTCATCAAAGAAAACGTAGGCGCACTTACTTTATTGGGAAACAGCAAGGGCTCGTGAGGGGAGGTGGCTGACCTCAGTGCTGGAAGGAGAACTAGCCCACACACTGTTTATGAAACACTTGATTTACGCCTCGTGGCACTGACTTGGCATCCTCTCGAGGGAAAGACTTGCTTCCTGATTTGCGATCATCGGTGAAGGAAGTAATAATGAGCCAGGCTCGAGGTGTCGGGGAAGAGGGGACACATGATTTGAGAAGGAAATGCTCGTGATCCTTTCTTCCATCTCCCCTTGCATCTCCGCATCTGTTGCCTGGGGACTCTCATCTGGGCCTCGTTAGCCATCCAGCCACACAGCATCTGGCTTGCTTAGCAGTGGAGGTGCTACACTGCTGTCCTTCCCCCTGCATGGTTCCCCCTGAATTCTTATTGCAAGCTATCCTGGGTGTGGCCACTGGGGACATGTCATTTGGCAGTCACCAAACAGGATGGATTTTCTGTCCTTTGCACATAGGCCACATGATCCGGATGTAAGAAACGTGGACATGTGTATTTTAGGCATTCGCTTGAGATGGTGCCCTTCTAATCTGGGAAAATTCAGAACCATTTCTGAGGAGGTTGCTTCAAGTGATGCTTGGAACCCACAACTCTGGGTTATCGACAGGTCAGCCTGTGGAGAGCGGGCAGGTGAGGCAGGAAGGTGGCGACGAGCAGTGATGTTGTTTCCACTTAAAAAAGGACTCTGTGGGGTACAAGCCAGGGGAGAAGAGGTTTGTGCCCCCAAAATTACCACCAAAGGCTGAAAATGCTTGAGGTCCTATGACAAAATAGAGCTTTCCTCACGTCACTCCCCATGAAAAGACCGAGGCTTGTTTCAGACTTAGCCCCTGCTCTTGGACTCTGTGGTTTGTCACAGCAGGGAGCCAAAAGACAGTATTTATTTTTCCTTATAATTAAAACTAGAGGCCCGCTGCATGAAAATTCATGCACTGGGGGGGGGGGTCCCCTCAGCCCAGCTTACCCCCTCTCACAGTCCAGGAGCCCTCAGGGGTGGGAGGCGACCCAGTGATCAGAGGAAGGCAACGCCCCATCACACTTCTGCTGCCACCACTGCCGGCAGCACAAGCCTCGGCCAGCCCTGGTCATCTGAGCCTCTGGTGGCCCTGGGCGGCTGGGCAGCTGCCATCCGAGGCTTGCCTGTGCCTCAGGCCAGTCCTGGGCAGCTGGGGGGCTGAGGGGACTGGGTGCCACCATCTTGTGGCTGTGGGCACTGCCATCTTTGAGGGCGGGCAGTCAATTAGCATATTCACTCCTTATTGGCTGTGGATGTCGCCATCTTTGAAGGTGGGGCAGTCAATTAGCATATTCCCTCCTTATTGGCTATGGGTGCTGCCATCTTTGTGATGGCATGAGGGTCAATTAGCATATGCTCTCTATTAGATAGGATGCCACATAACGGTGTAGCATGACATTCTCAGGCCAGTGTCAACCTCTCCAGCCCTTTCTACTAAAAGCATCTGTCCTAAAATACATCATGAGGGGTCCCTCCTATTTTAAGAAGTGGGGGCATTGGCTCTCAACTCAAGCCTGGGGACTGGAATCTACTAGCTGTGGGATGTTGGGCAAGTCCTTTCACCTCTCTGCACTATCTCTTGGTCTCCAGGGGGAAGGTGAGAAGAGGGTTATTGTTGGATTAAACAATGTAAAGCACTCCCACAGTGACTGGCCTGAAGTAGTTGCTCAATTCAGTCAACACTCCTGTTACCGAGGTAGGGCGCACAGTGTGTGCTTCGGATAGCCTTTGAGAAGAGTCATCCTTGGAGTGAGTCATTTAAGGCATTTGCACCTATAAGCCTGAGGCTGAGCTAAATGGTCTCCAGCTCAGCTGTTCTCTTTAGTTCTGACCATGGATGGCAAAGGAGGCAGGATTCATGGAAGACATTGATCAGGGCACATAGCCAGAGCTTCATGAATGTTGCTGGTAGCGTTTGTTACCTGCTCTCTTGGTCCTGGGAACAGAAATAGGCAAAGGGGAGAACGTTAACATATTCATCACCCACTATGTGATGGCACCAGGCTGAGTATTTCTACACTTGGTACCTCTTGATCCTCACCCCCGCCCCCAGAGCCCCTTCAGTGAGGTGCACAGGGTCGGCTCCATTTTCCAGTTGAAGTGATTTATTCAAGTCACAGCAAGTAAGTGACAGAGCTGAAATTGAACTCAGATTTGATCCCAGACGCCCTGAAATATTGTAGACTTGTGCAATTCCGTGTCTCCACCTCTCCAGCCCCTGTGTTCAGTGGCTTCCCTCCTGTGGGTCATGCATACGCTGGCGTAAATTTCAAAAACAGCTCATTCTTCCTGCTGGACAGGCCATAAGTAAGATGCATCATAATTAGCCGTGTCTGATTGACCTCCTGTTGTCCTAAGCTGTAGCCCCTAATTGTACGGTGGTGGGGGTTTTGCTGTGGCTAGTTTCATCATTTTGACAGCTTGCTAATAAAAGGTCACCCCAGGTACAGAAGCGCTCTGATTTACATATGGCGAGTAAAAGGGCATTATGGGAAGTCAGCATCTAAGGTAGGCCTGCGCATTTGTTGCTATTGACACCCATGCTGAGATTCCATAATTGACAAGAAATGCTATTATTAAGCAGATCTGTTGAGATAATTAGCACTCAGGGTTGCATTTTTAATCGGACTTGAATCAGATAATTTATCACAGTAGTAGCAAGCTGTCAGGGCCGCACAATAAATACTCATTAAGGCTGAATAAAGATTAACGGCAGGCTGAAAGAAAATTAGGCCAAATGGTAACATTTGATTGTAATATTTACAGTGCTAATTTGGACTGATATTGGCAAAAAGATCAGATCCCCAAATCGAGCTCATTTATGAAGGAAGAGGAGAGGAGATGCTATGTTGAGATGGCCTGAGTGGAAATTTTTTTAAAGCTTGAAATCTTACTCCTAATTGATGCCCCCTCCCTCCCCCACAAAAAAAAGAATTTTGAAAGGCTCATTTGGCACGACTGTTCCAGGAGTCTTGGTACTTCTGCATGAATAAGAGAATAACTCTAAACAGAGAAATTGTGCCTCTGGAAGGCGTGCCTAATTTGCTAACATTAATCAGATACTGTACTTCTAATTTCATGCAACTCGCTTGTCTCTGGTTCATACATGGGCAGTTTATGGCACTTCAAGTTAATTAGAAACACCTACCATTAAAAACATGCAACGTCTTTAAAGGGAAAAGGAAGTCATTTCAGCCCACTGTATTCCCAGGCCAAGACATTTATGTACTTGCTGATAATTTACAGTACACTAAAGATAGGGAAGCAAATGAGAACATTAGTATTTATGAATACAGTAAATTATGTTGACAAAACCAGTGTGAAAGGTCAGATCCAGAACCCATAGTAAATGTGCAGTTTGTTTATCAAACTGAGAGGCTTGGGTTTTCACAGAAAATGAATTTCAAGGGCTGCCACACTGGTGGGAAACCCCTCTGAAGACCCATGGCCCAGGCAGCTGCTGGAGCCCGCCCCGCCCCAGAACCAGCAGTCAGTGGCTGGTGTGGGCCATCCTGGCGACTGGGTGCTGTCATCAGACTTGAGGGATTTCAGCCACATCGCTGCTGTCATCAGAGAGGCTTTGTTAAAAGCCTACTGGTGCTTTGCTGTCATTCTCTGTAGGAAGATGTAGGTGAACCCCTGAAGCAGAGAGAGCTCGTGTGCTGTGCACAGGAATGCAAGCTGCAGAAGTAAAATGAATTGGACTGAAGCAGGGAATGGAGGTGGGTCTAGGTCACAAAGGGCATGTAAGGTAGTGACAGTGACGGGACTGGGCGAAGGGTGTTTGAGGCATCGAGAGATCAGGAGCAACTGGGGAGCTGGGCCTGAGGGCAGGCAGAGGAGAGGCGAGAGGAGAGGAGAGGTGTGAAGGCGTTGGGTGGCCATGGCAGGAAGGTGTCTTCTCTTTCATCAGCCTTCACAAGGAACTTAACCAAATAAACACTGAAGAGGACTCAGTGTTCCTGGGTTCGTTTCGAATGGCACAGACAAGGGGTGCTCAGAACTGGGGCAGTGTTCCCTGACAAGCAGGTGAGAGGCAGACAGGGGGACCAGGGCAGGGCTCAGCCTTCCTTCTTCCCGGGACCCTGGGAGCTGCTCGCTGCTGTTGCACGGGGGGGTCCTGGCCCACCCTGCAGTGTGACCCACTGCCTGCCTCAGTCCCTCAGTCCTCAGACCCGTCTTCATTGGTGGCCACAGAATAAGCTTTCACCCTTAGCTAGACAGTGATGGGGGTAATTACAGGCAAAAAGGAAAACAGCCCCCAATTCTGATTTACTCATCTCAGTAAACATAGCATGTAGACTTCATGATGGGAGCACAGGGATGAAAACCGACCTGAGTCCTCACAAAGGTTCTCATGAAGTTGGGAGACAGCCCAGTAAGTCCTTGTATAACAAGTCCTGTGGCGAGTGCCGGATGTAAGAAAGTCAACATCAGGGTTGCTGCTGGCAAGGGGGCAGCAGCCGGTGGCCTCACCCACAGGGCCACCCCACCTCTCAAAGGCCGCCTTAGTGCTTTGCTAAGCCTACTCAGTGCTGAAACTGTTGTAAGAGGGACGTGGAGGGGAACGAAAGGCCGAGGTGAACTGGCTGCGAGGACAGGGCACAGGGCCATCTGCTACGGCCCGCACCCTCTCTCCAGATCCAGCGCCCTCGAGCCTGGCTGGCCGCTCTCCGAGTCCTGGGGCCAAGGCAGTGCCTGGGACCTGGACCCTGGAAATAAGTGAGGCTTTCTCTCCTATCCTGCTCTCCGTCCCACTATTATCCCCTGGTTCTCAGTCCTTACCCAGCCCCCGAGCCACTCTCTCCACCTCTTTTGGCTCAGCTCCCTCTCAGCTCACCTTCGCTAAGTGGTGAGCTGATAACGGAAGAGTTTTCTTCCTCCCAGGAATCCTGGTGTTTTTAAAGCCCTGGATTCCTGATAACCAAATGGCTCCCCAGGTCCCCACGTAATGAATCTCCAACTGTAGCAGTTCGTTGGTGTATTTTGGAGCGGAAAGGTCTGCTCTGTGCTCCTCAAACCACATGGCACGGCAGCTGCTGCTTGGCTCTGCAACACTCGGGTGTTTTGGAGACATGGCCCAAGCGTCTGGTTTTTAGCTAAACAGTGATGGAGGTGAAAGAGGCAGCATGCCATGGTGGAAACAAGAGTGAGGCGCCCTCCCCACGCGGGGGCAGAAATTGGTTTTTCAGGTCTTTAAAAAAGAATCGTTAAAAGCAACCACACAGCTATTAACAACAACGGCTGCTGTTTATTGAGCACTTACTGCCAGGCACTGTTCAAAGCACTTTGTGTTGTATTAATCCGTTTAATCCTCACGTCTATATTAACCCCATTTCACAGGTGAGGTAACCAAGGCACAGAGATGTATAGGGTGCCCCAGGCTGTAGCTCCAGTGAGAGGCCAAGCTGAGATTAACATGCTCTGAATCTCCATGGAGGCTCAGTAGCAAAGAGCTGCTGTATAGATCAAGGACAGAGAAACAGTTCTCAGAGGATTTTACCATGAACACAGATGCCTTGGTGTTGCGTTTCAGGAAAGAGTTAATGTTGAAAAGTTAAGAATAAAATGAGCCATGCTCCTATGTACAATATCACCTAAACTTCCTTAAGAGAAAAAGATATAAAATAGCAAGGTTCAGCCCTGGCCAGTTTGGTTCAGTGGCTAGAGCATCAGCCCGTAAATCAAAGGGTCATGGGTTCAATTCCTTGTCAAGGGCACATACCTCTGTTGCAGGCTTGATCCCCTGCCCTGGTCAGAGTGCAAATGGGAGGCAACCAATCAATGTGTGTGTCTCTCCACCCCCCCACCCCCGCCCCACATCCCCCTCCCCTTCACTCTCTCTAAAAAATCAATGGAAAAATATGTTTAGGAATAGTGCCTTGGGTGAGGATTAAAATATATATATCAAGGTTCACTTGAGGGTGCATACAGCCTTTTATTCCGACAAGTAAAAATGAAACTTGGGCCCTGTCCAGGTGGTTCAGTTGGTTGGAGCATTGTCCAAACAACAAAAGGTTGCAGGTTTGATTCCTGGTCAGAGCACAGACCTAGGTTGCAGGTTTGGCACCTGGTCTGGGCATGTGGGAGAGGCAACTGCTTGATGGTTCTCTCTCCCTCCCCCCTTTCTCTCTCTCTCTGAAAAATCAGTAAAGGAACATATTAGGTGAGCATTTAAAAACCAACAAACACGAGTTTTAATGGACAGTCCTATTCAGTCAAATGTATGAGATCTCCTAATGGAGGATACAAAGGTTTTCCATAGCATATTGATTCTATTGTTATATACCCATAAAAACAAGAGGGAATACTGATTACTTAATTTTGTTTCTTATTTGTAAGCAGTAAACCTATTCTGCTGTTTTTTCAGTGTTTTCAAGGCAGTAATTCATTTTCTAATTAGTACATATGCTCTTGGAAGAGAAGGATCATATTTTGTTTACCTCTGAGCAGACCAGAGCAAGAGTCTGTCATGGAAGCATCCAAAAGGCAGACATTCAACAGCCGCAAAAGTAGTTGCTTCCTTTATTGAGTATCGACTTTATACTTCATTTAATCCTCACAACAACCCAATGGAGTAGGCATTTTGTTGGTCCCATTTTTCAGTTAAGGAAAGCAGGCTGGCTAGGCTGAGCAGTGTGCACAGGGCAATAAGGGGCAGAGTGGGGTTTCAAACTTTGCCTGAAGTTCCTCTCCTGGAGTCCTTATCCATTAAGCTCACCTGCTTCCCTGTGGAGTAAATGGCTTGGGTACAAGAGCTCTCTTCCTAATGCCCAGGTCTTTGGGTCTGTAGGATGTATATCCAGAAAGGGAAGTTGGCCAAGCTTTAGCAACTCTAGTTGACACCCGACAATAAGTGCATGAAGACAGCCTGACACCGTTGGCAGAGCCTCCCATTGAGATTTAGGAATGAGTCACATGCTCGTCTAGGAAAACAAACAGAGCAAAACTAAACGTTGGAACAGGAAAGCCCGGGCACCTATTTAACTTCCTGTGTAATGGGATCCTTGAACTCAGAGTTACCAAGCATGACGTGATTACAAATATTTGGCTATGAGTAAAGCAGGGAATGGTATGAAAATATGTTTAGCTGAAGCACGCGGTTCATTCCAGAGGGGATAGGGAACAGGGTCTCTTCCATAACAGCAAATCAATGAGAACGTGTGAACAGCAAGGCTGAGCTTCGGGGCCATTCTAGACCATCAGCAAGCAGGATAGGTCATCGAGGTAGGCATGGGAGCACGCTTTACTCTTTACTGCCTTCCCCTGTCATCAGTCTCCCGAGAAGTAAACAAGTGGACCCAGTAAAGGTGAAAGCCTCCATAATCTTTCAGGAAAACTTGGTACCTGAGTCTGTGCATTGGCTATAAACCAAGCGACATGTAAAGGGTCCGTGCTGAGCTTTCTTTAGAGAGAGCATAAATGTGCAAATAAAACATAAAGCACTGCCGAGTAGCAATAACTCAACATTTATACTGTATCATTAGACTGTGTCCACTGATAAGCTGTGTTTTCCATAATGGAAACTTTTATTCATTGACATCACAAGGAAAGTCGACCAATGGAAATGAAGCGTGTTGGTATAGACGCAGATGAGGAAGAGGGTTGGCAAATGATTGCTTGCACTGGTGGCTGGAGGAGCCATGTGAAGACCATGCTAAATGAAATAGTTAAAATAGGCAGCGCTGTTACTTCTGGTCACCAGAGAAAACATGTCCTCTTGGCAAGCGTGCATTTTTTCTCACTTGCTTTTCCTTCCAAACTCTGCTTAACCCCTCATTCTTTGGGTCATCTTTCTTTTCCCTAAAGTGAAAACAAAGGGGGGGGAAACGCTTTTTTTATGACATGTGTAGGAAAAACAACTGAGGAATGATGGTTGAAGCTTTAACAATCATTGAAGTGTTCCCGTTTACAGATTATCTCATTTTGCATGTCCCGGGGAGGTCCTGTGGCAAGAGCATGTTTCCATGCACAGAGAACCAGGGCTGGGCCAGGCAAGCAAGGCACTGAGAGTGGCACCTCCTTAAATGTTTGCTCCACGTGCTCTTGCCACACCCCCTAGCCCCAGGTCTGCATGGAACTCTGACCCCTCCCCACCCCCCAGGTTCTGGTCCCACTTCTGCTGCTGACAGCCAGGTGACCTCACCAAGGAGTAGCTGATTCCTCCTCCAACATGGTGGTGGGGCTTGGAACCTGCAGGATCACAAAGGCTGTGGAAATTTTATAGTTTTCATATAAATAACATCTTTAATTTTGCCAGTGAGTAGCAGTTGAAAACTCTTCACTTGAATCTTTTTAACAGCTTTATTGAGATATAATTTACGGAGCCTATATTTCACCTATTGGAAGCATACACTTTAATGGTTTTAGTATATTCACAGAGTTGTGTGCCCATTGCCACAATCTAGTTTTATAATATTTTCATCACCTTAAAAGAAACCACATACACATTTGTTTTCACTCTATTCCCCCACTTTCCCAGCCCAAGGCAACCACTAATCAACTTTCTGTTTCTATAGATTTGCCTGTTCTGGACTTTGCATATAAATGGAGTCATGTGTGGCCTTTTATGACTGGCTGCTTTCACTTAATAGAATATTTTCAAGGTTTACCCATGTTAATAGCATGTAGATACATTGTATTATTGCCAAATAATATTCCCATGTTTGGATATGCCATATTTTGATTATCCAATCACAAGTTAAGGCACATAGAATTCTATGTTGAAGATCTCCCAAACTCCCAAAAGCAACTCCATAATTCTATACATTTTCACTAGAAGTGTCTGAGGATTCCCATTTCTCTACATCCTCACCAACACTTATGATTGTCTGTCTGTCTGATCATAGCCATCTTAGTGGGTGAGAAGCGGAATCTCACTGAAGTTTGGATTTGCAGTTCCCTAAGGGCTAATTATGTTGAGCATTTTTTTTCATATGCTCATTGGCTATTTATATATTTTCTTTAGAGAAATGTCCATTTAAATCCTTTGCCCATTTTTAAAATTGGATTATTTATCTTATTTTATGGAGTTCTAAGAATTCTTTAAATGTTCCTTATCAGATATATAATTTGCAAATGTTTTCTCTCATTTTGTGGCTTGTCTTTTCATTTTCTTGATTTGTCATTTCCAACACAGACGTTTTCAGTTTTAATGAAGTCCAATTGTCGTGTGTGTGCGGGGGCGGGGGGGGGGGCTTTGGTGTTGTATCTAAGGAACCATTGCTAACCCAAGGTCAGGAGGATTGACTCCTAAGGGTTTTATAGTTTTAGCTCTGACATTTAGGTCTGTGACCCATTTGAGTTCATTCAACTGAGTTTTGAACTTGACAAAATGACCTTTTCTGTGGATTGGTTAATTTTGTCCAATTTTTCAGGCAGGATGTGGAGCCAGAATGTAGCTGCTCTAGAGATTGCCCCGCAATGTGCCATCCAGGAAACTGTATTTATCACAGTGAGCCTCGTCCACCGTGCCTCCAGGCCCCATGAAAAGTCCTTGCTGCTTTGTGTAACCTCTGCTTAGTTTTTATGGCTGTTTAGTGCCCATTAGGTGGTGCTGTTGCATCTCTTCTCTTTTCTGTCATTTTGGCTAGGAGAGGATTTATATTCTGCTTTGGTAAGCCACATTAGTTCCTGGAGGGAAAACATTACACCAAAACAGAAAACTCAAATACTGCATTTAGGTGCCTTTTACCTGATACTCCTCATCTAATTTACATTCTTTAGGATATTACTCATTGAACATACTCTCTCCCACTTGGTTACTTTGAACGTGTGCCTTGACTATCAAGTGAGCACGCCGAGATCTGGGAGCGCAACTGGTTAAGATCTCCATGTGGAATTAATGATGCTTCCTAGCTCTTTCAACTTCCATGTGGCTAATTAAAAAGTAAAACTTTCAAGTGGTTGGCTTCCTAGAGAAATGCATTCTTCATGTTGGCTATTTGCAAAATGCCCCTTCTGTTAAGGAACCTGTGTACAGTTTTTACATCTCATTTCCTGGATTATCTTCCCCATGCCAACTCACAGTATGGGACATTAGGAAACGGCCTGCCTCCTCCCTTTTTTAACCACTTAAAACATTCCCAGGAAGGTTTTTTTCCACTCCAACTGCCTTCCCATTATGCTCTGCAGCCTGCCAAGCTGGCCAGAACTCAGCAGGTAGTCCACATGGTCTGCGTGTCTGTGTGAGAAAGCTCCCCTGATGTGGACAAGATGTGGGTTGTAAAATGAAGTCAACATCTTGTCCACAAGTGTGCAAAAATACAGTATATCCTCAAGCACCACGCCATAAAGAATCTGTAGTTAACTATGGCTCTATTGTCATAAATGTGACTCAGAGATCAAAACTTCTCCATCTTGGGAAGAAAATCTATAGCCAGAATACCTATTTTTCTTTGTACTTTTCCCTAAAATACAACATCATAATATTCATATGTTATTGTTTTTAGTAAACTGGAGAGTTCCAAAGGAGGGTTGGGGAGAGATTTTACTGTAGATTTTTTTCCAAATTTAGAAGCAGTTCTTCTGGTTTTTTGGAGCTTACATGTCAATCAGTTCGTCTCAGCCCTCAGAGGATCATTTTGGGAAAATATTGTTAGTAGCTATTAGTCAGCTAATGATTATTTCATGTCTTTGACTTCTCTGTCGGAATTCAAAGTTAGGCTGCACTGCATGTCTCTTAAGCCGTGGGTTGGATGGTACTCACCACTGACTGGAGAGCATTCTAGCGAGCATTTGCTCTTCTTTGACACTCTGTCGGAGCATTTGGGGCCACGTGTAAAGACAAATCGTAGGAGTGAGGATTTGAGTATGTTTACTGAAAGAAAAAAGTGAAATTTCAAATTTTGACCTGTTTGAAGGGGACATTTAATTGCTTTGCTATATTTACACTTGCCTCAAATTAGATTCAGTTTTGTATGTATTTCTCTCCCCCGTTGGACTGTAAACTCCTTGAGGTGAGAAACTCGGGTTTGTTTTAATACCTAACCTGTGATTACCCCAAGTGCCAGCCCCAAGCAGGGACTCAGTCGATGTTTGTGGAATCAAATCGAGTCCATAGTTCCTGGAGCAGAAGCTATAGCCAAGGACAAGCAGACGAGAAAGGACCGTGACGACTTTTCCTTTAGTATGTTACTGAGGAGCTTTGTGATGAAGTTTTCCATTGTAGCTCTTCCATCGGAGGATCTTCTTTGGAATTATAGCAGAAACTTTGTAGACAGCTGCCACCACCCAGTCCAAAATAAGGTGTCATGTGAAAGAAAGAAGGTAGAGTTTCAAGGGATGGAGATGGTGTTTTTGGAAAGGTGATTATTTGGTCTCAGTTCTGCTTCTGTGTTCCTGCTTTTTACCAAACTGAAATGGAAGCGTGGACTCCGCTTGGCTCATGCGTGCCTCGGGCTTTTCTGCGCCTGTGAATCCACTTGTGGGCCCTGTTACCCGCAGGACTGGGAGGAGCTCTTTGTTAGCACATGGGAGCAATACCAGGACCGGCCCAGTGACTTTCGAGTATGTGAGAAGTCTTTGAATAGCATAGCCACAGAATGCTAAACCAATCAGAAAAGGCAACTTCTACTTCATGCACTTCCCATTTACAGGCAGCTCCTAACTTACTAATGGGTTGGATTCCAGACATCCATTTATAAATCAGTTGGTTGGAAAATAGTGCACTTTCCAAAGCAACAGCGTTCTACACAGTGGCCAGAGCCCCCGCTTAACCCCTAAAGCTCATTTCACTGTAATGGGGCCGGGATCCTGAACATGTGTGATAAACAAATGAAGGGAAAAATGCCATCGTGAGGGGTAACTGGGGACTTGAATTTCAGTAGTTGATTACTTATGTTGAATTTTATTGATGGTCTAAAAACATGTTAGAGAAGATAGGGAAGTAAATGGAAATGTTTGTGGAGATTTATAATCTAGGAATACTAAGAAAAGGAAAAGGAGAGATTCTAAATAGTCCAATTCGGAAGCAAGAGGAAAGGCATAAAAAAGGATATAAGTCTAATCATTAAAAATAAGACTCTCCCCAGAGAAGTTATCTGAGCTGAGATCAATATGAGACAAAACAGGGAAGTTTTTGAATCATCTCCTGGTGATAAGTGAATACTAGTAAAGGTATTTCTTCCTAAGATTTCAAAGGCCCCCACAGTATTCGTTTATTCAGATCAGAATGGGTGTGGGAGTTTTTGAAGGTTTCTAAGTGTGAAGAGCATAGTATTATGAACTTAGAAAAAATAATTCTACCAAATGATTGGATGTTTACCTCTTTTTTTGATTGATATTCACTTTAGAATTTTTTACATTTGTAGAAGGATGAGTGGCTTAATGGATTTTGGAGTTAGACAGGCCCAGATTTGAATCCCAGATTACTATATAGGACCTAGATCATTGTTGGATGTCTTGACATCTCTAGCCCCCTTTCCCTTATTGGAGCATAGAAGTAATAATAGCTGCATCACTGGGTTGTTAAGAGTGTCCGTCCTGGTAACATGCCCAGTGAATGAAAGTAATCATTGCCAGATCTTATAGATCAGAGTTCCACATCTCTGACTCAGCCTGTTCTTATTTATACAGAATATTAAAAATATCAGCATAACAAAAAGTAAAAAAAAAAATAATGTAGGTTAGTATGTAAACTCCAAAGCTAGAAGAAAAGAATCGTTTTTCTCAGTAGCCTCCCAGATCACCACCCAATGGTGCTAAATTCATCAGCTATAAGGTTTACAGGAGAGCGATGCTGGAATCTTGTTAAATATATCATCCCCAAGTTCATTGTGACATCTTGAAAGACTTCGTTTTTCATCTTTGGTCATAATTTAGTTCTAGCTATAGTTATTTAAAGAAAAGATGAGTTTGCAGTAAATGGATACACATTAAAATGGTTTGGGATAAACCATGTGTGGCTGAAACCTTCACTTTTAGTCTTCTTTTATTAAAAAAAAAAGTCTAATTCAAATTGGGAATCTTAAATTTCATTTAGCGTTTCAGGTTGATTTCAGAGATGAGGAAGACCATAACCTGTGCCACTTGCCACCTGCATTTATAGAAGATCGTGTCTGATTTTACGTAGCAAGACTTGTCATCAGGTACTGCATTATGATGGCTTATCAAGCACAGTATTTTTCTCAGCTCTGACTCGCCATAGACATAAGACTATGCTACTTCAAACAGCATTGTAACTATCCGTGCACTGACGCAACCCACACGTCATTTTATCCAGGGTGGTAGTCACCTAAGGCACTTTCCCCAGCTGTTCTCAAACATCAGAAAAAACCATCATTTCTTTTCTCATGAAGAAAAGTTTGATCTTCCCTTTTTCTTTAAATATATGTCAACCAACAGAATTATCAAAAATGAACATATGTATGTTGTACTGCCATTTTTGTATCACTGCAGATGTGCCCTTTTTAATTAACGTCACTGTGGCCACCTGCAGCATGTCCCTCTTGGGAGGAAGGGAGGACAGGCAGCGTGTGCCAGAGGCCACCCAGGAGGACACATGGGAGGCTCGCAGTAACATTTTCTCATCTTGTTCTTATTTGTAGCCATTTCTTTATTCTTTTCATGTAAGATGCCCTTTAGTATTATAATGCCTTTATACTGATCAAACAGTAATTCGGATGGCCCGGCCATATGAATACTCAGTGGTTGAGTGTCAACCTATGAACCAGGAGATTACGGTTCAATTCTGGTCAGGACACATGCCCAGGTTGTGGGCTCAATGCCCAGTAAACGGTGTGCAGGAGGCAGCCAGTCAATGATTCTCTCTCCTCATTAATGTTTCTATCTCTCTCACTCTCCCTTCCTTTCTGAAATCAATAAAAACACTTTTTAAAGTAATACATACGTTCACTATAGAAAATAATGAAAAAAGCAACTAGAAGGAACATTTTCTATAACCTCATCACCCAGAGATTGATGGTAGGTTTCCAAAAAGGGTGTAGAATTTTGGTGTACATCTTTACAGGCTTTTAAAAAATATACAGTATATGATTTTTAAAAAATTTCTATTACACTGTCTCATGAATAATAATAATGCTGCCATTTATTGAATATTGGATTTGATGTACACTTTGCTAACAGCTTTATATGCCTGATCTCATTTAATTCTTAACAGTATCCCTCTGGTGTGCAGGTATCACAAACCTCAAAAACTAATACCCAAGAGGTTAAAATCATTTGCCCAAGATCACACAGCTCGCACCCGAACTCACTCTTAGGCCCTGTACTCTCCTCCCTGCAAACCTTTGCTTGTAGTCAAGGAGCTGGAGTTTGAGCTAAGGAACTTCCGTGGTTAATATACTGTGTAGTGATCGGCAGCGCACCCTGCAGTGAGCGTCTTCATTGAAGTCTGCAGAATCACCCTCCCCTCCTGCTGTCTGCGGCTGCTGGCGAGGCTCCTGGCCGGCCAGCTGCCACTTCCGCCCCTCCCCCTGCTGGCCAGAGCACACAATATGCTGGGCATCCCACAGGCCACCGGGCAATGCCTGGCTGCCCACTGGAGCCACCTGACCCTAAATCACAGGGCAATATTTTAACCACTAAGTAAATCATAAAGCAGAATGTAGTGGCTCCTCCAATGGAGTTGGCTCCTAGAAGACTGCTTTATTATAGGTTTTGAAGAAGAGATCGGAGGGAGGAGTTTTAAGAAAACTGAGCTGCCGGTTTAAACCGAATCTGGAGCACCCCACTCCCTGCCCATGCTTAGACTCAGAGCCCCAGGGGCACACTGGCCCTGTCCTGGTGCTGCTGACTGCCATGTGCTCCGTCTGTTCAGAGGCCATGCATGACTCAAGGATGGTTAAGGCAGAGAGTTGCACAGTACGGGGGAGAGGGCTAGCAAAGATCGAAGGAAAGAATGAGTGGATGTCAGAGCATACCAAATTAGACCTTAGCAAAAGCAAGCTTTTAACAATCGTGTTTTCTTCTGTGTTAGAAGGCAAATCTAAAATCAACTGCGACGTTCTTTAGTGATAGTTATAAAAGCCCTTGCCTGCAACTGGCTTTCCACTGGGAAAGCTAATAAAAATTTGTTAATGCATTGTGATTCAACATGACTATGAAAGTTAAGAATAATAAAGCAGAACCTAAATAAAGAGCTCTTAACTGTGTTTCTATCTGCATTAGGCTTAAGCAGCCCTGGCAATTACACGTTTTTACTTTTCATTGTTCAACAGTTTCAAATGTACCAGAAAATGCTGGCCAAAGACTTGCCTAACTGAAACCAGATAGGTCCAGACTCCCAAAAGCTATGAGAAGAAAATAAATCCCTCCGTTCAAAATAATCTGAACATTTTAAGTGTAGCAGTTACATACCATCTGACACAGTTTGGTGCAAGTCTGTGTTACTTTTCAATAAATATATGACTAAGTATACACAAGTGAACTGTTCAGATAATACGTAAACATGTTGACATGAAGTTATATGACCTCATGTTGCATGTGGGCCTTGTAGATCCAATTATTATTTCATTTTATCAATAGCATGTAACATGAGAAGTTTTCATTGTAGGGCCCCTGAAAATTGATTCTGGGAAGAAACTCTTGCTTCCAGAATTGGTTCTGACATTCTTATAGAATACTCATTAGCATTAGGGATGATTTAAAAGGTGCTGAGGACCTCTTACTTAAATAGAGTTCCCAAACTCACTGCTGTGAATTGTTTCTTTTTGTAACCTCTCTGTATAGTTCTTTTTTTTTTTCTTTTAAATACAGATAGTCTTGTGAGAGTGTTATTCTTACAAGAAGTATGGATTGATGACTCTACCATACGTGGTCCCTACCCCTCAGCAGGCTTATAGTTTAGTTGGGGATTAAGGGGAAAGGGCATTAAAATTTCACTACTTGTAGAAGGCAACATGTGGTACTATGATAATAAAACTACTGTAATACATTTGTTGAGCACATATTGGTATGTATAGATGTGTGTGTGTGTGTGAGTGTGTGTGTGTGTGTGTGCACATGCCAGACACTGTTTCAAGCACTTTATATCACTTATTGCTTACAGCAATCCTATTACTCCCAAGACACTAAGGCACAGAGATGTTGAGAAACTTGGCCATGGTCACACAGGGAGTAGGTCAGGCTGGGATTTGGGACACACAGCATGATTCCGGAGCTCATGCACCGTTTACTGTGTCTCTAAAGGACCCTCCTAATAATGGGGGTTCGTCATTCATTTCCATACTAAAGAGTAGAAATAGACGCTCCGGGGAGAGCACCGGGATAGGGACTCCATGAGGGATTCTCGACAGGAGAGGGTTGTGGCTGCCGTCTCGGGGAACCTTGGGGAACTTGGGGAGCAACCTCAGCTACTCATCACAGACCCCACACTTGGGAGTAGCGTGGGTGTCAGACTCCCCGTTTCTCCCTTCCCCTGCCTCCCTCAACTTCTAGGAGACCCAGGCATTATCTGATTCAGTTCACAGAAAAATCCACCCAAGTCGTTGACCTGGCAACACCATGAACATGTCAGAGACGACCAAGTGTCTGCCTAGAATAAAGATTATCTGCATCGAGGGGACCTCTGTTGAGTTCACCCAGACATAGGAGAGGCTACCATGATCTTTTTAAAATATATCTTTACTGATTTCAGAGAGGAAAGGAGAGGGATAGAGAGTTAGAAACATGGATGATCAGAGAGAAACATCGATCAGCTGCCTCCTGCACACCCCCTCCTGGGGATGTGCCCACAACCAAGGTACATGCCCTTGACTGGAATCGAACCTGGGATCCTTCAGTCTGCAGGCCGACGCTCTATCCACTGAGCCAAACTGGTCAGGGCATGGCTACCATGATTTTTAAGGACTCCTCTGATGGGCATATCTCTCTCTCTCTCTCTCTCTCTCTCTCTCTCTCTCTCTCTCTCTCTCCAGAGTGTGTACATCCAAATGACTGTTGTCCCCTAAAGTCCTAAAGTGTCACACTGGGTGAGGTTTGAAGGTCCATTTCAGTGAGTCTCCTATTGCTCACACCACCTTGCACTGCCTTTCAGAACGGCCTCCAGAGGCCATTTCCAAGCCTAAGAGATTCACGCTCCCCACCAGCCTCCCTGGTTTGCGCTGGTGAGTTCGCCGTGTGAGTTTTCCTCTTTGAGGTCTTGGAGGCTGAATCCTTCGCCTTTTTCTCCAAACGTGATGACAAATGGCCTTTGGCGCCTCCATGATAGTGAGTTTTCACCCTCAGTGATAGCCCCAGTGTTTTCTAAAGTTGTTTTCAAGAGGAAGTCTAAAATATTTGAGTAATGAAATGACAGCACCGTGGAGAGGTGCCCGTGGCCCCCTGAGGTGGCAGCGGTGAGGAGGGGAGCCCTCCTTTTTAGTTGTGTCCTGGCATTTGTCTTAAACTCAGTCTGGTCGCTTTCTAGTTAGCCCTGCTGTGTCTGTAAAGCGCTGTGTCCGTGGTGGCTGGTGGAGTTTGTGTCCAGAGTGATTCTGGGATCATGTTTACCTAGAGCTGAGCTTGTCCCTGTCTTAGCAGAAGGCAGGTTAAAACTGCAGGTTTGCCGGGAGGATGCACATGGCTCCATGAAAGTGAGAAGACACTTAAAAAAAAAAATAATATATATATATATATATATATATATTTGATTTCAGAGAGGAAGGAAGAGGGGGAGAGAGAGAGAGAGAGAAACGTCAATGATGAGAGGGAATCATTGATCGTCTGCCTTCTGCACGCCCCCTATTGGGGATCAAGCCCACAACCCAGGCATACACCCTTGACCGGAATTGAACCTGGGACCCTTCAGTCCGCAGGCCGATGCTCTATCCACTGAGCCAGACCAGCTAGGGCGAGAAGACACTTTGGATGGCACCTGTTTTCCTTGGTACTATGACAGCAAGTGGAAATAACATTTACCACCTTCTTGCCTCTTTCCATTGCCAGATGACATAGTTGTCTACATAATCATTGAAAATATGACCTCTCTGGCTTCTCCAAAGGAAAAGCTAGTTCATTCTGTTCTCATTCTCTTACCTATTGCGAGAGATTTAAAAATCTTTATGCTTTATAGTGAAAAAGCCGTAAAACGTTTCGTTTCGGAATGCCGAATTGTCAGGCCGCTGTGACTGCGAGCAGAGGGCGGGCAGAGTGACTCAGGCCCGTAAAGGCTAAGAAACAGCTACCGGGACGGACCGTGGGCGTGACCAGAACAGCCCAGCCCTCCGCTCCCATCCCACAAGAACGAGGTGAAGTAGGCACTTCTTGTGCCCAGGAATGACGCCCAGCACAATGTGTGGGTGAATTTAAGTGGCACTTTGGACCCAAACCAATTCATTTCATCCTGTTTCTCCCGTGGACCCCAGTGAGCCCATCCCGCCCAGATGTGTTGCATTTGCATCTCCTTCCCTCAGTCTCCTGGTGTTCAAAATTCGACCTAGAGCTTTCTCGGGTTTAGGGTCAGCCACTACATCATGCCAGTGCGGAGTCCATTTCCTTCCCCGTGCTGAGATATGCAGTACCTTCGGCTTAATCCTCATCACCTGTCCCCTCCCGGTGGGCCCAGTCTGCGTGCAGGCCAGGCTTTGGTGGGCCTGGGCATGGGGGCTGCGGGGAGAAGGGGCGCCAGGAATGGCTGTAGATGTTGGCGGCACCAGGCCCACACCTGCTGAGAAGCATGTAGTTCCCAGGGCCACAGCCTCCCGGTGGGAGATGAGCCCAGGGAAGGAGGCTGAGGCCGGCAGCCGATGCCAGGCGGGTAGAGTGGTGTCTGACCCTGGGCTCTGTGAGGCTGGGACGGGGTGTGGAAAGCATCCCACAGGCGCCAGCAACTGCTCTAGTCAACAGTTCTTGCTGAGAGCACTTGTTTCTGAACTCTGACAGAGCTGGAGACGCACCGTTTGATTTGGGGTTTTCGTTTGGAAGGGCTGTTTTCCTGGAACCCAAACTTTATGGACATCACGTTACGAACCTGCTGGTTTTGTCTACACCGCTGAGTAGAGGAGATGAGGGAAACCTCCAACACTCAATGCGTGTCCTTGGGGAAAGCAGCCGTCGGCTGTATTAAATGACCGTAGGACATACTGCACGGTTGGTCAGTCAGACTGTCGCCAGAGTCCCCTGGGAACCCCGGAGACTCTTCTAGAGATTTGCAGAAAACAGCAGCCTTGGTCCTTGTCCGAGACCACTGCCTCCCTTAACTCCCTGCAGGTCTTTCGAAAGACCCCGTTAACTGGTTAAAAGTCCTGAGGAAAGAAACTGTATCATATGTAATATCAGCTGCTGTTTCATCAGCATATCATCTTCCTAGGATTCCGCTTGTCCTGGCTTCC
Organism: Myotis daubentonii; assembly: GCF_963259705.1. NCBI lineage: Eukaryota > Metazoa > Chordata > Mammalia > Chiroptera > Vespertilionidae > Myotis > Myotis daubentonii. The sequence goes on along the minus strand of NC_081849.1, from coordinate 65,100,870 downwards.
AGGCGGCTGGAGGCCAGGCTCTTTTCCTGTCTGGGAGAGAGCCTTGGAGGGGACAGCCCCGGCCCCTTTGAGTCGTTACAAGCATGTATCTCTGGGTTCTCTTGACACAAATTAAACTCAGTAAAAAGGAAATATTTTGGCCAAATACTTCCTCTTTTAAATTAATACTCCCTTGACTACTATTATGAAAAAATAAAATCGCCCACTATAAAAAGCTGTTAGTACTTTTGCCGACTTGAAAATATGATGAAAAAATTTCCCATTAAAAGTTGTTGGTTATTTTGCTGACTTTAGGAATATTTTATAACCAGCATAAAATGTGGTTTGAGAAATACCGCCCAAATGAAAACAAAATCATGCTTTATTTCGTTCCGTCTTCAGCATGCTTCCTCACCTTTCTTTACATATAGCTTTCTGTCAGTATGTTTTCCATTCGCTCCATCCAAAAAAGCTGAAAACACAATATAAAACGCCCTGTGAAAATTCACACTAACATCCCTGAAACACTGGAGAAAGTCCCTGAGTTTTGTTAGGCATGCACTTCATTCATTAGGATGAAAACTTGGCTGAGAAGTAAGTCATGGCGCTTGGCCACAGAGCTCACGTCCAGTTTCTCCTTCCCAGGTTCCTGGCTCGAAAGCCCACATGTGCAAGGAATCGGAGTTTCTAAGCCAGCTATTCCGAGCCCCATGTGCCTCATGGATAATCTTAAGAATCGCTGTGATGACAGTGATTGCAATACTGTCCCAGGCACTCTGCAGTGTGTTATACGTGCGCTACGTTCCCAGGGGCCTGTAGAAACTTTTCCATCGAGGCAGCGTGCCTTAAGTGAGTTGTCAAACGTGTTATGTTTTCAGTGAGTCTTTAGGCAGAATCAGTGTCAGCCTGCCCTTGTGACAAACACCTTTCCCATGAGATGTGATGAGTGCAGTTTGTGACTCCCCCTGTACTGCCACTCCGAGAGGCACTGGGCTGGTAAGCGCCTACAAAACTTCCGGCCTGCAGAGGGCTCCATAAGACCGTGTTTTCCTAGAAAAAGCAAGCTGTGCAGGCTGAAGGGGGAAGGGGCAGCCCAGAGGCCTTTCAATGCCGCAGCAGCCGGGCTGCTTGCAGTCTGGTAAACAGAGCAGGAATTGTGGGCCAGGTCCTTTTCCTTGGGTTTTGGACCAAGCCTGAGATCGGATGACTGTCCGGACTCGTTTACTGGCCTACAGCTAGTTCACACCGCGGTGGGAGGCCACCGAAAAGGCATTTCATTATGGAAACCGAAACTGGTACCTTGTGCCTGCTGGTTAGTAGTCGTCCGATTTTCCCCCCGTTTCAAGTAATTTATAAAGCGTGTACACACATACATAGAAAGCTTTAAATGCTGATATTCCATAAAAAGAGGAAATAAAATATATTTCTGTGCATGAAGACTTAATTAAGTGGCATGATTTCATGTCACAAATTTAAAACGGGCTGGGGACACTTGCCAACGTTACTGCAGCTGTGTTTTACATTAGGAGATTAATTAAAGCGGCCATTTCTCCTTTTTTTCCACTTACAGGTATTTAGACCACTCTGTATTAAACCATATATTTCCCCTCCCATCATTATATTATGGGAATCTACCTTAGCAGGCTGTATCTTTTTTTGTTATTGGTAGAAGAATTGGGGGCAGGGGGACATTAATGAAAAATGTGTCCTGTGATACTGAGGCACTTCCCGTGGACTGCAAGAGAGCGGGTAGCTTCGTGTTTATACATGCGCCCCCTCCCTTTTTCCTATCTTAGCAGAATTTCATTTTAGCTCAGAATAGGTTTGAGGTGTTTGGGGGTGGGGGGGAGAAGCAGAGGAAAGCAGAAAAGTATTTGACATGCCATGTGACACATCATCATTCAGACATAGCTGTTATGTGAGAGGTTCTTTTCGAAACAGACCTGCTTATATATTCAGCTATGGAATGTGCTAACCCTAAAGCAAATTAAAACACACCCAAGTGGGTAGTTGATATGCCGTTTGCCATTCAAATAAATAGTTGCCCCGGTTTTATAGATCAGAACTAAATCATTACTCCCTCGAGATATCAGGAACAAATCGATCACTCCGCACTTGGTTCCTGCCGTTATTTATGTCAACAACGGTAATAAAATTATTACTTGATGAAGTTTTAATGATGTAAGTGATTTTGCTCCCCACAAGGCATCAGTTGCCAAATGAGGCTGAAGTTTTTTAAACACTAATACTCGGTATAAGAAAACATGACCATAATGTCTTCACTCTTGGTTATAATTTACAATCCTGCAGACAAGTCTTAGGTCAGGGCCAGGGGTTTTTGGTGAGGAGGTGCTCACTTCCCCTAAGGCAGCGATTTTCAACCTGTGGGTCGCGACCCCTTTGGCGGTCGAATGACCCTTTCACAGGGGTCGCCTAAGACCATCCTGCATATCAGATATTTACATGACGATTCATAACAGTAGCAACATTACAGTTATGAAGTAGCAACGAAAATAATTTTATGCTTGGGGTCACAACATGAGGAACTGTATTTAAAGGGCCAGAAGGTTGAGAACCACTGCCCTAAGGCATTCGCACCTGAGATGCATCCACTTGCTTGGCTTTTTTAGGGCGGCATCAAGGAGGACTGTAAGGGGCAGGCAACTACACAAAGGCACAGAAAGTAAGCTCGATGTTGGAAACAAGGAGTACGTTTTCCTCGACTGGTATATGCAATGCCATTAGTGGTCTTTAGAGTTAGAGCCTGTTTCCAGCATATAGCTCTCCAACTGATGAGCTACTTTTAGTTATTTAATAAAAACATGGGTAAGATCGGAGCACTGGCAGCCCTGGCCCTCCTGAGCTCTGTGGAGTCCGAGTCCTCCTGAGTGCTCCCGTAGACAGTCAGCACGAAGGTGAGCCCTCTCCTTCCTCGTGTAACCCTAGGCCACCCCTCTTTTCTGAGACTTCACCCAAACCTGTGTGTGCTTTCAGCAAAGTTGGTGTTACTTCAGCTGTTATCATGGGATGTGCCCTCATACTTGCTCTGTCTAGTGCTGGTAGTTGTTTTGGACAGCAAAATAGGCAGCCACAGTACTTTAGGGCACTGTTGACATCTTTGCATCTAAGCTCAGGGGTTCTCACGCCAACGGCATCTTCATCACCTGGGAACTTGGAAGAAATGCAGATTCTTAGATGAGCCCAACCTACTAAATACCTTTACCTTTAAAAAATGAAATGAAAGGGTTTTAAAAAAATCTCATCACAGGTTTGAGCATGAATGACTAAAGATCTTTATTTCGTATTGGTTTATCCCTGCAAACTTTCCCATTTCAGTTTCTAGCTAGTCACAGCTTGAAGCAAGGTCCAAAATATTTCTCTCTCCTGAGAGCGCCAAAGTTGTAATTCTGTGAAGTATAATTGGATAGCCCATCTCATAGGATAGTGCACCCACCCATGTTGAATATTTAAAGTGGCCCATGACCCGGGTCTGTGTGTATTATTATGACCATCTGCTTTTAAGGCCTATGACACTCTGCATGCTTGAAAGCAAGCGTCTAAGGCAGGGGGCAGGGCCAGGCGAGTTCACGTAGTCCCCGATTCCGATGACTGAGATTCATGAAACTCGAAACATGCTTGAGCATTCCTTTTCAACAATTAATGCCATTGCCCGTTTGTAAGCAAAAATTTAATGTGAGCTTAGCACATTTCACTTTAAATCCCACTAGTTTAATTTCTCCCCCTAAATTATCACCACTGTTTTCCACTCCCTAGTCCATTTGGAGAAGATGTCATGAACAGGCCAATATAGAGTCCAGTTGTTCAGAGAAATGGAAATTTCCAGAGGTGCTAAAAACTACAGTAATTAATGAAGCAACCCTGTGGCTGCTTGCAGCTCTGCTCTTAAATTTTGAATATAACTCTGTGCAGGCAAAATACACTCCATAACTATAAATAATAAATGGAAAAATTCAAATACTGTAAAATATTGACTGTGCCCTTCTTCAGCTAGATTCTATCTGTAAGCTGCTGACTTCCTTCCTTTTCACAAGAGGACGTGATCTCTGATCTCCAAAACTGTGACCTAATCAGCAAAGCGATATTAATATATACGGCCCATCATAAAATCATCACGTACTGAGCCTTATAAGTTTCTTATAGTTGGAATTGGCGTCCACACAAGATAAATGTTGGCTGGAGTGATGATGAAAATGTAATGTCCAGGGCTTGGGGATTATTAGTATTTTTTTAAAAGAGGGTATATTGCCCAGCCGGTGTGGCTCAATGGTTGAGCATCAACGTATGGGTCAGGAGGTCACAGCTCTATTCCCGTCAGGGCTCCATCCGCAGTGCAGGAGGCAATTGATCAAGGATTCTCTCTCATCATTGATATTTCTATCTCTCTCTCCCTCTCCCTTCCTCTCTGAAATCGATAACAAATATTTTTTAAAGGGGGGAGGGGTATTTGGGCTAAAAGAAACAAAGAGTATAAATGTGGTACAAAAATTTTATATATTTCTATTAGTCAGGATGGGCTTGATTATACTGCTTTAACAAGTAACCTCCAGATCTCGGTGACTTAGCAAAAGCTTGTTTTTTGCTTATTGGGGGTGCTCTGCTCATTTTAGTGACACAGGCACCTAGTCTGAGGAAGGCTTCATCTTGGTTCACATTCTAGAATCACTACAGCAAGACAAAATGTCGCTGTGCATCGTTGCCACGCATATGTCACTGGCCAAACCGAGTCATGTGGCCACGCCCTATTGTGTGACCAGACACTGGAGAGCCAGAGACTCGTAGGGACAGCATCAGTGACTGACCCAACCTGTAGCAGGAATACACCGGTTGGCGTACTCAGTAAATAAAGCTTGGTTTCAGCTTCCAGCTAGAAAACTGGGAATACAAGTTGCTCGTCTCCTTCAAGCTCTCCGCTTGCAAACACCCTAACCAGTGTTTCAACAGACACCATCCGTGCTATAAAGATCTTGCTGGTTTCCACCCAAAAGTCTCCCTCCCCTTTTCATTTGCTGGAAGGGCCCTAAGTTTGTTCAGCTCATAAATCTTGAATAGTCCAAGCTCCATGGTTCTCAGACCAACAGCATTAGTAACACCTGAGATCTCGCTAGAAATGCAGATTCTTAGGTTTCACCCCAGACCTGAATCAGCTAAGGGTGGAAATCCATTCTCCTTGCCACTGATTGATGTAAAGTTAATAATGTGATGCAGATCTAGCAATAAAGCATGAGGGGAAACATGCTTGTTTTCAGGGGAAAGGAAGGCATTTTGGGAAATGTCCCTTTTTTTTAGCCTGTGGCCCCATGAAAAGCTGTGATAATGGGAGATGCTTCGGCCTTTTTGTAACCAGGAGATGAGCATCCAACATGCAAGGGATGATCGAAGAGCAAGATAGATGGAGTCAAGTCCTGGGTGCTGCTGAGCTCACTAACCATCCTGAAATTACCTCTGCCCAACACTTTCATAGATCACACCTACTGTGTTAATGAGATTACTTGCAGCAAAAAGCATCCAGGCTGTAGTTCCGCTCTCTCCCCCAGCAGTGAGTGTTCTCCATGCTTTGCCACAGTTCCCAGGAGGCGGCTTCTTCTTTGGGGAGCAGACAGGCCTGAAACCCTGCCCCCCGCTAGTTTGTTCTACTCTAAGACCCCTTTGGGTGTGCAGTAGCCCTTTCCACTAGCTCATGGCTTCTCCAGTTCTACACAGCTCACATACCAAAGCTCCACTTTTGCACTCCAGTCAGCTCAGTGTCAGGGACAGCTCCAGATTCGGGAAAGGATGTGAAACAAGCTCAGGTTCGTTGTCCGCTCCTGAGCATCGATGGATAGGTCTGTGCTCACACCCTGCATAGCCAGGCCTTCCTTAGAACAGAACATGTCAACTAAGTCACTTATGAAACCCAGGAAAATGACACATTAGCTCATAAACTAGCCCCTCTGCGGATGGATCTATACATGTTCCGTGGGGCAGATGAGCCTTGAAGGACAACTTAAGGCCATTCAAAAACCATCACAGGATCTTTTTTTTTTATCCTCACATGAGAATATGTGGGTGTGTGTTCTTTAAAATTAATTTTAGAGTGAGGAAAGGAGAGAGAGAGAGAGAGAGAGAGAGAGAGAGAGAGAGAGAGAGAGAAACATCGATAGGTGGCCTCCCATACACACCCCAACCGGGGATCAAACCCACAACCTAGTATGTGGTATGTGCCCTGATTGAACCCACAGCCTTTTGGTGTACGGGACGATGCTTCAACCAAATGAGCCACTCAACCAGGGCATCATGGGATCTTTTAAAAGAAGGCATGTAGCAAAGCAAGAGGCCTTCTATGTCCAACTTAATACAAGAAAAAACCTTCCCAAAGTGAATCCACTTCTTCCTATCCAAGTAGTTAAAGTGACATTCTCACAGTCAGCACATCCTACAAACGCCATCTAACATTGTGGCTCTTTACTTTATGTCTGCTCATGCACAACTCCCACATGGAGGAATCTGATTCTTACAATCCCTTGCCAACCAAAATCTTTTCAGTACAGTTTTTTAAAATATATTTTTATTGATTTCAGAGAGGAAGGGGCGGGAGAGCGAGATAGAAACATCAATGATGAGAGAGAATCATTGATCTGCTGCCTCTTGCACGCCCCACACTGGGGATCGAGCCCACAACCCAGGCATGTGCCCTGACCGGGGATCGAACCATGACTTCCTGGTTCACAGGATGCTCAACCACTGAGCCACACCCGCCTGGCCTTTTAGTACATTTTAAAGCTTCATCTCTTCCCTTCCCCAGTTGAGAATCATTGATCTCCTTGTTGCTCCTGTGTTTGTTGAGATATTGATTTTTCTACCTAGTTCAGGTTCTCTAAATTGGGTGGAGGCTTATTTGGCTATTCTCAGAAAGTAAGACCATCTGACACATAGTAGGCATCTAATAAACATTTGCTGAATAAGTGTTGCTGAAATTTTGTATTTCTAGGCCAAGGAGCAGGAAATTCAAGTGCTTAGGAATGTCAGACAAATGATTTCAGTGAGTGGAGCTGGCAGGGTGCTAGAAATATAGCGAGTGAATTTGAAAGCCCACATGGCTCTTGTGTGGGAATCAGGTTCTCTACTTGCAGCTCATCGTTGCTGTGGAAGAACATGGGCCCAGTGATGCCAGGTTTCCAACGAGACCTGGGAGTCTGGGTTGCCATGGGAAATCCTGTTTTTTAATCTTAGGTCAGCATTCTTTAAGGCCATCAATTTGTGCTCTTTGGCTCAGATCCCAATGCAACTACTAAAAATTTTTAATTGAATCTTAACTCTCCTAGAGAGAGGTGTTACACATTACCCTATGATTACATTGTGAATATCCTTCCCATGAAGGTAACAGGCAAGAAATCTTTCGTGAAATCATTTATATCAAAAATGTCATTAATGATTTGGAGCTATACAAACCCAGGATGTTCTTAATGTCTCTTAGCATGAAATGAAGCCCTTCTTTGAAATATGTAGATACATAAGGAAATGTCTGACAAGAACTTGAAATGTCCCCAAAATATATACTACTTGAAGCTCTAATTACTTTCCTAATTCTCCTGAAAGTTAGTAATTCCCAGAAATGTTTCAGGCTTTACTAAATAAAGTATGTATGCGCTGGCCCATGCCATTGCCTGAAGGGCCTGTGAGAGGGCGAGCTTGTCTTCTAAGTGAAGAAGAATTATAGTAGATAAGCAAATGGAATACGTGCGTGAATGAGCAGCATAAGCCTATAGTATAAGGTACAGTCACTCCTCATTACTTGTGGGCTCAGAATTTGTGAATTCACCATTTCACTAAATGTCTTTGCAAACCCAGTACTTGCTACCACGGTGGTTCAGTATTCACTGATTCTGTGTTTGCAGCAAGTTTATGGAACATAACTACTGTGAATAACTGAAGAATCCAATGCAACCCTACTTATAGGAGGGGAGGAAATTCCATTAGTCTCCTTTACATTTAATGGGTTGAGTGTGGTTTTTTCCCTGAACCATCACTAAATTGTTTTATTTGAGACTTAGGCTACTGACCACCTATTAGATGTGACTAATGTCCTCATGGCATTTTATTACAAACTTCTTTTAGAAAGAGTCCAAGAATGACCAAATCAATAACAGAGAATTCCAATTCACCAGCATGCAGAAGCTCTAGTCAGCTCCTCCCCCACTTCCTCACTCAGCGAGACATATATGAACTCTTTTAAGGAACATGTGAGGCACAAATAGTTCTAAAAACGTGAACTGAAATGTCAGTTGAATTCCACATTGTTTTATGATCAGATCTTCTCTTGCAAGAACCCTGGTATTCACTAGATAATATTTCCCTGTTCTCTTGAATAATCCATAAATCAAGTCCATCATGTTTCAAATTTAATAGCTGCCTTATTAACCAAAATTGAGTATTAATAATAAAGCCAACATATTTACGGCCTTTTCAGTGGGGTGATTTTCATTATTCATTACTCAATTACTTTTGCAGCAAAAAGAAATGAGTTATGATTTGTTTAGGGTGAGCATGTTATTAAATTAATAGCTTATTTCAAATGTTTTTAACCTAAATGTTGTAGTTGAAAAACATTAGTAAGACTTTGCACCTTACCTTACCCAGAATAATGAACCTATTCTAATCAAAACATTTAAACTCCCTCCATTTTTAATGACTCTACAATAATATCGTATTGTTAGATGATACCTAGAATATGAAATTTTTTTAAAAGTTGTAGTGATCACATTATGCACCTCAATTAATTAGGCAATAAGCCATGAAAGATCTATTGTTACCAGTGGGTGAAAACTAGCTTGCTATTTAATGACCCAAGCAGAAGCCAGGCTGAGCTAAGCTGAAAGAAGGCACTCGTTAACCACAGGAAGGATGAATTTTGAGAATTATAATTACCATATTAAATGGAATCGGGTGGTTTATTACAGTGCCCTTTTGAAATGTAGCATTATAGAGAGTTTCTGCCCTCAGCAAGGCAGGAAGCTTGGTATCCTCCCCTGTTTATTTTATAATTACTCAATAAAATCCAGACAAAATTAGTTGTTACCAGTAATTAATGACCAGTTTAATAAAAAATAAAAACAAGAGGGAGACTAGCAGATGGTAATTATTTTTTTAATAGGGCCTGCTCAGAGGGATCATCTTGAGAGTAAACTCTCACCAGGAATGTGTAGCTGAAATGGCTGGCTGTTGCCATCTTACTGGTTACTGGCACTGCATCTAATCCTTGCTTTAGAACTAGGGCTCATGTCTTCCCCTGGCTCTTGGGTCTCCAGGGAGGTGCAAAGTCACACTGCCTGGGGCCACCCAGCAGGAGCTACAGAGGGATCTGCACATTCCTCCTCTGTGTATCAGGTTTGGAAGTGCCCAGACAAGGCCCAGGTATGAAGCAAGACAGGCTGGTGCTGGTGCTGGGTCTTGGGCCTTTTGTTAATAGGTTTGGGCTCCCTGACCCAGCTGCAGCTTATTGGAGAGACTTTACCCTGAGCAAGGACAGGCCATTTATGTGCAACAGCTGCTGCACACAGTTTGGGTGGGGTTGTAAATTGGATGAGGCGGGGTCTTAGAGAAGCAATCAGAAATGGCTGCCAGTCAGTCCTGCGACTGTGGAGGTCCCAGCACAGGAACAATGATCCCTAGGAGCACCTCCACCTGGGAAAAAGCTGCCCCCGAGTTCCTGCCCTGCTGCCAGACAATCCAGTTCCTCCTCGTATGTGTCTGTGTCCCCCAGAGCCTCGTCCTGGTGATGGAGCTCAGAGGAAGCAGGACCTTGTAAGTTCAGTTTGTGGTGCCGGCCTTTTAAGAGGAGCAGCAGGTCTCCAGCAGCCTCTGTGTCACTGAGCCCCAGTGCCTGCTGGTTTTTACAGCTTGGGACTAGTTCCAGGAACTTCTTTTCCCAGCTCTGGGAGTCTGGATGGGGGTTGGTGTGGGGCTGGGACCCCTTGCTCCTCCGGGTGGCCTTTGCAGAGAGGATCTCCCTCCCAGTTAAAAAAGGGGCCCATGTGGGTGCCAGGCCAACCCGTTCCGTGCCTCCGCACCTCCTACCAGTCTCAGTGTGGTTTCTCCCTTCCCTCTCTAGTTGTAGGCCTTCCATTCAGCCAGCTTTCCGGTGGTTGTGGATGAGGGTTGTTCTGTATTTTTGTTGTAATTTTGATGTGGTTGTGGGAGGCGACGAGTACAGGCGTTTACCTACGCCACCATCTTGGTTCCTCTCTCCTGGCTGAAATCCTTGAAGTAAATGGCGCTCTGGTTGCTGCCACAGGTAGAGAGTTGCATGGCATCCAGAGGGAGGTTCTGAATGACAGAGAAGCCCTGTGCTTGTTGTGGGAAATTCGGAGGCCCCTTTTCTGTGGGACTGTTTTGAGATGGAGTCCAGGTTGAACAGACAGCTAAGATTCTACAAGAACCCCGTGTGAAAGTGAAAGTCACTATCATGCAGTCCTTTTTAAGAAGTAGTACATCGCTATGGGCGAATGGCGAGGTCAGCGTTGGCCACATGCCCCTCAGGTCCTTGGCTGGTGAGCAGGATTTTCCATTTTTAGTAAGAGGCATGAGGCTGTTTTCCTGGCCATCATTTTTAACACACGAGGGAGTCAGAAACATGGGCTGGAAGCAGGGGCACGCAGAATTCCTGTAGACATAAACTACGGAGGTGAGGTTCTTAGTATCCAAGCCCCGGGCTCAACCATACCCGGCCGCCTCCTGCTCCCCTCACACTCCCCACCTTTCACTTTAGGATCACCTGTGCCTCCCTCAGACTCCCTGGACCTGCTGCGGACAGGACCCTGTCTCACTCCTGTCTGTGTCTCCCTCAGCCGCACACCCCCATGAAGATGTGTTGAGTGGAATCACAGCACACAGTCCTTCACTCCATAGCCACCCCAACTCCTCACATTCGTTCAGAACTCTCCAGTGTACAAGGATTGTCAGGAACATTCGACCCACACAGCAACGATGTCATGGGGCGTTCTCACTCCAACTTGTCCCAGCCCGTTTCTGCCTCCATGCTCTGTCCCAGCCTTGGTTTTGCCTTACCTCTCCTGCCCTTTCTATTATTCATTCTGGTTTATCTCACTTTGCATATCCTGGAAAGCCACTTTTCATTCTTCTAGAACCAATGGAAATAAATAACTGAGTAAATAAAATGCCCATTTTACAGACAAGAAAACTGAAGGCCAGAGAAATGGGAAATTGGATCGCAGGCATATAATTAGCACGTGTTAGAGCCGGACACCCATCATCCTCACTGCCCGGCCCTCCCAGCTCTGTCCGTGAGAGGGAGATAAGTCAGGCCTTAGAAAACACAACTTTCTCCTCACCTGTCATACTGGTCCAAAAGCTATGGCCACCTTGTGTTTTTCTTTCCTGTTTTGTTTTGTTAGCAACGTATTGCATTGTGGTGGTAGAAATTTTAAAGTGAAAAGATCAGAAAAAGTCAATTTGCTTACTAAAAAAAAAGAAAATCATGTAAGTTATTGGGTAATGACCTCCCTTTGGTCCCATTAGGCCTGATGAGTCATGTTCTCGGTCACCCGCAGGAGGTGAATTAACTCTTTCAAAAGCACTGGGGTTCCATTCGGTGAATCGTCTGCTAAATGGCTTCCCGGTATCCTGAAAGATATAATGTGTCCTCACAAATTCCTCATGTTCTCCCGGGGAATGAGGCAGGCGCAGGGAAGTGTGGTTAATTGCGTAACCGAGGCAGACGCTGGCTGTATGTCATTTAAGGGCCGATTGCAAACACTTCCTGCATCTATCAGGAGAGAGGATGGGGAGACTGGGCGCTTCACATCGGCATCCTCCATCTTTCCCCGTTTTAATGGGCAGCGCTGGCACTGTTTGCATGCTTCATGTATCTTAATTCCAAGAATTCCTCTCTCACAAATTCTGCTTTGTGCATTTCGTGCTGTTTGCACTGTGAGTAGTTACCAAAGCCCCGTGTAAAAAAAAAAAAAAAAAAAAAAAAGGAAATGTTTTAATAGCTTTTCAGAACACTAACTTTCAAGGTTTTTGTTTTAACTAGATTTATCGCCTTGCTGGTATCTTTCTCACTACCCCTCCTCCAGCCTCCCTCTCTGCCTCGCCCATCTCCATCTATGGGCGGGGGAGATTTGTCCTTTTGAAGTCAGTAGGAGTTCCAGACCCTATCAATTCAAAGATAAAGAATATGGGAGTAAACTGGACCTAGGTTTTTCTCACCCTCTCCAAGGGAAAACATTCCGGTCTGAGTTCTTACTAAAGTGCAATTCCTCACGGCCAAGGCATGGTGAGCAGACTTTTCACTCCCAATAAGGAAAAGGATTAGACTTTTCCTCCGGGTGACTTTGGTTACAGTAAGAAATACAGAACCAGATAACTTCAGGAAGACATTTTTTACCCAGGGCAAAACCCCCCATTACACCCACAGGCAACTGCTGGGGACATTGGAGTGAAAATCATTGTCAGGTGCCCCTCACCGCAGGGAACTGCATCCGCGCTTTTATTTCAGCAATTCTTGGGACCTCATTATTAAGGGGGTTTGCGGACAGTTTGAAATTGCATTTGAACCACTTCCTGGACATTGCATCAAAGCCACGTGATGCTGGGTCCCGTGTGAACCTTTTTCTGTACACAGTGTGCCTGGCGGGGCTGGAGGACGTAAACACTGCGCCTTTCACAAAGGGAGGATGTCTTTGCACCAAACAGTCCAATGAATAAATCAGTGTACTTTTTCATTACGAAAGAAAGATGTTCCGTCTCAAGCAATATATTTGTTCCCCAAATGCTCACCTAAAAATATAAGAGAAATAAATTAGCCTGAAAAAAAAAAAAGAACTATAAACCAGGAAACTGTAGAAAAGAACTAGACACTAAGAACTCTGTTTCTCAGTAACTTTGGAGGCTCCTCTTCCTCCAAAGTTACTGTCTACAATGTAGGCATTTCCCCCATGTTCCCCCACAGCTCTCTTCTCAGCCCTCATCCCCCTGGCTCTTCCTGTCCTCTCTCCTCTTTTCCCGTTGGGTGACTCCTGGGTCAGCTCCTAAATCTAGATCACTGACCTGTCCGTTCACACCCCTTGAACCACCACGGCTTCAAGCCCAGCATACCAAGTGTAACTGAGTGTTTCTCAGCTGTCACAGCACTGGCCAATGGCACTTTCTGTGAAGATGCGCTCTTGTTCCTGCACCGCCCAACATGATAGCTCTTTACATTTAAATTAATCAAAATGAAGTAACATTAGAAATTCAGTCCCTCGGTCCCATTAGCCACATTTCAGGTGCTCCGTAGCCTCACAGGGCTAGTGGCTGTTGGATTGGACATCACAGAGCTTTCGCATTTTTGCTTGTTATCTTTCCTATGGCATTTTATTAGCTGTGAGTCCCTGGGCAAACTACCCAATGTCTCTGAGGCTCAATTTTGTCATCTGTAAAATGGGACTGATAATAACTCCTGACGATTCGGTAAGTAGTAGTTACAAGACTGTTAGCATAGTACATACTGAACAGGCTTTAAAAAAAAAAAATTATTGGCCCTGGCAGTGTTGCTCAGTGGTTAAGAGCATTACCCCATGCACTGAAGGGATTTCCTGTCAGGGCACAAGCCCAGGTTGTGGGTTCGATCCCTGGTCAGGCCCATATGGAAAGTAATCGATCGATGTTCCTCTCTCTTCCTTCCCCTCTCTCTCTGTAGAAGCAATGAAAACTTCATATCCTTGGGTGAGGATTAAAAAATAAAAAGGATACTTTTCCCTTATCTCTTCTCTAATATTAACTTCTAGATATTTGACTGAAGCTTAGGTCATGTGACCCATTAAGGAATGGGTCGGTTGCCACTTTGTAGGGACACCTAAGAATACTGGGATCTAAGCTATAGACCAGTGGGGTTTGGTTATTGGAAAAGCACTGAGCACTCCCCTCTCAGAAGGGTTCACACACGAGAGCTCTGCGAGATCTAACGAGGTTCTCCCAGGTTGCTTGGAATTGTTTTAATTAGGGCATCAGCCTTGTTCCTTCCGAGGACGTAATGAGGGGAGAAGAATCCCGCGAGGTTAGCATCCATAGGAACCAGAGGTGTCATGTCTGCTTCTGCTTCTCTGTAGATACTGGGGGGCAGCTTGGTTTGCATGCACGTACCTGATGAGGCTTCGTGGGTGTTAGAAATGGCCTGGCTTTGGGGTGCAGAGGTGTCTAGGGCTTTCAGTTCATCAACAGGAAGCCCTCTGGCGTGGGCCAGTCCTGCACACTCATCAAGCACCGAGTTTAAAGGGGTTTTGCATGGTTTATATCCTGGCTGCAATCCATTAAAGCTTTAATTACACTAATTAGGGATTTGGGATAATCAGTTTGGCCAGACTGGAACGGGGGCCTGCACTCTCTGTGAAAAAAGCTCTGCTAAATAAACCAGCAGGATAAACAGAATTGAGGGGCACATGCATTTCTGGGAAGCAGCTGATGCTCGGATTAGTGCATGCTTTTGGCAGACAAATGAAGGCTGCTCGTTGTAAATCAACAGAAGGCCTGGAAGCCCCTCCAAGAAACACTTCATTAGCCGTTAAGTACAGTGACATTCTTCAGAATTTTAAACACACATACATGCACACACCCTGAGTGTGTGTGTGTGTGTGTGTGTGTGTGTGTGTGTGTTTTCAAATAACCTGTAAATTTCCAGTTTGCGGTGGAACTTGTGGGGGAAGGGTACATAGGGGGCCTTGTAAAATACAAATTCATTTCAAAGCCATATTGAACAGTAGTTTTGTGTTATTCCTTTTTCTCCCCTAATTTTAAGGACACCAGAGATACTATAATAACATTCAAAGCAGTACACCCTTCGACATTACAACAGTCCCCGTAGCTGAAAGAGTTGGGACGTATCGGCTCAGACCTTCCAAATTAATAAACCTTTACTGTGTCACTCAATAATATACACTCTGATTGATAGCACTCACATATTTCAAACATTGTAGTTTAGCTCTGTGTTTGTGTGTGTGTCAGAGAGAGAAAGAGACCCTACAGTTATGTTAATAACCAAATTAGTCAATTTTGACTCTATTAGGCATTTCCCAAGATTTATGATGAAAATTTTCCCCCTTACTCTTCTTCCATTTTTTATGCCTATGTATTTTTCAAGTGATTGTGGGAACACAGGATGAGAAATACCTGAACAACCATGGCCTAAAGAGGGAGGAGGTGGGGAGAAAGTTTAAACAAAATGGCAAAAGGTTGATAACATGGCAATTCAACATACTAATCTCTCTAGCTTTGTGTGCTTTGGAAATTGTCTCTAGTACAAAATTTAAATTATTGCCTCCTCAGTGCCCTCATCTCTCACCCCAATATATTTTTAATTTATTTTAATACATTGTATTGATTTTTACAGAGAGGAAGGGAGAGGGATAGAGAGTTAGAAACATGGATGAGAGAGAAACATCCATCAGCTGCCTCCTGCACACCCTCTACTGGGGATCAAGCCCGCAACCAAGGTACATGCCCTTGGCCGGAATCGAACCTAGGACCCTTCAATCCACAGGCCGACGCTCTGTCCACTGAGCCAAACCAGTGAGGGATCACCCCAACATTTACACCCAGTTTACAGTTTTCCAGATATCTTTAGAATCCACAAACTCATGGGATTAACTCAGAAAGAAGTTCAGATCCCTTTGATTTAAAAAAAAAAAAAAAGATTATTTAGCCCTCAGATGTGTGTGCCAAATACCCGAACACATTTACCAGGTGCCAGCCTCCTGGGAAACAGGGAACACCAAACCCTTCAGTCCAGAAGCAGCTTAATTGAATTCTTGTTGAGGGAAAATCGCTTTGAATAAAATCAGTTTCCAAGGCCCATGAAACCTGAAGACTGTAAGCTTGTGACATAGGTTTTGTGAAGAGACGGCCCATGTATAGATTGACTTTGCCCCCAAAGGAGTTTCACTGCCTAAGTGGATGAATCATTGAAGGGAGAATGCTGTTGGCTCCGTTCAGTTCCTAAACAGTGCTAATCTACTGGTTGCCACTCTGTGTATAAGTGAGTCACATATGCACCAAAATAAATGTGAATGAGCAGGTGGCCTTGTAATTGTATTTATGAATACATGCAGCTGTCGGAATATGTTTAGTGGGGACAACCCTTGCCTTGGATGTAGCTTTCTCTCTGGTACCATGTTTATTTTCCGCCATCTTTGCTCCCTAATTCTCTGAAAATGGACAAAGTATGTACCAGTTGGGTTAGGAAATGCCTACACTGGGATATTTGTAGAGGTATCAGTGGATTGGTGGGGAGTAGGTGTGAGGGGGTGGGAGTAGTGGTAGTGGTGCATATATAAGTCAGGGATAACAACTTTCAGCTGTGTATCCCTTTAGTCAGTGGGTAGTGGCATTGTAGGGTGTGGTGATGAGGGTTCTAAGGCTGAATCCATAAGCACCACAGGTGAGAGGGCCATGACTGATTTGGGATGGCTGTCTCGAGCAGAGTGGATCATAAGTGGCTCTAGAGCAGTGGTTCTCAACCTTGGCTGCACATTAGAATCACCTGGGAATCTTTTTAAAATCCTGATTTCTGGGCCTCATCCTCCTGGAATTCTGTTTCTTTGTTACTAATGTTGTGGCCCCACCCCATAACAAAGAAACAGAATTTCCAAAGGATGAGGCCCAGAAATCAGGATTTTAAAAAGATTCCCAGGTGATTCTAATGCGCAGCCAAGGTTGAGAACCACTGCTCTAGAGGCACTGTGCATGCCATCCATGGCATAAACAAACCCCACCTGTTTGAGATCTCCTCTGACATTGAGTCCTCTAACACAGGGGTCCTCAAACTTTTTAAACAGGGGGCCAGTTCACTGTCCCTCAGACCGTTGGAGGGTCGGACTATAGTTTTAAAAAAAAAAACTATGAACAAATTCCTATGCACACTGCACATATCTTATTTTGAAGTAAAAAAACCAAATGTTTTCGGCGGGCCGCATGTGGCCCACGGGCCGTAGTTTGAGGACCCCTGCTCTAACATTAACCAGAGCCCTCCAGTGTGCCCCACACCCAGTGCTAGATTCACTTGGAGTCACTTGTCCTTCCTAAAGGTTGACCGCCACCCAGCCTACCTGGTCAGAAGAGATCACTTCAGTAGACTGTCGTGGGAGCATCCGAGAAGTACTTTTGTCTGGGAACAGAGGCTTTGATCCCAGGTGTAGATACCTGTCTAAGTCAGTGGTTCCCAATGTGGGGCAATTTGATTTTTAAGGGGGGGCAATTCGAGAATGAGTTATTAACAGTGAATTTTTCGCATTTTTTATGGTCCTAGGGCCTCATATACAGTATATAAATATATATTGTGACATATTTATGCATTTCAGTTCTCTGTTATATGTTTTGAAACTTTATTTGCTGTTTTTTCATATCACTTCACGTTATTATTTTTTAAATAATTTCTTAGTGATTTCTTCCTCAGTACTTCAATTGTCCTTTCATTTATTTTTCTCTTTCATGGGTGCCATGTTTTGGGGAAGCTTGTTTAGACCAAGTTAATGGCCTTTTAGGCTTCCTCCACATGAATAGGAGCTTACTTTTTGAATAATAAGAATTATATGTCACGGGGGAGGGGGGTGGCAATCAGGATTTTAGAGATACTGAGTTGGGACATGGCCAAAAAAAGGTTGGGAACCATTGATCTAAGTCCATCTGTGGACCGCATAGGTTTCACCCACCAATAACATCTTATGTGGGAATTACCAGTCAGAAGGCTGTTGCATTTTTATCCTAGGTGGGAGTCAGGAGCATAGAGCCAACACCAGTGGAAATACCAAGACTGAGTGGCCTCCTGACATATGTGGGAATATTGCTGACCCAAGTGCTTTTCATGTGTTTATCTAATAAGATCTTGACAAATCCCCGTGGAAGTAGGTGCTAGGGTTACCTCTGTTTTGTAAATGAGAATCCCAAGACTAGAGAGGGTAAGCAATTTGTTCGAGCTCTAATACCTCGTAAGTCAGATAGGGAGTTTGTCTCTAGAACCTAGACTTTTAACTGCCAGACTGTGTTCAGAGCCGTTAATGATACTGGCACAAGAACTCCAGAGACTCTGTCTAATTTTTTTCTTGCGTTTTTAAACTTCTCCCAGCTTATGGGGAGAGTTAAGCATCATCTCATTAGCAGTTTACATGGAAACCTCAAATAACTCATTTAATTTACTTCCAGAGGAGGCAAAACAAGAAAAACTCAAAAGCTATTTGTAGGCTTGTACCACAAAACCTCATAAAATGCAACTTCTTTGTTTTGTTCATTGGTTTTTACACGGATGTCAAATTAGCAATGAAAACCATGTGTAAGAAATGGCCAACATTATTCCTAATTAGATGAAAGCAGAAAGGGAATGGAAAGGATGATAGAGAGTTGCCAAAAACAGGGGTATTCCAGTTGGCCTCCAAACCAAAGATTTGTGGGTATAGTTTTCAGAAGTGGTTTTTCTTCTTGGCATTGACCATGAAAAAAAGACCCTGGTTTACTCTAGCTAGGCTAAAGTAAATCAAAATTAATTGCCTCACTGATAATTTATGCTGACCTGCGGCTTAAAATAGTGGTTGCTGGCATCTGAACCAGAGCTTTCATTAAGGTAGATTAACTATATCATTCCTTAGCTGTGAGCAAATGCCCGGTATTTATTGGGAATACACAAAGTCATGATATTCGGGAATGGGATTTTGTTCATTATTGCAGTTATTCTACTCCATGCACGAATTTCATATGAGTGCTAAAATTCTGGAAAAGAGATTATTGGGTTAAAAAAAAAAAGTGATTCCAAAGTACTATTCACAGAATAGCTGCTAGTCTTTGAATGGTGCTGTTCATGAATGTGTTTCTGTTGGTCTGCAGTCCCCAAGTGGCCTGGGGGCAAAGGGGGGCGAGGCCAGGGAACAGGAAGCACCCAGCATCTGCCCCACTGTGTGCGCTTCCTTCAGGAGGACCCTGGCTACTCTCACCTCCCCCAGCTCTTGGAAAGCAGCAGCTACTGGATGTGGGTGCTTTTGTATTTGTCGTCTTTCAGTCAGCCCAGAACATTGCAAATGATTCCTCCTAAACATAATAGTTCCATTTTGGTCAACGTTCTTAAAACTCAGTTTTTAGCTGCAGCAATGATAGAAAATGAAGTTGGATATTTTTAATAACTTGTATCTGGAGAATAATTATAAACAGTATATCATTATAAATATTTTACAATGTACAGAGGTGATTAAAAAATAATGATAAAATTCTATATTGTAGTTTCTCTGCATCTCAAAGCTAATTTAAGTAAAATGCTTCCTGTCTTGTGCTATCTATATATATAAAAGCCTAAGCAACCATTTCAACCAGACAACCAGCTAGTAGCTATGATGTGCACTGATCACCAGTGGGCAGACACTCAAGGCAGGAGCTTCCCCCTGGTGGTCAGTGTGTTCCCACAGCCAATCTCACACGGCTGGCCAACCTCCCACAGTCCCTTCCCCTGGCCAATTGGCCCCAATCACTGGCCAGGCTGAGGGACCCCACCCGTCCACAAATTCGTGCACCGGGCCTCTAGTTATTATCATAATCTCAGAACGAAGAAGTCTTTCTCAAGAAAGGATTTTTTTTCCCAAGATTATGTCTATCCTATATTTTTTAATCTTAATTGTTGAAAGTATTACATATGTCCCTGTCTTTCCTCCATTGAGCTTTTCTAGCCCAAACCCAACCCCACCCCCGGCCAAATGGTTTTCTTTTTAGTGAGAGACTAGTAATGGAAGATAGTGAGTAGCCCAAAATTAATACTGTGTTCCTGGAGGAATTGATGAGCTTTGCTCCACCATCAAAGACTTGAAAGGTGTAGGAACAGTGATTCCTATCACATCCTCATTCAGTTTATCTCTTTGGACTATGCAGATGACAGGTGGGTCTTGGAGAATGACAGAGGGTTATCATAAAGGTAGTATGGTGGTGGAAGACTCCATTTGTAGCCTGTTCCAGATGTGGTTCCTTCACTGGATCTAAAAAACACATCCCCTAGAATAGTATGTAGCTAGTAACCTGGTAAATGTCTTCATACCTGTCAGTAAAGACCACCAGAGGTTCGATAAGGTGCACCGCTAGGCAATCCAATGTTAGTTATTAAACAGGCATTTTTAAGAGTTTTAGAATATCCAAGCTATAGTATACAGACAGTCCTCAGGTTACGTCAGACTTGACATACGTCATTTCGTGGTTACGTCACCATCTCCCATTTATTAAAAAAAAAAAAGTTCTGTCATTTCGACATATGTACATATGTGCTTTATGTTTTTTATTATTTATTTACCACAAGTAAAGGTCAGGAATTATCTTTCTTTTAAATTTTTTTTACTGTTTCACTTCATTACTGCTGTGTATGTGCGCCATGTGAGTGATGTAGGTGCTTATGTAGGTGGGTTCCGACCTATGGCAAAAATCACGTCACGTTGTGCTGTAGGAACGGATCCCCGATGTAACCCCGAGGACCTACTGTACTATAAAGAATGTAAATTAACTGTGGCTCCCCTTAAAAAAAGAAAAAGAAATAAAATGATTGTCAAGAGAGTAGAAAAGACAAAGATCACCTCTTGTCTTTTTTTCTTACCCCCTTTTTTTCTCGTCTCCCTGTCCCCAAAATAAAGGGAACATTTACAAGCAACCTTAGCTACAAGATTTGATGTGAAATTAGCTTTCCCTGTTAGTTTATTCTATGCAAATTAGACCAGAACTATATCCTTTGGGGTTGGGGGGTGTCAGATATAAACTTAGTAAGGAAAGGATAAAAGAAAAAAAAATAATGCCTCAACACAAGAAATCTGTCAGTTTTGGTTTGGTACCCAAGCACAACATTCGATTCCTTGGCTGGGTACTTCACAAATTATGCCCACAACCCATGTGAATATCATGAAACTCACACAACATAAAAACCCTTCCAAGCTAAGTGTCAAGGTGATCTGATCAGACGGTGTGGGTTTTTCCTGGTGCTGCTTTTGGTTTTATTATTTAGCCTTAAAATTTTAACAGCAACATGTTGAAAGAGGCTCAGCATTTCGGTGACACTGCAGAGATTTTATGGAGCTTCCAAACCCACCCCACAGGCCTCAGATCGTGAAGTCAAAAATAGCTGCTCCGGACGAGAAGTGAAACAGGATTGTTCGAAACATTACTAGAAACCTTCTGGATCAGTGTTAACTTTTCTTCCGTCTCCTGAAAAGAAGAGCACTTATGAAGTTCCCACATCACCAGACAAGACCCCCGATGTCAACAACGGGACGCAGACACGGGTTCCTCCCCTGGCCCTCTTGGGTCACGTTTCCCTGGCAAGCTGTTTTCACCAGATACCCACTCAGCTCCACTGTGGCTTTAAGTTGCTGCTAAAACAAGAAGACCCACCCCATACATTTATTAGCAGGTGTGCGTTCTGAAAGCCACCATTACGTTGAGACTTAGAGCAGCCAGACCCTCTGACATGTGGGCCACACATGAGCACACACGGAAGTGGACCCATGGTTCCCACGGCCGTTCCCACAGCCTCTGTTCCAATGCCCTGCGGGTTGTTCTGCTTCCTCGCTGGCTTTCTGTCCATCCTCGCCCTGGGTTGCACGTAGTAGTAGTTGTCGGAGGAGAGAGCGATCCATCACGCACAAGTTGGACTCTGCCGGGAAGATGGATTGTGTTCTGGAGCGAGGCGTTACCCCATCTGGGAGTGCCCGGGATCTCACAGTCTACCAGCCAGCTCCCGGCAGCTTCCTTCAAAGGCTGTGTGGGTTGCACAAACTTTTCACTGAAAAATGGCAATGCCCAAAGGGCCACTGAAAAAGCAGAGCCAAGCTTTTGAACTTGAGATAAAGCCGAAGGATGTGAAGCGTTGTGCAGAGGTCTGGCTGTGGACCACGGGGGAACCTAAGCAGCCTATGGGTCTCTCTGGTCGGGGCCAGGCCTGAACTGCACAGAGAGAACGCTTTCTGTCAGCTCGCTACATGGACCGTTGCCTGTGGCCCACCCTGCCCTAAAGGCCTTCTAGAGTTTGGTTCTTCTTCTAAAAGTCAAGGCAAAGAAGTAAAGAAGAGGAGGTGTGTGGGTTTATAGATGGCCCCCAGCATGCTGTCCCCAAGGAGAGAACCTTCTGTCTGTATTCTAGCTGCTACAGCTGCCTTCCTGGGTTTCCTGTGCTTACAGTGGTAGTTAATAAATGCACACAGAAGCAGGAAAGGCGGCTCTTTGCTTTCAGAACAGCCAAACTCATGAGGGCAGTATTTATCCTGCTACCCAGTGATTCAGCTCTGAAGAAACCAAATGGGTGATGTGAGTGTTGGAGATGAAACATTTGTGACTTAGGGTTTCCAGAACAAGCATTGTGAGTATCCATCATGCAATAGGAACCTTACCTTTGTCAAGCATGACGTGCCAGGCCCTGTTCCAGGTGCTTCATGTGCATCAACTCAGTCTCCCCCACAGCTCCAAGTCAGGCCTCGTGGTTGTCATCAGGGAGAAGTGAGAAAGCTGAGGCACAGAAAGGTTAATAACATACCCAAGGTCACACAGCTGGAGAGCATAGAGCAGAGATTCAATTTATAGGATCTACCTCGAAAACCCACTGTCTCAACTGCTACTCGACTATTTCCAATCTGCAGGCCATGTCCTATTAGCAGGTCAAGAAATCAGTGCGATGGTCATGACCAGGAGAGTTTGTTAAAATGAAATAGACTAGGAAACTATCAGCTTATATCACATGCAGTAAGGATTGTTTAATGATGTTTTGTTCCAGACGTTTACAGAAAATTCATCTTA
This sequence comes from Myotis daubentonii, assembly GCF_963259705.1. Taxonomy (NCBI): domain Eukaryota; kingdom Metazoa; phylum Chordata; class Mammalia; order Chiroptera; family Vespertilionidae; genus Myotis; species Myotis daubentonii. Next base: position 65,078,100 of record NC_081849.1, on the reverse strand, counting down.
TCTTTGGGTCCACATAGGTTTTGTAATTCACAAGTTGTCTGATTTCAGAAAGGTAATATGATACAAATACTTCATGTTACAAAACACTCCCTGCACGGTTGGAGGCACCCTCTGTAATCAAACACATTAATATTTGTGCCATGAAGCATATAAATAGTCACAGTAAATGCAATAAATAAAGTTGAAAGTCGTTTGTAAGTAATTCACGTCAGGGTCTGTCTCCCAGTGAGTTTTACTACCGAACTTATAAGAAAATAAGTTTAGTTTTAGAGCTTTGGAGATGTCAGAATTGCAGTTGCAGACCTAATTCTGTTCAGGTGCGTACAGCCTCCCAATAGGGAAACATCCTGTCTATTAAAGAGGCAATATGCAAATTGACCATCACTCCAACACACAAGATGGCCAGCAGAGGAGGGCAGTTGGGGGCGACCAGGCCTGCAGGAGAGGACAGTTGGCGGGGGGACCAGGCCTTCAGGGGAGGACAGTTGGGGGGGGCCAGGCCTGCAGGGGAGGGCAGTTGGGGGGACCCAGGCCTGCAGGGGAGGGCAGTTTGGGGGACCAGGTCTGCAGGGGAGGGCAGTTAGGGGCAACCGGGCTGGCAGAGGAGGGCAGTTAGGCATCGATCAGGCTGGCAAGGGAGTTGTTAGGGGGTGATCAGGCTGGCAGGCAGAAGTGGTTAGGGGCAATCAGGAAGATAGGCTAGCAGTTGGGAGCCAGCAGTCCTGGATTGTGAGAGGGATGTCCCAGATTGGAGAGGGTGCAGGCTGGGCTGAGGAACACACCCCCACCCTGCACGAATTTCGTGCACCGGGCCTCTAGTTTCTTATAATGGGTTGAGGTTAAAAAAAAAGAAAAAAAAAGTCTGGAAAACACTGCATGATACTATTGCTGGAATCATTTTCCATTGGAGGTGGGGAGGAATAGGGGTGATATATTCCCTATATCCATAAACCCAACGTTTTAACAAGCAGAAACCCACAGCCAGAATGGGGAGGGGTTCTTCCAAAGGCCACCACCTCTTCCTCCCAGAGCGAGACCTGCCACACAGCACAGGCCCGGGGATCACACACCCTCGTGGAGTCCTGTAATAGCCACCCAGCCACGCCACACGTCTCAGAGTTTGGATTCTTTCCAGGTGTTTGTGAGAGAGACTCAGGTTTCGAGTGGTCACTTCCATCAGTGGCTTCCCCCAGCAGGACACAGGCCCAGGACTCCGGCCACAGCGTGCGGGGCCAGTGGGGGCTCTGCCCAGGCTCCAGCGAGTTCCGTAAATTTCCTGAGTCTGTGGTTGATGTGGTCTCCCCGGACCGGCAGTTGACATTTCCCCCTGTGGTGTTACACTCGTGTTTCCACCTTTAACATGTCGGACTGAATGAGCGTTGCGGTCTGAGGATTTCAGAGATTTACAACGGAGTCTTGAAAATTTACTTAAGGAATATGTACTTCCCTGAGCAATAACAAATATTACTACAAATGACCATATTAAATTAAAGTAACTTAGGCATTTCTGATTCGTAGGAAAGTTCAAATTAATCCTCGGCAGTCTCAGTTTCCAAATGCAAACACGGCTTTGCCTGGCCGCAGGTTCCTGGCGGTTAGTGAGCAGTGAATGAACCCTCAGGTGACGGGGTTTTTCCCTTAAGAATATTCAGTTTCCCCTTTTGTGGAAAAGCAATACTGGAAGGAAGAGACCCTGAAAAATCAGCCATAGTTGTATGTGGGAACCAAGAAACTTCAAAATTCTTTTTTCTATAAACTGAGATGAATTGTTTTTGTAATTTTTAAAAAGAAAAGAAGCCTTTCTTATCCATTCTTAATTCCTTCCCCGACTAGTGAGGAGGCAAGGAGCATGGCTCAAATGCTTATTTTTTTTCATTAAAGAAAAAATAACTACAAAGTTAAAGTACTGGTCAGTGTTTGATAATTGACTCTTGGAGAGAGGGAAAGCCCTGATTTGTAATAATTGCCAATTTCCGTGGTGCAATACTCCCTCCATGGCCAACGTTAAGCTACCACATGACGTCACAGGCAAAGTAGGGAAGAGAGAGCAGTCACAGTAGCCCACCATTAGGTAGTAATTCTACCAAACAGACCATACTAAAGGAAATAACCTCAACCACATAAATAATAGTAAAATGAAGTAAAATAATTAAGAACCAATAAGTTTTGAGTATTACTGCCTTTGTCTTTAATATACTTACTTTAATTACAAGTTCACATAATTTAAACTTTAATAGTTGGTGTGTTTAATTAAATTAACATAATTTAATTTTAGTGACGGGGGCTCACAAAATGCCTGAAAATGTAAGATGGTCTTGACAAAAACCTGTATCGATGGAATATTGCTTTGAAACTTTAGGGTTGAATGTGTCCAAAAGCAGGCAGAGTCTGGTTGATAAGTGAAGGAGGAAGAGGAGCAGGGCAGCACAGCCAGTGAGGAGCTAGTGAGTTTCAGCCGCGCTCCCACGGCACGCATGTGCCCAGGCCTGTGCGTGCTCCCACCGACAGTAAATCATGCCACCATGGGTCGTGGCAGGGCAAGGTTGCCATGACTCATGGGCTAGCTGCAAGTTCATAGCCACCCATCCAGGAGAGAAGGAAGGAGGTGGAGGGAGAGAAAGGCGGGCAGAGTGCTTCAGGGGTTTCATGTTTAGTGCTTTTAACACGGTGCCTCGTTCTCGCGGCTAGAAAGCACTCAGCAGACGCATGGCAAAACAGATTGCCGTCCACAGCCAACCTAACGCGCTTGGAGGCCAAGGTGGGGGGTACGAGTGTGTTGTTGTGGTTATTTGTAGCTGTTGTTTTATATCTGTGCTTAGGAGAGCATTTATTTCACAATAAAAAGCATGAGCTGTTGATACTTTTAACCAGAGTGGGAGAAGACATGGAGGGAACCCCCACCTTTGACAAGAGTTTGTCTGACGCTGCCTGTGACTGTCTGGGCTGATGCCCAGTCGGTCAGCCATTGCATAGTCCATGCTACACGAGAGCCATGGACATGCAGCATGCCCTCAGGCAATCCGGAGTCGGGTAAGGGGTGGAGATAAACCTCATTATAAAGCTTTCTGTAATGATAACAGCTCTGGGTGTTGAGCCACTTCCTGTGTGACAGGCACCGAGGCCTCACCACAGCCCCATGAGGTCAGCACTCCCACTGCCCTGGTCCCCAGCAGGCGGTCCTCTCACACTGTGAACACTGAGACTCACAAGACGACCAGGACCACAGTGGGCACTGGGCCTGTTCAGAGGGGTGGTGGGCAGAGCCACAGCTGACAGCCAGGCAGTGTCCGCCTCCGTGGAGTCCTGTGCAGGCAGTCTGTTCAGATGCGAGTCAGATGGCCCTGCGGCAGGGGTGGGAGCTGCCCCGGTGGAAGAGGGGGTCGGGCTCGGTAACATTCCAGGGGCATGCTCCCCGTTCCCCACCGGGACGTGTCTGGGACGAGGTCCCCATGCTCGGGAAGCCCAGGGGTCTGTCTTCCTACCAGTTCGCGTGGACTTCTCCTTCCTCCCGGCCTCGGTGTGACGGACCAATCTTGGATCAGTCTCATCCTGAGGAGCACAGCTGACGTATCTTAGCAGGGTACCCGAATTAACCAAAGATCAAATCCTCCTGCAGAAAGGGAACAGATGTATGTCAACCCTTCACCTATAATTGTTAGTCCCATTTCACAGAAAATAACGCTGAGGTTTAGAGAGGTTGCTCAGCTTGCCTCAATCACGTAGTCAGTAACCCAGCCGGGACTTGAACCCTGGCCTACTCCAAGTCCCATACTTTTCACCAAAATGTGAGATGTAGGTTTCTCATTCTCTCCCATGGCATATCTGTGTTTATCTGACTATTTGAAACAGGAACTTGAACTCCGACACTGAGAACTACTGGTCCGCCTGGAAGAAGCATAGGCTTGGCCTGTGGTTTTGCCCACACTGCTAACCCCACGTTGAGAAGCTCAGCACCGGCCGCTAGTAGGATAATAAAGACAGCACTAGCTCCTTGCTTTTCTCTGAGAGCCCACATTTTCAGTAGAAGTTTATGGAGAGGGGATAAAAAGGCAGGTTTAAGAGCAGCAGAACCATCTGAAAAGAAACGAGTACCTGCTACCGGGTGCAAACAATTCTGCTGTGCAGTGTGCCTTTCTTTTTAAATCACCACCATACTGTAGCACCAATCCTCAACGCTCAAGGCGAAGCATGTAGCTTTTACTGCAGTTCAGTTCTGCATATAAAATGCGGTTTATATATCTAGATTGTATTGCAGAAGCCATTCGAGAAATGTGGCATTCATGCTCCAAGTACAAAAGTAGGCGCTTTAAGACACTGTAACGATACTGTAATATTGTTTCATTGGGTGTTTGATCAACTCTCAGCTTTTACCAGGCATCGGAACTATCTGTTGACGTCCCAAAGTTCAGAACGTGAGGAAGACAAATGTTAGGGAGTTTTGTAGGCAGGATGTGAAATGGGTTGAGTGAAACAGCATGTTTAAGTGCAGTGGAATTTATGATGAATTGTATTGAAATAGTCAAAACACAATTGATGGAGGAGGACAGGGTACATAGAGGACTTGAGGGGGTTGGTTATGTTCTGTTTTTAGCCTGGGCAGTGGGCACAGCTGCCAGTTTTATTACCCAGGTGCTTTCAAACACTCAATTCATTAGGCTTTCCATTGCAGTTTTCAAAAACGCAGTTGATAAAGTCTGCCTGCCAATAATACAGCCCAGCTGGCATGGCTCAGTGGTTGAGCATCAACCTATGAACCAGGAAGTCACAGTTTGATTCCCAGTGAGGACACATGCCTGGGTTGTGGCCTCAATCACCAATGTGGGGCATGTAAGAGGCAGCCAATCAATGATTCTTTCCCATCAGTGATGTTTCTATCTCTCTCTCTATCCTTTCCTCTCTGAAATTAAAAATATATTTTTAAAAATAACAATACAAAAAAGATATTTGCTCTTTAGGTAAGAGATATTTCATAGATTGTTTTGAATCTTATATTACACTAAAGGCCCAGTGCATGAAATTCATGCACGGGGAGGGGGGGGGTGACCCTCAGCCCGGCCTGCACCCTCTCTAATCCGGGACCCCTTGGGGGATGTCCCGGTGGGATCAAGCCTAAACTGGCAGTCGGACATTCCTCTCACAATCTGGGACTGCTGGCTTCTAACCACTCGCCTGCCTGCCTGCCTGATTGCCCCTAATCGCTTCTGCCTACCAGCCTGATCATGCGCCCCCCCCCCTCAACTTACCTCCTCTACTGTCCTGGTTGCTCCTAACTGCCCTTCCCTGCCGGCCGGGTCACCCCCAACTGCCCTCCCCTGCTGGCCTGGTCACCCCCAACTGCTCTCTCCTGCCAGCCATCCAGTGATGATGTAAGAGTGGCCATCTTATGGCAGCCATCTGTGGCAGCCATCTTGTGATAACATCACACGTGACGCCACCTAGGCTTTTATTATATAGGACGAATTTATGAAATGTTAAGTTATACAGTGAGGAAAGAACAGTTTGAATACTACTAACCTAAGAGGAGTGTTGAAAGAATAATTTTGAAGTTCCCAAGATGAAATTGTCAGGAAAGCCCACCTTTGCCTTTATGGGCAATAAAATCACAGCAGGAACAGATCCTCAGTAGTGCTCTTCCTCCTTGCACTGAGCCCATCCCTTCCTCCTGAATGTGCCCGGGCTGGCTGACTCGGTCATTCCGTAAACGCTCGCTGAATGGGCCTGCAGTGTGCTAGCAACATCTGTGGGCCTGGGCTCCTTCCTTTCAGCTAATGGCCGCGGAGACAAGGCCTTCCGTCAGTGGAAAACATTAAAAAGCCCGAAGGACAATATGAGAACCCGGAGTCAGACACAGGAATCAGTTTTCATGTGACCATGATGCTAACCTGTCTACAAAGAGAGCCCTCTCTCCCTGGGTGTGGCCAGGAGCTTGAGAATGGGTGGGCTTTCCGCAGGTTGGAAGAGAGAGAGGACCTCCCAAGAGAGGACAGGGCTTGTCACTGACGCACTGCTGAGGGTGCAGGTGGAATCTGCATGTGAGTTTCCCACCAGGAGGGTTTGCCTAGGGAAGCAATGGGCCTGGCTTTGAGGGACCTTAAGCCAACCAGCCAGCAGATGCTTTCATTGTGCAGGAAAACGGGTTCGGTTGTGAACTTTGAGAGTGGGACAGACCTGTGGACAAGCCCCTTTCCCAGGAGGGGGCATCTGTCAGACTCGGGGTAGTTGTCACAGTCCTCCTGCTCTGTAAATGGCCCGGTCACTCACCTGCCCTTGTCCTTTCAGATTCGTGACTGACGCTGCCCGCCGGGAGCAGGAGTCCCTCAAGAAGAAGATCCAGCCGAAGCTCTCGCTGACCTTGTCCAGCTCCGTGTCTCGGGGGGGCGTGTCCACGCCGCCGCGCCACAGCAGTGGAAGCCTCACGCCCCCCGTGACCCCGCCCATCACGCCCTCCTCTTCATTCCGCAGCAGCACCCCGACAGGTGAGTGGCTTGGCTCTGCCCCCTGGCGCAGAGTGAGTGTGAGTGTGTGAGTGAGTGTGAGTGTGTGTGTGAGTGTGAGTGTGTGTGTGTGTGTGTGAGAGTGAGTGTGTGTGTGTGTGAGTGTGTGTGTGTGTGTGAGTGTGTGTGTGTGTGTGAGAGTGAGTGTGAGCGTGTGTGTGAGTGTGAGTGTGTGTGAGTGTGTGTGTGTGTGAGAGTGTGTGAGTGAGTGTGAGTGTGTGTGTGAGTGTGTGAGTGTGAGTGTGTGTGAGTGAGTGTGAGTGTGTGTGTGTATGAGTGTGAGTGTGTGAGTGAGTGTGAGTGTGTGTGTGTGTGTGTGAGTGAGTGTGTGTGTGTGAGTGTGCGTGTGTGTGTGTGTGTGTGCTGGGGGCCAGGGATAGGTGGTGATTCAAACCCACCTGTTTGACCCTTTACTAGTCCGGGTAGAGTTTGTTGGTTCATTCATCTACTTACGATTGAAGAAATATTGGTGAGTTACTGTTCATCATGTGTATGCAATAATGGATTTATACGTTTCATGCCCTCACCATGTCTTATGTGCAAAGGGATAGGATGGCTTGGGTTTGCACAGGTGGAGGAGTAGACAGAAAAGATGGCCACGTGTTGATTATTGTTGGAGCTGGGTGAAGAGTGCGTAGGGTTCAGGACACCAGTCTCCCAATCTTTGCTGCTGGAAAATAGTTGCCATAACAAAATGGTTATTACAAGAACATTTAGAGTGCCTCTCCCGCCAGGCAAAGGAGACCCGTTCCTGTCCCGAAGAGCTGGGGCCTCCTGGAAGATGCTGGCCTTCTGGGGCCCACAAGCACACTCTGGTCTTCCCCCCCCCCCCCCAAAGTGCAAGTCACTGAAAAATAAAACAGCAATCAGGGTGAGGTTCAAAATCAAGTTAATTAGTGCAGAAAGCCAGCCTACTGGATGGAGCGTGGATTCGTAGCCATTGGGCTTCATCGTAGGTCTTCCTGAGGGGTTAACCTATTTCCTAAGTCACCCTTGTGAGCTTACCCCGCAGTGCGCGCAGATCTGTGTGCACCCGGCCCTCCACTGAGCATGCACCGTACTTCTCCCAATTCAGAGATCCATTGAGTCACTGCTCCCCGGGGGCAGGACTGAGGAAAGATGGTAGAAAGAAGCTGGAAAGGTCCCTCCTTTTCTTTTCCCATCTGGGAAGCAGGGAATATATTTTCCTTCTCCCCAGTTGGAGTATAGGCGCAGGTATTAACCAAACAAATGCACCAATAACTATGACACTGTGACCATGACAAGTGCTCTGTGGAGGAACTCAGTGATGTGAAAGCATCCAGAGAGAAGCCTGGCGGATCAGGGAAGGCTCCCCTTGAATGATGAGTGGGAGGCAAGGCAGTGACCAGAGAGAGAAGGAGCAGCTGGGAAAGGACTCCCTAATGCGTGTGGGGAGATGCTGGGTTGAACGAAGGAAAACTGGATTCTCTAAGGCAGGGCCTTCATATACATTGTTATTCTCCAGGGGGAGAATTTAGTAAAATCTCCCAAACTTAGTTGACTCTGATTCTGGGACCTCTTTTCCTGGGGGCATCTCGGGGGCTCATGGCGGACAGACACCCTGTGTTCTGTCAGGGTTGGGCATTGTGGAAACAGGAGGCAGATGGACCGGGGTTCCTACCTCAACAGCTCCCTTCACCAGTTATGAGAACATCTGTTCCATCGATTTCTGTGTCCGAGTCTGACGTGATAGCCCATGTATGCACCCGGCGTCCTAGAAATGTTTGTGCCGTCTGGAGTCTTCATCTGGTGGCTTCAGGAACAGATCAGGGTCATTCTTCCATAGAAGACGAGTCGGTTCCTTTGTGCTGGGCATTTGTCCCTCCTTACATTGGCCCCCATGCTTCCCTTGTGCTTTATTCTGCAAAGATTTACTTTCCAGCATGTTGTGTAACATTTACTGGGTGAATCTAAGGCATGCTGTGAGAATGTAATTCTGTGATCGTCTTTTCTGAATATTTCTATGAAGATTTATTCATACAGAATATGAATTAAGGGGCAGTTATGTACCTGGGTGTACTTTTTTAAAAATATATTTTATTGATTTTTTACAGAGAGGAAGGGAGAGTGATAGAGAGTTAGAAACATCGATGAGAGAGAAGCATCGATCAGCTGCCCCCTGCACACCCCCCTACTGGGGATGTGCCTGCAACCAAGGTACATGCCTTTGACCAGAATCAAACCTGGGACTCTTCAGTCCCCAGGCTGATGCTCTATCCAGTGAGCCAAACTGGCCAGGGCTTGGGTGTGCTTTATACATGACTTAATACTGACTGACTTGTGGCCTGCACCAGATAATCATGGCTGCCTCAGTCAGTAAGTTTCCTTAGAACCCCAGGAAAATCAAGACAGTTTAAAAGTGAGAGTTTATTATTTTTCATGTAAGAATGTTCGGGAGAAATGGAATCATTCATTTCCTTTCCCTCAGACCTAAAGAAATCTTTCTGACACCTTGCCTATTTTAGCAATTTCCCACCGTGAGGATTAATTTATGTTGTGGTAAAGATGTATCACTTTCAATCTGTCAAGATCATTGGTAAGTTATTTGCTGCTTGAAGAATGTTCCATGTAAACATCAAAAATTAGCAGGGGAAATGGTTTCTTAAACCCCTACCCTGTACAATTTTGATTGTGTACATTTTTCAATGTTTGAAATGTTATTTTACCTGTAGTTAGAGAGATCAGCTTATTTTTCCCGACTAATGTGGTTTCAGTCACTTTCGCTGCCAGGTTATAAATAATATCCCATGTTTCTGCCTTCTGAATTTACTCTCCCCAGTTCCATATTCAAGGCACATTCCTGATCCAGAAGTAAGTCATCTTTGGAACATTTCATTTACAAAACATTCTTTTTTAAAAAAATATATTTTGTTGATTTTTTACAGAGAGGAAGGGAGAGGCATAGAGAGTTAGAAACATCGATGAGAGAGAAACATCGATCAGCTGCCTCCTGCACACCTCCCACTGGGGATGTGCCCGCAACCAAGGCACATGCCCCTGACCGGAATCGAACCCGGAACCCTTCAGTCCGCAGGCCGACGCTCTATCCACTGAGCCAAACCGGTCAGGGCTACAAAACATTCTTTACAGTTCACTGTCGTGACGAGACTGGGTCCGAGCTCGGCTTCATCTGGAGTCTTGGGTGTTGCTTAGGTATTCTTGGAACCAAGATGTAGTTTGGAATTTCTAAATCCTAGGAGGGTCTTGTCATCTCTTCCTTTTCATTTCCTCTCCTTATTTGCTTGATTTTTAAAATCTGTATTTTAAAAGTATTCACTTAAGCAAAGGTTAGAATGGTAAAAATTATGGATCAGCACACTTTCTATAAAGGGCCAGATGGTAAATGTCTCATGCTCTGCAGGCCATAGGGTCTCTGTTTCAGCTATAGAATTACACACACAAATGGGCATGGTGTGTTCCATTAAAAGTTTTTGTACAACTTCATTTACAAACACAGGCCTGATTGGGCCCACAGGCCATGGTTTGCAAATCTCTGATTTAAATCATAAAGATATAGAATTGAAAGATAAACATAATTGAATTCCCTGAAAATAAAATGTTAAAACAATTCATACCTTTCTCCTGGTAATATCTGGAGTATAATTCTAAGGAGGAGTGGCAGCTGGCATGTGTAGTGTTTCTTGGCTGTGCTCACCGTGTACTTTATGTATGGTGCTGTTTTTAATCCTCACACCAGCCCCAGTGAGACAACACTATTATTTCCATGTACAGATCAAAGACATAGAGGCTTAGGAAGGTCAACTTGCACTAAACCCCATGTTTACCTGTTCAAAAAGGTGGTCTTTCTAGTGGACTCACACTTGCTCTCCACATTCAGGCCTTTTTAAAAACTACTGGACCTTCAGTCCTCTAGCTGCCCCAATTACTACTTGTCAGCTCCAAACCCGAAATACAGCGCCTGCTAGGACACTGGGACTGTGGTTCACCCTCACTCACAGACACTATCCTGCCGTCAGCTTGTCAGAACTGGAGAATTTGCTGGTTTCATTGAGTCAGAGTCTTCCTTAAGGGTGAGCAGGAGCTGACTCCAGAGAGCCAATCTATCTACACTAATAAAAGAGAAAAATGGTAACTGGCGTACGGCGATACCCTTTTCATTGGCTAATCAGGGCTATATGCAAATTAACTGCCAACTAAGATTGGCAGTTAACTGCCAACAAGATGGCGGTTAATTTGCATATGTAGGCACAATGCAGGGAGGTGAAAGGGAAAGCAGGAAGAAGCCCCCTGCCACTGACAGTGATCGGAAACCCAGGGGGGGAGCTAAGAGCTGGGGGGCAGGGAAAAGGTGGCCCTGGGGCCGCCTTTGCCCTGCCCCCCAGCCATGATCAGAGAATCAGGTGCCTTTTCTGCCCTGGCCAGTGATAGCAGGAAGTAGGGGTGGAGCCAGTGATGGGAGCTGGGCAAGGTCGAAGCTGGCAGTCCCAGGAGCTAGGGGTCCCTTGCCTGGGCCTAAAGCAAAGCCCACGATCGCGGGGCCGCTGCAGCTGCGGGTCCCCGCTGCCCGGGCCGGATGCCTAGGCCAGAGGCGTTAGGCCTGGGCAGAGGTGGAGCCTGCAACCGCGGGGAGCTGGGGGGCCCCTGCCCAGGCCTGACACCTCTGCTGGAGGCCTCAGGCCTGGTCAAGGGGCCAATCCAGTGATTGGTGATCGGAGGGTGATGAGGGTCAACTCCTCTGGCCGAGGCATCAGGCCTGGGCGGGGGCCAGAGCCAGTGATCGGGGGTGGATGGGGGTCCCCTGTCCAAGCCTGATACCTCTGGCGGAGGCGTCAGGCCTGGGCAAGGGGCAGAGCCAGCAATCAGAGAGGTCTGGGGGTCCCCTGCCCAGGCCTGACGCCTGGGCAGGGGGCTGATCCTGTGATTGGAGGGTGATGGGGGTCAACGCCTGAGGGCTCCCAGTATGTGAGAGGGGTCAGGCTGGGCTGAGGGACACTCCCCCCACACACACACCCAGTGCACGAATTTCGTGCACCAGGCCCCTAGTATATAATAATAAAGCATAATATGCAAATCGATCGAACGGCCTAACAGCAGAAGACCGCCCAGACGAGCTTCTGAACGAAGCCAGGGCTGCAAGGGCTGAGCCCTTGCACAAATTTCGTGCATTGGACCTCTAGTTGTTAAATATTCCAGTTTTCATACCAGTTAAAGGATTAGCTTGAAATTGGCCATGAGGAGAGTATTTATACCAGTGAAATTAGCAAATGCTACCTGTCCAGACTTCCACACACCCCACTTTACCTGTTCACCACTCTCTTTTCCTTTTAATACTTACCAGATTAATCTTACTTAGTTTGTAGTTCAAGGGATCAGGGGCCTAACTATGTCTGTGAATCAGCCTAAAGCAAAACTCAATCACTAATAAATAAATATTGGCCACTGCAAACAATGGATTGCTCCACAGACATTCACAACAAAGGTTGTGTAGTGACATTATCCAGTTATAAAACTACATATGAAGTATGATCCCAATCTTTTTTTTTTTTTTTACTTCAAAAAAGTTAACTGTGGTTACTTTAATGTGATGGGAAAACAGGTACTCTTCTTTTTCCAATTTTCCAAAATGAGCCTGTATTACTTTTGCAACTAAAACAACTGTTCAGTACATAGAACCAGAAGATCCAGACAAAATGGCTCTGACCCTGATTCCCCAGCCCCTCAAAAAGAGAAATTAATCAATTTATTTCCTTCAGATTAATTTCATGGCCTTTCAGGGTTAGGGGGAAGTAGGTCATTCTCCAGAAAGGGCCTTTAGACAGCAGATTGTTTTGGTTATTAGAGTCTGTAGTTTAGTTGAGAAAGTAATTTCTTTTTTTCCTGTTCCCATATTTGCCCACTGGACCTCTTCAAAGAGTGACTCTCAGATGGAAATCACCTGGAGAATTTTTCAACCCTTTGCATGGGATCCACCCCGAGACTCTGACTTGGTTGGTGGGCGGGACTTTGGCACTGGTGGTTTTAAAAAGTTCTCTGGGGTTAACTCTCACCTGTAGCTAGAGTTGGGAAACCACTGCTTTGCAATGTGACCGTCCAGTTGTCCTTGCTGTATTTTCTTGCTTGGGTTAACATATCCCCACCTTGTCTGGAGAAAGGTGACTGCAGCCACTCGCTTAGCCTTGGAAATGAGTCCAAGGGGACTGAACAGATGCGCGCTTGTGTCTTAATGGAGAAGCCATGGAAAGAGTTGGCCGGGTTTCGGGTTATAATAGCGTTGCATAGTCTCTCCTGGAAAATATTTGTATATATATTTTGGCTGACTCGGGGGGAAAAATTCAAGTACTAAACCAGAGAAAGGCACCCAAGGAAATGAAATCTGTGTGTGTGTGTGTGTGTGTGTGTGTGTGTGTGTGTGCGCGCGCGCGCCCGCACATGCACTTTCTAGTCCAAGCTACCTATAATAACAGTGAAGTCACAGCTTATATCTATTAATGCATTATTTAAGTTTCTATATTGTGTTATTTCATGTCATATCCCTGTATCTCCTGCTATTTAGCCTTATAGTACACATTTAACATGCTTTTATGGCTTCTTGCAATACATTATTCAAATTATAAGGATTTTGAAATTTTCAGGAGAGACTGACATACAGCAAGTCATTTTAGAAAGTAAATGTTTCCCTCAGGGTGGAAATTACTGTGCAACACAGACTTATAGAACTGGTGGAATTGTGCTTGACATTTAGAAGCGTATGCCTTCGTTTTTAGAAGGCAAAATAAACTTAAATAGGCTTAGTAAAGGCAGAAAGTCTCAGAGAAGAAAAAGATAAATTAAGGTAAGATCTAAAATAACATACCTCCCCCACTCATCCAAAAGAAGAGAATGAGATAGGAAAAATCGTGGAGAGATAAATTCTACCCGGTTTAATGGTAGAAAATGAGAAAAGCAAAGCAAACTATTTCAGCCTCACTGAATTTTGTGACCTATTTATGAAATTCCTGAGGCCACGGTTTGGTATTTCTAGCAGGTCCTGCCCTGAAGAGTTGAATGTCTGCATGAGGCCTAGGAAACATTTCTAAAACCTTCCTATTCAAAAGCGTTATGGTTCCCTGTCCAGCAGTGGCAGTATTATCTGGCTTAGTTAGGGTCAGGGTCTCTAACACACCCTTTCCTGGCCTGAGGTTTGCTTGCTTGTTTGTTTATACTCCACTTTGTCCTAATCATTGTTCTTTCATCTTCTTTGTTGATTGACTTGTAAAACCTTTATCCTGCTTCCTGAATGTCTTGTGGTTAATTTGGCTTCCTTCCTCACCATCTCAGGTGGCTACTTGTGTTTAATCTCCACTTGCTACTCAGAGTGTTGGTAAAGGATGGCAACCTCAAAATAGTATTTTAATGACTGTTTCATTTGTAAGAGCTTCCGAACAAAACATGTTGTGTTTTTACTTGAAGAAAACCATCAAATCAGTGATTTGTAATACTACTACTACTACTACTACTACTACTAATATAATAGATTACAGCCCTTTATAGTGCACAGGAACATTCGTATTTACCGTCTGAGCTGATCCTTATTAACCCTGATGGGACACAGGGCAAGCGTTATCATAGCCCACTTTAAAGACTCAGAAACTGCCCAGTTGACCTATGAGCCAGGAGGTTCGATTCCCAGTAGGGCACATGCCTGGGTTGTGGGCTCGATCCCTAGTGTAGTGGATGCTGGAGGCAGCTGATCGTTGATTCTCTCTCATCATTGGTGTTTCTCTCTCTCTCTCTCTCCCTCTCTCCCTCTCTGAAATCAATTAAAACGTATTTTTTTAAGACACAGAAATGAAGATTCATTGAAGTGATAACTTGCCTAAGTCCATGTGGTGCCCAGCTGGAGTTGATCCTGGTTTCCACACACCAGGATTTGGCAGCTTTTCCTTTGGCATAATTTACTGAGCATCTATTTTGTTAGAGGCACTGTGCCAGCTCTCAGGGACACAGAAAAGCCAACAGCTTTTCTCTAATCCAGCGGTTCTCAACCTATGGGTCGCGACCCCTTTGGCGGTTGAACGACCCTCTCACGGGTCGCCTAAGACCATCCTGCATATCAGATATTTACATTACGATTCATAACAGTAGCAACATTACAGTTATGAAGTAGCAACAAAAATAATTTTATGGTTGGGTCACAACATGAGGAACTGTATTTAAAGGGCCAGAACGATGAGAACCACTGCTCTAATCCTTGTAAATTAGAATTTACATCTCTTGGTAGAAGCATTTTATTCACGTGTAGGACAAACACCTCATGAATGTGACCTGCACACAGATGGACTAAATTATCAGCATGGATGTTTAGTAAGGCAAGGCAGACACATGGGGTCATTCTCTCTCTGCTGTTTTAGTGCGGCGATACGCGGTATCTTCACACCCAGAAAATGTCTAGATCTTGTAAGACAAATGTACATTCCAAGGGAGAAGGAGGAAAGTGAGAGTGGTGGGGAAGTGGTCTGGGCCCCAGTTTTATAGGCCATGGTCGTTTGGGAATGTCAGCTTGGGGATTGGTAAGCAGCCCTGGATATGTTGACAGTGAGTGGAATGTAAAGCCTGGGCCGCCTTCCAGCACTTGGGAGCAGGGAGGTAAAGCGGCGAGAGCCTCTGGCCTCAGCAGGACCTGGGTCCAGATCTTGGTTCTGCTGCTTGAGAGCTAGATGGCTCACACCTGTGTTTTGTGGACATACGTTTTCATTCTTCCTGGGTCAATACCTGGGGGGGAATTACCAGGCCAACGTCATTTTGGTCTTGGGGCCTGAAGAAGCCGTGTGACGGTCTCCTCGGCTGGGAGGAGGAACGGTGTCGTCTGGTGCCTCTCCTCTCAGAGCTGCCTGGAGGGCGCTGTTCCCCCAGCTGCTCCGAGGCAGGTGCAAGGATGTATGCAGCAGCTCTGTTCCCAGTAGCCCACCCTACTCAGTAGTCCATCTGCTGGTAAATGGATAAACAAATGGGATCTGGTTGTGCAATGGAATACTAGTTAGCAGTGAAAAGGAACAAAGTACTACAACACAGAAAAAATGGGCGAATCTCCAAAACATGATGCTGAGTGAAAGAAGCAGACACGAGGGCACATATGAAATTCCAGTACAGGCCGACCGACCTGTGACCATAGAAATCAGCACAGCAGTGGACTCCAGGGGAGGGGAGTGGGGAAAGGTGTGCACGAGAGCTCCCTGGAGTGCTGGCTGCAGTCCAGACCTGACTGAGGTCTTGGTTACACAAAGGCAGACACTGATCAGCCCCATCTCATTATGTAACTAAGATCTGTGCCTTGTACTGTATGGATTTACCGCAGCTGGAAAAAGGGAATTGGTGGCCCAGGCAGAAATGAGGGGCCAGAGCCCACAGCTTCCACCCAGTCCTTGGCCCGGCAAGTACATTTCCTCTGCTGTAAACAGTCATTAAGAACAAAGGAAGTAAATAAATGCAGTAGTTAGAGGAGGCAGATCTCTGGAATTTCCTCCCCGTTAAAGAAAGACCGTAAACGGAATCCTTTAGTGTCCGCTTTCTTAGCTTAGGAACATGCAGGAAACAGCCATGCAGCCACATAAAACAATTGCAAAACATACACATGAGAGGGAGGGAAGGAGGGAGGGAGGGAGGGAGGGAGGGAGGGAGGGAGAGAGAGAGAGAGAGAGAGAGAGAGAGAGAGAGAGAGAGAGAGAAGAAGAAGAAGAAGAAGAAGAGAAGAGAAGAGAAGAGAAGAGAAGAGAAGAGAAGAGAAGAGAAGAGAAGAGAAGAGAAGAGAAGAGAAGGAGAGAAGGAGGAGGAGGAGGAGGAAGAGGAGAAAAAGCTAGTTGCCATACCCTGGGTCTTAGGTCCCAGTTAGAATTGATGAATGACTGATAGAAAGTCATAGCATCTGGGTCTCCCAATATCCAAAATGTAGAGAATGCTTCACAATGTTGAGAATTTTAAAGTGAACGCTGCCCGTTTTCAGCCCGCATCGAGCGCAGGTTCTGTAACAGGCAGCCACTTGATAGCAGCTTATCTTCCGATTCAATATTTGCAGTCAGAGAAAGGTGCCCATAATTTACCTTCTGATGCAGATATTTTTGAGGCCTGCCATTTAGCAGTACCACACTTAACCATTGACATTTAGTTATAACCCTAAATTTCACGTATACTATTCACAGTTATTGTTTCACCAAACTCAGTAAAAATAGTGAGAATACTGTTAAGCATTCCCACCGGGAGTCTCGAAGGTCTTTCCTGTCATGTTTCGCCTGGTGCTGGAAACACCGTGAATAGCAAGGCTTTAGCCCTCGAACCTTGTTGCCGTGTATGTGTGTGTGTGTGTGTGTGTGTGTGTGTGTGTGTGTGTGTATGTGTCTGTCCCAGCAGGGTCTCTGCACTGGCCAAAAAAATATCAAGAGCCCTCACAAGGCAAAGTTATTTTAAAGGGCACACATACAGGCGGTGCCGCTCACACCCCCTCCGAAAAAGGAACGCAGTCTCTAAGCCGAGGCCCCGCGCTCACTTGCATGCCAACAGCCATCAGTGCACACTTCTCGGTCATTTTCCTTTGAATGCGAGTACCAGCACCGAAATGTGAGCGCTCAAGGGAGCGGCCTATTGTTGGCCTGGGAAATGGTGCGATGCCCCTGAAAACACCCACAGGCGCTCGGGCCCAGCACGCCTCTGCCGGGAAGGTGATGGAGATGTAACGCCTGCTGGGCTCGTCGCTGGACCAAATGTGTGTGTCTCCAAAGAACCTTTCTCTTTTCCCCTCCCCTCTGAAACCCAGCATATTAAAATCGGAGGAGCCCTTTCAACTTGGTGGGTATCACGGCAGTGAACGTATTTAATGTCTTTTCCATGTGGGCCTGGTTTTAACAATGGAATGGTCCCCAGGCACACCCAGCTGCACGGCATTAAAGAAAGAATCTGCAGAGAACTGGGAACGCTCTGAGCTCATTTGTTCTTGCTGAAAAGACAATCAAGGTACAGAATCTCCCTGCTCCTGCTGCTTCCCAAGGCTTTGTTCAGACTTCTCGGAAGCGCACTCGAAGGAAAGGGGTGGCGTGTGACAGGAGGGAGAGACGGGCTGCTGGGTCCTGTCTGGTGTCAGGGAAGGCAGGGTTGCTGGTAGTGCCACCAAATCCTGTTCATGTCTATTCATCAAACCAGCACTGAGTCGGCTTGATCTCATCAGATCCAAGATGTGTTTCATACTCCGCTGGGCTGAATTAGTAATGCTGTCTTTGGTATGGAAATACACATAGGAAATCACCCCCAAGAAATCAAATGGGGGGACGCCTGGAATTTGACATCTGATAATGCCCCCGTGTGCAGTCTTTTCTATCTACCTATCCCTTTTTTTCCTAAAGACAAAAAGGGCAGCCAGAGTGTACCAGGTGGTTACAGGCCTCAGAGCAGGCTACGCTGGGAGAAACTGCTTCTCTGCTTGTCAGGATAACTTGGGGTAAAGTAGCTAAATAGTGCCTGCCATTGTCTATCCCTAGCTGGTTTGTCTCAGTGGACAGAGTGTCGGTCTGTGGACTGAAGGGCCCCGGGTTGGATTCTGGTCAAGGGCACATGCCCGGGTTGCAGGCTCCATCCCCAGTGTGCGGCATGCAGGAGGCAGCTGATTAATGATTCTCTCTCGTCATTGATGTTTCTATCTTTCAATCCCTCTCTAAAGTCAATAAAAATATATTTTTAAAAAATTAGCATAATTTTCAAATAAGAAAAATACATGTAGAGCAGATTTCTTTTGTAGCAAATGGTGAACATCATGGTTTCCAGTGAGCCATTGCGAGCTCTCGGAGCTATGCTGTAACAGTTACTGTTAAAGTTCCAGCCACAGTGTTTGGAAAGCAGTTGCCTAGAATCTTCAGCCCAGGGGCGGAGGGACCTGGACAAGCTCGGCCCATTGGCTTGTCCAGGGCTCTGTCTGCAGGCAGAATGTGCAGCCTTCCAAGCCTAATGCACTAGCAATTATGGGGACGATGCCGGGCAGCCGGTTTAGGGTGATGTTTGTGGACATGATCAAGATCCTGTACCTTAACTAGGCCCCCAAACCACCCCCTTAAATGGTCACTTTCTCCTATTACACAATGTTCTAAGCCTTTATTGTGCTGAAAGTTGCCCTGAAAGTCACCCAATGAAGTGAGTTTTGGCAGAACTCAATGCGGTGAACAGTGTTTCACTGCCATTAGAGGGAAGCAGTCTTTGAAAAAAGTGTTTAATTAAAGCCACTTGGTTTCAGTAATGGAAGTGTGCAATTTAGAACAGGCTATGTGGTACCAGAAGGAAAATTATTTTCTTAAGACTAACAAAACTTGACAAATGATTCACTTTTAAAAGCAGAAAATGAAAATGTTGCCGCTCCGTTGGGAGCGAGCTGCCAAGGGCTCTGGCTGGGGGTTGGTTGTGACAGGCTGGAGAGGGTCCTACCACCACCTGTGGGCACACACCTCAGCCCCCAGGGCTTGTCCCCTCGCAGATGAATAAGCCCCTTTTGGAAACGAAAACCATAAAATTAAAATTATGAAGTAACTGCAAATATAAAATTTGGGATTTAAAAAAAAATTTTTTTTAATAAGTCAGAGTTTCTGGAATAACTATATAATGAGTATGCATTACAGACACATAAATACATCCTTGGTAACTAATACATGCTACTTGGCAATTAAATAGCAAATTAAAAGTTTAATAGAATCCAGTTAACACGTTTGTAAATAAGCTATAGGGCCGTGTTTCCTAAAATGTATAAGGAATAAATATTCCAGAAAGGATTTTTCCCCTTCCTTTTTTGCTTTTCAACAAAGGTCTGTTTCCTGGCATGCTCGGGAGAGGAAGGTGTGCCAAGACTAGAAAGCTTGTCCTTCGCCCCGTGGGAGCCCTTGGGCTAAAGCTGTAAAGGTGGCATTCTGATACCCATGGCCATTTCATTCTGTCAGACAAGCAGGGCAAACTGGAAGGTGAATTATGCCAAACATACACTTGAAGGAGCTTCAACTTCGTGGTGGTTGTGCCTCTTTAAAAATAGCATCGCACAGCCTCCTGGGATTTCGGTTCACACTGTCTGTGTTCTCTATCATACACTAGTATATTTTGGAAAAGGGACAGGACTGAAAAGTGAATAGATATTTTCCCAGAACACTTACCAGCAGCCTCATTTTTCAGCTTCCAGAAGATGGTGGTCCGTGGCTTCTTCGGAGGGATATCAGGTTCCTGTCTAGCAGGTGATCTAAGGGGCCTGAATTTGTTAACCTGCTGAACCACATGGTTATGTAGGTGCCCAACTAATGGTTGTTATAGATTCTTTTCCTGTTCAGAGAAAGATGCTCGAGTCTGCTCCGCACACCTGTTCTTTGAGCCTTATCGTCAGTCATCTTCCCTCTGTGTTCATGGTGCTCACCAACCCAAAGGCCATGACCTGAAGTTCGCTCAAACATAACACCTGAGCATGATGTTAACAAGGCTGAGGTCATGGGTTTAATTCCCATGTGAGCCAGTTCATTTGCTCCATCCTGGGGCCATGAACCATGCTAGTTGAATGTCAACCACCAGATAGGGTGGTCCCTTTAAATCTCTAAGAAAAGGATCGGGGAGATATGGGAAACACACAAAGGGCCAGTCCGGTTCTCAGAGATGTGCCCACGGGATCAAGGTCAGTGTGAGAATATCAAGAGTATGAAAAAAACCCCAAAACCTCAAAGCCACGTGTCTGTGAAGCACTCTGAATGGCCTCAATTTATTCAGTGACCAAGCAGCAGTATTGCTGTAACATGTGTGTCTTCGTGGCCTTTTGTGTTCAGTGCAGATGACTTTAGAATATTCCAGAAAAATGGGAGACTAATACAAATTGGTAAAAGTCATTGGCTTATGCCTGGGGAGGCCTCAAACCACTTTGTTGCCTAAAAAGAACAAAGATTCGATGACTTGGATGGAAGGGGGCCAGTTCCACTGCTCTCTTTAAAATGACAGCGATGAGAGAGAGAGCTGCTCCCGCTCCTCCTCCACCCGTGGCAAAGAATTCCTGCAAGAGTAGCAGGTGGGTGAGACAGTGGCTTCATTATGTAAGTGGTCATTTCTTAACACCCCTGAATTTAGGAGGTGCATTACTGCCCCAAATCCTTCCAATTAAAGAAAGCAGAGGAGGAAAAACACATGGCAGGTAGCATCAGAGCTAGGAAGAGATCATCTTGGCTCTTGAAATTCGTAAGTTGTGACCAGCATTCTTTTTTTAAGAAGTAGAGGCCATCCGATGTGCTCAATGGTTGAGCATCAACCCATGAACCAAGAGGTCCCTGTCTGATTCCTGGTCAGGACACGTGCCCAGGTTTTGGGCTAGATCCCCAATAGGGGGGGCGTACAGGAGGCAATTAATGTTTCTCATTGATGTTTCCATCGCTCTATCCCTCTCCCTTTCTCTCTCTCTAAAAAAAGAAAGCATATTTTTTATTTAAAGAAAAAGTAGAAAATAGATGCTTCACACTTGGTAACGATAAGTATTATCTGGGGAAACTTTTAGTTTTGTGCGTGGTTTTCTGAGTTGTGATATAAAATGTTAGTTTTTCACTGGGTCATGGTCAGACATTCGCAAGCCAATGATCTAGACTCCCTTCCTCATATGAGCGTAGTGTCAAGCCCAAGGTCATGTAGCCAAATTGGTCAAAACAATACCAAAGTCCAGGCTTCTTACAAGACACTGAGTGAGCTTTCATAATCAGTTGTGTTATATTCCTAGTTCTCCGTTCATGAGACATTAGACCTGACCCGTACAGTTTCTTCTTGGCCTGCGGACCCTGGGATGTCCCCAGACTCCCCATGCCCAGAATGAGCACAAGGTCCCTCACTAGAGTTTAACCACAAGGAGGGGGAAATGCCTTTTCTCCACAGGCCTTTCTTGGTAGAAGTTTCTCCTTTGTGAAATTAGCTATTGATCTTAGGCACCTAGCATGCAAGACCATCACTAGGTCCATCCGAATGGAGTAAAAGTGGGAGAAGACACAGTCTCAGGAACGCAGTGGGAAAGAGAAGAGACCGTGTCCCAGCAGCAAGACCAGTGAGAAAGCAGCCTGTGTTTGTGCCAGGAAGTGAGAGCAAGGCAGGGAGGAGAGAAGGCGGCCCGCGCGCAGGTCCGTGGAGAAGACCATCTCCTACCAGAACTTGTTTGGCATTTGGATGTGAAGCTTGGGGGTGCAGGCCCTGCTTTCTCTCCACAGGAGGCCTTTTTTCCCCTCCCAGAGAGTCAGCTGACCAGAAGCCAAGGTTTCCTACGCGAGTGTTTTCTCTGGGGTTGGTGAAAATTATCTCTTGCAAGTATGGAAGGAACGCGTACAGCCACCTACCTCTCCTGGTCCCGTAAACCTGAGGCGAAAATAGTTGTGAGTTCCTCTGGGCTTTAGCACCACGAGCCTCTGATATTTTTGGAAGCATTTACCCAGCCCCAGCTTAAAGCCGTGTATCTTTACATGCTTGCTTCTAACGAGCTACGGTTGCTGAGAAAACTGACATCTCTTCCGTAGGAAACATGGAGCAGAAGATGGTCAGTTTCCTCATTTCTCAGAGGGACTGGCCCTCAGTCGGAGCTGGGGCAGCCTGCAGTGTTTGTTCTCTCTGAGCATCTCGGTTGGTATTTCTCACCATCGCTCTTCTTCCCTTTCCTGTCCTTGTTTTGACGGGTGATAAAGCGGAGAGTACTGACTGGCTTTCCGACCGCAGCCGCTGCCAAAGCCCCAAAGCCCGGTAGCCTAGTGCCCTCTGGGAGCCTGCCCTGCGCAGTGGTAATGACTTGTGTGGGAATCTGCGCAGTAACCTCCCCAAGGACCGATCTCACCAAGGAGTAACCCCCTTGTCTAGACCGTACAACCCGTAAAGTCATCACTAGCTGGGGTTCCCGAGCTACAAAGCAGCAATAGAAACCGCTGCCCCTCGTCTCGAAGGGCTTTGGAGTACAGAGCGCTCATTGTGAGAGCCTGCACTTCTCACCTGGGCCCCGCCCTCTCTCTGGGAAAAGCAATGCAAACTCCCACCGACTCCACACCCCAGAACCGACACCCCATCTCAACTTCTACACAGCCTTCTCTACACTCCCTGCTCTCAATTTCCACCTGCGTTTCACACCTGGGACACTACCTGGGATTTTATTTTTACAATTTATTTTGAGAATGGTCCAACTTCCTGCTTGCCAAATTATTGACTAATGAGATAAAAGCAGTTTAATGCATGATATTTTAAGAAACTAGGCTGGCAGCCCCACCAGTGTGGCTCAGTGGTTGAGCACTGAACCATGAACCAAGAGGTCACTGGTTTGATTCCTGGTCAGGGCACATGCCGGGGTTGCAGGATCAATCCCCAGTAGGGGGTGAGCAGGAGGCAGCCGATTGATGTTTCTCTCTATCCCTCTCCCTTCCTCCCTCTCTAAAAATATAAATATAAATATAAATATATATATATATATATATATATCAATAAAAACATATTTTTTAAAAAAAGAAAGCAAACTAAAAGAAACTAGGCTGGCAAACTTACTCAGTGAGAGATTAAAAGGATTCAGACTTCTAAGTCAGTGTTCTTTCCTCTCGAGGTACTTAGCAGTGTTGGCCATTGTCATGATGATAGCACAGATGGGGATGGAAAATGGAACCGTGTGAACTCCGGAGGGAAAGGGTTGACAGGGCAGGGCCTGCCCTGAGTCTCCTAAGGGAAGAGGCAAAATCAAGTGACTGGGTCCAGTAGAGTAAACTTTTCAGAAATGATGTTAAAACAGAGATTATCTTAGGAGCCAAATACATCAGGAGTTAGGATTTATGGAATAGTTACTGAAATCGGTTGAAGAGGGACCCTCTGCCCCCTACCCCACTTGGCAAGGAATACTGAAGCTCGCCTGTGGTATGCGCGCCTGCAGGAGTGAGAGTGACAGTGTCCATCACCATGTGGGGACAGCTAGGACATGCTGGGTGCTTTGCTAACCATGCTCTTCAACCCCCGTTTCATATGTGAATGGAAACTATGGGGGGGGCGGGGGAGGGGGTCAGAGAGGCTGAGTAACTTGCGCAAGGCCACACTGCTCTATTAGTAAGTCCAGGTGCCCGGACCTTAAGCCAGGTCTGCCTTCTCCAAAGCGTACTCCTCCCGACGACTGAAAAGAGTGAAACATGAATTGCTCCGTGTGCCCTTCGAGAGCACGCAGTACATCCCACGCTCCTGGGACGATGATTTTCCAGGCATAACTAGGAGAGGGAGTCTGGTAGCTCACAGGACAGACATGCGAATGCCCACTACACGTCAAATGAATGTGCAGAGACAGGAGACATGACCCTGGTCCTCCCGTAGCTCAGAGACTAGTGGGGGCAGGCAGATGAGGAAATCCACACGGACGCTGAGTTCCCCGACAGAGACAAGCTCTGCGCATGCAGGGAAGGAAGGGGCCCCAGCCTTGGGGCGCGGAGTCACAGACCTCGAGACAGTGATACCCAACTGAGTTTTAAGAATGAGTACCTCTTAGATGAAGGGAAAGAAGAGGATATGCGAGTCTGGCCGGCTCAGATGGGTGGGGAGGGGGGAAATGCCCGGAGGACAAGAGTGCGCCCTACTTTCTAAGTGAAGCGGGAAGCTGTTAGAGGATTTTAACCAGGAATGTGGTGGCTTGCCCTACATTTGAAAGTGATGATTCTGCCTGATGAGTGAATGTTGCTGGGCGGTGGGACCGAGAATGGCTGATGGGTTGGGGGGATCCATGCAGCAGATCAGGGGTGACAGCAGTGGCACTGGGGCTGCAGGGTGCAGGTGTGGGTGGACTCAGATCCGTGGAGGAAGAGCCTGCAGGATCGGGTGGGGACCTGGAGGGAAAGAGCAGTGCCTCCTGGGTTCTCTGCAGAGCAGCTGAGTGGGTGGTGGAGCCATTTTCTGAGCATGAAGGAGCAGGAGCAGGTTTTTAGGGCAATATGCACACAAGGACTCTCTTAGAACCATGACCTTGAACCACCTCTGTAGTACCCCACCTTTTCCCAGTGACCTGGGAGCATCTTAAAAGGATGGCCCTCCGGGACCCACCCTAGATTTGGTGAGTCACAGTCCAGGAGGGGAGCCGGGCACCGGGAGCTGGCAGCAGCTCCCAGGCGATGCCACACCGCCAGCCCCGCACCATCCAAGGCCGGCCGCGGTGACCTGAGCCTGAGCAGCATTCCTCCCAGGTGCTGAGCAGCACCACCCATCGCCTCTCGCCATGTGTCACCGCCCAGGAACCACGAGCAGTTTTCCCAGACACGTCACTGAAGTTGAAGTGAAGGTGGGCCGCCCGCCCTCATTCAGGCCATGCCTCTTTGATGCTTTTCCCTAACGGGTGAGGAGCCTGAAAAGAATAGCTTTGCCCTAAGTGGCAGGAAGGTTCCCACACAGAACCGTCTTTCAGAAGCACCTAAGGCTCTGATGTCTGTCTCAGTGATCGGATCCTCGTAAATTGGAGGATTGGTTCTGGAAACCCCATGAGCCTCAGCTTTCTTGAGAGATTTATGGCACTTTCCGCTCACATGAGGGCCAGGAATAACATCGCAGCTCCCTCCGCATTTCTGGTTTTTGTTCCTGGGGGTGGGGGTGGAGGGAGTAAGGGAAGGGAGAGGTAGGCAGAACTAATACCACATTGAAAGGAAAGTGTCCAGACTTATTTCCCAAAACCTCAGAAAAAGCCTCACGTTCTGCTGAGGGTATAACGGTTTGTTGTCCCATCTTTTCTCGTGGGGTTTTCCAGCCTCATCACCTGTACCTGGGTGAAGTCCCTGGTGTGGGAAGGGGCCGGAGCTGGCTGGAGCTCAAGGAGACGGTCCAGGCGGGCTGGCCTCCTCGGGCAGTGGCCTCGGACCTTCAGCAGACAAGGCGATACTGGGCTTCGGTAAGCTCATTTACTCTGTGTTTTAAGATGTTCCCAAAACAATGTTAAGTAATGAGTAGCAATGAATTCCCTTTTGCCCTGACCAAGAAAAGGGTCCGATTAAGATGGCCATTCCAGTTGGAATCCACGCCTGGCGAACCCGTTCAGCCAAATTACACATTATATTGATGGAAGTGGGCATGACTGGCTCTAGTCCACATGTAATTGCTTCAGAGTACCTGCACCTACGTTGGCAGCAGCGTGTCGGACAAGCCTCAGAAAGTGTTCTACCAACTCCAGAGGAGAGACGAGCAAGGCCCGGGTCTGATGCCTGGTTGCAGACCCAGTGCTGATGCTGTGGGGCTGCGGAGATGCATGGAAAGAACCACCACCCTCAGGGGCACGAGGCTCTAGTTGTGGAGGAAGCCAAGTGTGCAAATAAAGCTCCTGTCAGACCCCGAACCTGTGAGAGCCTTACATCGAGGGTTACAATAGGCAGGGGAAGGACAAGTCATTCTACTTGGGGAAGTAGCATCTGAGAGAGGTCTCCGAGGATGCGCAGGTTAGAGGAGCGGGTGATGTGGGTGTCGTGTTGTGTATTCCACGCCCCCGGGCCTAGCCGACAGCAGGGAGGTGGTTTGGGGACCAGTGAGGATGTGCATTGGATTCAGGAAGCGCTCACATAGATACAGGAACCTAAAATGCTAGGCTGAGGCGTTTGCGTTTAATAGAGTTGGCAGTAGGGAGCCCCTTTTAATAAGAGGAGGAACTAATGCCATCAGAGAAGAGTGATATTATGGATTAAAGCTATTTGGGGGCATGTTAATTTGGCAGCGGGAGGAGGATGGACGGGAGGGCAGAGAGGCTGCGGGCTGGCGGGTCAGGAGGTTGTTTCAATAGCCGGGGTGAACGTATGGCAATAGATTGGCTTTCCTGATGACATTTCTGCATGTGGGACAGGAAATGACTTAATGTGGAAGGCTTTTCAATGCTGCTCTGCGTAGCTCCCCAGCCCCGCCCAGGCCATAGGAGCCTGCCCGACTTACCCCGCAGGAGTAAACCTTGCAGACATTGGAATGTTTATGTTTGGCCCAGTATGGCTCTGGGTTTTTTTACACAGCTGTAAAGTGTATTTAACTCCCAAATATAAAACACTTCTCGACTACTGTTTCATAGCTTCGTAAAACGAGGCTCGATTGCGTAGGTGCTCCCGGCAGTCAGCCCCTATCTTTCTACACAAGCCCGTTTCCTCATATTGTTCTTCCAACGGAAGAAAACTCGGCTCACGTAAGCCACGTTTTACAAGCAGCCGTCAGAAGAGAAGCCCCAAAGACAATAAGCAGCGTCCGCAATTGTATTTTTAACCTAAGATTACAGAGCTCACTAGCAAGGAAGCAAAATCACTTTAATTATGATTGTTTCTCATTGTGGCTGCGAGTGTAAGTCAGTAACAGATGTTCATTTTCCCCGGCTCGACTGTTTTTAATTCTTTCTTGAACACGGAGAACGAAATCTTTAAACATTTGCCAGAGTTCAATTAACATCGCCGGCCGAGGTGGAAAATGCCCCACTTTGTTTTCTGTCGCCGCAGACCTGCCTGGCGGCCTGTGCCCGGAGCGCGGGCCGGCTCCAGCTGGCACGGCGTTTATGGCCTCGGAGTTAATTTGCAGAATCGGCCTTCGGCGGGAGGGGTCTGTTCGCCCGTTGATATATTTATTTATTTACTCTTTCCTTATAAATAAAAATTGCACTGTAAAACCCCGCGGCTTAATTGCAGGAAACCCAGTGCATTTTTGTTGTTGTTGTTCTGCAAGTGGCGAAGGGCTGGTGCTTTGTGTATGCGGCGGCGTGGAAATCTGGGGGAAGAATATGTTTACGGCCCAGGCTGTGCGACTCGGTTTATCGGGTTTTTCCTGTGCTCTGTGGAACAGACGGCTGTTCATGATGGAAAGGCCTTTTTTCTGTGGGGAACAGAGTCTTTCTCGAGGGGCGGTGGGGAGAGAGCGTTTATGCAAGAATTCGGAATGGCTTCCAGAGACCACGGGCACTCGGCGGCTGTAAAGCTTGCCCTGCACTTTACTCGGCGACATTACAAAGTTTGCTTTAACACCTCAGAAGGGCTCTGGCTGCGTTTCCCAGCCTGAGTCCTGCTGAACGGAGCGCACGCGGCAGCCTGTGCCTGTAGGACGAGTCGCCTCTAACAGGTGGCAAAGGGACAACCACATTATCTTCCTGTCCTTCTCATTTGAGGGCTCACCCCCAAACAGTCGGGCATCATATTATGCATATTTGTGGTTTGGGTTTTTAAATGTCTACTCTCTTTTTCATGTATTTTTTATTTTTAAGACATTTTTAATATATTTTTATTGACTTCAGAGAGGAAGGGAGAGGGGAGAGAAACATCAATGATGGAGAATAACCCATCAGCTGCCTCCTGCATACTCCCCACTCGGGATTGAGCCCCCAACCTGGGCATGTGCCCTTGCCTGGAATCGAACCTGGGACCCTTCAGTCTGCAGGCTGATGCTCTAACCACTGAGCAAAACCAGCTAGGACTAAACATCCACTTTTTAGAAAAAATGTCATCACATAAAACATTTCTCATGGATGCCAAACCTTGACAATGATGCCTCCAAAGTAGTTTGAAACAGCCACTTACACATGCAAGCTGTGCAGGTTGCTTGGACTTCGTTGACATGGCCCATTCCGGAGGCTTTCTGTGTCCCCTGAAGGCTTGCTGAATAACTGTTCATTTATCCTCATTTAGGAGCTGGAAAATGCTTCCTTCACCGTCAGGGACAGGTGGATTGTCCCATTAGGAAAACTGCGGATGACATATGACTTAACGGCACTTGCAAAGGGTCGCTGTTTGTCTTTGGATAAAAAGGAATGTTCTCCTTACAAAGCAAAACAAAAGCAAGGGGAAAACTAGCGAGGAGAAGCAGGCTGATAAACGGAGGTTGGCTAAGGGCTGTCATAGCCGCATTACAAACACCACGCCCTTCGCCCGCAGGACTAACTGTTTCTTCAAGGTCGACCTTTACACTTCTGGGCCAGGATGGATGTGAGAAATGGACCATTTGGATTTAGTGTTGGCCACAGATCAAACTTGAAACCACAGCGGAGGAGGAGGCTGGGGCAGGAAAGTTATCCAGTGATGTGGTAACTTGGGATTGAAACTTCTCACCGTCGTTTTTCCCTCCTATCTTGACATAGAGGGACAGTTGAAGAGATGTGATTAAACCTCTTATTCCTTGTGTATTCATGAAGCTGGGCTTGTGTGCACAGATCATAGCTGGGGATACATAGACGTAGTCAGACAGCGTAGTGTTTCAGAACAAGTGCGCTTTCACTGCACATTCTGAAAAGCACATAGGCCTCTTGTTTGGATGGACTCGACCTTGGGGGACTGGGTGTGACCCTGAGCCACTCCTGTATGTGCCACATGTGTGAAATGCGGGGTGGTCCCTGTCACCTGGCTGGCAAATGCCTGGCTTCCCATTTACCTGCCCAGGAAGCCCTTGGCTGGACATTGGCAGGGGAGGGGCATCCAGGACTGGGGTGCCAGACTTCCACCCCTGCCTGGACCTGCGCTGAGTGACCAGGGAAGGTCACCTCCCCAGGCCTCGGTCTCTCCCTCTGTGAGAGGGGAGGTGGGCACGCAAGACTGAGTTCTTCCCAGCGGAGCTTCTGTCCTTTTATGACCCAGTGATGACCCCGCAGCAAGGCCAAGCTCGGGCGTTTATCACTCAGTCCGAATGTATGACTTCAGGCACTCGGGACTTATGGGTGTTTGAGAAAAGCATAAAACAGAGTCCAGGCGCTCTTGGAACTGGGGATAGCCCTGAAGGCATCCTGAGGGCAGGTGGAGGGCAGAGCAAAGGCGGAAGAGGGACCCAAGAGGGACATAGTAGTGAAAACCTCCTGGGAGGGCCCAGCAGAAAGGAGCTCATGGCAGGTCATACATTCGGACTGATTTAAAAACGCCCTAGCTCAGCCCGGCCAGCGTGGCTCAGGGGTTGAGTGTCGACCTATGAACCAGGAGGTCATGATTCCATTTCCAGTCAGGGCACATGCCTGGGTTGTGGGCTCGATCCCCAGTGGGGGGCGTGCAGGAGGCAGCCGATCAATGATTCTTTCTCATTGATGTTTCTGTCTCTCTCTCCCTCTCTCCCTTCCTTCCTGAAATCAATTATAATTTTTTTTAAAATGCCCAGGTTTGACTTTGCTGTGGTGTCATCACTGGGTCATAAAATAACAGAAGTGCAAGGCTGGAAAGAACCTGTCTTCTGTGTCCACCTCCCCTCCCACAGAGGATGAGACTGAGGCCTGGGAGCTCATGGTGGGGGAGGGCTTGATAAAGGAGGTTAGAGAGCTGGGGCCAGTTAGGAGGGTCTCAGAACATGAGCACAGAAATCCAAAATAAATTCTTCCTTGACTTGGCTCAGGGAGTCAGATCTTGATAGAAATACCATTTCCTAACTCTCAAAGGAAAGAAAATGGTGCCCAGGCGGTGATTTTTGTTGTTGTTTATGGACAAAGCCTACTTCCTTCCCACATCTTTCTGGCCTGTCCTCTCCCGGATAAGATTCTGGAAAACAGGCCAGAGCAGCCCCTCAGGTCATCTGTCTTGGGAACATGGGGGAGGAAATACGGGGAGAGGGGAGAAGCCGAGCTGACGCTGTGACGCTGGCACCTCCGGGTTGGTGCCATCAAGACCCAGCTGTCTGAAGCCTCGAAAACATCTGGCGATCCTCATCCATTATACTAAACACCCCATCCAGACTGGCCACAGGCAGTTCAGGTAGGACAGATTTTAAGCGCCTGATGATATGGGAGTCCGACCCTTAGAGAGATCACCGTCCATTTCCTCTTGAGGGTTTGGGCTGAGTGACGGTCTTCGGTTATTTCCGTTGCCGCGCGTCTGCGGACTGACAGCCCATGGCTGTAATTATCTTCAGCCTTCAATAGATATCCAGTAATAAACCCTTAGTCTTGTTCCTGCGCCCGGGGAATACCTCTTGTTCAACGTCATGTGGCATTTACAGGGCATCGTTCTGTGAGGCATAATGTATTGTAAACACATGAGAAGAGACGGCCCATAAATGCAGGATTTCCAGCTAACAATGCATGTCCCTCAGAGAGACCCTGAAGTTAACTGAAGAGCGGACGGGGGTGAGGGAAAGGGAAGCGCCCACCTACGTCTATTCTGAGCGAGGAAGATGGATGTCACACTGGCGGTGCGTGTGACCGCCTGCCCAGGGTCTGCCCTGACTCTGCTGTCTGCCAGGCAGAGTCTCTTCTGTATGCGGGCCAGTCCTTGGCAGCTTCAGGTAGAAATGTCACAGTTTCAGGTGGATAACCAGGGCTTGAGGAGGTGAGTCTCCTAAGACCCCACAAACAGGACGTGAGTTTGGGCAGTCTGACTCCAGGGGCCCGCCTCCTGTCACGGGGCAACCTCTCATGGCCAGGGTTGATGCTTGCAAGTCGTGGCAATAGGGAACACTCAACCCTCTTTTGAAATCACCTGTGCCCATCTCAGAGAAGAATGCAGTCTTCCAGGGAAGGGCCACCATGTCTTTGTCATAGAACAGGTGCCAGGATGGGCCGGGACGAGGAGCTGAGGGAACGGGACCAGGCCAGAGCAGCCTCCGCATTTCTCTGGGTGCTTCCAGAGAAACCCCAGTGAGGGTGGCCAACAACAGCACGTGGGTGGACGAGTCTGGAGGAGCTGGAATAAAGCACAGGGGGCCAGGCGAGCCGAGAGGCAGGTGGGGTGCCGAGCCAGCTAGCACAGAGCATGGGAGCTGCACGGGGACAGGCACTGAGGGGCAGGAACCAGCCACGCCGACCTGACTGCCCTGAGCAGGGGAAACTGGGCATCTCTGTTGACCTTCATTGCTTCTGGAGTTCGTCACTGACCCAGGGCCTTAAAGAGGTCACTGAGGCCAGGCCAGGGTAGCTCAGTGGGTGAGCATTGACCTATGAACCAGGAGGTCACAGTTGGATCCCCAGTCAGGGCACATGCCTGGGTTGTGGGCTCGGTCCCCAGGGGAGGGTATGAGGGAGGTGGCCCATTAATGATTCTCTCTCATCATTGATGTTTCTCTCTCTCCTCCTCTTCCTTTCTGAAATCAAAAAAAATAGATTTAATTTTTTTAAAAAGGGGGCACTGAGCAACATCTGTCCTGGTTGACTCTAATTTGTGAGGTCACGTGTGGCTGGGCCAGTGATGTTACTAACAGCAGACAGTGCTGTGGGGCAGACCCCGGGGGAAGCCCTCCCCTGCGAATTAAGGCCCTCAACCCTGGGACGGAAAGAGTGAGCTGCCCAGGGCCATGGAGGGAGTCATGGAGCCGGTGTGCGGACCCAGGCTGTCGGGCTTAGAAGTATCCTCTGCGATAGCGTGAAACCTGCTGAAGTAGAAATAATAGGGAAAGCATCCTCAAGGTCACTGCAAGGTCACACGGAGACCCTGCCTTCCAAAACCCGCCGCAGGGGCGGCTGCAGAAAATGAATCTGCTCCGGCACCAAGGCCGCGAGGCCCACTTCTCACCGGAGCCCTTACGTTAAGCCTGAGCCCAGGACGCCGCCCGTTTTCATAACCTGCTTCACACGCGCTCTTTGACTGGGGGGTCCTTGCACCCGCAGTTTCTCCCGTCACCTTTGGGAAGGGTTGCCACGCGCACGTCCCACGGGATTCCAGGGCGGTGCTGGCACAGTGAGTGCCCACGAGGTGCCCGCCGCCTTCGGAAGCCGCAGTGACAGGAGGCCAGCAGCCTTCTGACAAATCAGAAGGATCCATAAAACCTGCTTTTCATGCGGCACCGGCTGCAGCTTCCACGCGGGACAAAGTGTGAGCCCCAGCTCTTATGGGGGCTCCGCTGTTGGTGTGAACGTTCCGTGATCTCGGGGCATATGCGCCCCAGCGCCCGGCACTCCCGTGGCGGCATCTCGTGTCCGTGTCCGGCGCTGCTTTTGCGGCGGAAACTGGCTTCGGCTAGCGGTCCCTCCTTATCGCTCATCTTGATTATGGCAGCATTTTTCTCGGATCGATCGCCCTCCGCGTGCCAGCCCTCCGCCCTGCACTTGGCCCTGGCAGGGCCTTCACTCTGTCCGTGGGTGCACCCTGGAAATATCGCACGTTAATTTCACAGTCAGGCGGGGACGCACGCCGGATCCAGCCCTCGATGCTGCAGAGAAAAGCGGCACTTGTTTCAGAAAAGACGGCCTCTGCTCCCAGTGTTGCCTGAGTTCATGTTATCAAAGGCAGGGCGCGCCCCCAGTGGAGGGGCTGGCGATGTGACCATGAAGTGTCGGGGCGCCCGCATCCCCACTGCCCACCGCGAGGGCAGGAGCCACGTGCCTCCCATCCCCGGGTCTCCGCGCTGTGAATGAGTCAATGGAAGTAAGAGAAGTGATACACCCTTCTCTTTTTCCCCGCAGGACTAGAAACCCGTATCCTAATCCATTGTATTGAAAATGTACGCTAATTTTGGTCAGTTTCGTGAGTGCAT
The DNA here is from genome assembly GCF_963259705.1 of Myotis daubentonii. Classification (NCBI taxonomy): domain Eukaryota; kingdom Metazoa; phylum Chordata; class Mammalia; order Chiroptera; family Vespertilionidae; genus Myotis; species Myotis daubentonii. The sequence goes on along the minus strand of NC_081849.1, from coordinate 65,045,245 downwards.
GTTAGGAGGGTGACTAACCGGGCAATTTCTGGAGAGGTTTTGTAGATCCCTGGTCATTTCCTTCAAGTCTAGACCTTTTTAAATTGCTGATTAAAATAATACCAAGCAGAGCTAATATGGTACATAAGGGTGTGCCAGGAATTAAACGCTTTTACGTATCAGATCATGCCATCTTCACAGCAGCCCTGGGAGGTCAGCTCTGGTGTGACTTTCCCTTTGCAGGTACAACATGGAGTATAAAGAGGTAAAATCACTGGCCTGAGGCACCAGGTGTAAGAGCACAGCAGAGTCCTAAGCCAGGCAGCCTGCTCCCAGCCCTGCGTTACCCGCCTGGGCTCGGCCTGGACAGGGTTGGTGTGGGGTGTATAGTTATGCTGACCGGGTTCCCATGGAGGATGAAGCTGTTGTGTGGTGCACATCGCAGATTGGGACCCCTTACCTTGGCATCGTATGAAGTTAGTGTAACTCCTAAGTACACAGTACGTAGATTACACACAGATGCCGGTAATTATTGCAGTATTATGACTATATTCCCTACGCTGTACTTTATATCCACTTGACTGTTTTGTAACTGTCGGTTTGTACTTCTTAATCCTTCACCTTTTTACCCATCTCCCCCAAACCTTATCCCATCTGCCCTCCATCAGTACGTTGTGGGTAGCTATGAGTTTGTTTCTGTTTTTTTTTTTTTAGATTCCACATATAAGTGAAATCATATAGTACTTGTCTGTGTCTGACTTATTTCACTCAGCGTCATTCTCTCTGGATCCACCCATGTTGTCACAAATCTAAAAGAATGAACTCTTGCCAACAGGCTCACTCTGGAGTCATCTTGTTCTGAGGGTCCTGACCAAGAGTCAATTGGTCAGTCACCCAGAGCCCCACCTTCCCGAGACCACAATCACCTCATTTCTTTTAGGTCTCGCCAGATTCTTGTAACCCCAGGAAGGTCAAAGCTAAGAACAGAAATAATGAAAAAAATAATTCAAAGCTATAGGACCAACTTGTGCAATAATTTGTAATTATCTGTCTGGTCTTTTAAAAATATTTTTATTGATTTCAGAAAGAGGAAGGGAGAAGATATAGATAGAAGCATCAATGATGAGAGAGAATCATTGATCGGCTGCCTCCTGCACGCCTCCTACTGGGGATCGAGCCTGCAACCTGGGCATGTGCCCTTACTGGAATCGAACCTGGGACCCTTCAGTCCACAGGCCGACACTCTATCCATTGAGCCAAACCAGCAAGGGTTTGTTTTGTGTTTGTTTTTAATAATTTTTTTAATGTATTGACTTGAAAGAGAGCGAAACATTGGTTTGTTGTTCCACTTACTTATGGATTCATTGGCTGATTCCTGAATGCACCCTGAACGGGGATGGAATGTGCAGCCTTGGAGAATCAGACAGGTGCTCTAACCAACTGAGCTGGACCCCAGGGCTGTTTTTCTGTTTTAAGATATTTTTTAAAGCTTAACTACCTAAATGGTAACGTTGACATAATTTTGTTGAAATCTGTATACGAGCGTTTTATTTTATTATGCCAGTCAGAGAAAGACAAATACCATTATCGTCTCACTTATATGTGGAATCTAATGAACAAACAAAATAGAAACAGACTCATAGATACGGAGAACAGACTAACAGCTATTACAGGGAGGGAATGGGGGGCTGGTGAAAAAGGTGAAGGGATTAAGCAAAACAAAACACATTAAAAACTCATAGACACAGGCAACAGTATTGTGATTACCAGAGGGAAAGGGGGTGGGGAGGTAGAAGAGGATAAAGGGGGGGGGGGTAGGGCAGAGACTGAAGGAGATTTGACTTTGGGTGGTGAGCACACAATACAATATACAGATGGTGTATTAGAATTGTACACCTGAAACCTATAATAAAATTATATTATTAACCAACTAGGGGGCCAGTGCACGAATTCATGCACTTTGAAAGGAACTGTGGGCTGCGAGGCTGCAGTGGGCACAGGGGCAGATCTCGGCCCATCCTCTGTGCTCCCGCCTGGCCCCTCCCACTGCGGCCCCTGGTCCCCCGTCTGCCAGCAGTCCTGCTCCTGCTGAAGGTGCGGAACAATTTAGGCTGGCACCAGCAGTGGGTGCAAGCAGGGCCAGCAGCAGGTGTGAGCGCTGGGCGGGACTGCAGCGCACAGGAGCAAAGAATTTTCAGTAACCACCAGATGCTCGCCCCAATGACAGGGACCAGTGTCCTGCCTTGGTCTGGCGCCCCTGCTCACCTGCTCCACCATCCTGCCAAGGCCGACGCCTGCCATGTTGCGCGCTCTGCCACCTGCTGCCGACACCTGCCGTGTTCCGCGCGCTCCCCCTGGTGGTCAGCGCATGTCATAGCGACTGGTTGTTCGGTTGTTCTGCCGTTCGGTCTATTTGCATATTAGCCTTTTATTATATAGGATGTCATCCCAATAAATGCAATAAAAAATTTTAAACTATCTTTTTATTTAATAATATTAAATAATAAATATTAAAGAAATATTCTGAATATTTAGAAATGTTTGTTAGATTTATAAGTGTGAAATTTTAGCACTAAACCAAGTATAAGTAGTTAAGTTTTCTTATCAAAAAACAAAGTCCTCCAGATATTAACGATCCAAGCAACTGTGACTGGAATGAGGTCGTGAGAAAACGTTGGGCTGCTCTGCGCTGTGGGAAGCCATTGTGGGTGGAAGCAAGCGAGATAATCTAGTGTTCTTAAGACTGGGAGAGGCTGTGTACTTTTGCATCCCATCTCCCACTAAAGTCTGTGAAGGGTATTCTCTCATTCATTCATTCAACAAACATATGTCCATTGGCGCCTTGAATGCATGCACACCCTGGGCACTATGGGATACTAAGAGCTAATAATTCATTAGAGTGTTTAGTCCTATGAGAGAGACATCACTTCCAGCTTGGAGAACAAGGACCCATTCCATAGCCAAGGAGGGGGTGGGGGAAACGACATTCCAGGAGTGAGCTGAGGCCAGGAGCAAGGAGGCCAGGAATTCAAGACTTGGCTCATGGTTCCTGGAGCCGTTAGTGTGTCTTTCCTCATAATTGTCTATTGCCAATTCATTTAGACTATTGTTGCACCAGCTCCTATAAAGTGGGTCAGTACCAATTAAAGCTAATTTATAGTGATAAATCTATAAGGCAGAAAGGCAACTCTTTGCTAATGTATTTGCCAGAATTTGACACCCCAGGAGAGTTTTAATTTGCTGTCACTGCAGTTATCACTTTTTCATGAATATTAATGACCTGTTATAAGACAAATGTGGCGTGTTGGGTTTCTGGAAAAGGTTGACTTATTTTTATCTGTATGTCACTATGTTTATGAATACAGAGTGAGAATTGTGTAGGTGCTAAAATGGATTGCAGCCAAATGCAGAGGTTAAAGGGTGAGCAAAGGGCAAGGTGGGCAGGGCTTGGAGGCGAGGGGACAAGATTGGAAATAGCTCTGTGACAGGTGAGAGTGAGCTGGGCAGAAGCACTGGAAGGCTCCTGGGCACTCAGGCCAGTGGGTGAGTGTGTGGATAGGCGCTCCGCACCGCCTTGCAGTTTCATGTGATTCGTGAAACCTTTTCATGTGATTCATGAAACCAGCTCTGGTGTTGACTTCTTTTGTTGACAACCAGTAGGCATTTTTGAGCAATGTATTTGTCTTATCGTGAAGTCCTAGCTAAGTTTTCTCATTTCCCAAATTGAAATGCTGAAATGAGCTCCTGGGGCCCCCAAAGTGCCTCTCAGCCGCTGTCTGCCCAGTTAGGCCCCCCTGTGGGGACAGTGCAACTGTGGAGTGTGAAAATGGAAAATTCAATCCAAGGAAGTTAGTGGCCACCAATATTTACATGTGACAGTGAAGCTACATTTTCCTGTAGAAACTCTAACACTGGGGAATGTCATTTTAAAGTTGGTTAATAATGTCTAAGAGTCTGCAATTAACAACTCAGGTAACTCTTCTTTGAAAGACTGGACCTCCACGTGCTCGGACACTGCCCCCACGTGCGGCTGTGGGTGGCTCCACCCGATGTGTCCATTTCCCTCCCTCCCCCGTGATTCAGACTGCGTTGCATCTTTATCTCCCTTGTACTGGCCATGGTCCATTGTAAAAGAAATCAAAGGAGCACAAATTTTGGAACCAAGGACCCAAGTACCAGTCCAGTCTGCCTATTTCTAGCCAGTGACCTTGGCAACCCCTCACCTCCTGAACCCCAGCTTTGGCCTCTGTTAAACTGGGTCCTCTCCAAGCACCAGGGTCATAGGAGCCCCCACCCCCACCACCCGAACCTAAATGGCAGCGACATCTCCCAACTCCTCCTGCTCCCAGAACTGCAAAACTTGCTCATTCTTGGGCAGCTACAATTTCCCACTGAAAAAATAAATCCAAGTAAATGCAGGTAGGTTCAGGTAGGCAGGTAAATAAATGCCAGAATTTAAGGAACAAATGACTTAAAGCAAAAGGAGGGCAAATCTAAAAACCAGGCATTTGGGCTATCATGCCACCTATGAATTCCTGAAATCCTATTCTGCCCGCTGGCGCACTAAAAATCCCAGGATTTATGGAACGAAGGTTGGGGCAAAGCCTCGGAGCCATGGAATTTTGTAACTGAGCCTCAGCAAAAACGAGAACCATCCTACCAGGATGACTGCTTGGCTACCTCACAGGGTGTTCCCGGCATCCCAGCAGCCCATTGGTCCTCTGTGTCCTCTGACCTTGGGCCCCTTTAGATGTGGGTCAGTTGTCTTCTAATTGAGAACGGGTTCATCAGAATGAGAAACCTGAGCCAGTCCTTCGGTCTTTGTTTTAAATACAGGGGATGTCTTCACTTTGGTCCCTGCTCTGTCAGCTTTCCCAGGTGGCTCAACTCAGAGGGTAGGTGACACTAACCCGGCGCCGTTGTTCTAACGAAGCTGTTTCCATAGGATCTTTGTGAGAAAGCTTTCCTCTGGACCCTTCGAATATTAAAATGTGGGGAGGGGTGTTGGCAGAGAGCAGGTTTTCCTGTTTTGTGAACACCCAGTCCCACCCAGGTGGCACTCACCAGGATTCAGGGCTGACTTACAGAAAGGGGGCGGGTGGAGGAGGAGGAAGGGTTGATGAAGATGAATGGGTATGCGCCAAAGTGACCTTTCCTGCTTAGAATCCCGAGCCAAGTAGCCTGAAGGAAGGACGCCCCAAACACACGGCTGTCACTGTGACCGTGGGCTGACTTCTGAGACGTTAAAATGTGTGTTCAGTGGCCCTTTAAGTTCCTCCTAGTTCCAAAATTCTGACTCCAGACCCAGCTCCCTAACAGAGCTTGCTAGGCGGGTGGCCTTGGGGGTGCCTGCCAGGCAGTCCCCAGACACCGGCTCTGGGCCCCAGTTGGGTAGTAGATGCTTCCTGTGACTCTCACGCTCCAAATCATTCCAACCCAACTCCCTGCCCCAATTACTTACATCGACAGACAGGGTGTTGGGGTTTGGGTTCCCTCTTTCCCACAGAGGAAACACTTTTTATCATCTTTGCTCGCAAAATTTTGCAGAAATGATTGTGGATGCCACGTGGCTTGCAGGTGACTGTACCCAAAGCACCAACCCCTCAGACCTGGCCCCTTTGATCCGGTGGGGTTCTGAGGTTCTCTCTTCTGCTGGGCTTCATTAAGCCCTCCTCGGTCGGAGGCTTTCCCGCCATCGTAAACGTTGCGTGGTTCTTGGTGTTCAGGTTAACAAATGAGCCCAATGAGATGGATAAACGAGTCATTCTGACCTCCCGAAGCCCTGCTGGAGCTTTGCGAAATAGCGAGTCTGGTTCTCTAACAAGCAATTTAAAGGGCGCCAGCATGTGGCATTTGTTTGAGTGAAACGTCCTAAACAAGGCCGTTTAGAGACTTGCTCAGACTCATGTGGCGCGGACCCTGTGCTGTCTCCTGTTTCCAAAGCGATCTCATTCCTGGGGGCCACAGCCAAGTACAGCAGGGCTCACCAAAACCCAGTTAACTCCAGGGCCTCACTTTTGCCAAACTTCTTTCTGCACCATCCGTGAGTTTCAAAACAGACAACTTTAATTCCATCTGAGTGGTAGATGGTGAAGAACCAGCAACGAGGTTGGGACCCCGTCAGAGAGCTGCTGGTATTGGGGGCCAGGAAGTGGTGTGGGGGAAAAGCGACCAACCTTAATGGCTCTTTGAGAATGCATAAGCTCTTGAGCCTCTCAGGGCTCAGTTTTCTCAAACATATGAAAGTGACAGTCATCCCCACCTCACAGAGGCAGAGAGGATTAAATGAGATAAGGCGTCTACCGTGCGTGAAACATGAGAGGCACTCAGCCAACCCGAGGTCCCTTCCTTCCTCCCCGGCTCCTTCTTTTAAGTGTTAGCCTCAGATGCTGGCGTCCTTGTTCCTGGCTCAACGGGCTCTTCAAACAATCCTATTAATGCCTATTAAAATGAAACCCAATAAAAGTGCCAATATCTGGTGTTGAAATAATTGATGTAGCAGAGAGCCCATGGAGCACCCAGGCAGGCCCCTGGTGCAATTTAGCCTCACACCTGGGGGATGAATTTCACAACTGTAATTGCTACCATATAAGTCTTATTAATGTTGTGCTATAATTCCTATTTATTCCACCGGGCTTGTAAATGCATTAGGACTTGTCAACATATTATTTTACACTGTTTATGATCTGTAGAATTATGTCCTTCGGGGTTGTATTGTGCAAAAGCTCAAAATAAATGGCTCTGGGCCTCATTTAAAAAGAGCAAAAGAGGGCTGCTGGTGAAGTGGCTCCCATCCCTGCCGCCCGGAGAAGTCAGTGAAGTAGATTTTAACTTCAACTACCAGCAGAGCTGTTCACCTCAGCAATACGGAGAATCCCGGCTCCCGCCTGAGCCATCTGACTGGGGTGGGCCTACCCTCCCTACCTCCCAGGGAATGTGGGGTAGCTCCCTGGGGTCAGGGGTGGTCTTCCCTGGGCTGGAGCTGTATTCTGACCCTGACAGTTTGCCCAGAGCTCCAGGCATTTCTGTCCCCTAGCTCTGGATAAACCCCCTTTAATTCCAAATTTCCTCATGGTCTTTCCAGCATAACCTATATAAAAAAAAAATCTGAAATTCATCCCCACTAAAGGCAAATACCTAGTAAGTGTAAAATGTAACCCCTCCCACAGATTCCTGCATTGACTAGGCCAACAAAGCATCAAACTAAGGGGGCAATGTCAGGTGCAGCTTGTGTTTGTGTGTGTTGGGGTAGGAGGAGTTTGTTGTCATTGATCACTTTGGTTTTGGCTTCGAGGCTTCCCAGCACCTTTGCAATCACAGCCTGGGCTGTCACAGAACCGAGTTCAAGCTCCTGCTCAGCCAATGCCTGGACATGGATTGGTGGGAAGTCCTTAACCTGGTCTCTTAGATGGGGGAATGCAGAGATCTTCCCACCAGGCCTGTCCCAGGACCAGATAATGTTTGCCGGCTCTTGTGCCTGGAATGCTCTCATCCTGCCCCTGGGTCCCTGGCTCCTCCTGTCCTCTGCGGGAGGTGGCTGCTCCTAACAGGCCTTGCTCTGTGGCCCTGCAGGCAGTGAGTACGACGAGGAGGAGGTGGACTACGAGGAGTCGGACAGCGATGAGTCCTGGACCACAGAGAGCGCCATCAGCTCCGAGGCCATCCTCAGCTCCATGTGCATGAACGGAGGGGAGGAGAAGCCTTTTGCCTGCCCAGTTCCTGGATGTAAAAAGAGATACAAGGTAAAGGTCCCACCTCACTTGGCTTGACCATACAGGAGAGGGCAAGTCCCATGTCAGACAGCAGCCCCTTCTTCCTGGTGAAGAGAGCGGACAGTCCTGAGAGCGTCCTTCTCCTGTGCCCGCTGCCCACTGGGACACATGCCTGCCCTCTAGGTGTTGAGTGGGCTTTCCCCTCCACTGACATGTGCAGCTGAAGGCCAAGAGCTTTTCTTGGTAAGAGGGCCATGCCTTTGATATTCTTCAGATTCGTGCGTATCAGTCAGAATACAAAATGTGTCACCTATTTATTTGCCAAACACCTTCCCCAGTGCTGGTCTGTCCAGGTGGCTCACAGAGACCACTTTGAAGTCACAAAGGCCTGGCTCACAGAGCCCTTTTGGGAAGTGTTGTTGGGTATTTAGCTTCCAGCTGAGAAAGCTCTTGCTCCCTGCCCCCCAGGGGCATGAAAGGAGATCAGGAGAAAAGGGGCCTTTGATATTTTTCTCACCAAACCACCCACTTCAGGTTCAGCATCCTCTCTTCTCTGTGGATGGCACAGGGCCATGTCTCTGAGGACCTGACTCTGGTGTCATAGGATGCCTGGGCACTAAATTTTTTATTTAAAAACCTCAATGAGACAAAAACGAAAAAAACACCCACAGCAAGCCAGTGTGGGTTGAGGACACTTTTTTTTTTAATGCAAACTTTGTTAGCTCTTTAAAATCCAACTCTGGGATAGAAATATAAGAATCAGAAAAATATCTGGTGCATTTGATATGCTAATTTCCCAGAGCTCAGCAACTGACTTTTTTTAAAAAGCTTAAAAATTGTGTGATAGCATAAGCACTTAGATTGCTCTTTCTTAAGTATGTGTCTCTGAACATTAAAAAATAATCTATTTCAGTACTTTTTATCCCACCTACTGACAAAAGAATGAAACAAATGTATCGCAAGGTAAGTGGCCCAAGACTTCACCGGCTCTGTGGACTGTGAACACCTCCCTGTGGCAAGTTCAGATGCGCTGTGTTTAGACTAAAATGAAACTCCAGGATGGAGAGGAGTCGCACGGGGGTGCCCTGCTCAGGTCAGAACAGGTCTCAGAAGGTGGGAAGCGGGAGAGGACAGGATGCCAGACCCCAGGGACTGTTAGACAAGCTCTTTTCCCAGAGGCAGCTCTGCATTGCAGAAAGAGGTTTTGTTTTGCCCTCCCTTTTTTCATTTCCAAGTGTAGAGTTTGCCAGGGAACACTGTCCTTGTAGCAGCCTGCTTTCCAAAGGCTCCTCTCACATGCAGTGAACGCTACACCCCGTATTCTAGCTCGAGGATGAGGCATTCCCTTTCCCATCTCCAGCTTCATTCCTTTTTTATACCCTTCCCCCTGGACATTTCGATCTGTCACTATCCTTCTGCTTTTATTTTTCTTGGGTTTCTAGTAACTTCCTCTAGTAGTTGTCCAGGTCTGGGCATAGGGCTTTTGGGGGTGCTTTTTCTCCATGTAAGGCCAAACAAAAATTGAGGGACCCCTTGGACTGCTTCAGCATCCCTGACAGATGACAGGGGTGGTGGCAATTCACGGTCCTGAGTTCCACAAGGGAAGTACGAGTTTCCTTTTCTGACCAGAATGTCTAGTAAGATAGAGGGGACAAGAACAAACATGTAACTCCTCCTAACCAAGTGCTAGAGATGCGCGCCATCTCCCCTGAAGCTCCGTCCGCCTCTTTCTGCGGGGCAGTGACTGGCCGCGGGCAGTGGAGCTCCTTATTACCGCGTGATGGCTGGACTGGGTGCTGCGTGCTGTGGCGTCGGGCAGAATTCCGAAGTGCCGCCACCTTGTTCCCAAGGCTAACATCACATCTGTCCGCTATCGGCCCCATTGTCAGGGATCCTCTAACAGTGAGTGTCTTGGGCACTGACTCAGGATCAGCTTTCCTCACCTTTTCATGGGCATTTGCAGAACTGAAAGACGAGTCTCTTCACTTCCCAGGCTTCATACTGAGCAAGAGAGGGACCCGCAGGACACCTAAGTCTCCGCAGTTTCCCATGTTAATTCCTTTGCCTAGGATGCCCTCTTTGCTGCATTTTTCAAGGTGCAAATGCCACCTCCGCCGGTTCCCAGACCGACTCCCCACGCGTAGGCTAAAGCTGTCTTGACCTTTCCATATGCTGTTTACTTCTAATTCTAAACTCACCACCACGACCCCAGCTTTTGCTTCTTCGTTTTTCTTCCTCATCAAATCCCCAACTTCAAGGGCTTGTAGAACATCAAGGGCTGCAGGAAATTCAAAGTGACGGTTTTTCTATCAAGGGCACGTGTCACATACCTTACTCGGCCTCAGACAGCAAGATCAAGTACCGTTAACACGTTAAGCGCCAAGCCTGTTTTGTCTTCCTCTGTTTAGCCTGCAATATCCGATTACACCGATACGCTGCCGGCATCAGTGACTGACCGGCCCGGACAGAAAGTATACTATACTGTCCGTCACCGGTGACTGACATGGCGCTTAACGTGTTAAGGACACGATGGCCAAGCTTGACTTTAGGTTTCATGATTTGATTTGAAGTGGAATTTTGAGAACTCTACATTGTTGTCGGGCCCAGTTCCCTCATCCGGGCAGGTTGTTCCTGGCATGGAAATGAGCTGATGCCAACCTTGCCCAGCCCACCACACAGCCCTGTACCCACCCACTGGCCTGCCCCTTCCTCCCTTCCACGCTGGCCCTGTGGCAGACTGCTGTGCTCCACAGGCAGCTCTCTCCAGTGTGTCCCAACCCTTCCCAACTCCCAAGACTTTCCAAAGCCTACCATCCGGTTGCACTAAGGAGTGAGCACCTGGCACTTTACGTAGGTGTGGAATTGTGGGGGGAAATGCCGACTGTGGAATCGGGCACCCCCGGGTCCCAATGCAGTTCTGTCGTCCAGCAGCTTCGTGACTCCAGGGAGTTACCGTGTCTGGTATTGAATGAGGCAGCAAGCCATCAGCAGGAGACTTTCATGTCAGCTACCTTCCACACCCTGTTGAAGCTAAATTCCCTTTCCTCTCTTCAGAGGTCAGAGGATTTAAGCATTTCATTTTCCAGTTGCCTGTCATTATTTGTTAACTTTTAAAGACCAAACTCAGCTTAAGGTCTCTGCAATTAGAAACGTAAGTGAATCTTTTTAAGACTCTAAAGCAGGGGTGGGCAAACTTTTTGACTCGAGGGCCACAATGGGTTCTTAAACTGGACCGAGGGCCGGAACAAAAGCATGGATGGAGTGTTTGTGTGAACTAATATAAATTCAAAGTAAACATCATTACATAAAAGGGTATGGTCTTTTTTTTTTTAGTTTTATTCATTTCAAACGGGCCGAATCCGGCCCGCAGGCCGTAGTTTGCCCACGGCTGCTCTAAAGTCTTAGAAAGTGGGAGTTCCCACCTGTGTGTGTGAATAGAATGGGGAAATCTGGAGTCTGAGTACTAACATTTGTGGTAAGGCTGTACTTTTGACACTTGTGAAAATTTTAAATGACAGCAACAGAGAAAAAGGTGGTTAGGTAGGTCTTAAGTTCTTGGGCCATGCATTCCCAAAAGTGCAGCTCATCTTTCCAGATGAATAAGCCTGATGTATGGAATTGGCCATTTTCCTCACAGGCAGACATGCACCACCACATACATATTCCATTTGGGAGCACAGAACCTGGGTTTGCCCTTCTGGTGAGCGCTGATCTGGCTCTGTATTGGACCTGCTTTGGTAATTTGATTTCAAAGCTTCCCTCACCTAATTACTGTAAACACTCAGGCCCAGATCCTGTTGGGCACTGCTATGCCTTTTTGCTCGATGTTTATTATTGGTCCTCTGTTCCCTGACAAGGTGCACGTGGTACTGGTGGGCACAGGAGTAGTTAGATTTTTAAAGATCCTTCTTGTAACAAGTTCCCTGGGAGAACAGAGACATGAAATGTTTTAATAACCTCCATCCACAGAAAGTGACCCTAGTAGGCACTCAGTGAATATCTTGCGCTAACAAATAGGCTATGAAGCAGGCAAATGCAAGTTTCTGGCATTTGTGAGCCAGGAGACTGCCTAACATGTTACTATTACTTGGAGAGTTGATCTTTCTCTAATGGTCATAAAACTGTATTATTAACTCTTCCTCTTTCAAATAGCTTAAGCCCATTAGCTTCCATGGTTCTGGGTTGCCTGGCTCCAGCTGGGGAGTTCTCACCTGGGTCTCTCACGACTGCAAGATACCAGGTGGGGCTAGAGCTGGAAGTTGGCTTCCTTACGTGCCTGGGAGTCTGGAGGGATGGCTGGGCCAGCTGGGGACTGACACGGCATATCTACCCTTATAACTATTTTAATGGGTCTGATCTGCCATTGTCCCACTACAGTGAGCTCTTACTCCCTTTACAAGACTAGTGAGGTGCTTCCTCGCCCTGCACACAGGGATTGATGCAGGAGGGCCAAGGACTGAAGGCCAAGAGCAGGTAGGTGTTCAGGGCAAAGGGTCCTTGTGATCAACTCACTGGACAACCTTCAGACTTCGAGCACTGCCACTTGGTTGCTATTTAGCACCACTGGGCTCAACGAAGTCAAGCAGGATTCTCTACCAAAAACTTTTAAAGGTACCAGTGAGCACTGTGAAACTCTAAGGAAATGTAAGTAGTAATAACCACTGTTTAATGGCAACTCTCAATTCTTCCCAGAGGAATTACACATTCCAACCAATTCATTCACTCAAATACCAGACTGTGCTAGATGCTCATGAAATAGCAGCGGACAGTCCGTCCCATTCTCTGGGAGCTCACCAAGGACCACTTGTGAAGGTAGAGAAGACGGTGCTGGAGTGCTTTAGCTGGGCACAGGACCAGGCTCAGTGGGACTAGATTCAGAAACAGCCCACTCCTCCGGTGATCCGTGCTCAACAACTTAGTCTCAGGTCCTCTCTCTTCCCTCTTAGGCCCTAATCTGGCAACAGCTGATGGGGATTTTCCAATACTTGTGCTCTAGTATCACCTCTGCCATTTATTCTTAAATCTTCCATCAGTGAGTCAGTGCCCTGAGCCCACTTACTCACATCTAATGGGATGAGCAATAGTAGCTATTACATCTGTAGAGTGATTCTAGCCATGGAGTCTTACATAGGATATGCTAACAAGTGAGCAAAACCAATTAGCAGAAAGCATTTAGATGTTTTGGGTGCCACATAAGATCTGCAGGCCAGTCTGAAGTCTAGGGCTCTTCTGTGCTGAGACTTCCATAATCTGAAGATGTTCAAGTTCACTGTAAGTCTGGAATGCAGTACATACTAGTCTGCTCAGTATTACTTACTGTGAGCATGGAGTTCCCACCATGGCAGAGACACTGACTTCTCGAAGAGTAGGAAACAGACAGGAATTCCAGTAAGGGAGGGACCGGCACCCCAGCTGTCATTTTATACATTCCTCAACTCTACTGCCCTGCCCTGTTTTCTTCCTTTAGAGCTGTTGTTCTTTTGGAGCAGCCTGAGGATATTCTTATATAATTGCCCATTGTTAACTTTCTTCAGAGTAGAAAAAAGATGCAGAGGGAACTGTGCTTCTGTACAGCCTCTGAGTCTCAAATACATATTTTATATACAATGTGAAGTCAGTCCTTTCATTTTCAGAGTGAGGCGTGTCTGAATTACCTTGAGGTAGCTGTGGGGGTGACCCCATGTGCACAGCTGCATCCGAGAGCACACTGACGTTTTCCCACGTGGACGGACATTATAGGACTCCATCTAATAGGTGATATTTCTATCTTCTCCACAGAATGTGAATGGCATAAAGTACCATGCTAAGAATGGTCACAGAACACAGATTCGTGTCCGCAAACCATTCAAATGTCGTTGTGGTAAGAGTTACAAGACAGCTCAGGGCCTGCGGCACCACACAATCAATTTCCATCCCCCGGTGTCGGCTGAGATTATCAGGAAGATGCAGCAATAACATGCTGGTCATAACTGTGCCAAGGAATCCTCACCAGCAGTTGCTGATTTTGAAAACAGCCACCTTTTTTCAGGGGAAGCATTCAGCCACCCTTTAAAGAAGTAAATGCATGCTTTAAATTTTTTCTGTAATTTTGGAATGATGTATCTTTGTAGAGTTAATGATTTTGTACATTTGCACATGTAATCATCATATCCATTTTCATTACTTTGATATAAGGTGCTAAAAAAAAAAAAAAAAAAGCTCTAGGTTCTCAGCACATTTCCCCCCAAAACAAATATGGTTGAGGGCATGTTGCATATTGTTCAGTTGTATTGCAGTGATAGCAGTTGGGGGAGGAGGGGCTGGCACAGAGGTTTGCTTCCCCCCACCCCCAAGATTTGTAGTGTGACTGAGGTTTTTTCAACACATTAACTATGTTCAAAACCAAAATAATACCTTCATTATCAAACTGGTTATCATGCCTTACATAATGGAGTTAGTATTTGTGAGTAGAAAGACTTTTAGGTAATTGAAATATAAATTAAGAAAGAATGTTTAACATATGCTAAAAATATTTTCATATTTAAATAACATACATAAAAGGTATGCTTTTCTGTGTTTTATATTATCTTGCAAGTCCTTTTGCCCTTTAAAAAGCTGAAAATCTTGCCATCTGACTTACCAATTATTTGTTATAAATGGCGTTTTTGTACAATAGTCTGTTCAGTTCACTCATTAATTTAACACACTTATTGAGTGCAAGGGATTCCATTTATGTCTATTGATACTTGCAGAACAAGGTACCAATTTAGTGAAATATGTTTCCCTGAAATCTGTTAGGAAACATTTTGAAATACAAATTTTGTGTAAAATTTATTTCTATCTTCATCTTTAGGTGAAGTTTTAAAGCACTTTGTAGTTCTCTATTGCCAACAGATTTAATGTTTTATGTGTTGCCAATTCTTACAACCACTGCCCTAACAAACCTGTGGGTTACAAATAAGAAAATTCCAAGCATGGTTCAAAGGGGAACATTTTTGTTTAGGCCCCTACTGCCTCTCTTCATGTTCGTTGTGTTTAGACTTTAAAGGCACTTTTCCTATCACATTGTAGATGTCTGTGTTCCACTGGAAACGTCTGTTTAGCTTTATAAAACAATTTGCCGAAATGAAATTGAGCCTTATTGAGAATTAAGTGCTTTCTTGCAGCAGGTGGTCAAAGAATGACTAATATATGACCCATTAGAATAACTCTACGTCTGGACCGTTCCTGAAGTTTTTCTCACCAACAACACTGTCATGCCTTGAGTGTTCTTTTCTCCCAAGTGCTATTCCTTGAACATGAGTTTACCAGTTGCTTAATTATGCAATAAAAATTGCTTTGAGGTGGCCAACTGCTCACAAAACTGGTAAAACGCAAACTTGCATTGCTAATAAAATAACTTTCTTCCCACGTTTCTGTTAGCCAGATGAGTAAGCTTCTATATTCTTAAGTTGAGAATCCCTCATAATGAGGGATTTTTAAGTATTTATAAAGATACTGCCCTTTAAAAATTTCCTCAGATCTCTGAAGCATGGTCTTGGTCCTGCTATACAGTGCTATTCTGTATGTTGAAAAAGGTGATCTAGACAGAAAAAGCCATTAGTTGGTGCATAAGAAGGCCCTACTGGCTATTACACATTTACCTATAATTGACCAAAAATTTTTTAGGCCATCAGTTATTTAGCTTTTGCTCTTTCTAGTGCAAGAAATTGCAGGCTGGATCAGCAGTTCAACAGCTAAACAGTCATAAAATAGTCATTGTGCATGTTAACATTTCTTTCAACTATAAAACAAATTCCAACTTCTACTTGCTTATTCATTGTGACAGTATTACTAAAGGTAAGGATGGGAATATTTTGTTATACTGTGTATAGTGAATGTATTGTACTGTGTCTGTGAAAACTGTGCTTTAAATTATATTTTCATATGTTTTGTTGTTTGGGACAGAGCACATTAAGTTTGAAAGCGACAGAGGTTTTAGAACTGAAGACAACTTAATGAATCAAAATCCTGTCAAGAAAAGCTGCTTATAAATGTAGATGAAATTGCATTTTAAATAAACTGTCTCTGACCCAAAATAAACATGGCTCTTTATTTTCATTAGCATCCATCATGAAAAGCTAGTATCAAGTTTACCACGGAAACTACTCTACCTCCTCAGTGCCTTGTTCTACCTTAGGCTGCCTTTCCTTCCCCACCCACCCCCCAGAATTCAGCATGTAAAGTGTATTTAATTTTTTGCTTAGTATTTGCCTAACAGCAGCACATCAAAATATGGGAGGCAAAAAGTGATGAAGAAAGAAAGAAATCCACTATTTTACTTTGACATGGCAACACCACTCTAGCAATGCAGCAGTTAGAGAGTCAGTAAGGATTTAAACTCAACAGCATCAACAATTAACTGTTATAGTAACTATTGTTTTGACTTACTGATCCTTTATCCAACAACAGAATACACAATGTTCACTCAGAACATCCACCAAGAAAGACCATTCATTATAAGCCACAAAACACCCTTTAATTCCTAAGAATATAAATGCTACAAAGCATGTTCTCAGACCACAGTGGAATTGAACCTATTTTGATGTTTTCCAGCTTGAGGCAAAAAGCTACTCAAGTCCAAGACTACTAAGATGAATAATCTTATTTCACTGGTGGTAGTACTATAATATTCAAAGACTTTTAGGTCATCATGGTCCATACTTACTAACTAATGCAATAAAAATGCTCTATCACTGAACATTTTCTCTGAAATATTCTGCTTATCATGTGACCTTGAGGAAGCTAAAATATGAAGTCCTAAACATCTGGTTTCCCTAGACTAAAAAGCCTTTTTAAAGGATTCCAACAATAGACAAATTCTGCTCCTAGACATAGCCTATAGTCCTCCGCTCTACCAACTGAGCTACTGAAACGCTCACAAATTCCGCTCCTAGAAACAAATACAGATGTATGATACAGTGCATATATAGCACCCCAAATGCAATCACACTGACTGTTGACTTAACATCTTAAATAGTTTGAGTATTTTCAGCAGCAGAACAAACCAATACTTTAAATTCTTAATATTGATAGTATAAAAGAGAAATACAGTTCCGAAAACATTTTAAAAATTCAGACGAAAAAAGATGTTCAAGATGCTAGACTTAATGAAAAACGATCACAAATAAATTTGACAATAAAATCACCTCCAAAAATGTGTCCTCTTTAATGTTAATGAGAATACTATACATGGCAGAAACACAACTTATTTACATATTACATTTTTAACCACTGAGAATGTTATTTCAAAGTTATACTCTAATTAGGAAAATGTGAAAAAGGATACATTTCCTGTGATTTTATGCCACAAACACCACTATTTAGTAGATCGTATAATATGAAACAATTGTACAACATACCTTATTCCATTTTCCCATTGGAGAGAAATAATAACTTTAAGATGGCTTAAACATAACTGTTCAGGCTATTCTAAAAAAATTTAGTCACAAAATTAGTAAAATATGCCTTCCCTTAATTCCTAAAGCAAATATTTCAAATATAAAAAGAATATTTGCCATACTGCAAGCATGTGATCTCATTCTACACAGAGCTCCATTTCTTAAGAGGCTTAAAAAAAACATCATTTCATGGGCTAAATTATGCAAATTTCTGTATTCAAAGAATTACTTTGCAAGAGTGTTATGATAAATGCTTTTTATTATTACATAATATTTAGTAGTCATGCTCAACCAACAAGGTCAACAGAAACTTGTAAATATTCTGCTAAATAATTAACTATAATACTTTTTCTTCCCAATGCAGTAACATTAGAATAATCCTTGTTTCCTTTAGTCATATAATTTTTCAAACTGGGGAATAAATGAAAATACAAACACCCAAGAGCTTCTTTTCTTAAGCAGGTAAGATTAAAAGAGGTTAAAATTATATTTATCGATAAGCCAAACATTGACCCCCAACCCTATTAACGCCAAACTCAAAGTAGATCTTGGTCAGAAGAGTACGGGAGAGGGTGCATGGAAGTGATTACCTGTGGGCTCCTAGTGGTCTATTTGAGATGATTTTTTTAAACTGCTAAACTGTATTATTAACTCATAATAAAAAGTAACTAATCAAAATTTAAAACATTCTGATCAAAATGGGTCTGTACATGTCTTTCAAACCCTTGCTGGTCATAGTCAGGAGGGAACTGCTCGCTGCACATTGGGCACACCTTCCAGTGACTTTCAACATGTTCTTCAAATTTGCTCTGATCATAGTTGGGAGGGAACATTAATTCACAGAGGGGACACTTCTTGTGAACATCAAAGCTTAAAGAAATAGGAAAATGAAAGAATTACATATTTCTAATAAATATCTAACAATAGTATTCTTCAGAATATGACAAGGCTACATTTATCTAGTTAAGCTGATATTCATACTAAACAATTTACCTTGAAAGTCTTCAGTTACTCCAGAAACCTTCTGCTTCTAAATAGTTGCTACTGACAATTGTGTAAACCATTTATAAAGCCTCTAAATTTACTTTTACATTTAGATTGACAAAGAAAAACCTTTTTTCATTTAAGTCCCCCAAATACAATTATATTATGTTGAAATGAGGCTTACTGACAAGAATTCAATTTTTAACTAACAACAAATGCTACTGGTAAACCTATAATTAATACATCTTATCATTCCCAACAGTGTTCATTTGAGTGTGTCCACAGCACTGGTTCTCAAAGGATTTTGTGCATCAGTATCACCAGAAGGCATGTTAAAACACTTAAGAGTTTTAAGTTCAGAAGGAATGAAGTAGGTCCCTAATCACGTGCATTTCTAACAAGTTTGCAGAAACCAAACTTTGAGAGTCATGTTCTATATAACCCACATTTTACATAAGAAAGAGAAAAATTACCTGGAATCAAAGCAGAAGCCTGTCCCGTGCCCATGCAAATGCGTATTTGGAGGGTCAGGAGCAGTGGGCACATTCTCATCCTCCTAGCAAAAAATAATTTTGCAACTTTTTGAGAAAAATGAAACCAAACAAGTTTTTCAATTCAATCAAGCATAGTATAAAGAAATTAAGACTGCACTTTTTAAATTTTCACTTCTATTATGAATTAATTAGATTTTCAAAGTACAATTTCTTACAGAATATTTCACTGTGGATGAAGTATTACTGTCCTGAAATAAAAAGCAGTATTTAGTGGAATGGAGAGTATACCACACCTGTATGTGTGAATGCAATAGAGATCAGGAACTTTTTGAACCTACATGTAGGTAACTTTCTTTTTAGGATTCCATAAAAATCTTAACACTGCATTATTTTCCCTGTTACTCTCATTTAGTAACTTAATTTGCAAGACAGACAGTATCATCTTTGACAACTTACACTCATTGCAAAATATACAGAAATTACACATAAATGAAAATAGTTAAATATGAGTTTGCACACATGTCCTTGGGCACACATGTACACACAGACAATTCCAACTGGAAAACCAAGTTAAAGCAAAGCTCCAAACTATAGGCCTCAAAACCCTGTTGTAAAAGAATAAAAATCAAAATCAAATATTTGATTAACTGATTGTCAATGAAGAATCCTAAAAACCTGTAAACCTGAGTTTCAATCTGAAAGAAAATATTGCTCAATTTCCATGCCCCCATCCCTGTGGTCATGGATTTAGATTTTAGAGATCTGTACATGCTCAATCAACAGCCAAACACAGACTCTCACTTTACATCAAAAGCAGCTACATCATGGCAGGTGCCCATTTGCTTCCCTCTTCTGAGCAGCTGTTAGCTGCTCTCATGTACTAAACAAACAGCACATAAACAGGTAGAGCTGGCACTGATGAGTTCTTATATTGCTGGGTAGTCATGCTTGCCCCCAGGCTGCTATTAATGGGCTAAGTAGTCAAGTCTGTCCCAGGAAGAGGTGCCCAAAAAGTGTATGTGGTGAACAAACAAGACAAATGATTTTTTTTAGGGGGTTGGAGAGCATGGCTATTATTCTGACAATTTTCCCCTCCTGAATGGTCCAATAAAAGGCTTGAGAGGCTTCTTCTTTCCTGTTCATCACATGAGAAAATGCTTGTTTACATTTATGATTCCTTCAGGATATATGTGGGCAACAAATAACAGGATAGATAATGAGGGGCTGGGGAAAATAAAATGTACTTCATATACTTCAAAAGTTAAAATCCTTTAAGTGATAAAAGATCCAGACACCTTTTAAATCTATAGATACAAAGAGGAAAAAAAATAATATAGTAGTTGAATCTACTAAACTTAACATGCATGACAGTAACAATATTTAAAACACTGAATCTGCTTATACTACTATATATCAAATAATGAACAAAATCTCATTGTCTTTGAAAAAATAAAGTCTTTGAAGTGGCATTTAAAAAAAATGATTGGAAAAGATAAAAAGGAAAGGTCTGGATAGTCTACTTTTCAAAATTCTTAATGACACAGATATTTATAATAAAAAACAACTTTCCAGAGGCCAAAAATATAATAGAACCCAAAAATCTTACAACGTCCCATTTGATAATGACTAATAGCTTACAATAATTTACTGCTTCCACAAATTAATCAGCTAACAATAGTTTGCTGCTAGCTAAGGCACTAGACTCAGATCAGCCAACAGACATATTAAGATTGCTCATAAAATACCAGGGGGTGGGGAAAGCAATTTACATTTAGTAGTCTTAAGTCATATATAATTTGGTAATGATGACCCTATTATTCCATATCTTTTATCACCTGTTACTTAATAAAACAAGTGAGGGACTCGAGTAGAATTCTCGGTGTTATGAGACATAAGTTCCCATGAAATAAGAAATCACTTAGAGAACAGTTCAAAACCAGAAAGTATACAGTAAGTTCTATGATAGACAATTCATAAAGTCTCTCATAACCTCAACATGCAAAATGACCAGTCAAATATCACTCACAAATACTGACTGCTTTTATTCTATTTTACTTATCAACAGCAGTTAGTTTCCAAATGCGATTAACTATAACCAATTAGTTTGGGAAGTGAGGCTGTTAAAGCAGGCCCACTGTCAGCAGCAATAAAAAAAATGGCTACTGGACAAAAGAGAAAAGGAGACAAACTCGAAACATCCAATAATATTCAGCATTGGAGCTAACACCTTTACCTCTTAAAAGAGCCTAACTTTTGCCCTGGCAGGCATGCTCAGTGGTTAGAGCGCCAGACCATGTACCGAAGGGTCGCAGGTTCGATACCCAGTGGCCCCCGATGGGGCACATGCAGGGGGAAACCAATCGATGTGTCTCTTTCACATGGATGTTTGCCTGTCTGTCTCTCTCCCTCTTTCTCTCTCCCCATGCCCTCCCTTCTACTCTCTAGAATCACTGGAAAAAATATACTTGGATGAGGATTTAACAACAAAAAAAACACATAACTTTTAATGTTGTTTTTAAGTTAATGAACTTGAGCCATCAAGGCTATGTTAGGTGTTCTTTAAGAAGGCAGAGAATCATGTATTGCAGGTTAGAAAGATTTCCACCCCAAAACTAAAGTACTCAAGTTTTAGAACTGGAAGATGTCAACCCAAAAGAACTTTAAAGTGTTAGTACCTAGTACTTTAGCTAAACTAAAATAATCTTGTAAGCAAATTTTATTGGGAGTACCATACTTAAATTTACTTATGAACAGTTCCAAATAATTAATTTTCTTAAATTTTAATTTCTACAAAAGTCTAAACCACTTACTTTGTTCATCAATCTCTAGACCCATCAGCACAATACTATTTCCACCACAAATTGGTTATTAAGCAAATGAAACAAGCTATGGTAAACTGCTCTACTTGAATTGCACATTTCTCATTAGATGCCCAACTCAAAATCTAGTCTATGAAAAAAATTATTTTCTTATCAAACAAATAATATTAAAATGGGTTAATCTCTTGGACAATGAAACAGGGTTAATTATACTGAATTCAAAATGCAATGATTGTAGAAATATAACTAACTATATATGACAAAGCAATTCTAATTCTATCTATAGATCCAAAAGAACCAGGAACTGGAGCAGATATATTTGTACACCTATTGTCACATCAGCATATACCCAAAAGGTAGAAACAACCTAATGTCTATCGATGGAAGAATGGATAAACACAAGGTATACCATAAACATAAAATGGATTATTATTTAGCCTTCAAAACAAAGGAAATTCTGACACGTTTTATCAGGGATGAATCTTAAGGACATTATGCTAAATGGAACATGTAAATCACAAAAAGATTCCACTTATGAGGTACTGAGATGCTAAAGATGCCCTGAAAGAAGAAAGTTTGGGAAACTTTGCTTTAGCCTATTTGATTGGTTGGTAGTTGATAGATGGTTAAAGACCACAGCTTCTATAAGCCAAAGTGATGAGACTCAAACCCTGCTGTACCTTACCAGCAGTGTGAAGCAAGCCAGTTAAGCTGGCTCATAATGCCTCTCAATAGAAACAGGAATAGTTCCTCACAGGACTGCTACAAAGAACAAATGAGTTAATATATTTAGAAAGCTAAACATTAGCTGGCAAAAAGAGCTATAGAAATGTTTGTTACCATCACCTCATGATAATTTTGTTAGTTATTGCTATTGCAATTAATTAGGTAAGAGGGAGTCAAAAAAGGTTTTTGATCTGATAGCTGACCACAGTTTCTGGTACAGGAGATATGGCAGGAATAGGCCATAAGAGTAGTCCACCTCAACCCTGACTCAAAGATGCTGGGTCCTGTGGCTGTTCATCACTCCCAGGGAAGAGAACCAAAGAAAAGGAACAGGTCAACTCAAATCTGTTTTCTATATTCTAACTAAAATTACTAACTCAAATACTTTAGTTGCAAGTGATGTGTGTGTTTTTTGTTCTAATGACAATTAAAAAAAAAAAAAGGTCTGAATGTACATAAAAATAAATTTCTGTATAATGTGAAAAATCTTCTGATTTCAAAATACAATTACCCAAGATGTGCATTAAGAGTCCTTCCATCTCATTACCAAATCTAATAAGCATGTCAGCAAATGAGCACAAGCTTCTAACACTGCTTCTCATGGGTTTGCAGAAGGGCAAAGCACACAGATCAGAAAGAACATTCTGCTAATTAAACTGAAGCAGATGACTACGGGAGAGAAGGGCTTGTCACATGTAACATCTGTGCCAAGAATGATCAGATTAAGTATGCAAAGTGTGAAATAAAGGTTTGAAAAAGCAGTAAAATGATACTCTAGACCTTAAATAGGCTACAAAAGTTCTGACAGTTTTCCTAATTATTCCCAGTAATGGACATAGGAGGCCAAAAGGCAAAAGAGAGAAATACATTTTTCTCCATTATGAGTGTTGAGCATTAGGGCTAAAATCATGTCTGTCTGAACACTGATCAGTTTCTGCAAAGGTTAATAGCAATTAAATGCAGCAAACTAGATTAAATGAGAAACAGGTCATGATACTACTGTACTTGCAAAGAGCACAATAAAGCATTTCTTTTAAATTCTTATTAATGCACAGGAAATTCAGAAGGAGCTGCTATGACGATAAAAACCTATTTATTAAATAAAGAAATCCCTTAAATGAAATAAAAACAGTGACACACTACATAAACTAATTTAATTATCAGTATTGTATTGCTGAGAGGTTAAATACTAACAATGTCTAAAAGAATATTTCTCTGAAAAAGAATAATACATATACTTCCCTCTTTTTCTAGCTAAATAAAGAGTCCACCTTAAAATTTAAAGTAGGCTGTAAGTGCTAAAATGAAAAGATGCACACTGCAGCATAATATCATAATACTTTGCTTCTTCCGGTCTACTACATCTGCATCAAAGGAGTAAATTACTTCATGAAAATAAAGATTAAAGTATCTGTGACTATACTTAATAATACTGTATTGTATATTTGAAGGTTGCTAAGAGTACATCTTAAGTTCTAATAACAAGGGGAAAAACTAACAAAAACAAATGTCAATTAGACTAACGGTGATCATTTCACAATATATACAAATATCGAATTATCATGTATACACCTGAAACTAATATAGTGTCATATGTCAGTTACATTTCAATTAAAAAAAAATTTAATTAAACTTTCTGTTAACATTTTGAGGTCATTCTCCAAACTTAATATTTTATTTTAGTATAGTCCTAAAGTATAAATATGAAGCATATTAAAGGTTGATCTTTCAAATTTAAATACAAGCATGCTTTTTAAAAAATTAAGTAATCATGTGTACACACAAGCACATATTTTCTCAAGATACACATAACCACATAACTCTCTATATGAGAGAAAAAAGGAACAGGCTCAGAAAATGGAAATTCAATTTACTTTACTATCCTCAGGGTCTTCTAAACCATCAGGCCGACTAAGGTTTCGAGCAGGCTGGCTGCAGACAACATTATCTTCCAGTCCCCAAGAAGGTACTCTCACAGGTGGCCTTTGGATTTCATCTGGGTAAAAAGCACCATCTGCTCCATCTGAAAAAAATGTTTTGCAAGGGAAGGGTAAAAGCTGGTACTAAAATTAGAATTGCTGTGTATAGCCATGACAAACTATATAAAAAAAACATTTTAGCTCATCAAGAAAATATATTTTTAACCCAAGTGACTCAAAATAAGAACTGTATGCAATAAGCAAATAGATTATTCATTCATGGCATATCACTTCTGGATGAAGCCAGTTAGTGTTAAAACATTAAAACTGCTCATTATAATGTTTCTATTAAAATTGACTGTACCAGTAGTTCTCTAATCCCACAAAGATATACACAAAAAACCCCCTCCAAATTCAGCTAACCCCAAACTAAAAATATTTTAATAACCTCTTGTCTCCTGTGTTGCATAAGGATTACCATATTGCAGAACTGGTTGTGTATCTGGTACTGCAGAAACATGACCATTTTGCTCAGAGCATGTGTGCAGCCCCTGTGAGATCTGCTGAGGACTCTGGGAATTCTGACCTTCCATGTTTCCTTCTGCTTGATTTTCTAGAGTCCTTTTAAGTCCCTAAAATTAACAAAAACAAAGGCAATAGGCAAAGTAATCAAATACTTTATAACAAGGGCAGCATTAAATATTTAGCCAAAATATAACTGTAAAATTATTTCCCTATTACAGTAGTTCCCCCTTATCCAGTTTTTCTTTCTGTGGTTTAGTTACCCATGGTCAACCACTGTCCAAAACATTTAAGAAGAAATTCCATAAGCAATACATAAGATTTAAATAGCACATTATAAAATCTCACTCCATCCTGTTCTGTACTGCACAGTACAAGAGTCATTTCTTTTCAGCATATCCACTGCTGCCATTAGTCACTTAGTAGCCATCTTGGTTATTAGACTGTTATGCTACTGCAGTGCTTGTGTTCAAGTAACCCTTACTTTACTTAATAATGGCTCCAAACTTTATCACAGAAATATGGGTATAGGAAACAACTATCACTATACTATCTAATAATAGAAAAACATGGTAATTGACCGTACCTTTGCTACGCCTCCCATTGGCTAATCAGCACAATATGCAAATTAACCGCCAACAAAGATGGTGGCTAATTTGCATACTGCAGGCTGGGCAGGACAGCGCCATCCTGCCTGCCCTGCCGCCATCTGGGCCTGCTATCTGCAACCCGGGGCGGCGGGCGTCCATGTGCGACCCGACCCAGGGCAGCCGGGCGGGGCAGCAGCGGTCGGCTGGCCCACCCAGGCGTCCTGTGTGCAACCCGAGTGGGGGCAGTGCCCCAACCCCTGGATCGGCCCTGCCGTGTGCATGACCCGGGGAGGCAGGGCAGGCACCGAGGGATCGGGCCTGCCATCTGCCACCCAGGGAGCAGGCCTAAGCCAGCAGGTGGTTATCTCCCGAGGGGTCCCAGACTGTGAGAGGGCACAAGTGGGGCTGAGGGACACCCTCCTCATCTCTCCTCCCCCACCAGTGCACAAATTTTTGTGCACCAGGCCTCTAGTCTATAGATAAAAAGCCTAAGTGACCTTCACAACTGAATTACCAGTTGCTATGATGAGCACTGACCACCAGGGGGCAGACACTCAATGCAGGAGCTGCCCCCTGGGGGTCAATGCGCTCCCACAGCCAACCTCCTGCGGTCCCTCCCCCCGGTCGGCCAGCCCCGATGGCCCTGATTGGTCCCTATCGCCGGCCAGAACAAGGTGCACGAATTCATGCACCGGGCTTTTGTATATAATATAGGGTTCAATACTATCCAAAGTTTCAGGCATCCACTGGGGTCTTTGAATGCAGCCCCCCCCCCCCCATCCCGAGGACAAGTGGAGAGACTACTATATATTTAAAGTGTACACTTGGAAAGGCTGGTTAAAACTTCTCATAAATACATCTTCCACATATAACAAAATCAGAAAGCAGAATAAAGCCTAATAAATTTTAAAATTTATTGGTGTCAAGAAAGTGCACTTTTTATTGAGCTGAGGGAAAACTGAATCTCTTAAAATTAGCTATTAATAATCAAAAGCCCAAAAACCACCCCAGATTGTTCCCTTAGTAAATCCTATCAAACAATTAAGAAATTTATTTTTTTAAATACTATTTCAGGTATGAGGGGAGAATACTACATGATGACTAAGTGGGTTTTGTCACAAAAAGCAAATTTAGTTTAACATCCAAAAATCAATTTAATTTACCATGTTCATAGGTTTAAGGAATAAAACATATTTCCATAGATGCAGAAGAAATATTTTCAAAATTCAAGTCATTCATGATTTAAAAAATAAAAATCTCAACAAAATAGAAATAAAAAGGAGTTTCCTTACTCTGATAAAAGACATCTACAAAACCTCTAGTTAACGTTAATGGGGGAAAAACGAAATGATCCTACCTATGATCAATATTGGCAAGGTTGTCTGCTCTCACCACTTCTATTCAACACTGTACTAGAGATTCTAATCCAGTGACGACGAACCTAGGACACGCGTGTCAGAGGTGACACACGAACTCATTTTTTTGGTTCATTTTTCTTTGTTAAATGGCATTTAAATATATAAAATAAATATCAAAAATATAAATCTTTGTTTTACTGTGGTTGCAAATATCAAAAAATTTCTGTATGTGACACGGCACCAGAGTTAAGTTAGGGTTTTTCAAAATGCTGACACGCCGAGCTCAAAAGTTCGCCATCACTGTTCTAATCAGTGGATTAAGACAGACAGATTGGAAAGGGAGAAGTAATACTATATTCACAGATGTCATGATCATAGGAAATTCTAATGAATCTATTAAAACTAGAAGAATGAATGAATTTATTAGCACGGTGAGTAGTACACATGGTCAATATATAAAGTCAATTCTATTTCTCTATATAACCAACACACAACTTAAAAAGGAAAATTTTTACAATTCCATTTTAGCATCAATAATATTACTTAGGAATAAATTTCATGCAAGATTTGGAAGGCCTATACATTAAAAACAAACATTACTGAGCGAAATTAAAGAGAACTTCAACAATTAGAAAAATATACCACATCCATGGATAGGAAACTTAGTATTTTTAGGCTTTTGATTCCCTCCACATTGATCTATAGATTCAATGCATTCCCAATCACAAATCCTATGAGGCATCTGTATAAATTAACAAGCTGATTTCTAAAACATAGTAAAAAATTACAAAGGCCCTGAAATAGCCCCTTTTCTAAAAGCAGAACAAAGCTGGAAGGCAACTTGATTTCAAGACTTATGAAGCTATAGTAATCAAGAGAATATAGTATTGGCACGAAGATAAACATGTAGATCAGGGGTTGGCAAACGTTTTCCATAAAATGTCAGATACTAGATATTTTCAGCCTGTAGGACACACAGTCTCTGTCAGAACTATTCAAATCTACCAGGATACCTAAGTGGATGGGCATGGCCATGTACTAGTAAACATTATTTACAAGAAAAAGGCCACAAGACTTATTTTGCTTGTTAAGCCTTAATGTGCTGACCCCTGATATAAATCTTTTTTATTAACAGAGTCCAAAAATATACCCATACTTTTAGTTAATTTTCGAGAAAGATGCAAAAGTAATTCAATGGAGATAAAAAATGGTCTCTTAAACGTATGATGCTAAAAAACTGGCTATCTGTATAGAAATAAACCAATTTTGACTATGTCATACCATACCCAAAATATAATTTTAAATACATCATATTTAAAATAAAGCTATAACTACTGAAAGAAAAAATAGGAGAAAATCTTTGTGACCTTGAGCTAGGGAAAATTTTAAGATAGGACACTTATAGCATGAATCGCTAAGAAAAATATTGCTAAACTGTACTACTTCAAAAGTAGAAACTATTGCTCTTCAAAATATATTTTTTAAAAAGGAAAAGGCAAATCACAAATTAGGAGAATATATTTCCAAAATATATGACAAAGGAATTGTATTGGAATATATAAAGAACTTTTTAAAAAAATATAACCAAGAACCAACCAACCAATTAAAAAATAGGTAAAAGAGCTGAACAAACACTTCACAAAAGAATATATATGAATATAGATTCTTATATATTCTTACATAAAAATATAAGTATATGAAAAGATGCTCAACATCACTGGTCATCAGGGAAATTAAAACTAAAACTACAATGAGTTAACACTACTCACCCACTAGAATGACTAAAATTAAAAACTGACATTACCGAGTGTTGGTGAGGCTATGGAGAAATGGAATGCTCATCCATTGAAGTGAAAATGCAAAATGATACAGCCATACTGAAGAATAATTTGGCTGCTTCTTAAAAACATACACCTACCATATAAGCCAGCAATTCCTAGGTATCTACTCAAGAAAAATAACTATGTCCACAAACATTCTTGTATGAGAATGTTCATAGCAACATTATTCATAATAGCAAAATAATCCAAATGTCCATCAGCTGATAAAAGAATTAACAAGAACTGGTTAATGGTTCAATTCTGCATGCTTGCATTTATATGAAATGCTAGAAAAGGCCAAACTATATGGTAAAAGAAAGCAGATCAGTGGTTGTCTGGGACTGGGGGTTGCTGGAGTAGTATACAAATGAACATGAGGAATTTTGTGCAGTAATAGAAACATCCAATAGTTTGAATGTAATGGTAGTTATAGAACTATGTATTTGCCAAAAATTTATCAAATTGCATGTAAAATGTATTCATTTTAATTGCATGTAAATTGTACCTCAATAAACCTGTTTTTAAAAAATCAACCACAAATATTTATTAATAAAGGAAATAAGAAAATAATTTCATCTGTAAAGTAAAATTAAGCTGATTTTGCTGACTGTCATCCCTTGGGAGTAGAGATAAGACTCTATGTTAACAAATTTTTATATATATAAATGTTCTTAAAATGGAATAACTCATCTTTGAGAGCAAAACTGGTAAACATGAACAATGTAAGTCAATTTAGGTGTGAGAAGAAATACAGGAATTAAAAGTTCCCCAGGAGAAACCAAGATGGCGGCATAGGTAAACACCAGAAATTGCTGCTTCCCACAACAAATTCAAAAATACAACTAAAAGAACGGACATCATCCAGAACCACAGGAAGGCTGGCTGAGTGGAAATTCAACAACTAGAAGGAAAGAGAAAAGCACACTGAGACTCAGAGGAGGTGCAGAAGTGCAGAAGTACAAAGGCACACGTGGCAAAAGCTGGCAACTGAGGATGTGGCTGTCTTTTTGAATCAGGAGGGAGTCACAAGCCCCTGACTGCTCTGAACTCCAGTTCCGGGTGAGCCTCTGAGGACCCAGACTCATACAAGGAGAAACTGGACTGTCTGGCAGCGGGCAGAACTCGGAACTCGAGGGCGGCTTTCTCTCGGGGGTGCTTGCAGCGATTACCAAGGGACATTGAGACGCCGGGCCTCTTAGGGTAGGACTAAGGATCAGCCATAGCTGCTTGCTCCGCCCTGTAGTTCCCCTGAGACCCCGCCCCACCCAGGCTGCAGTAGAGGCTTTTGCATATGAATGCCCTGGCCCTTTGCAATCTGAAAATTACCTAACAAACTGCAGCTGAGCCAGACAAACCCAGAACTTCCAAGAGAAGGCCCAAGGGCCCACAGCAGCTTGCATTGCTTCACAGCTGGGCCTCATTTGGGCACCTCCAAACCCCAAACAAGGAAGGGGAATCTGCAGATCTCTTCATAGCTCCTGCTGGGTAGCCTCAGGCAGAGGCTAAATTAGCACCTCCTTAGATCCAAGAGCCAGTGTACCCAGTGGAGGGAGTGGGACCATCCTATTAAAACTCCTCAGATCCATAAGGGACACACTCAGGGGGCAGACTCAGTCAGCACCAAAGCCCCACTGAAGCAAGTCTTGCCTCTTAAGGGTCTTCAGAACAGAAGTTCTCCCACCGTAGACACAGCTGACTCTCACAGCCAATTGGCCTGGAGGTCAATTCATCCCAGTGATACCTACAACAATCAAGGCTTAACTACAACAAGACTGTGCACAAAGCCCACAAGGGGGTGCACCAAGAGTGTCCACCTCAGGTAACTGGGGAGGCTGAGCCACTGGGCCCTATAGGACACCTAGCACACAAAGCCACTCTATCAATACAGGGAAGCATAAAAAATGTGGAGACAAAGAAACAGGTCACAAATGACAGAAATGGAGGAAAGCAAATGACTAGATATAGAGTTCAAAACCACACTTTTAAGGTTTTTCAAGAACTTTCTATAAACCACCGATAAATTTAGTAAGACCCTCAAAAGGTCTGGTGAGACTGCCGATAAATGTAGTAAGACCCTCAAGAAATCTAGTGAGACCCTCGAGGTTATGAAAAAGGACCAACTAGAAATTAAGCATACACTGACTGAAATAAAGGATATTATGCAGAGTTCCAACAGCAGACTAGAGGATCGCAAGAATCAAGTCAAAGAAATGAAATACGAGGAAGCAAAAAACACCCAACCGGAACAGCAAAATGAAAAAAGAATCCAAAAATATGAAGATAGTGTAAGGAGCCTCTGGGACAGCTTCAAGCATACCAACATCTGAATTATAGGGGTGCCAGAAGAGAGCAAGATATTGAAAACCTATTTAAAGAAATAATGACAGAAAACTTCCCCTCCCTGGTGAAAGAAATAGACTTACAAGTCCAGGAAGCACAGAGAACCCCAAACAAAAGGAATCCAAAGAGGACCACACCAAGAAACATCATAATTAAAATGCCAAGAGCGCCAAAACCGGTTTGGCTCAGTGGATAGAGCGTCGGCCTGCAGACTGAAAGGTCCCAGGTTTGATTCCGGTCAAGGGCATGTACCTGGGTTGTGGGCATATCCCCAGTAGGAGATGTGCAGGAGGCAGCTGATCGATGTTTCTAACTCTCTATCTCTCTCCCTTCCTCTCTGTAAAAAATCAATAAAATATATTTTTTTAAAAAAAATTTAAAAAATAAATAAATAAATAAGTAAAATGCCAAGAACAAAAGACAAAGAGAAAATCTTAAAAGCAGCAAGAGAAAGACAGTCAGTTACCTACAAGGGAGTACCCATACAACTGTCAGCTGATTTCTCAACAGAAACTTTGCAGGCTGGAAGGGAGTGGGCAAGAAATATTCAAAGTGATGAATGCCAAGAACCTACAACCAAGATTACTTTATCCAGCAAAGCTATCATTCAGAATTGAAGGTCAGATAAAGAGCTTCACAGATAAGGAAAAGCTAAAGGAGTTCATCACCACCAAACCAGTATTATATGAAATGCTGAAAGGTATCCTTTAAGAAGAGGAAGAAGAAGAAGGTAAAGATACAAATTATGAACAACAAATACACATCTATCAACAATTGAATCTCAAAATCAAGTGAATAAATAATCTGATGAACAGAATAAACTGGTGATTATAATAGAATCAGGGGCATAGAAAGGGAGTGGACAGACTATTCTTGGGGGGGAAAGGGGTATGGGGGATGCAGGAAAAGACTGGACAATAATCGTGCATCTATGGATTAGGACAGTGGGAGGGGGGGTAAGGGCAGAGGGTAGGGTGGGAACCGGGTGGAGGGGAGCTATGGGGGAAAAAAAGAGGAACAATTGTAATAATCTGAACAATAAAGATTAAAAAAAAAAAAGTTCCTCCAGGTGGCTCAGTTGGTTGGAACGTTGTTCCATACACCAAAAGGTTGGGGGTTCGATTCCCAATCAGGGTGCATACCTAGGTTGCAGGCTTAATCCTCAACTGGGGCATGACTGGAGTGGGTATGGGAGGCAACTGATAGATGTTCTCTCTCTCCCCCTCTCCCTCTCTAAAAATCAATAAAAACATACACTTGGGTGAGGATTGTTTTTAAAGCTCCTCCTAAGCACATGAAGAGTACAGAAGACATGTGTAACATATTGCAGGATTGGTAAGTGAATGATATGGATAGAGCATAGGATGCATGAAGAGGAGGAGAGATGTAGCTAAAAAGACAGCCTGGTGGTCAAATGTGCCAAATCTATGTCATAACAGTTTACTACAATGGGCCTAATGGTTCTTGAACAATAACAACATGGTAAACTGGTCTTTGTAAGGTTAATCTAGCAAAGCTATACTGGGCATACTTGAAACTAAAAAGTTGGGGGCAGGGGAGATAGAGCATGACATCAGACTAACCTATTTTGCTCACCAGTTCCAGCACTAATAACCCTGAGGAACTTATCTTCTCCAAGCCTCAGAGGGCTACTGATAAATGCAGGGATGTTTAGAACACAACAGTCCCTCAATAGATGCTCCCTCATCTCCTGCTATGTTGCAAAAATTGCAAACATGCTATTTATAATAGCTCAGAATTGTGAATAGAAACAAAAGAGAAAGTAAAAAAAATATCTCAAAGATGATTTGAGAAAATAAAAAAAGGGTACAAAAGGAGCAAAAAAGTTAGAGATGATAAAATACTTCTGCAAAAGTTTAGGCAAATTAATTAGAGGAGTATGGTTAAGTTATTCTGTAGGCAAACAATAATCTACATAAATGGAGTCAAGGGTTTCAGCAAAGATTTATATGCATGCACTGGTACAGTCAAGCAACTTCATTGAGAGTTCTGACCTAATAAAGAATTTACTCTAAGTTAATATCCTCTCCTCTACCATAAAAAAATGCATAAATCCTCTGCAAGTAGGATGCAGGGTAAGAAAAGGACCAGTAATAAGCAGCTTGGATTTCTCATGGGGGAAACTGGAGGTGGGATAAAGAGACATGGCCAAAATAGTTATGGTTAGGTTGTTTGGCAAACTGGAAGTCTCAACTCTTAAGAGAAGATTCTTAAATTTGCATTCACAACACCCCTGCCCCCAAAGGGTCCATGTTTAGAATTCAGGAGATCCATGAACTTAGAAGGGAGGGAAAATTAATATCTTTTCACTAACTTCTGACTGACATTTAGCATTTTCTTTATGAATGTAGCCAAAAAAAAAAATACAGCAATTGTTGCTGTACCTTTAACTGTCACCTACAGAAGTCACAGATACATTCATTTCATATGTCACTGCAACTGTCTCGAAACAGCCATTCTATTCATCACTACTTTGAAATTATGGAAAATAGACATACTAAACCTTATTTAACATTTTAATAAGCAAGCACATATACTCATATATCACAAATTTTAAAAAATATTTGGTAACTATTTCTTAGAATTTATTTTTTTGTGGTTCTATATATTTTGCTTTATTCATTTAAAAATATTTTCTGAAAATAGACTTCACCAGACTGTCAAAATACCCTTGCAACAAAACTGGTCAAGAACCCATGTGGGCCCTAGCTGGTTTGGCTCAGTGGATAGAGGATCAGCTTGTGGACTGAAGGGTCCCTGGTTCGATTCCAGTCAAGGGCACATATCCCAGTTGCGGGCTCGAGCCCCAGTAGGGGGTGTGTAGGAGGCAGCCAATCAATGATTCTCTCTCATCATTGATGTTTCTATCTCTCTCTCCCTCTCCCTTCCTCTTGAAATCAATAAAAAATATTTTTCAAAAAGAACCCATGTGGGATCTCCTCCCCTATCTTAAAAGACAATCATTAACATGAGTGTAGCTATCTTACCTGAGCAAAACAATATTAAGCTGATTTGCAGTTCTCTAAAATAAAAAGCCTCCACAATTTAAGAAATAGATTTTGTTAGAAGTCCTCTTTGACAATTTCAGTTCCAGGGAACACAAGTTTGCTTTGCTGGTTTTCCTTTGCTAGAAAGAGTGCCAAAATATATATTTTTTTCCTTCAGGGCCCCAAAATGTCTCACAGTAGCCATAGTTTTACAAATTATTCGTACTCCAACTGTTAAATAGAAGGAACAATGTATTGCTCTTATCTGCCACATGTGATGCTGTGAGAGTAAGGGAGAACAGACATTAAATGTTTTGAATTACTTTCAACTCTGAACAAGTTGTTCAAGGTATAAAATCCTCCTAATTTTTTCTTTTATCACTTCCAGGCAGCCTCTAAGTTATAGCAAAAAGGTAAACAAATGGTAGTCTATATTATTTTTATAAGATCAGTTCTTCGGGATCATTATTTAATCATCATGCTATTATTGCATTTCAGTAGAAATGCTGTATTTCTACTGATGTATAATAATAAAAGCGTAATATGCTAATTAGACCGGACAGCTGAATGACCTTCCAGACATCATTCTAGACAAAGCCAGGGCTGCAAGGGCCAAGGCAAGCCACCGCGGCTGCGAGGGCCGAGCCCCTTAAAAAATTTAGTGTGTCGGGCCTCTAGTGATTCATACTAGTAAGTATATATTCCACATCTATATCTATATGTGTGTGTGTATGTATGTGTGTGTGCGTGTGTGTGTATATATATCCTATCTAATAAAAGAGAAACATGGTAATTGGTGTACGACCGCTACCCTTCCCATTGGCTAATCAGGGCAATATGCAAATTAACTGCCAGCCAAGATGGCAGCCAACAGCCAGGCAGCTTGAAACTAACATGAGGCTTGCTTGCTTCAGTGACGGAGGACTCCAACGTTCCCCGCCGGCGCTGCAGGCCTCTGAGGTGCAACTCTATGCAACTATGTAACAAATATAGAAGCGAAACACAACCCCAGAAACCTGCTTTAGTCTGCCAGCAGGATCTCAACATTGTAAGCAAAGGCCAGAAACCTACTTTCAGCAGCGGAGGCCTAAGGGCTGGAGCCAAGCCTCAAAGCTAAAGCTGGCCCAGAATAAAAAAAGAAAAAAGAAAAAAAGGCGCGGTTGGGAGCTTCAGTCATCCCCAGCCTGAAAACAGCCCTCAGCCCCTCACCCAGACTGGCCAGGCACCCCAGTGGGGACTCCCACCCTGAAGGGTGTGTGACCAGCTGCAAACAACCATCATCCCCTCACCCATGCTGGCCAGGCACCGGACCCCAGTGAGGACCCCCTCCCTGAAGGATATGTGACCAGCTGCAAACAGCCATCATCCCCTCACCCAGGCTGGCCAGGCACCCCAGTGGGGACCCCCACCCTGATCCAGGACACCCTTCAGGGCAAACCAGCCAGCACCCACCCATGCACCAGGCCTCTACCCTATATAGTAAAAGGGTAATATGCCTCCCAGCACCGGGATCAGCGTGACAGGGGGCAGCGCCCAAACCCCCTGATCGCCCTGCAGCTCTGTGTGTGACAGGGTGCGGCGCCCCTACCCCCTGATCGGCCCTGCTCTGTGCGTAACAGGGTGCGGCGCCCCAACCCCCCCCCCCCTGCCATGGGCCCTGCTCTGTGTGTGACGGGGTAGAGCCATATCCTCCCCATCGGCCCTGACCTATGTCAGTGGCGTCGCCCCAACCCCCTGATCGGCCCTGCTCTGTGGGTGATAGAGGGCGGCGCCCCAACCCCGATGGGCCCTGCTCTGTGCGTGACAGGGTACAGAGCCCCAACCCCCCTGGATGGGCCCTGCTCTGTGAGTGACAGGGGGAAGTTCCCCAACCCCCTGATTGGCCCTGCTCTGTGCATGACAGGGGGTGGCACCGCAACCTGCCCATCGACCCTGCATTGAGTGTGACAGGGGGCGGTGCCCCAACCCCCCAATTGGCCCTACCCTGAGCGTGACTGAGGGTGGCATCACAACCTCCCGATCGCCCTGCTCTGTGCATGACAGGGGGCGGCGCCCCAACTCCCCAATCGGCCCTGCTCTGAGCCCGACCAGGGGCTGCACCTAGGGATTGGGCCTGCCCTCTGCCACCCGGGAGCAGGCCTAAGCCAGCAGGTCGTTATCTCCCAAGGGGTCCCAGACTGCAAGAGGGCACAGGCCGGGCCGAGGGCCCCCCTCTCCCCTGCGAGTGCACAAATTTTTGTGCACCGGGCCTCTAGTGTGTGTGTGTGTGTGTGTGTGTGTGTGTGTGTGTGTGTGTGTGTGTGTGTGTATAAATTATTTTTAAGTATTACTATATATAGAAAAATCTTCCATTCTCAGATGGAAAGTAGGTCATCTGGAAATATAAAAATGATGATTCAGAAAAATCACTAATCAGGTATCTGGTGTTAAGGAACATTTGAAAAATTTTTAATTAGTATTTGTTTTGTTTTGTTTTGAATATGTTCTCATTGATTTTTAGAGAGAGAGGAAGGGAAAGGGAAAGGTACAGAGAGCTAGAAACATTGATGAGAGAAGCATCATCAATCGGCTGCTTCCTGCACACCCTCTACAGGAGATCAAGCCTGCAACACAGTCATGTGCCCTGACGGAAAATGAACCTGTGACCTCTTGGTTCATGGGACGACGCTCAACCACTGAGCCACACCAGCTGGACTTAAGTTCCTCTAATAAACTTATACCTGGGACCTGTATTTTTATTTCATAGGACTTATTTATAATTTGAAATTAATATTTATGTGCTTACTTATCGGACATTTGCCTCCTCTTCTGCTTAATTGTAAGGTCCATGAAGACAGGAATTATGTCTATTTATTAAGTTAAATATTTGTTGAATGAATAAGCAAAATGGGGCAAACATAATTTACAGCATTTGCTTAGAAAAACGTTTGTTATAAGAAATGTACAGGAATCAGCAGTTTATTGTCAGTTAATACCCCACCCTATAAAATGCATCAAAGGTAGGGCCAGTTTACTTTCTATCTGCTGTCTTATGTTACTCGTGATTTTTTTGCTGGTGACACTATAGTGTTATATTACTTCAAAAGATTGTTTTTAAAATAATTTCTATGTGCTATTCCAAGGCCTTGCTTAATTTTGTCTTCTTCCCTAGTTTTTCTCAGAACCCTCACCTCCACCCCAATTCTTTACAAAGTTAGGACTAAGTCTTTTTTGTTCAGCATTGAAAACAGACCCAGGCAGAGTGCCTAGAATGAACCAATTTAGTCTGGGAGATCAAAGAAGGCCTCTCTGAAAGAGTCATTTAATCTGGAACTTAAGGGTAAGTCAAGAGTGGTAGGAATGGTTATAAATAATGAGAGAGAAATAATTTGAATTCTGGGATATACTTGAAAAAATATCACTGAGGAAAGGAGGGAAGGGTATTATGGTTGGATAAATAAAGTAAGATGGCCAAAAGTAACAATTACTGATGATGGGTGAGAAGTTCAACAGAATTTATTATTCTCTCTATATTCATATATGCTTAAACTCTTCTTTAAAAAAAAAGTTTTAACAAAGTAAAGAATTATAGACAAGACTATTCCTGGCAAAGGACATAAATGAGGGCCCTGAGAGGAGAAAGCAATTGGAGAGTTATAAGGCCTGGGTGACCAGAACAGTTTTCATGGTGTGGTCCCACAACAGCAGCACCAAGTACTTTTTAGAAATGCAAATCTCAAACCACACCCCAGACCTACTAAATCAGAAACTCTGGGAATGGGAGCCAGAAATCAGTGTTTTAATAGCAATACAAGTGGTTTTGATGCAAGTTTAAGTTTGCGAACTACTAAGAGACTCGACATCAGTGGTTTTCAACCTTGGCTGCACAGTAGAATCACCTGGGAATCTTTTTAAAATCCTGATTTCTGGGCCTCATCCTCCAGAAATTCTGTTTCTTTGTTATGGGGTGAGGCCACAACATTAGTAATGGGTTACTAATGTTTTTTAACCCACTAACAGAAAGTGAGATTACAAATGTTTTAAGCCAGTGAACACAATATGCTGAGAGCCTAGTGGACAAAAACTGCAAACAATCTTGAATTCTATTTTTAGTAGGTTTCCTTCTCAGTGGTATGGTGCGAGCAATTCTGAAACTATTTTACATGGATTACTGGATTTAGCAAATTGTTAAACAGATATATTGACACTGTTCGGTGCCAGGATTCTTACTGTGGACAAGGTGTACAAATAGCAATCGAGGAAGGCAAGGAAGAACCCTGTGAACCTGGACTAAAACTCTTATCTAAAATGTAAATGTTTCCTACTTCTGTCCACTGAAAGAATCTAGAAGCAATAAAAACCAGTAAAAATGTGCACACCTAGGCCATTGTTTTGATTTCTAAGTACCATTTCTCATTAGTAAGGAATCACACCTCCTTGAGGAAATAACTGCTTTCAGAGTGAGACCAGAGCTTTTCCCTTATAAAACAATAGCCAATCCAAAGATGAGGTAAGAAATATATAAGAGGAGCTAGACTATCTTGCAGTGCTGTAAAGAAATGAAGTGCTCAAAAAACCAAAAGCATTCTTTTGATACCTAGACATATCAGAAAACAGTTTGAAGGTGCTCTCCCTAACCAAATCTAGGACTATGGAACATCAAATTAAGAACAGTAACAAATTCTAATCCACTGACTAAAAAGAGTTTATACTGATGATTATCTATCAGGTAGGAAAGCAGGAAGGTAGGTACGCAGATAGACAGAGATGGATAGACACAGGCCCTCAAAAAAAATTAAAAAGACATATATACTTACATACATATACAGACTCTGTGATATAAAAAAATCGATTTGGTTTTTGTCTCCAATTCCTGGCACAAGTCCTAAAACTCTTGGAATTTACTAAATCATAGGAGTGTCTTGTTCATAACAAGTCCTTTTAAACTTGAGACCATCTTGAATTCATGCAAACAAGATGACTACTGGTGGACCCTCAGATAGATTCATGGGAGGGGCTGGTCACCAGAAGGACTAAGCACATGATTACAGAGAGCTAGAAATTTTAGCACTCACCAGAGATGGGAGGGAGGTTGAAGACGGAGTTAAATTGTTTTGCCAACAATTTAATCACACTTTTATACTGAGACGCCATATTAAAAGCATTTACACTAGGTTTGGGGAGCTTCCAGTTGATGAACACATCACTGTGCTAAGAGTGCCACATGCCTGGAGAGCATGAAAGCTCTGCAGCTCTCCATCCTCACCTTGCCCCTATGCATCTCTTCCATTTGGCTGTTTCTGAGTTGTGCCCTTTATAATACAACTTTATAATACAGTGTAATAATCATAAGTAGTATTTTCCTGAGTTCTGTGATTCATTCTAGCAAAATATCGAACGGGGAGCAGGGAGCACGTGGGGCTGAACCCTTAACTGGGTCTGCAATAACTTGAATAGTTGGTGTCCAAGATGAACTGAATTGTAGTCTATCCAGTTGACTGATGTCAGAGAATTGTTGCTGGAACATAAATGAGGGCAAAGGAAGGTTCTTCCTCATTATGGAATGCCAAGGGACATGTAGGGAGGAAAGTGATGGATTTGAAAAGTCATAATTTTGCACCTATCACAGTCATGTCATCCAACCTGGAGGTCTATCTAGCACTTTTTGAGTGGTGTTTTGTTGGTATTTTTTACCACGTACCATTTTGGAATATTATCATTGGTCACTTAAACTACAGATTGGTTCACTGAATTTTGAAGATCTTCCAAATGCTGACACATTTCACTAAATAGTTATTTAACCTCAGAGTTTTAATATTACCAATCTCATTAGTAAGTCTGTAAGCCTTGGGAAGTATCGAGCTTATGATAGCAGATATAAGGTTCCCAAAATTCTAGTTTGCTCATAAGATTGAACTTTATCATTGACACAAATACTATCAATTTTTTTTCCTTAAAGTAACAGGCTCACTCATTTCTTTTCAAGTAATGTCTGCCATATGCCCTAGTCTGAAAAAACAAATTCTATTAGTTATTCTTTAAAATAGAAATAATATGCCATGAAAAAGAAGCTAGTTCAGCCTATAACTCCAGCAATTGCCCAAGTGCTTTACCTTAAAATAACCATTGTACTTCATTAGGCAACAGAAGTGCTTTGGGGGTACTTCCCATTTCATCACACAGAATATTTAAAAGATGTATACCCCAGGATCAAACTTTAATAAAATTATTTTATTATTTCATCATCTTAAAATGAAAGCAGCTTTTTTTCTTTTAAACTGTGAATGCATGGTTGGGATGACTACAGTAACTATTAATGCTACTGCCTTGGCATAAATTAGTATGTCAGCAGTTTCCCACCACTCCTTTTGCACACGGTGTGCAAATGTAACACAGTGGGAGTGGGGTGCGAGGGGTTGAGAAAATAATATTGTAGTATTATAAAAAGAGTTTTATCTTCATAGACTTCTAAAAGGAAATAGAAACATCCCCCCAAAAGGACCACAAACAAGCATTTTTTACAATACAAAGGTATGCTCTGATTGAATGTTAGGTCATGCTATAAATCATTTAACAACTTCTAAAGCATTTCCTGTTACAAAAGAAAACCAGATGAATATATTATATAGACTTTAAAATTTCTTTACTATTTTCCTAAATTTGAACATTGTAAAATCTCTTTTATTGTTAAATATAAAGACTAAGCTAAGTTTCAACATGTAAGCATTTTCTCAAACTATGAGGTAAAATATTTTAAAATACTTAACAAAAAACCATTTTCCATCTAAGAGTCTCAACAGTGTTTTCTTTATTCATTAACTATTTTTTTAAAAAACCACCCTCACATGAACTATAAAACTGTCTCTTCATAAAGCTGTATTACATACAAAACATTTTTTAAAGAGCATGGTTCAATACCTTCTCCCTGGAGAGGTTTGCCAAATGTGAAGTTAGACCATTTATTTCTTTGTCTTTCTCTGCCAACTGAAGCTGAATAAAGAAAAAAAATTGTAATTAATTTTTTCATTATCTACTCTCTCCTTAAACTTCAAGAAATATTATACTGTTATGTCAAAATAACTGCTATTGCCATATCCATATGTTTTCCTTGGTTCTTATTTTTTACATCTGTGAATTACTTGTCATTACTGACCAATTTCCCTTACTCTTAAAACTTCTCTCCTTTTTAAATGAAACTACACCAACATTGTCATTCTCTCATGCTCTGTGTGTCCACTTCTTCACAATTACAAATACGTTATTCCCCAAAGTATCTTCTTTGGCTTCTCTCTATATTCTCTCTGAAAACTCCCTTTCTTCTATGCTTTCAACTATAACCCTCATGGGAATAAATCACAAGCATTAACTCATGTGCCACACTCTTAAGTTCCAAATCTGACTTTTTAATTGATGGTTAGACATGTTTCACTGCTATCTTTCTGCCCTGCAAGGGGCAAAATGTCTCAAATCTACTTTTCTATTGTTTTAATTTGTTTTTGTTGATATTATCAATCTCAGAGCCTACTGTGATTGAAGCTAGGAATTATGTTAGAATGCTTCTCCCTTCACCTCTTTCTCCCCTCCCCAAAATTTTCAGATTCTCATTCATTTATTCATTCATTCAACCACCCATTGTTCATCTACTACAGCATAAACATTATAGATACAAATACAAATAAGATTACTCTTCAGCAGTTTTTCCCATAAGAATGTCTTCCAAAGGTTTCCTTGATAAATTCATGTCCAATTCAATGGTAAGTGACCAAGGAAGGTAGCAATTCATCCTAAGAATATTTCCACCTCATTTTCTTGCCTTCAAAAACCCTTCCCACATATAAATCCTCTCTGCACTACCAGACCCACTCTAGTTGGGTCCATTTTCTCCCTAGAAAAGTCTGAACAGCAAAATGCACCCAAATTTGGCTTTGATCTGTCTTTTAAGTCTCATCTACTCCACTACAGTTCCCAGATGATGCTCTCTACTTCTGACCTCCAAACTTATACTAGAGGCCTGGTGCACAAATCCCATGCACTGGTGGGGAGCGTGGCCTTCAGGAATCAGCCCACTGTGGGAGCGCTGCTCATCCCGGTCAGCCAAGCAGCTGTGGACCCACCCTCTGAGTGGCTGCTCCCTGGTCCTGCATCTTCAATGGAGCCGGAGCACTCACCCCTCCAGGGGACCCAGTCAGGGCCAGGCTCAGGGACAACAGCACTGAGAGGCAGCTGAGTAGGCCTCAGTCCCACGGCGGTCATGAACCTGGCTCCCAGCCTCCAGGGTCAGCTCTGCAAACCCAGAGGCAGCACTGTGAGGCCTGCAGGTGCCCAGAGGCGTCAGCAAGGAGCGAGGAGGCAGCAAGGAGCAAGGAGGGGGAGGCTAGGGGGTGAGGAGTCAACGATCTCAGCCCAGGTTCCTGCCCGTGGCCCAGGGTTCACAGCAGGAGCAGCCGTTCATCCCGGTCAAGCGGCGCTCCCACTGTGGTAGCACACTGACCACCAGGGGGCAGCTCCTGCATTGAGCATCTGCCCTCTGATGGTCAGTGCACGTCATAGCTACTGGTCAATTGGTCATTCTGGTCATTCTGCCATTCGGTTGCTGGGCTTTTATTATACAGGATAACAACGCTTATCTGTTGGCTTAGAATGCTATGGCTTTCTTTTCCTAGCTCTGCTTCTTCCCCCCTCCACTGGGTCTTACAAAGGTCTGGTTTCTCCATATGTCTAACTCTTAATTCAAAATAGTCGTAAAGAACTCCGACTTATTCATCACGGTTTGCCTTGTCTAGTATGAGTGCTTGTCTGTAAACAGTGAAAAATAAGGGTAAGGGCACTAAACAAAAAGCCAAGCACCTTTACCAGCTGTTATAACCTTAAATATGTTCATTTTGGTCATTAATGAAGTGAAATTATTATTTAGCTCCCCATTGTTTGCAGATGATAACCTAAGCTGTGAATGTGAATATCACCTTTACACTTCTAACAATCCCTACTAGTTCACAAACTCCTTAAGAATAGCATTGTAGCTTACTTTATGAAAGATCACCAGACTAATAGCTAATATAGTCCTTTATACATAATTGGCTTCAATAAGTCTTTACTAAATTATTTTGTCAATCTTCAAAAATAAAATTTCATATAA
This sequence comes from Myotis daubentonii, assembly GCF_963259705.1. NCBI lineage: Eukaryota > Metazoa > Chordata > Mammalia > Chiroptera > Vespertilionidae > Myotis > Myotis daubentonii. Next base: position 65,002,440 of record NC_081849.1, on the reverse strand, counting down.
ATTCAGTATTCAGGTTTCTAAGTGGTAAGTGAAGTTGCCAGCCATTGAAAATATCCACAAGAATTTCAGAAACAGTAATATCATGAAACAAAAGTTTCAAAATTTCTTCTGACATCCTATCTAATAATAGAGAAACATGGTAATTAACCGTAACTTTGCTACCCTTCCCATTGGCTAATCAGCGAGATATACAAATTAACTGCCCACCAACATGGCGGCTGGCAGCCAGGTAGCTGAAGTGAACAGGAGGCTTGCTTGCTCCAGTGATAGAGGAAGCCAAGGTTCCCCGCCTGCCGCTGCCAGCCTCTGAGCTTGCACTCTAAGCAACTATGTTGCAATGATAGAACCTAAACAAACCCCAGAAACCTCCTTTCAGCCAACCGGATCTCAGAGCTGGAGTGAGCAGGACGGCAACAGTGTTACAATTATAGAACCCAAACAAACCCAGATACCTGCTTTCAGAAGCCGAGGTCTCAGAGCTGGAGCCGAGCCTCAGAGCTAAAGCCGGCTCTCAGATCCAGTGACAGCCATAGAAGGTAAATAAATCCCAGAATTAAAAAAAGAAAAAAAGGAGAGATTGGGAGCTTCAGTCACCCGCCAGCCTGAAAACGGCCCTGAGCCCATCACCCAGACTGGCCAGGCACCCCAGTGGGGGCCCCCAACATGAAGGGGGTGTGAACAGCTGCAAACAGCCATCATCCCCTCATCCAGGCTGGCCAGGCACCCCAGTGGGGACGCCCACCATGAAGAGGGTGTGATCAGCTGCAAACAGTCATCATCCCCTCATCCAGGCTGGCCAGGCACCCAAGCGGAACCCCCACCCTGATCCGGGACACCCTTCAGGGCAAACCAGCCGGATCCCACCCGTGCACAAGGCCTCTATCCTATATAGTAAAAGGGTAATATGCAAACTGACCCTAACAGCAGAAAGACTGGGAATGACTGGTCACTATGACACACACTGACCACCAGGGGACAGACTCTCAATGTAGGAGCTGCCCTCTGGTGGTCAGGTCGCTCTCACATGGGAGGAGCTCTGCTCAGTCACAAGCCAGGCTGATGGCTGCCAGTACAGCGGTGGTGGTGGGAGCCTCTCCTGCCTCCTCAGCAGCACTAAGGATGTCCGACTGCAGTTTAGGCCTGTTCCCCGCTGGCAAGTGGACATCCCCCGAGGGCTGCCGGGCTGCCAGAGGGATGTCTGATTGCCATCTTAGGCCCAATCCCCCCAGGGAGTGGGCCTAAGCCAGCAGGTGGTCATCCCTTGAGGGGTCCCAGACTGCGAGAGGGCACAGGCCGGGCTGAGGGACCCCACCTCCCCCCAAGTGCACAAATTTTTGTGCACCAGGCCTCTAGTAAGATAATAAAAGGACTACCAGTAAAGTTACCTTACACTGTAATGTGCCACCTGCTACAGTCCCAATGGGGGAAACCTAAAGGAATTCTTGGTGTCGTTAAGAATATTACATTTCAAAATTAAATTATAGGTACAATTAGTTATGCCTTAGTAAAGTTAAATAATTTAGAACTTCCTTTATTTAGTCACACACAAAAATATGCCGAACTATCTAATCTAATAAAAGAGAAACATGGTAATTTGCGTACGACTGCTACCCTTCCCACTGGCTAATCAGGGAGATATGCAAATTAACTGTCAGCCAAGATGGCAGCCGACAGCCAGGCAGCTTGAAATTAACATGAGGCTTGCTTGCTTCAGTGACGGAGGATACCAAGGTTCCCTGCCTGCCTTGCCGGCCTCTGAGCCTGCAGTTTGAAACATTTTAATAAATATAGAAGCTAAAAAAAAAACCAGAAACCAGCTTTCAGTGAGCTGGGATCTCAGAGCTGGAGTCAGAGCTGGAGTTATACATTGTTTCCATTACCTACTTTCAGCAGCGGAGGCCTAAGAGCTGGAGCCTCAGAGCTAAAGCTGGCCCAGAATTAAAAAGAAAAAAGAAAAAAAGGAGCAGTTGGGAGCTTCCGTCACCCGCCAGCCTGAAAACAGCCCTCAGCCCCTCAACCAGGCTGGCCAGGCACCCCAGTGGGGACCCCCACCCTGAAGGGTGTGTGACCAGCTGCAAACAGCCATCATCTCCTCACCCAGGCTGGCCAGGCACCCCAGTGGGGACCCCCACCCTGATCCAGGACACCCTTCAGGGCAAACCAGCCAGCACCCACCCATGCACCAGGCCTCTACCCTATATAGTAAAAGGGTAATATGCCTCCCAGCACCGGGATCAGCGGAGCCGCGAGGCCTCCCGGCACCGGGATCAGCGTGACAGGGGGCAACACCCAAACCCCCTGATTGCCCTGCAGCTCTGTGTGTGACAGGGGGTGGGGCCACAACCTCCCTATCCGCCCTGCTCTGTTTGTGACAGGGGGCGGCGCCCAAACCCCCTGATCGCCCTGCAGCTCTGTGTGTGACAGGGGGTGGGGCCACAACCTCCCTATCTGCCCTGCTCTGTTTGTGACAGGGGAAGGCACCCTGCTCTGTGCCTGATACGGGGGAGCTCCCCAACCTCTGATCGCCCTGCGGCTCTGTGACAGGGTGCGGCGCCCCAACCCCCTGATCGGCCCTGCTCTGTGTGTGACCGGGTGCGGCGCCCCCCCCACAGGCCCTGCTCTGTGTGTGACAGGGTAGGGCCATAACCTCCCCATAGGCCCTGCCCTGAGTGTGAGAGTGGCGGCACCCCAACCCCCTGATCGGACCTGCTCTGTGGGTGATAGAGGGTGGCACCACAACCCCCACCCCTCCCACGGGCCCTGCTCTGTGTGTGATGGGGTAGAGCCATAACCTCCCCATCAGCCCTGCCCTGAGTGTGAGAGTGGTGGCATCCCAACCCCCTGATCGGACCTGCTCTGTGGGTGATAGAGGGTGGTGCTCCAACCCCCTGATCCGCCCTGCTCTGTGTGTGACAGGGGGCGGTGCCCCAACTCCCCAATCGGCCCTGCTCTGAGCCCGACCAGGGGCTGCACCTAGGGATTGGGCCTGCCCTCTGCCACCCGGGAGCAGGCCTAAGCCAGCAGGTCGTTATCTCCCAAGGGGTCCCAGACTGCGAGAGGGCACAGGCTGGGTGGAGGGCCCCCCTCCCCCCAGAGTGCACAAATTTTTGTGCACCGGGCCTCTAGTCCTATATAATAAAAACGTAATATGCTATGTGTCTGGTCACCTGGTCCATTCAAACAATCAAAGCATAATATGCTAATGATATGCTAAGACTGCTCAACCGCTCGTTATGACATGCACTGACCACCAGGGGGCAGACAGTCGACCAGTCGCTATGACATGCCCTGACCACCAGGGGTCAGACGCTCCGACAGGTAGGTTTGCTTGCTGCTGGGGTCCAACCAATTGGGACTGAGCAAGATGGGCCAGACATGTCCTGGCGCCCTCCCGCGGTACCTCCCAGGCTGGCCAACCTCCCGCATCCCTCCTCAGCCCCAATTGTGCACCAGTGGGGTCCCTCGCCTAGCCTGAGCCCTCTCGTAATCCGGGACCCCTCTGGGGATGTCAGAGAGACCGTTTTGGCCTGATCCCACAGGCCAGGCCAAGGGACCCCAATGGTGCACAAATTCGTGCACCAGGCCTCTAGTACAGCAGTTCTCAACCTGTGGGTCGTGACCCCTTTGGGGGTCGAATGACCCTTTCACAGGGGTCGCCTAAGACCATTAGAAAACACATATATAATTACATATTGTTTACAGTAGCAAAATTACAGTTATGAAGTAGCAACGAAAATAATTTTATGGTTGGGGGTCACCACAACATGAGGAACTGTATTAAAGGGTCGCAGCATTAGGAAGGTTGAGAACCACTGCTCTAATACATACACATATATATCTTAGAATATATAAGATTACACTTTATTCCTTAGAAAAATATCTTTTTCCTTGTAAATTAGCTGTACAGCCTGCTAATTTTTTTCTAACATTCTTACAAATATCATTTACCATTCAGGCTTATTTGTTGGCTTATGTTACACTGGCAAAAATGTATTCTACAGTATTTCACTTATAGTCAAGGGCACGTACCTCAGTTACAGGCTCAATCCCTGGACCTGGTAATCAATGAAAAAAGTATCCTCAAGTGAGGATTATAAAACATAAAAAGTGCATTGGATTGATAAAAATTATAGATAACACATTTTCAAAAGTACCAGCAACTATGCCTTAAGTTATACGAATATTAAACTTACTTTGTAATTGTCCTCTACTTCAGCTAGTTCTAGTTTTACATTTTCAGCAATTTTTACTTGTTCTTTCCATTTCAGCTCCATTTTTGCAAGTTCATCAGCATATTTATTGCACTTTGTTTTCTCATCCTAAATAAAATTATTAAATTACCAAAAGATTTTAAATCCATATAGAGCCAATATCTACACACAAATATACTAAGGTACAATGGGGGGGGGGGGGATTTGTGTAATATATTAAACAATAAAGAACTTAAATTATAAAAAAAAAAAATACTAAGGTATATGCTCAATGTATATTGTAACACTGTTGTAACAGTATAAAAATTGAAATAGCCGAATGTCTGTCAGTGGAAGATTGAATAAATCACTTTATATGCACATAATGGAATTAACAAAGAAAAATGTCAAGATTCATTAACTGAAAATAGCAAGTTGCAAAAACAAAATACATAGTGTAATCCTATCTTTGTTTTAAAAGCTGTTTAACAATATTATATGATGTCTATGTAGTACTGTATAGAAAAATATGAAATAATTAATAGCTCTTATTTCTGGGTATCAGGGTCATGATGGTACTTTTTACCATCTTTATTCTTTATTCCTATAATACCATATTTCACAATAACCATGTATTACTTTTGTAAAGGAAGGTAATAAAAATTAGATACTTTTAGTGCCACTGTTTCCTGACACTGATAAATTAAACTCTGGGATTTCCAGACCAAGACAACTTCTAGGTTGACTTGTCATACACTGCTCTACTCTAGAACTCAGATGTTAAAAGGGAGGAGTTACAAACACAACAAAAAGGTAAAGTGGCCAACTTCATGTTGAAGATTTTTGTTCAAGGTGAAAAGTTTTAAAATATACTTTGAGCAAGTCAATGGAGAAAACAAAGTCTTTTCATCTAAGAATGCTAAATCAACTGATTAACCATACTATACAAACCATGCCTCACACTACACACAAAAATAAACTTAAAATGGCTAATACATCTGTATGTAAAACGTAAGACTATAAAATTTCTAGAAGACAAGGTAAGAGAAAATATAAGTTAAATTAGGTAAATGTTTCTTAGAACATAAAAAGACTAAAACAGTAAAAAAAAAATTTTGATACTCTGTACTTTATCAAAATTAAAATTTTTTCTAAAAATACCATTAAGGAAATGAAAAGGCAAGCTACAGAATGGAGAAAATAATTACTACACATATATGAGACAAAGCACTTATTGCCAGAATAAAGAACACAAACTCAGTAAGATAACCCAATTTTTAAAATAGTAAAGATTTGAATTCTTGCAATAAAAAGGAGTTAAGAACCAATATAAGCAACAACATACCCAAGTCTCAAAAAATTATGCTGAAAGAGGACAGGAAACAGAGTACAAACCATATGATTCTATTTACAGAAACTGCACAAACAGTATGCTAATCTATAGTGACAGAAAGGAAGCCAATAGTTTCCCAGGGATGGGGACAGAGGGAGGGATGAGTTGCGAACAGATACAAAAAAAAGAACCCTGACATGGTAAGTTTCACAACTATATAGGCAAAAGTGATCAAATTGCAGACTTTAAATATGTGCAGTTTATTGGATTTCAATTGCACTTCAACACAGTTGTAAAAGAAAATAATGTACCTTGAGGAAGGTTTCACTTTCCATGGAACAATCTATCTTCCTTTCAATAGTACATGATGAATTTTTAATATTCATCCAGAATTGTTTTATACTTAATGAATAATTTAGTCCCTTATCATAAATAACTACTTTGAACTCTAGCATAAACTGTACTAATCAACACTTCCACAGAAAGAAAGATCATCTGAAGCAACATAAACATTCAGTTTAAAATCTGGTTTAAAAAATCACATTAATATTATTTACAAGGCAGTAGCATAAAATATTTTAAATTACTCTAGTAACCTTGAGCTAATATATGCACTTCTCCAGCTCTGAAAAATTATCCCTCTCCTCTCCACATGCAAAGAAACTAACACAAAAAAATATTCAAACAAACAAAAATTACATACACAAAATAGCTTTTCCTCCTTCTCCAAATCAGATATAAATGAGAAGCATTTTTCCTTTGTCCTTTACATACTGTAGAAGTGAATGCTACCAAGACAGTTACAAAACTGAAATGTTTTAATAATATAGTTTAAGATCATCAAAGTAAGTAACACTGCAAAGGCAACAACTCATTTGATTAATGTTCCCTTTCCACTTTGCAAATCTGGTCATTTTAATATTTGGTAGAAATCTTTACTATTATTACAGTAAATGTAAAAGGAGCACTTCTCTTTTATAAAGTTCCATGTATCCTGATAATAAGACAAACAATATCCAACCTCAATCACTTGCCCATTTTCAAGAGAAGTACGTTAGGTGAACAAAAACTAATTTTAGGACCATGCTTTTACATACAGATCTACATGAAAAGGCACACACAACAACGCCCTCTCAACAGCTAAACGAAATACCAGTACATGTACCTGCTGTAAAAAAAAAGAAACCCTAAGATGCCCATCAATCGAAACAATAAAGGTAACCTAAGCCATTACATTGGATAAATATATCTTTCACTTACAAGGTGGCTAGCTTACCTGCAAGAGTTGCTTACATTTATTATACTTTTCTGTTTTGTCAGCAATTTCTTTGGTCATTTCACAGACTTGTCCTTTTGTTACAATGTCAAAATCTGTCTCGGCTATAACAAGGCAGAAAATAAGGTCATTAAAAATTAGTTTTCTCTTTATATTATTTTCCTGTTCAGAATAACTTAAAGATCAGGATACTGTGAAATATAATAAATGGAATACTGAAGAAAAAAAACACCTATTTAAAAAATATATATTCATACATTAAACAAAGAAGGATAATATATATATAAACTCTAGGTAAGAAGTCTTTAAATGTCAGTTTGGCCAGAACCAAGTTCATGTTCAGTAATGATCATTTTTTTTTTAATTAGCTAAAAATAGTTCTAAATGGCACAAAAATTCATATAACTGAATAGACAGGATAAGCAGAAAAGCCATACTCTTTGAGAAAACATTTTAAATCATTTTTCCAATCTTTCATCACTATTCACTAGGTCTTTATTAAGTAAATATTGTACAACACCATGTAGGTAACTAAGAGGATGTACAGAAATATAAAACAGGATCTTGTTCTGTAGCAGCTGAAGCTAATTAAATATTTAATAATAGAGAAAATTTACAATACATTGTAAAAGTATAAGACATCGATTGCCCAAACATTACACGTGGAAATATACTTTTAGATACTCTAGTACTTATCTTCATTATTGCTAAATCATTAACACAGGGTGGAAAAACAAAAATGAGGAAAAGTAAAATCCTAGAGTTAATTCAAATTTACATGTTGTTCATATATTCATTATTTCTCTCTACTCTGTTCTATAAATTAATAAACTAATGAAAAAATTTATCTTATCCACTGACAAGTACACTGAGAAAAGTACCCTACTGATCCAAAGCAGCCGAAGAGAGAGAGGGAGAGAGATGAGACACACCAAATGGGATTTACAAGTTATTCCCCCTAACAGAATTGAACTGAAGTGCGAGAAATGTTTCAAAATTCCATAGATTTTAGTGGAATGTTAATTAAAAATTTAATTCTTGGCTTTTGTCCTATAGCCTAAAAGCTATACAAATCTGAGCTTACAAACACCAGGTCATTTAACACTTGTGAATATTCTTATGAAGATAAACACTAGTTCACACTCACATTTTATATATTCACCACATGCATGACTTTAACTTTTAGATCCTTACTTTCCCTTTGCCTCAATTCCTTAAATATACTATAAAGATTTCTATAAACTCCCTAAAATTCTTACTCCTGGAATAAGGCAATATAAGTAAGTATAAATACTTTTTAAGGCAGGACACTACACAAAAAGTCTAAAACATTTTTACCTGCAGAAGATAGTGGCTTTACACCTATAGTAGAGGTAGTAGCAGCTGGGTCTGTGTTTATTGAGGCCTCATTCACCTTCTGCTGACTTCCAATTTTCTTTGTGAAGACATTGTTATTGGCCTATTCAAAATGTTAACAATAAATTATTAAATGAATTCTATTTTCACCCTTCAGCCATTATGTAAATAATCATATCAAAAAATCCTGAAAGTCCACAAAGCTACTAACTGTCCTAAAGGCCAGGAAAGACTAAAGTTACACACACCAGTTTACTCATATTACAAAAGAGAAAACCTTATGTTTTTACTTGTCAAAACATCAAAAGACCACCAAAGTAGAAATCTCACAAGTTTTCTACTACAAAGTCATAATATACTTAAAGGCCCAAAACCAAAATCTATACATTTGGTTCATAGTTAAAGTGTAATTTTTTTTTCTTTACAAAAGCCTTCCTACTTTATCTCATGCATTTCTTGCTTCTTTTGTCTCCTTTCAGATTTCAAAAGAGACAGAAAATAAAACTGTCTTTACAGTAAATGTGGTTAGTAAAGAAAACTGTGGTGCTTTTCAACTTCGGGTTTTAAATGTGTTTCTTCACTTCCAAGACTCCATTACATAAAAAACCTTATATTTAAGCACAATTTGGGGACCCACATTAAAACACACAGACATCAAAGCAGGGGCATTATAATTGATTTTATTAAATCTGCCTTCCCACCCTCAAATGGAATATAAAACAATTAGCTGATGATTTTTAACTCTTCCTAATCTAGTGGATATGAATAGGAGGAAAGAACTCACCAATGACAATTTGTAAATGGTGAACCCCACACCAAAGACAAAAGTCATTGTCACAAAGAGGGACTTGGGACTCAATAGTATGTAATGAATATTTAAGTGAAATTTAAGTGAAATATACATTTAATCAACCTAATAGGAAAATGGTGAAAAGAAGGCTCTTTTCCCCCCTGCTATTGCCCTTGCTTCCTTTATTGGTTCTCCAGTAAATAAAAATACCAGATATTAAAAAATTATTATTACAGTCTTGGACAGTTTTTCTCAGTGGTTAGAGTGTCAGCCCTCAAACTGAAGAGTTGCAGGTTCGATTCCCAGTCGTCAAGGGCACATACCTCAATTGCACGTTTCCCAGCCCTTGGTAGGGGCACGTGTGGGAGATAACCAAACCATATGTTTCTCTCACGCTGATGTCTCTCCCCGCCCCAGCACCCCTCCATTCCACTCTTTCTAGAAATCAATGTAAAAAATACCCTCTGGTGAGGATTAAAATGAAAATTGTAATCATTACAGTATTAAGCCAATGACCTGAAATCAAGCAGAGGTAAATTGTATTAAAAAGAATGGTATTTTTAATATAATAAACTAGAGGCCCAGTGCATGAAATTCGTGCATGGGTAGGGTCCCTAGGCCTGGCCAGCGATCAGGGCCAATCTGTGGGGAGACTGGCGGGGAGATCAGGGGGGTCCTGCTGGCACCTGCCTTGGTCGGCCTGGTGCCGCCCACTTGCAGGCCCCACCCCCCGCCTCCGCCGCTGGTCGCCTCCCTCTGCCAGGTGACTGGCAAGGCGATAGGGGGGCCCCCCCCGCTGGCACCAGACTTGGCTGGCCTGGGACCTGCAGGCAGCTCCTGCATTGAGCATCTACCTCCTAGTGGTCAGTGCATATCATAGCAACCGGTCATTCTGCCGTTTGGTCAATTTGCATATTAGGCTTTTATTATATATGATGATGATTTGATTTGCAAACAAAAATATTGATAAAAGAAATGTTTCACTATGTATGAATTCTGTTATACTTACTGATTGGTCTGAAAGTTTGTTTATTTGTTTTTGGAGCCTCTGGCATTCCTTGAATTTTTCTTTATAATGATCTGCTGCCATCTGAAGACGAAGTTTCAGATCTTCAACTTCTCTTCTCAGTTCATGTTCCAGTGTATCAGTTTTTTCCTAAAAAAAAAAATAAACAACTCCTCTAAGAAAAAGATAAAAATTTCCTATCATAACAGTAGTAAATTCAAACTTCATTTTCACTTTTTTCTTTTTGGCTTTTTTTATCATTAAATATGTTTTTATTGATTTCAGAGAGGAAGGGAGAGGGCGGGGGGAAGGAGAGGGAGAGAGAGGGAGAGAGAAAGAGGGAGGGAGGGAGGGAAGGAGGGAGGGAGGGAGGGAGGGAGAGAGAGAGAGAGGGGAAGAAAAAGGAGGGGAGGGGAGGGGAGGGAGGGAGAGAGAGAGAGGGGAAGAAAAAGGAGGGGAGGGGAGGGGAGGGGAGGGGAGGGGAGGGGAGGGGAGGGGAGGGGAAGGAAGGAAGGAAGGAAGGAAGGAAGGAAGGAAGGAAGGAAGGAAGGAAGGAAAAGAAGGAAAAGAAGGAAAAGAAGGAAAAGAAGGAAAAGAAGGAAAAGAAGGAAAAGAAGGAAAAGAAGGAAAAGAAGGAAAAGAAGGAAAAGAAGGAAAAGAAGGAAAAGAAGGAAAAGAAGGAAAAGAAGGAAAAGAAGGAAAAGAAGGAAAAGAAGGAAAAGAAGGAAAAGAAGGAAAAGAAGGAAAAGAAGGAAAAGAAGGAAAAGAAGGAAAAGAAGGAAAAGAAGGAAAAGAAGGAAAAGAAGGAAAAGAAGGAAAAGAAGGAAAAGAAGGAAAAGAAGGAAAAGAAGGAAAAGAAGGAAAAGAAGGAAAAGAAGGAAAAGAAAGAAAGAAAGAAAGAAAGAAAGAAAGAAAGAAAGAAAGAAAGAAAGAAAGAAAGAAAGAAACACCAGTGATGAGAATCACTGATCAGCAGTTACCTCCTGCACACCACCCCCTACTGGGAACCAAGCCCACAACCTAGGCATGGGCTCTGACTGGGACTTGAACCATGACCTTATGGTTCATAGGTCACTGAGCCACACGGGCCAGGCTCTGTTTTTATTTTGGAGATTTAGCTATAGGGCCATATTAATTAGTTCTCCTAATAAATCCAGCTCTATATTCTTACAACTAAGATTCATTAAAAAACTAGAGAAGAATAATCCACCTCCTGAGGAGCAAGTATTACTCTGTTAAATAACCATAATACCTTTTATGCAGCTAGTAAGAAATTCCAACGAAGTAATATATACCTGACATCAGAAAGTTTAATTAGCAATAATAGACCAGCTTTTATTAACCATTAGGAATTTGCTTACAGCAGTTTTTCTTAAAGCATACATTAATTTCAACCCAAGAGGTTTCAATGACTAAACAAAATGAATGGAAACTTAAAATTCTGATCAGGAATCTGACTTGATTTATTTTAACGTAACTCACTCTTATAAGTTTTGATCAAAATGGAAACTCAAAATTAACTTGCTTTTACCTGGTCTTTTTTCATAGCGTTTAGTTTAAGTTCTGCCACTGCATCAGCTAACTGCTTTTTTACTTTCTCATTTTCCAAGCGTGCAGTATGCAGATCTGCCATCGTTTTATCTCGCACATTTACAGCATCACTAAGTTCTTTAGTCAGAAAGACAACTTCTTGTCGAGTTGCCTGGATCTGCTCCTCTGCTTTACGAAGTTGCTCCTTTAAGAAAAATGTATCTTCCTGAAGAAATGCAAATAAGTATATTTGTAATTAAAACATTCAATTAAAAAATACAAGCAGAAACTATTTTTATTCATATTTCAATAAATCAAAAATTTTAAGTTAAATATTGCTCTTCTATTCAGAACTTAAAGTATATGTCTAGAAAAAACTAGGGATGTGACTTAAGTTTCCTCACAGAATACACATATAACAAACCTATGCACTGAATATCACTAATACCACTTTATATACAAGTAAACTGAAGTATAGGACGTTCAGGCAACATATTCAGTGCTTTCATGGCCTGACTGAGACCAGAATGAAAGCTCTTGTCCCCCAGAATCTCTCCAGTTGGAAGTACTGACCCTCATTTTTTACAATCACCAATAAAAATAATTTCAAAAACTTTATAACTCAAAAAAAACTGTTTCAATTTTTTTTGAGAGGAAGGGGGTGGGGAGGGGGAGAGAGAGAGAGAGAGAAAGAGATCAATGAGATATTGAACCATACATTGGCTGCCTCACCCACACTTCCTACTGGGGATCAAGCCCACAAACCGGCATGTGCCCAGGAATCGAACGGGCAACCTTTCAGTGCACGGGACGATGCCCAACTAACTAAGCCCCACCAGCCAGGATGTAACTAAAAAAATTTTCGTTAAACAATGTTTCTACTATCTAACCTAAAAAATAACCAATATATTAATATACCATTACTTAAGTTTTGGTAAAACTTAAGTTTTTAAAAAATATTGATATGCAAATAGAAAAGATGAGGCACTGGGGAAATGAAAAGTTAATTAAGCATTCCTTAAGCCTAAAAATATCGTTAAAAGTTAAAATTGCCATAAAATTATTTCCTTTATTAACTAGACATTATGAGCTCAAAAAATCTAGTTCATTCAACTTTCCTATTTTCATCTCTGTACTAAAAATACTGTAAGCTCAGAAAAAGTAAAACCCATTCTTGGTTGTTAAACTGTTAGCTCCTTAGAAGGAACTGTAAATGATTATTTATGTAATGTTATGGTGGAGAAAATCTTTGTAAGTGTAACAGTATTAGATCTAACTATATAAATATTGTCAGCTTTCATATACCAAAATAGAAAAAAGGGGTAGTGAAGAAGGGAATAATAATACTTTCCAGTGGTCGGCAAACTGCGGCTCGCGAGCCACATGCAGCTCTTTGGCCCCTTGAGTGTGGCTCTTCCACAAAATACCGACTTCTGCACATGGGCCACGAAGTTTCAATCGCACTGTACGCACGCGCCCGCACGTGGTATTTTGTAGAAGAGGCACACTCAAGGGGCCAAAGAGCAGCATGTGGCTCGCAAGCCGCAGTTTGCCGACCACTGGTATAAGCGACTTTTCTAATCAATAAGGAAAACCCCAAACAATAAATAAATAAATAAAACTGGAGAAAAACATGAACATGATATTTTTTAAAAAGAAATGGCTAGTATACAAACCGAAAATACTCAACTCATGAACAATAAAATAGAAAAATTCAAACAAATACCATTCATCATCTTTCAAATTGTTAAAGCTTAAAGAACTGTAATACTCCAATATTTGGATGGGGTTAGCAAAATCAACAAATTTACAAACAGTTGGACTTACATAATCTGTAAGTGGTATAACCTGGCTAATCAGATTTTTGCAACATTCATGAACACCTTTAAAAAGCACATGGCTTTTAATGTAGCAATTTTTCATGAGTTTCTAATAAAATTAATAACAGGTAGGAACATAGGTTTAAACTTTACAGGAATTCAATAAAATATTAATATAATAATTATTAAATGTCTAAAAATATGAGAATTTATTACAAATAAATTGATATATCCTCCACACAATGAAAGTCTACGCAGCCATTACAAACAGTAGCATGTATCATATACTGTTGGTATATTACTTTTTTTAAATAACTGAATATTTTAACACTCAACCCAGCAATTGCACTTGGAGGAATTTATGTTACAGATTTATATGTGTATGTCTAGATATCTGTATAATAATTTTTATTGCAATATGCTTATAATAAAGACTGTACACAATTAAAACTGATTACATACTAAGTAGCTGTAAAAGAGAGACACTACACAGCTGTTGCAATGAAGGAGAAAAGATCTGTATGCTTACTCCTTTTGCAAGATGCCCAGACATTCCTTCAATTTTTTATAGGTTCTGAAATATTATACAACCACATTTTCGTTAAGTACATTTCCAAAAAAATTAAAAATTATATAATGATGTAAATATTACAATGTCCCCTTCTTTTCCCCCATTGACCTCTTCTAGCCTGCCTCCATCCCACCCTCCAACCCAGGCCTTCACCACCCTGTTGTCTGTGTCCATGGGTTATGCATATATGCATTCAAGTTCTTTGGCTGATCTCTTCCCAGAGGGTTACTTTTACTTTGTACCTTCATGTACTACTTGAATTCTCTTATTACCATGATACTGTATTGCTTTTATAATTTTAAAAAAGTTTTAACAATTAATAATCATTTTTCCAGGTATTCCTTTTCTATGTTTTTCCTCACAGAAGTCTTGCTTTAATAAGGATATTTAGAGAAATTTTTAGCATTTTATTAAACAATGTATAAGCAATCAAATACACTTTCACCTGTACATTTGCAATCTGCCACGTTAAATACCCTGAAAAGTAACTTGGACCTTAATCATCTATAATAATAAAAGCGTAATTTGCTAATTAGACTGGACAGCCAAACGACCTTGTGGACGTCCTTCTGGAAGTCCTTCAAGATGACCTTCCGGACAAAGCCAGGGCTGTGAGGGCCAAGGCAAGCCGCTGCGGCTGCAAGGGCCAAGCCCCTTGCAAGAATTTCGTGCATCAGGCCTCTAGTTAAATATAAATGTCATGTATGTCTGACATTTATATTAACTATGTCTGAGCATGTTTAACAGCAAACTACTGAAAACAACACAATACTCATCCATAAAAATTAATAAATCAATGTAAACCTACACAAAGTAGTACTACACAGCCATTTTTAAAAATTAGAAAGATCTCTATAAATTAATATGGAATGATTTCCAGTTTATATTGTTAAATGAAAAACAGCAAAGTACAAAATATATATAGCATGGCATCTTTTTTTAAGAAAGAAAGGGATCAAAAGGAGTATGTGCACACCAACACCTGCACATAAGCTTAATTTTTCCAAAAAAAAGCAGAAAGTAAAGAAAATGTTTACCTATGGGTATAAGTTAAAACAGGGATTTTATAAGGAAGAGATTGAGACATCAGAGTAAATTTTTTATATCATTTTGACTTTTGTATGATGCAACTATTTCACATATTCAAAAAATTAAATCAAAAGGTTAAGATTATAAAAACTAATATTAAGCTTAAATATATACAAATACACTGAACTGTACTACAAATTCATAACGAAGTTTTAAAATTTTAATTCAAGTAATCTGAACATAGTGTCCTATACTTCCTTAGTGAAATATACTCTACGAAAAGTTTTGGAATAGATCTTAATTTTATTTAGCAGACTTATTGTTGGAAGTGGCATTGACATAATTCTGAATTTATTGGCATATATAGCTGGGTAGAAAACAAATATAATGATGTTTTGGAAAAAGGGTTCTCACATTGATAAAAGAGATCTATAATAATAAAAGCGTAACATGCAAATCAACCGAATGGCCAAACAGCGGAACAACCGTCCAGACAACCACACTGACACCCACTAGTGCCAGGCCAGCCAAGGCGGGTGCAATGCGATTGGTCAGGGGGCCCCA
Organism: Myotis daubentonii; assembly: GCF_963259705.1. Lineage (NCBI taxonomy): Eukaryota > Metazoa > Chordata > Mammalia > Chiroptera > Vespertilionidae > Myotis > Myotis daubentonii. The sequence goes on along the minus strand of NC_081849.1, from coordinate 64,986,975 downwards.
CCATCGCCCCACGATCGCCCCGCAGAGGGAGGCCCAGGCCATCAGCCGGCAGGGTGATCAATGGGGGGACTCCACGATCGCCCCAAAGGAGGAGGCCCAGACCACCCTCTGTGGGACCATCAACCGGCGGGGCTCCACAGAACTGGGAAACCAGGGTGTGTGGCAGCCGATTTGGGCAGTGCCAGGCCAAGGCAGGTGCAGGTGGGGGATGGGGCCGAGAGGCAGCTGGAGCTGTAAAGGCCTACTCTTGCATGAATTTTGGGCATTGGGCCTCTAGTATTAATATAAAATAGAGAAAGATATGAAAGGTCCTAGATTTGAAGTAAAGATATAAATTAAACACAAAATGTTTAATGAAAGTACAAGTAAACAACCCCTAGTAGCAACAGGATCCAGTTTCAAAATACCATTCCCTACTAGAAAAAAAACAGAGCTCCTTGGAAAAATGGCTAATCCCTAAAGCTGTTAACAAACAGTTGTGCCACAAAACAAAAGCACTCAAAGCATTAAGGGATCGAATCAAAAAGACACAAAAGCAGGTTTGAAAAGGTTCCCCCTCGCTAAATATGGGACTATTTGGGCATAAAAAAAGAATATTGATGATAACATAATACACTGAACAAAAAAGAATCCAAAGACCAAAGTGATATAATAAAGGGGGAGATGGCAATAGTGAACCTCTCCTCATTATAAAGGAATACCCACTAATAAATGTGAAAGGAATGACAGAATTTTTAAGTCACCATTTTGCAATCATTAAAGTAATAACTGATGCAGGTGAGGATCATCAAGGGATAAAAAACACTGGGTGAGAGACTACTGGGGAATAGGATGTTCACATGATCTCAAGTATTATCCCACAGATTTACTCAATAATCAGAGGGAAAGGCACTGATGTATGAAGAGACAGGCAGACATAACTTTAAACAAATGAGTAAACCTAACATGATCAAGAATGAAATTAACACTGTGACCTTTGGTATGACTGCAACAGAATGTACAAAACATCACCTATGCCTTTTCTTGCCAAAAATAAATGTTTGACCTGATCTAGACATGAGAAAACAACAGACAAATCTAAATTATGGAACATTCCCTCAGACAAGCCTGAATTCTTCAAAAGTATCAATGTCAAAAAAGACAAAAAGTATAGGGACACTACTATAGATTAGAACAGACCAAGAACACAATACTAAATTTATATATGATCTTTGACCACGCCTGGATCAAGAAATTTTAAAGGTTAAATAAAAACATATTTGGGACAATTTGAATGTAGACTAGAACTATATACAAAATGAATACTAAAAATCAGTGTTAAATTTCTTAGGTGTGCTAATGGTATTATGGTCATAATACCTGCAACTGACTTTCAAATGGCTCAGAAAAGGCATATATATGGGAGAGATAAAGACAGTTTGCCTTTATTTGAGAATATGTATTCATTGTTTCATTCTTCCAACTTTTCTATAAGTTTGAACTTCTTCAAAAGAAAGGCTGGGGGAGAGAAGATTAAAAATATAAACCATCATATTGTATACATTTAACAGAGATAATGTTTTACAATCTTCAAATACATGTTGCAAAAGTACTTACCTTACTTGAGGTGGTAAGCAGGTAAGCCCTTTGCAGACTATCCTTTTCAGCCAAACAGAATTGTAGTCTGCCAATCTCTTCTTTGAAATGAGTAATCATGTTTTCTTTGTTCCCATCTAAATTCTTTAAAGTTTGGACCTCTGACACAAGCTTGGTATTTTCTATTTCTCTATTCTTCAAATGGACCTGTAACAGTGCTTAAAAATGTCAAGAATGTTCTAACTCCATAACCTAAGTCAGTCCAAGTTTAAAATACCACTGTCTATCTCTGACCCAAATATGATTAAGGAATGGGAAGACTTACCAGACTTGGAGTCAGGAGACACAAGTTCTGCCAAGTGACTAGCTAACTATGTGGATTAACAACACAGCTTTTCTAAGTGTTTTTTTTTAACTTTCCATAGACACTAATAATTCTAAGGTCTAATAATATTACCTGATCTCTAAAGTCTTTTCCTTTGATTTAATAATTTTAATTTCTCTTTAAAATCACAAATGGATTTGGTTGTTCTTTTGGCAAAACATTAGGTTACAGACAGATTCAGATATAAAAGCATAATGAGATTCTGGAAAACATCTTAAGCAATTCCATTTTTATTTGTGAAAACTACTATATCACTTATTTTCTGTATGTCTGAAAATATATTTGTTGTTAATTAACCCAATAAATTTTTCCCAGAAACTTTGGCTGTGGCTGTTCATTTGCTCACAACAGATATACAAATCAAAGCTACTTTCCACTATAAAGGGTTCTCTTGCTTTGGTTAAGAGTACCAGAGATATGCCTTAGCTGGTTTGGCTCAGTGGATAGAGCATTGGCCTGAGGACTAAAGGGTCCCAGGTTCAAGTCCAGTCAAGGGACATGCCCAGGTTGTGGGCTCAATCTCCAATAGGGGCCATGCAGGCAGCCGATCCATGATTCTCTCTCATCATTGATGTTTCGATCTCTCTCTCTCCCTTTCCTTACCTCTCTAAAATAAATTTTAAAATATTAAAAAAAAAAAAAAAAGAGTACCAGATAAATGAATTAGCATACTTCTTGCACTTTACTCTTTAAATGTATGGAACCTCCTGTTCCAAAAAAGCCATAAGGTGACTGCATACTGAACTGCAACTACACAAGAGATCCTGAGCTGTAAAAACTCAGCTAAGCTGCTCCCAATTCCCAACCACTAAATAAGTTTTAGAGTAATTTTCTTATACAGCAATAAAAAACAGAAATGGAAAGAATAAATTACCTTATAAAGTTCTTTCTCATCCTTTTCTGTCTTCAACTGATATTCAAGTTGTTCTCTTTCACACTGGGCCTTCCTGAGTTTGTCCTTTAAACTGGGTTAAGGTCATGTAACATTAATATAGACAAAATAACTTTGTTAAAACATTTTTAGAACATAAAGATATCTTTGAAAAGTGTCCGAAATACCTGTCTAATTCAGTTTCTTTTTCAATTGCTTTATTTGTCACTAACAGAATATCTTCCTCAAGCTTGACAGCTTTGGATGTAGCATAATTGTATCTCCTCTTAAGTTCTTCATTTTCCATTTTTAAATTTTCTGATACTTCAGTAAGTTCCTAAGAAAGAACAACAATAAAGTATTGAGAAACATAATTAGTATGATAAAATATGCATCTTACAGAAATCTATGTATTCTTAAATTTTAATCCCAAATTTGTCCCCTCCAAAGTTTATAAACTAAGACTAAAAACTAAACCAGAAATTGTAACATACATTCAACTTTACATATACTAAATTAACTTTTTTCTTGCATTTTCATACACTCTTGTTGATTTCACTAACTTCTCCACCAGAGGGCAGGCAACGAAAATGAGGAAAAAAAAATTTAATTAGTCACTCTCATATTTTACATAGCACTTTTCAATGTTACCCTAATGACAAATCATGTTTCATGATACTACCAAGGTTAACACTCACTTTTTTCTCCCATTTTTTTTCAGCTACTAATTAAAATCCATTTGTATTTCTAATGAAACCACACTGTTTTATACTTACACTTCTTTTTTTCTTAGCTTAAGAAATTGCATCACTATTAGATATTTTTAGGATAATTTATGTAATTTCTCACATCAAGGATTTCAAAAGTTTGTCTAATACTACATCTCATTTCACTGAATTCTGATTTTTGGAAAAGTAATTTAACTACTTTATTCTATTTTCCCTTATTCAGTGTTTATCATTCCTAATTGTATTTCCAAGCCCTCCCCTCAAAATCAATCAAATACTCTACATTTAGATATAAAGCATCTAGAAACAGTTGTCAGGCACTATGTCATCAAGCCTGGTACCAAAAATCCAAAATTTTAATCATTTACAACATAAAAAAAGTTGTGATAGAAGGTTGATAGAAACTGATCTGTTTTTGTATAAATATCTGTCTAAATGCTATTGTTTTTCAACACAGGGTTTTCACTCACTGTAACTGGTTCAGTTCTTGTAAAAAGTGGGTTTCAGGCTATCAACTCCTATCAGTTACCTGAGACTCAACCAACCTTTTTCTCTGCTTGCAGTTGGTCACATTTCTCTTTTTCATGGTTAAGTTCTCTTTCCATTCTTTCAATTTGTTCTCGAAGTTGTGTTGTTTCTTTTTCTAGAACGGCAAGCAATTTTAACAGTTCTTCTTTTTCTTTCATGGTTTTCTCCATTTTCAACTGTAAAACAAAAAAACTCATACTGGGTCTTTTTTTTTTTAAATAATCCTATAATGTTACAAACTGATTTCCCATTTCAAAAAAATAGTAAAGACATTCACAGAAAGAATTTTTACATACTACTTCATATCAAATAGCCTTATTTAGCAGTCAGGTAGAAAAGTTCATGAATCAAAAGTTCATGAAGCTTCCTTTGGTTGGGCAAAGAAGAAAAAAATTAAAAGTACAGCTAATGAATTTTATTACGATGTTTCCTACTGATCACTTTTCAAGTCAATACTAAAAATAAGGCTTCATAAGTGACTTAACTCTGGGCATATCTTGAGTAATAATTTGGAAGGAAATGTATACCTCTTCCTGAATGCAAATTATGGGAAATCGTTGAATCTATTAAGAACTTTCTTATGTTACATAAGGCCTTCACCTAGGGATTACTATTAAAAGGGTTCTTTAAATAAGGTATTAGGAATAAATTTCAATATGTGATGCCTTTTATGTGGCATAAAATAAAAAAACTTTATAATAAATGCAAATTTTAGGACTAAAATGCGGACTATAACATTATATTAATTATTATGGAAACACTAATAGTTATTCTGTTCAGGAAATCTAAACTCTAATATTCTAAAAAATTAATGAATTAAGGGACCTAAAATGGTTAACACTTCTCTTACAAGCAAACATCACTGACTCTAATGAGGGACGATTGTATATTCAGAGGAGGCATCGTATACATTTAGCTAAAATAAAATGGCCTGGCCGACATGACTCAGTGGTTGAGTGTCGACCTATAAACCAGGAGGTTACGGTTCAATTCTGGTCAGGGCATATGCCCAGGTTGTGGGCTCGATCCCCAGTGTGGGGTATGCAGGAAGCAGCCAGTAATGATTCTCCCTCTCATCACTGATGTTTCTATCTTTCTCCCTCCCGCTTCCTCTCTGACATCAATAAAAATGTATTTTAAAAATAATAATAAATAAATAAAATGTATGCCCAACAATAGACCCCAAGTCAGTTTTCCAGGGTCATGGAACCAAACTGATTAAAGTCTAAAATGGTTTTTATGGAAGTTGAATGGCTATAAGTTTTTAGAATGACCCTTCTACCTCATTCATCACACCAAATGAAAATGACAGGAGTAAATACCCTCAAAAGAGAAAACTTTATTTATTTACTGAACATCTTTCATACCTTGCCTATTTTATTTTTTATAATGACTTTTGGCTCTAAACTTTCTCATAGCTTAAAATATAGATACATCTTGATATACTGCAAAAGGAACATCATAAAAGAACCACTTTTCCCCAGTGATTCATTTAATTGGCACATAAATTCAAATTAGATTAAAATGTATACAAGTCAAATTCCTGCCCCCAATTCTGTATTGTGAAATCTTTCAAGCACATAGCAGTTAAAATTTTACAATGAATACCATATACCCATCACCTAAATTCACTAATATTTTGCCATTTTAAATTTATTTCCCTTTATATTCAGTACTCAATTTATTTATTTAATTGTGGAGGAGGGGAACTAAACCATTTGAAACAAAACTGCACACTTCACCCCTAACTACTGAGAGCAAGCATCTCCTAATAAGAACAATTTCCTATTCAACCACTACCATTATAATAGTTAAGAAAATTAGTAATTTTTTAAAAACGCCAGGATCCAGTCAAGATTCACACACTGAAGCATTATATTTTATTTATCACTTTTAATGTCAATAGTACCCTAGACAATGTCTCACATATCTACTATTTTTGTGCAGTTTTAGATAAAATCATTAAAGATTTTGCTGAATGTGAAAATTTAAAAGACTTGTCCAAAACTTGGTCAGAATATAAAAACATTTTATCTCAGAAATATTTCCCTAAGAGACAGCAATTTACATTTCTTTATGAAGAAGAAGTGAAATAAATTGTTATGGTGTCCCAATTTACTTAGAAAACGTGCACAAGAGATGCAGATATCAAAACGCCCCTTCTTCTGTTAGTGGCCCTGAAGTCAGGGTGGTCTAGCAAGTATTCAAAAAGCTGCAATGTAAACTAACTGCATTCTTCTTAAGAGCCGGGCTTGTTTCAGCATCTTTGACTAGCATTCAAATACCAGGCTAAAAACCTTGATCATCAGACAGTTGTCTACACAAAATGTTTCAGTCAGCCTATAAAAGTTACATTTCTTTATTTAAGATAAGAGAAGAATTTCTGGAAGGGGGAAGGGTAGATATGGAAGAATTCACACACACAAAAATAAAAAAGTAAAGTATGTTATCTATAACCTCTTGTCTTTTTTCTCTAATCTCAGTTTATTAAGGTAAATAAGATAAAATCAAAGTCATAAAATATTTACATATAAAAAGCTCATCTGACTATAAAGAAAAGCAATGACCTGTCAGTAAATGTGAATATAAAGTAATCAAAAATGTATGCTGAACCAATTAAAGAAGCTGTATTTCACAGAAACACAAATGTAACATTCCAGTACTTAGGTTTAGGGTATTTCAAAATATTGAGAAATATTTTGAAAGAATGTTGTTCTAATTTCTTCTTCAGTAACTACTAAAAATTAAGACATAAGGCATTATTAGAGCATCTGCACAGTACATTTCTATTGGAGCCAATGCAATGACTCCAAATATTCAATTAAAAAAAATAGTGAGAAGTTTTTCACCTTTTTTCAGTTATGGTTCATCCAAGCTTATTCATTTGATCAGATAAGGAAAAAAAAATCATTCTAAAGATATTCAACTTAAACCTTGAGACTGGGATGCTTCCCTGATTCACTGCCACACTTGGGATAGAGTATGCTCATAGTACAGTAAAATAAAGTTCACATCCAATGACAGGTTTATTGCTGTACACTACTTTCCCTCCAGCTTCACCTTCCAAATCTCTACCATTCTACACTTAATGGAGTAGGCCACCACCAAAGAAAGGTTGGGGGTGAGGAAATATTAGGAAAGCTATAGGTCTAAATTCTCTCAATAGTTGTTTATTGCACATCTACTACGCACAAAACACTTCTAGAGCCTAGGGACAGTCCCTGCCACAGTGAAAGCAATAACATAGTTGTGATAAAAAGACTTTTAAAGCATTTCAAAAATACACTAAGTTATGCATATATGCATAATCCATGGTCACAGATAATAAGGTGGTGAAGGCCAGAGGGAGGGGCTGGCAGCGTGCTGGTGGGGGTCAATGGGGGATAAAGGAGGACATATGTAATATTTTCAATAATAAAGATTTTTAAACAGGAAAAAAAATACACTATTTTTCAATTATTTTAGTTTAAAAGCATCTGCTTTTTAGGTTATACACTTGCATAACATAAGAATTCTTAAAATGCCAATTAACCTGTGTTCTTACATACTCTGTTTTTAAAATTATCTATGAATCACTAACTCACTGTTGGTACTAACCTCAAGAAGGCCAGCTTTTGTAGTCACCACCAACATGTCAGAATTTCCTTCATCTTCCATAGTAAGCAACTCTTCAACTGGAGAAGAAGCTCGAAACTGGAAAGGTGTACTTGCTCCACGAATTTCACCCTTATGGGTAACGTAACAGAATTGATAAAATTCTCCATCATCATTTGGAAGGTAATATCCTAAGAGGAAGTTAACCAAAAATTATTAAACTTCCTATTATAAAATGTTACTTTAACAATATTTGTCACGTCCTCTCATTCCTGACCCTGTTTCTAGGCATTTAGCATATGTCTTTCTTCCTTTTTTTCATAAATTATCAGAACTAGACTTTCCCTTCTTCCCTTAACATGCCCGAATTTTTCTACCTTGGGTCTAAGCTTATATTCCCAGAATATCCTTTTCCCAAATCTTCACTAGAGCAAAACTAAGTCATCTGGGAGAGTGTCAAAATGTAGTTTTCAAGGAGAGGAAGGCTGGAGGAGGAGCAAGGGAAAAGCAAGTATGAAAATCTAGGAGAATTATTAGGAGTGAGAACATGCCATTTAAAGAAATCTTCCCTCAATTCATTACATATAAAAGGGAGATATTAACAAAAGGAATATGCTACACGTGTAAACTGTGTAACAGAAAAAAGAGGATGAGGTCCACTGATGCTGTAGAACAAAGCAGCTTTGGAACCACACAGATTTTATTCTGGAATTCCAGCTCTACCACTAACTGTTATTTACTTAACCTCTTGTGCCCCAGAGTTTCTTAGTTGTAAAACAGACTCCAAGCCATCTATCTTAGAGTTCCAAAGTATCTATAGATAATGTATTTATACCTTCCAGGCCACTAATGTGTGTTCACTATTTGTTCCTTCTTTCTTCAATTCAATTGTTACCTTCTATTTCAAATTTTGTTGGATTATCCTAGTTCAAAATTAAGTTCCCTTCCCTCCAAAACGCCCATGGTATTTTTTACATTAAGAAAAACAACTTCCACAATATACCTTATGTTACCATTCATTATACACATGCTTTATATCCTATATCAAGACCTCAGAAATATTGGGGGCAGATACAGAATATAAAAATTCTGGAATACCTATAAAAAGGAAGCATTAAATGACTGTGAAATGAACCTACAAAAAATGAATACATTCACATTGTCTTGGATGTTACTATTAAACAGAAATCTGTAATCACTATAGCTGTTATTCTTCCATATCTTAAAATTTTCAGTCTCATTCTTATGATATCTAGTTCATTTGATTTCATTCTTTAAAAAATAGTTGGCCTTTCTCTTTAGAAATAAGAGAGAGGGGCAGAGAAAAATACAAGGTAAGCCAAGAACATCATCTGGGGCTTGAAAGTAAAAAAGAAGTCCTTTAAAAAGCACTGGAGGATGAAGGGAATATTAAAAAAACACACACAAAAAAAACACAGGAGCTCACCTGAATGGAGTTACCTAGGATCAAAAAAAGCTAAGACAATTTGAGCAAAAAAATGATGACAGTATTAGACTTTATTCCATAGAATAAGTATCCATGAGTCCATGGTGAAGAGGACTTTTCCTAACATAATTCCAACTAATAAATATACAAGAAATATGAGAAAAGGAGCATCACCAGACAAATACAACAACAATAATTATTGTTAAACAAGATTCAGTAATGTATACTAAAATGAGTGGATAAAAGTTTGAAGAGAAACAAGATTATTTCCTTAGTCTCAAAGTAACTCCCCTATAATAGTCACTAATTACAAAAGAAAAACTATTACCTCTACAGTGGAAAAATCCAGCAGACACCACCTTAACCAAATGATCAAGATTAGTACCAGTAATAAGATATATGGGCATAGTGATCCCTGATACAATACACTGAGAAGGTACAACATTAGTTCTCTGGTATTCTTCCTGAAAATGTACCACCTCAGTGCAATTATGACAAAGCATCAGACAAACCCAAAAGAAGAAACATTTATGTATAGAAAAATAATACAATAAACTTTCACATACTTACAACTGTAAACCTACTTTTGCCCATCCCTGTCTTTTTCTCACCTCTAATCCCATCCAATATAAAAAAAGTATAGTATGCAAATTGTCCCCTCCACCAGAGTTCTTTGGGAAGTTTGGGTGGGCTGGCCAGGGGAAAGGAGGGAGGCCCCAGCTGGTGGCGGCAGGTAGCTGGGGGAAGGGAGGGAGGCCCTGGCCGGCAGCCAGCAGCCACTAGGGACCCTACCAGTGCACAAATTTCATGCACTGGGCCTATAGTTTGTTACATTATTCTAACATGAGTAATAGCATTGTTTTCTCATTTGGGAAAAAGAACATCAAAAGTAAAGAGCTGCCGAAACCGGTTTGGCTCAGTGGATAGAGCGTCGGCCTGTGGACTGAAGGGTCCCGGGTTCGATTCCGGTCAAGGGCATGTACCTGGGTTGCGGGCATATCCCCGGTGGGAGATGTGCAGGAGGCGGCTGATCGATGTTTCTCTCTCATCGATGTTTCTAACTCTCTATCTCTCTCCCTTCCTCTCTGTACAAAATCAATAAAATATATTTAAAAAAAAAAAAAAAGTAAAGAGCTGATAAGAAATCAACTCTTCAATGAAAGTTAACAAGCAAAAGCCTTTATAATGTCTACATAAAATATCATGTGACCTATGTTTAAAATAGGTACTAGGTTTCTTTTTGCCAGTAGATATTTACATTATGACTTTTGTTAAACAAAAGATACTAATTCAACTGTGGTATGCTGGCTATGCCTTAGTAGACAATTACAATGGGTACATCATTTTTAATAGCAATAAAATACCTAGTTTCACCCAGTTCTGCAGTTTTCAGTTCTTACCTTGAAATGCTAATACACAATTTACTGTTGATCCTTCTACATAATTTTCAGGCATAGGGGACCATAAAAATGTGTAATAATCACGAGCAGTACTCCATCCAACCTAAAGGAAAGAAAACATGGAGATTATTAGAAAATAGTTTAATATAGAGTGATATCTTATAGCATATTGTTTTTTACTGCATCCTAAAGTTAAGACATGGGTTAATATGCTTACAAATCATAATATTTTAACCAGCATGTCAGATTTTATAGTTTTTTATTAAGCTGTAACCTAATGCTATAAAAAATCTATATAAATCAAACAGTAGAGTTTCTACTATGAATTAAAATGCAATTTGATATCCAATTTCTCAAGGAAAATCTTAGTATCAAATAGAAAAACTTAAATTTTGCTTAAAATTTGAATTCATTAAACAGGTTTTTTAAACATTATCTTATGCTTCAAAGTTAAGTGTTTATAATTAGAGTCCTGCCCCTTAAATCCACTAACTTCACTGATCTTTCACCTTTAGCAAGTCTTGCTTAAAGCCAATTGGTAAATTTTGTAAAAAGTCCTTTATTATCAAGATGTTTATATACAAAAATAGACTACCTATGTCCTATCTCTAAAACACTTTCAACTTACAACATGTATACATTACGTATCTCAGTCTGTATTATCCAGATGAATTGTAGTGTGCTAAGTATGGATTAGAGATGTGTAAAATAGGTACTAGGTTTCTATTTGCCAGTAATATTACAAGAAATAATACTCCACCGAGTTAAATTTTAAGTATATTCTTAATTCTGATTGACTAGTTTTAGAGATTGCAGGCCACTGGAAGAATTTTAACAATCTTTAGTCTCCAAAGGAGTGTTTTCAAACTGTAGGTCACAACCCAGTAGGAAGTATATTAATTTAGTGGTTCATGACATTAACTTTTTGATTTATATAGAATTAGAAAAGGATCAGAGTACATGACAGCTAAGTACTGCTTCATAAAAAATCTGTTTCAGATGTATTTGCAAGCACCTTTGCTTGCTAGGTCACATCACAGAATTTGTTTGTGTGTGTCAGGGTCAAAAACATTTGAAAGACATAATTTTCATCTCTTTACGGATGAGAAGGAAGTTTAAAGAATCTGTGATGTAAGTGATTTACCTCACTTATTAAGGCTCAAGTTTTTCCCCCTTTGAACTATTAGAAGATAAAATTAGATGATGAATATAAAAGCAGCACTTAGCAGAGTGCCTGACCATGGTGAGTACTCCTTAAGTGGTAATTTTTGTTAAGCACAGTGTATAAGAAATAGGTCAGATTACCAGAAAATACCTCTTTCTAGTTATGACTTCAAATAAATTACTTCTGTTTCCTCCTCTTTAAAATGGAGATAATGGTAACAATCTCAAAGGCTTGTGTGTGTTTTTTAAATAAAATAATCCCTGTAAAGCACTTAGCACAATACCTAGCACATCAGTGATAATTACATCCTATCTAAAAAAAAAAAAAAAAAAAAAAAAAAAAGGGAGTAAAATGCAAATTGACCATCACTCCAACACACAAGATGGCCGCCACAAGATGGCTGGCAGGGGAGGGCAGTTGTGGACAATCAGGCCAGCAGGGGAGGGTAGTTGGGGGGAACCATGCCCAAAAGGGAGTGCAGTTGTAGACGATTAGGCCTGCAGGGGAGGGTAGTTGGGGGGAACCAGGCCCGAAAGGGAGGGCAGTTGTGGACGATCAGGCCTGCAGAGGAGGGTAGTTGGGGGGAATCCAGGCCTGCAGGGGAGGGCAGTTGGGGGGAACCATGCCTGCAGGGGAGGGCAGTTAGGGGCAATCAGGCCTGCAGGGAAGGCCAGTTGGGGGTACCAGGCCTGCAGGGGAGGGCAGTTAGGGGTAATCAGGCTGGCAAGGGAGGGCAGTTAGGGGTGACTGGGCCAGCAGGGGAGGGTAGTTGGGGGCAACCAGACCAGCAGGAGAGGGCAGTTAGGGGTGATCAGGTCAGCGGGAGGAGGAGGGGCAGTTAGGGGCAATCGGGCTGGCAGGGGAGCAGTTAGGTGTCGATCAGGCTGGCAGGGGAGTGGGTAGGGGCAATCAGGCAGGCGAGCGGTTGGGAGCCAGCAGTCCTGGATTGTGAGAGGGATGTCAGAGATCCCTCAAGGGGTCCCAGATTGGAGAAGGTGCAGGCTGGACTGAGGGACACACACCCTGTGCACGAATTTCATTATCATATTAGTGTTATCATTAGTTCAAAGACACACAGACTTTTAGGGACAGTGAACTGACTCTACAGTTCTTTTCATATCCCCTAGTGCTTCTACCATCTCCTGACAACATTTTGAACAATGAAACAGTTATAAAGTTACCTATGACTTTCAAAATGTATTGCTCCTAAGAGCTACACTTTAATCCAGTTATAAAAGGGTGTAAGTGTATCTACAGTAAGGAAGGAACCAAAACAATGGATGTTTCACATAGTTTAGTTTGGGAAAGTACAATAGTACTGGCATCATTCTTCTACTAATGCAATAGTGAAATAAGAGCAAAAAAGTAAATTAAGCAAGGGTAACATGGAAGAAAAAGAAAATCTTTAACTAGGATTAATCTGTTAGAAAAACATATTGGATAAGAAGTATTGCTCTTAAAAAATAAAGAAAGAAGTACTGCTCATAAAGGAAACTCAGAGGGAGTGTAAAGAAGATCAGAAGGACATCAAGGTTACCTAGCAAAAATAAAGATATTAATAAGTTCTAGAGAAACATTGAGAGAAAGAAAAACATTAGGGTGAAGAGAGCATACTTTTAGCCCTAACCAGTTTGGCTCAGTGGATAGAACACCAGCCTGCGAACTGAAAGGTCCCAGGTTCGATTCCGGCCAAGGGCATGTACCTTGCTTATGGGCACATCCCCAGGAGGGGGTGTGCAGGAGGCAGCTGATCGATGTTTCTCTCTCATCAATGTTTCTAACTCTCTATCCTCCTCTCCCTTCCTCTCTGTAAAAAATCAATAATATATATATATATATATATATATATATATATATATATATATATATATATATTTTTAAAGTACTTTTAAAGAGGGAGGGAGGGAAAGGGAGATAATGAGGTCCAGGGGGGCACTATTTTGGGGGGAGGAGGTAAAGGGAGAGCGACACAATAGGAAAGGCACTGAAAATATATTTTCTGGTTATATGTGTACAAATATAAAACCTACAAAGAAATACAGAAAATGAGCCTATGAATTTTTAAATCTAGAAAAATATATACCAAACTTAACTACAAGCTATTTCTGGGGAAGGTGGAGGCCACAATGGATAGAGCCATTCACTTTCTTTTTTATATATTGTAGTTTTCAAATATTGTATTATCAAGAGTAAAGGTCCTTTCTATTTAAAAGAAAAATACAGCAAAAATGCCACATACATGTGAGGATGCAATGCTGATTCTTAGACAGAAATATCATAAACAGCATAAATGTCCCACCACGAGGTAAAATGTTTCAGAGCTATATTAATAAGAAAGTGGTTATAATTTTAAGTAAAAAATTCAGAACATAAGAAAGGTCATGCAGTCTATTCCACACATCAACCTACATTATCTATATTTACAAAGACTTCCCACTGCCAGTACTTCGGTCCTTTGTAGACAGAATGAAGCTTAATTCCAACCTTATCTTACACCACCTAAGTCAAGTTTTGTTCTAGTTAAAATTACTCATTCTCATAAACATTCTCACCTCTGTGCCTTTACTTATACCATCTTCCTGCCAGGAATGTCCTTCCCTCAACCTCATTACCCTGCTCTATTCTTCTCATTTTTTCAGGTAAGAAATGGAGAAAATGGAAAAAGAAAACAAAGATTCTTAAAATTTTTTCACATGACCTTGAGTGAAGCCAAACCTTTTGATCATAGACAGCAAAGCCTGGATTCAAGTTTCCAACATTTGTTGTATACTATCCCACTGTTAACTACAAAATGTTTACATTTACAAATGTAAATGTTTTATATCTGACGTTACAAAAACGACCCTGAATATAGAGTGAAGATAGAGCAAGTAAAGCTACTGATCAACTGAGTAAAAGAAAATAAAGAGTGTACCCAGATGGAAGGAATAGGAAGAAAGTTTTTCTTACCTTGAATATACCAACCCAATCTTTTGGATGTGGATGGATATATGGAGTTAAGGTATAATGACATTCTAGATGTGCATTAGGAAGGTAACTCTTGGCCACATTTTGAAAGATGACATGGGCAAAATTGGAAGTCTGTGGGACTTCTTGAAAGGATGTCATTGTGAATCTGAAACAAGTAAATCACACAAGTTGAATGATACCCAACTAAGAAAAAGTTTAATCTTCAGAAAATGTATCATTAAATGCAACTTATATTGATATCTACATCATAATTTTTGAGAAGACATGTACTTTTAAATATTGGCACTCCTCCTTAAAAATGTGATTAAATATAAAGACACAGACAAATTGGGAAATAAAGAATTTCCAATATGACTCAGAAAGTTACATGGGAGCTAAAAAGCTTTTAAACCAAAATAAAAAACAAACTATGAACTCTCTTGGAAAGCCCAGCTCTTTGCTTCTTTTGCAACCAACAGCTTCTATGTTGGACCTTTGAACTTCATTATTTTCCTCCCTAACCTAACCCATCCATCCCTCTCCTAGGTTGTTGGCTCCTATAACAGATGCTAATCTCTCAGTGCCTGCATTCCTCACCCATGTTTGTGATCCCCTAGCTACACATAAGAATCTTTAGGGGCCTTAAAAAAAGAAAAAGACAGTGACTTTCTGGAAGTGGGACCTGGGTGTGGGCATGTGTATGTGAACACTTTGTTTTGGGTTTTTTTAGCATCTTTCTCAAGTAATCTTAATCCTGTATGTGATTAGGACAAAGAACTATTACTTAGACTCTGACCTAACCCAACAACCTAAGTCTTCATTACCATCACTCACGCATTTCCACTAATACCTAGTAGACCAGGGGTGGGCAAACTTTTTGACTCGAGGGCCACAATAGGTTCTTAAACTGGACCGGAGGGCCGAAACAAAAGCATGGATGGAGTGTTTGTGTGAACTAATATAAATTCAAAGTAAAACATCATTACATAAAAGGGTACAGTCTTTTTTTTTTTTAGTTTTATTCATTTCAAACGGGCCAGATCCGGCCCGCGGGCCGTAGTTTGCCCACGGCTGACCTAGACCCAAACTGTCTTCTTTGGCTTCTGGTACATGTTTCTTCAGATCTCTCAAACCATGTAAAATCTCAGCTGATCTACTTAAAATAGCTCAGCCTATCTGTTCCTCTCTACCTATACCAATTTTACCCTTTCATTCTGGGTTCAATAATCCTACCTTGACTTCCAGTATTCATTTTTTCTTCCTGTTAATTTCCACATAGTTACTGATTAAAAATAAATATATTGTTTTACATTAAATACAAACTGTAGAAATCTATAATGGATTCAGTAAATGCTCACTGGCTTACAGAACACCAAGCACTGGATAGCAGATGAATAGTTAAAATAGACTACAAAAATCTACATGATCCAAATGTTTGCTGTGCTATACTTTTAGGGGGGAAAAAAGGGATTTACTTTTTTTTTTTTTTTTCCAAAAGTACTAGTATAGCAACTGAGGATTTACTTCAAAAAGCTATCTCTACAGTGTGACACAGAATCGGTATCATCACTGATTCTATAATACATATAAAAAACTAACCCTATGGTACTTGCTTCTGAGTTTTCAAAACAAGACTATAATAATGAAGAAAATCGCCCTAACCGGTTTGGCTTAGTGGATAGAGCATCGGCCTGCAGACTGAAGGGTCCCAGGTTCGATTCCGGTCAAGGGCATGTACCTTGGTTGCAGGCACATCCCCAGTCGGGGGTGTGCAGGAGGCAGCTGATCGATGTTTCTCTCTCATTGATGTTTCTAACTCTCTATCCCTTTCCCATCCTCTCTGTAAAAAAATCAATAAAGTGTATTTTTTTTTAAATAAAAATAATGAAAAAAATAGGAACAACATTTTTTGCTAACCAAATTTATCTAATTTACTTCACAAATCAAAGAAGTTTCTACATGGCAAGCACAACAGTAAGACTCTGCTCATCCTAATAATAGACAAACATGGTAATTAACCGTACCTCCGACACGCTTCCCATTGGCTAATCAGGACAATATGCAAATTAACTGCCAACCAAGATGGTGGCCAGCAGCCAGGCAGCTGAAGTGAATAGGAGGCTTGCTTGCTCCAGTGATGGAGGAAGCCAAGTTTCCCCGCCTACCGCTGCCGGCCTCTGAGCTGCACTCTAAGAAACAATGTTGCAATTATAGAAGCTAAGCAAACCCCAGAAACCTGCTTTCAGCCGCCAGGCCTCAGAGCTGGAGCTGCAACAGTGTTTCAATTATAGAAGCCAAATAAACCCAGATACCTGCTTTCAGAAGCCGGGGTCTCAGAGCTAGAGCTGAGCCTCAGAGCTAAAGCCGGCTCTCAGTTCCAGTGACAGCCATAGAAGGTAAATAAATCCCAGAATTAAAAAAAGAAAAAGGAAAAAAGGAGAGGTTGGGAGCTTCAGTCACCCGCCAGACTAAAAACGGCCCTCAGCCCCTCACCCAGACTGGCCAGGCACCCAGGTGGGGACCCCCACCATGAAGGGGGTGTGACCAGCTGCAAACAGCCATCATCCCCTCATCCAGGTGGGCCAGGCACCCAAGCGGCACCCCCACCCTGATCCAGCCAGCCCCCACCCGTGCACCAGGCCTCTATCCTATATAGTAAAAGGGTAATATGCAAACTGACCCTAACAGCAGAAAGACTGGGAATGACTGGTCACTATGACACACACTGACCATCAGGGGGCAGACACTCAATGCAGGAGCTGCCCTCTGGTGGTCAGGTCGCTCTCACATGGGAGGAGCTCTGCTTAGCCACAAGCCAGGCTGATGGCTGACAGTACAGCGGTGGTGGTGGGAGCCTCTCCTGCCTCCTCAGCAGCACTAAGGATGTCCGACTGCAGTTTAGGCCTGCTCCCCACTGGCAAGTGGACATCCCCCGAGGGCTGCTGGGCTGCCAGAGGGATGTCTGATTGCCATCTTAGGCCTGATCCCTCAGGAAGCGGGCCTAAGTCAGCAGGTGGTCATCCCCCGAGGGGTCCCAGACTGCGAGAGGGCACAGGCTGGGCTGAGGGACACCCCCCCTCCAAGTGCACAAATTTTTGTGCACCGGGCCTCTAGTATTTTAATAATTATTAAGTTTTTATTGCTAGGAAGTTCTAAGACAATATGCTTTTACAACTATTTCTTTTGCTGACCTGTTTCAAATACTAAGGCAAATTTTTAAGGTTTTGAAACAACAAGCACTTTCTTAGTGTGTCTTCTCTGCTTCTATTATGTTAAAAGTGATGCTTTATTAAAACAATATATTAGCTATCCCATAAAGAGTCTGTCAATCCTGAACCTGAAAGCCACTGTGGTAAAATACCAGACTGGTTGTCTGTTAAAACTCTCCCCACCTGTGGTTTGCCAGAATTAGGAGCTAAAGAGAGTGTTCAGGATTAATCCTCCCTAGCTATCTCTGCACTAACAAGAAGGTTCTATGACCAGCAACCTATTTCACAGAAACACTTAACTGTCAATACTCCCCAGCTGATAACCCAAAACCTCCAGGAAAATAAAAAAAAAGTCACACCTATAAACACTGGAACCCTGCCTAAAATAACTAAAGAGTTCTATTACTTTCTCTTTGAATTGTCTGAGCTAATCTGGGTTTAGGAGGATGTCATGATGCTAATGAAGTCATTAATGATAATCTCTTTTCAAGTCAGTGGTTTCATAAAGGAAAAAAAACCATTCAGATTCCAGTTTTGAAAAAAATGTTCACTACTGGTAAAACACTAAGAAAAACTATAACTGAATCAACTGAACAAACTTCTAATAGATACAACTACCTAAACTGAGGCAAGTGAATCAGTAACATTTTTCTATGAAAAGACTGAACATTTAAGATTCTCTGAGGAAGATATTCAGTAAGGAGAAAATAAGGCTAGCTTAGAATGAGTTACCCATGTTTTTAATTAGAAGCAGAATAAAAATAAAACCTCTTTTTTTTTTCTTAAAACTTAACACATTTCCTAAAGTAAACTAAATCAACAAAGCTGTATTTGTTATAAAACAAGGGAGCCGAGTTTAAACTTATTTAACCTCGATTACAATAATGATTTAAAAATCCAACATCCAACCTTACACTTTTACTTCACTGAAAAGTTTTCAAGGTATAAAATAGCATAAAGTATACATATATATACTTAGATATGCTTATAATGCATCAAGAGGGATTAAAAAGTACTCACCATATAGTTAAATCTTTACTCATGAAGCATATGTTTAAATAAAGGACTTTTAACTATATTAATTGAATTTTTACCAGCATATATAAATGTATTTTCATGCTTTAAATAAACATATAAACATCAAATTTCATTTTAAACCCTCCCCACAAATTCAAGTTTTTAATATAAAACCCTAACATCAGACTTTAAATATATTCATGATGCATATAAACCTGAAGAGTAAAATAATTTGTGATCATCCTATTAATAATCTTCATTAATCCCTCTCCAACACCCCTTTTCAAAAAATTTCAATGTGATTAGAACTATAAAAATTTTACAAGTTATTCCACTCTTGTTTCCACCTTACTTTTTAAAATTAAATTCCAGTATCTTCTAGTCACAAAAAAGTTAAGGATAAATGTAATCTGAATATAATTACAACATGAATTGACCCATTTTAAGTAGTAAAATGAAAATTTCTAATTCCCATATAGTTCTGTTTCTCTCCTCACACAGATGACAGGGAGTAAAATGATAGCCAAACTTAATAAAATGTTGAAATTCACTGAGAATGCCAATGCAGCAAGATGATTCACAGGCAAATTAATACAGTATGCATGCTCACACATGCACACACATATACACCACCCAGTGGAAAAGTGCAAAATCACTGCATCACCTTGTGGTAACGCTTGGGAAGTGTAACTTCATTAACATACTGAGAAAAAGAACAAACTGCATCCTCAGTTGGAGAGGAAATATGGCCACTATCCACAAGGGGAAGTGGAAGCAGCTTTACCAATACCCAATGTTTCTTCCCATTCTCTAAAGCACATCTCAAGAAACATGGGTACATTAAGATGCAAACCAAGGCTAAGTAAAAATTTCCCCAAACTAAAGGACCAGATACATTTAACTGGGAAACAAAAACAATGCTGTCTGCAGTGCCCTCTTCCAGGTTTCCTAATATAGTCTCTAAAGTCCTAACATCTCTAGAGTTCCTTTACATGTGTTATGTTGTGAACTTTATACTATAAAGTCTTTGGCCAATTTTGTTATTTAGGGATTCATCAATATTTAAGGAAAAGGGTAAATAATATGCAACGGGCATTCAGTTAACTAAAATAAATTTGGGGAAACGGGAGCACTTCAATATTATCTTTACTTCTTCCTCTTGGAACTTTTTCAAGCCCCAAACAGATCTTAGTATTTTTCCCAGTGGCTCCTGATACTCAACTTATTTGACTAGCTCCCAAAAAATGTAAGCATTAGTCAAATAAATAAATAGACCATATTTAAAAACTTCTATACATTAAATATACAGAATCAAATTAAGCTTTTTAAATAAATATTTTACATAATTTTCCAGTTCTAACAATTAGAATTCAAGAATAAGGTAATTTTGTTTTGTGTGATATGATGATGATGATTGTATTTTTTCAAAGTTCTTATCACTTAAACATGCTAAACTAATTATAAGTGAAATACCCTGATGTCTTGGATTTTATTTTAAAATTCAATGAGGAAAAAATGTTTGAGGGAGGTAATAAAACAAGATTAGCAAAACAGTGGTTCTTTTTACTTTGTTCTCCTTATGTATGTTTAAAATTTTCCATAATAAAAGTAAAACCACAGCAAATAAAAATTAGTAGTGAAAACGCATTACAAGTAGTGGTTAACAAACTTGGCAAAATTATTTTTTTAAATCTTCAGTTAAAAATATATAAAATTTATAATTACCTCCAAACCTCAGTCCTATAGGACACACAAATATATGAAGGATAAAATGTCTGACATTTTAATAGTTTCCAATTATTCATACTATAACTTAAACAAAGACTAGCAGCTAGTTTACACACCAAAAAAACATTACTAGCATTCTTTCTCGGAGGCAGAAAAGCCACCCATCTGTTAATTTGCACTCTGACAGGGATCTACCTCCAAAACTCTTTACAGATGAGTTCTCTGCTCAGGGGTCACCGACATCACTTTTTACTATTTTAGACTGTTTTAAAAGTTGGTTTCTAAAATGCTACGATCATGGCCCATATACTATATTAGAGGGGAGAATTGTTTTTCTCTTTATTACGGATTTATTTGAGGCAAAATAAACTAAAAAGCCAGGCGTTCATCCAGCCAAAATTTTACTTAACAGTATGCAAATTGCAAAAGAATACAATCCAATAAGCTTCACCTGAGATAATTCCGCCATAGTAGTATAGAAAAAAGTAGTTAGGATCTTTCATAATTATTTAACATCATTAAAAAAGTTGAAACTTAAAATTCCAAGACACCTGTTATTCTGTTAAGGAAAAGGAATTTACTGGTTAATTCTACATAAATGGCTGAGGCCATAACTGTAAACAGAAGTGTACAATTAAAAAATGTGATAAATAGAAAACAAAAATTACAAAATGTCCTTTGAAGTTGAAAACAAAACAAAACACCCAACCCTAGTAAGACCTCGTCTCTAATGTAACCAAGTAATCCTTCAAGAAATCAAGTTCACCCTTGCCAAGAACAAAACTAAGGCCTTCTCTACACCCGAATGTCACCTGAAGGCAACTGACCCATGTTTAGATTAACTGGTTAATCAAGTAACCTCTTTAAAATCTTTTTGGAATTGAGCCCCAAAACTATTAGTAATTGTCCGTGCGCGGTTTGTAGAAACCTTGCAATTAGCGGAAAGCAGACAGTTGAAAAATTTGGATTTTTCGATCTAAATCCCCGACTTAATAGTAATCGATAACTACTTTTTGAAACCTAATACATGTAGGTCAAATGCCAGTGTTTTCAAGCAAAGCTATTATGAATAGGGTAATATATGTTGATCAACAAACACGCACACACACTTCTCCGCCCTCTCCACCCTCCACCCCACCCCCCCACCCCCAACAATTTTCCAAAGCGAGGAGCGCACACTCCCGACGTGTCAACACACTGCGGCCCAACGGAGTGCCGGGTGGACCGGAAGGAGAGTTGTGAAATCAACAACAGTTGCCTAAGCAAAGGAAGATGTGACTCTCTCCCAGAACACTGTGCTTCAGAGCCATTTATAAACAGCCGGAGAAAAGCGTTATCTAATCCCGCACCCCAGGGGCGGCCGGAGACCCGGCTAACTCCGCCCGCCGCGACCGTGGGCGGCGCAGGGAGTCTCCGCCTCCTCCACCGGCGACTCAAACCAAAACACTGGGGTTCCGTCCGCACCAGCAAACCCCAGCGTCCTTCCCGGACTCGACCTAGAGATTTGCCCAAACTTACCTAGGCCGGCAGCACCCACACACCACTCGCCCCAGAGCTGAGCCTCGGGCAGGCCCGTTTCTGCTTCGGGGGTCCCCCGCCACTCGCCCCCGCCATAGCGCCCACGTCCCACACGCCTCCCCCAACTCGCGAAGGCTTATCCCGGCCGCCCAGCGGCGTGGGGCAACCACCCGTCGCCTTTTTCCAAATCCACTGCCAACTGAATTCGCCCACTCCCTGTCACAATTGCGGCCCGGGAGGAAAGGCTGTCCTCGACAGGGACAGCGTCGTCATTTTGTGCGTCGTCACCACGGAGACCATTCCCGAGACCCGCCAGGCCCTAGAGTCTAGGAGCTGAGGGGCGTCTCCCGAGCCCCCAAAGGGCTCCGCTGGGGTCCCGCGCACAGGGCGCCGGGCCGGGCAAAGCGCTTACCCAGGGAGGGGCTCCCGGACAAACGGTGAGTCCTACTGAGGCTCTCGAGACGGAGCCGCCATCAACCGCCGAACCTCTTCCGGCACCAATGCCACCTCCAGCGACCCGCTACGCCTCCCTTCAGAGCCCAAAGCCGGCTACGTCACTTCCGCCCATGGGTCCGCCCCTTCCGCCGCCTCGGGTTGGGAGAGGGGAGAGTTCCCTACTCGAGTTCCCCCACCAGTCTGGCTGGCGCTCACTTTACCCTCATAGGTCTGAGCCTGCCTTTCCCCCTCCCCGGATCCTCCTCTTTCTTAGACCCTGTGGTTTTGCTCTGAAACGTAGTCGCAACCAAAGAGGGTCCGTTCGGATTTGCATTTATGACTTTTTAATTTACCGAAATTTGGGAGCTACTACCAAAGGTAATGTGGACCCTTGGAAGGGTAATGTAATAGGAATTGTTTGGGTTTTTGTGTGGTTTTTTTAAAAATATATTTTATTGATTTTTTACAGAGAGGAAGGGAGAGGGATGGAGAGTTAGAAACATCGATAAGAGAGAAACATGGATCGGCTGCCTCCTGCACACCCCCAACTGGGTATGTGCCCCCAACCAAGGTACATGCCCTTGACCAGACTCGAACCTGGGACCCTTCAGTCCTCAGGCCGATGCTCTATCCCAGGGGTCCTCAAACTACGGCCCGTGGGCCACATGCAAATACAAATATTGTATTTGTTCTCGTTATGTTTTTTTACTTCAAAATAAGATATATGCAATGTGCACAGGAATTTGTTCATAGTTGTTGTTTTTTTTAAACTATAGTCCCGCCCTCCAACGGTCTGAGGGACAGTGAACTGGCCCCCTGTTTAAAAAGTTTGAGGACCACTGCTCTATCCACTGAGCCAAACTGGTCAGGGCAGGGTTGAAAATTTTTAAAAAATAAGTTCAAATAGGTATGTTATAGAAATATTACAGGTTTTCAAAGCAGGCAAAATAAGCCATTCTCATCTTTGGAACAGTGGTTTTCCTTAGAGTTTGTATGAAAGGTTCCCTTTACTAGAAATGATTCTTTCTTTTCAAAATAATACATCCGTAAACCTTTAATTTTTTTTTTAAAAAAGGAGTTTTTTAAATATGAGATTTGAATAATGATAGGTTTTGGATACATAAGAGTATTCAAAATACTCTAAAGTAGGGTTGTTTGTTTTCTCTAACCATATGTCAGAAGATGGTTTTAATGTACTCCTTGCTTCTTTCTGTTTCCTTGCCATTACTCTCCCAGATGTTTGTTAAAAAAAAACTGTTCCTTTGAGGTGCATGCCAATCAGTTATTACCCCCTCTTCCCTCCCTGTTGCTGTCACCTGATCTCCAAGTCCCCCTTCCTCATTCATTGAAGACTGTCACATACTGCCCAACCTTTCTCTCCATTTCTGCCCATCAGTGTCTTCTTGGATGAGATTAAAATCAAAAGGCCAACATCCTGGCCTTTTCAACTTTTTACACCCTCATCTCCAATAATCGAATCCACTCCACACTCCAGATACCTATTGCCATACCTTAGACTTAGAGTCTAAGGTAGAGTCTTAGACCCTTTCATCACCTGAAACTGTTTCACCTTCAAAATCAAGCAACCTGCTCTTTGACAACAACATTCTATTTTTCTAACTTGCTTATTCAAATATGCCCACTTGCTGGAGGGGGTTAATAGGGGTAGGGGGAAGAGGACATATGTAATACTTTCAACCATAAAGAATTTTTTAAAAAAGAAAAAACAAAAAAATATGCCCAGTCTATTTTTCAAACTCATCAGGATCTCTAATCCGTTAAAGTTTCTTTTAATACTTCCCTCCTTATCCGACTCAGAGTCCATGGACTATCATTTCATTAATATTTCCAATACCCTAAATTCCCTGGATTTTTTAATCTTACAAATAAAGTGCAATCTTGTAACAACCATGTTATAGACCCTGTGGTCACCACATACTCTGTCACTAAAGGTGATGTCTGGGAATACTATGCAAAAACATTGATGTTAAAATTGAGTGTCTTGGGAAGTTTCTTGCACTATCAAAGAAAGAAACTATATAACTTATGATATTAAGAAACCGAGCCCTGCCTAGTTCGGCTCAGTGGATGGAATGTCAGCCCTCAGGCTGAGGGGTCCTGGGTTCGATTCTGGTCATAGGCACGTGCCCAGGTTTCGGGCTCGATCCCCAGTAGGGACATGCAGGAGGCAGCTGATCGGTGATTCTCCCTCATCGTTGTTTTCTCTCTCTCTCTCTCTCTCTCTCTCTCTCTCTCTCTCTCTCTCTCTCTCTCTCTTCTTCCCCTTCCTCTCTGAAATCTATAAAAATATTTTTTTTTAAAAAAAGAAAGAAACTGAGCCCTAGCTGGCTTGGCTCAGTGGATAGAGTGTTGGCCTGTGGACCAAAGTGTGCTGGGTTCCATTCTGCTCAAGGACATGTACCTTGGTTGCAGGCTCCTCCCCAGCCCCGGCCCTGGTCAGGGCTCATGCAAGAGGCAACTAATCAATGTATTTCTCTCACATCGTTGTTTTTCTATCTTTCCCTCTCTCTTCCATTCTCCTTAAAAATCAATGGAAAAATATCCTTGGGTGAAGATTAACAAAAAAAAGAAACCGACCCTACAGAAGTTTATACTTTAGTAAGACCTTTGCCCCACCTGGCTCCTAAGAGTGTTCTTTGTTCCTTGTGCAACTGAGAGGTCACTGGAATGTTCATATTATCTAACCCAGCCGTGGGCAAACTACAGCCTGCGGGCCGGATCCGGCCAGTTTGAAATGAATAAAACTAAAAAAAAAAAAAAGACCATACCCTTTTATGTAATGATGTTTACTTTGAATTTATATTAGTTCACACAAACACTCCATCCATGCTTTTGTTCCGGCCCTCCGGTCCAGTTTAAGAACCCATTGTGGCCCTCGAGTCAAAAAGTTTGCCCACCCCTGATCTAACCTCTCTTCCTTATCTTATTGAGAAGAGTAATAGCCAACACAGTACTTTGAATTCTTTAGGCACTTAATGTCAATAAGGTTCTTTCTTTCCTCTGTGTTTCTCATCACATACCTTTATTTTTTGAGTCACTTGCATACCAATGTGGGGGTTTTTAATTAATAAAAGTTATTTCGAGGAAATATTAAAAGTTTTAATTTTAACAAAGGTGGAATCAAAGTTTTAGGCTGAAATGTGGTTTTATTCCCACAGATCCCATCCCCTCCCACCTTCTCAGGAATCCTGTATCATCATATATTCAAGCCCTCCATCTCCACTGAATTTTTCCCAGTGTCTTTTCAACATTGTACAAGATTCTTTACTTAATTTTTTTTAATTCCCTTGATCTGTATTTCCTTCCAGCTGTTACTGCCTTTTGTCTTCACCTTCTCCAATATACTGATATGTGAATACACACAACAATAGAACAATAATTATCAGAGAGGCTATCATTAAAGAGCACAGTCTCTATTTGGATTCATAATCCTGGCTGCACCACTTACTAGCTCTGAGAACTTGCATAGTTTAAATATTTACTTAACCTTTGGAACTTCAGTTTCCTCATAGAAAAACAGAAATAGTAATGTTTGTATCTATCTTATAGGGTTATTGTGAGCAATACTTTAATTCATATAAAAATATATTAAAATGGTATCTGGTACACAGAAATTGTTCTGTACACATTAGCTACTACCATCATTATTGTTATGTAAAGAATCTATATATGTTATCAATACTTTCAATAGATACATACACACACCCATGCCTGCATGTCAAACTGTGACTTCCTCTGGGAAGTATAACTTTTACCTTTAATAATATAGACATCTATTTCCATTGAAGAAGCAGTTGAATTTTGTTATTGTTCTTGGCCAACACATCTGAACCACTTTTGCTATTCCTGGATAATTCCTCACCTTATGAAGCAGGCAAAGCATTCCACTCTAGAAACTGAAATGCAAGCTACGTGCTTTCCCATAGTCCCTTGTTTTGTTTTTTTGTTTTGTTTTTAAGTATGATATCAAGTTTTATTCAACGTACCTATAGTTTAACTAAGACTTAAAACTTTAAGTAAAGTTTATTAAGTTAATTTTAGGGAACGCTGTGGAGTGAAAGAAGATGTGTGTCGAGGATTGAGTAAGGTATGTTGAGATGGTTTGGACATATAGAGAGGATGAACGAAAGGAGATAGACGAAACCAGTATATACAAGAAGAGTGTGGATGGGAGAGTTGGAAGGGGTCAACCTCAGCGAACATACCTCAATCAGATTGAGGACATTTTTAGCAAAGGCCAGCTTAGGAGTACCCTAATTAAGTTATTAACAATGGGCCTACCTATATAGTTTAAAAAATTTGGTTCTCAAAAGAAATTTCAATCATTGTACTGATAATATTTGGCTCTGTTGACTAATGAGTTTGCCGGCTAGGATGATTGAATGTGGGAAATACATAAATGCACAGACCCTGTGATGAGAGGTACTTTCAACAGTACAAGGAATGGAAAGAGTGGGTGTGTGGCTACAGAGAAGAGGTCCATTGAGAGAATAAACCAAACAGATCACCAAGGTTTGGACTATGTGGGGTTTTCAGGCATGGTCCAGTGAGCCACTCTCTCCTAAGGGAAACAGGTGAATATAGAGAGATTTACACCAGACAATGGCAACAGCTGAACATTTTAATTCTCTAGGGTGCTATATCTCAGAAGAGCATAGGACAGGAATTCTTGTTCCAACCAGAGTCTGGGTCTCACTTCGAGGGAAAGTACCCAATAGCTATGAGAAGAAAGAAAGTACACAGGTGACACACTAACCCAGCTATGTGACTCTGAGCAAGTCATGTCCACCTTCTGAACCCCTTCTCCTCTAGCCACCAAGAATTTGGGCCCAACACTTTGTAAGAATTTGTTGAATCTTTGGAGATAAATAGACTCACTTTCCAGCCATGAGCTTTGTCTAGAGGGGAGCTATTATTTTTCCCTTGTAAAAGGTCTCTTGAAATACAAGAACATCATTTAAAAGTGAGATCTTTCTGTAGATGGATATGTTCCAGTATTAGATGAGAAGGGGAATAAAACCACATCCATTTAAAATCTGACAGAGGACCAGGGAGAATAAAACCCTCTTGGTCTAATGACAGAACTAAATTGGGTTCTGTTTCAAGTTGCCATTGAGTTTCTGAGTTCTTTAGAAGGAAGACAAAACAACCTCAAAAAAGAATGATGTGTATAACGGATTAATTTCCAGAGCGTTCATAGGTGCCATTTATGTTGCAAGTCTTCCTTCCTGAATTGTTTTCAATTTTCAATTGAGGGGTTATGTTAAAGCAAATAAATGAACCTGGTTTTTGAGCCTGAGTCTGAGATACAACTGTTCAATTGGCTTTGCGGAGAAGAAATCTAAGAGGATGAGGTCAGAGGAATGGGATGGAAAACATACACATGGTGCAACTTCTTCACTAAGTCAGGCAATCTGCTCTCTGGAAAAGGACTATTAAGCCAATACATTCTTCAAGACTGAGGCTGACCAGAGATGCCTTTTAGTCCACAGGGAGTTATCCTGTTCTTTCAGAGTTTGAGAAGGCTTATCAGGAGCTAGACACCCATAACCTCATTCCCTGTCTATTCTCCCCAATTTTCTCGGGGGAATATTTCTCAGTATTAGAGACATGGAAAAAGACGACATATTCTTCTTTTCTCTCTCCTCATGTAGGGATTTCACAATGTAACTCTAGGGGCCCTGTCAAATTCTTTCTCTCTCAGTGATCAACAAGAGGCAAATGTGAAGGCTTTAAGCTCAACAAGTGGTTGTAGTCTACCGGAAAAAAGAAGTTGATTGAAACCCTCTACTTTAGGCCCTAAAAAAAAAGAGAGAAGCAGAGTGCAGATTGGTTTGCCTCAGTGGATAGAGCATTGGTCTTGGGATTCAAGGGCCTGAGGTTCGATCCCAGCGAGAGAGAGGAGAGATGCTGGCACTGCCTCTTTTCCTCCCTCCCTCCTCCCCAGAGAGAGAGGAGAGAGAGAGAGGAGAGAGGCGAGGGAGCAAGGTGGGAGTACCCCTGGGGAGGAGGGAGGGGAGGAGGCTCCATAGTCCCTTGTGGTCAGGGCATGGGCTACATGAGTCAGGGGCTTACAGAATCCAATCTGGCCCAGGAGAGGCAGCAGCTGGCTGGCAGCTATAGCCCTACTCCGGAGGAAGACATATCAGAAATTGCAGCACCCAGGTGGGGTTAGCGGAACCAGCTGTGACATCACTAGGGGCCAGGCAAGGAACTCTTCATAAGACCTGTAGGGCGGTATGATTTTCAAGCCTTCCCAAAGAGTCTGTGAGCTACCCACTATCTCTTTAATAAAGACTTTTTCCCCCTACGTTAGCCTGAGTTGGTTTCTTTATTAGAAACCAAGAACACTGACTGATGGAGTATATTTTTCAAATTAAAAGGTTTCCGAACTTTTTACTATGAATAATTTCAAACATTTAGGAAAGGAAAAGAATAGTAAAATGAATAGTTACATATCATCCACCCAGATTCAAAAATTAGTAACATTTTGATATGTTTGCTTTATTTCTGTACATGTTGCTGAACATTTGAAAGTTAGTTATAGGCACCAAAAGAATGAGTAATAATTTCATAATATCCTCATCTATCTAGGCCATATTCAAATTTCTCCAAATATCCCAGGAATACCTTTTGTACCTTTTTTTTTTCAAGCCAAGGTCCAATACAACACATTGTGTTTGGTTATACATGTTCAGTGTCTTTTTGTAATTTAAAAATACAATTAAGAAAAATAAGGTAATATATGGGGTTTGGTCCTACCTTTATTGTTTTCTACATAATGATTGAGAAAATAAAAACCAGAATGAACAGTTAATAAGCAGTATAATCACATGCCAACTTTAAATGTGGTGCTAAGCATATCAAAATAAATAGAACAAGGTCCCTGACCTCAAGGATTCAGGCTTCTAGTTTCTCCAAACACACACACAACTTGTTAGTCTTGTTTTTAACCAGCTTAAGGAACAGATCAAGGTTGGATATCAGAAGTAATTCTTTCCTTGGCTCAGAACCACATTATGGAGTGAGAGAGCTGAGCAAGGCTGGATGCACATGCCTAATAATTTCTCTCCCACTATTTTCTGAGTCCTGTGCCAACTCAGAATAGCAATCAAGAACTGTCACCGCCTGATTCCAATCTAACTTTTCAACCTCAGCTCTCACCACTTCCTCTTCCACAACTCAAACTGGACCGACACATTCTAAAATATGTTTCACATTTTCCCATCTGTACATTCTACTGGAATGCTTCCACCACCCCCACTATCTTCAAACTCCCACCCATACTGCAAGGCCCAAAGCAGATGCTGCAGGTTCAATGAGAAGGTTTTGGAGAATACAGCGTTGAAAGCAATTTGAGAGTGATTCTAGCAAAACACCAGGCAGTATTTTATGTATGTTTAATATGCACACAAAGACTTCTTTAATTGGTTTATTAAAAGCTATTTTTTTAAATATATTTTATTGATTTTTTACAGAGAGAAAGGGAGAGAGATAGAGAGTTAGAAACATCGATGAGAGAGAAACATCGATCAGCTGCCTCCTGCACATCTCCCACTGGGGATATGCCCGCAACCCAGGTACATGCCCCTGACCGGAATCGAACCCGGGACCCTTCAGTCCGCAGGCCGATGCTCTATCCACCGAGCCAAACCAGTTTCGGCTATTAAAAGCTATTTTTAAATTTATAATAAAATTACCTTGTAGCCTGGATCAATGATTTACACTGTATCTAATCTGAAGAAATTAAGGTGGAGATTTAGCAATTATCTGATTTGTATGATAGACATTCGACTGACAATATAAGCTAAAAAGTAAAGGTGTCTAAATCACCAGCTTATTTACATTGATCATATCTTCTGGGTGATTTATAAATTTTCATTTTCATTATGAAGAGAGCAGTATATTTATGGGTTTTTTAAAATTCAATGTATTTAAAGTAAAAACAAAAAGCAGTTTACCCATTTCTCCCGCCTGACACTTATCATTAAAAATAATGAAATTTCCTTTTCAAAGCACTTTTAATACTCTCCACAACAGTCCCCACACCTTAGCCTCTAGTACAAGTACTGTCTTTGTCACACAGCTAAGGTCACATGTTGTTAACATTCCTTATTAAGGAAAAGCCTCTTTGTGTGTTTTCGATTTTCATTTCTGACACTTAATTAGAATTAATGAAGTTTCCACATTTACAGATTGCAAGAGCTGCCAGGACTCCTGAAACTGCTAGAAAGAGCCATGAAATCTGTGATTTTCTCACAGGAGGCCAAGCGATATGAGACACATTAATTCTACATGTGTCGTTGACAATGTGTGTGCCTCCCTCTCTGTGAGGAAGGGGCTAAGAGAATCTAAGGTGAGCACTTTGGCTGCTTTCTACAGCATGATAGCATGAAGACAAATGTTTACAAATCCCTGGTACCCCTTGGTGGTATCACTGCATTGTCACACAGTAAAGGAATGTTTAAACACGAATAAATCATGCTTTCCCTGAATGAAGTCTCCTCTCTGGTGTGTAATTACTGGATGTGTACTTGGGAGTTCCAAGCTTGAGTATTTCATTGCTGGAGATATGTAACCAACCTATCCTTTGAAGGAGATAATTTTGGATTGCTTTTTCAATATAAATGAATTTACTCTGGGATCTTTAGAGCTGTAGGTCCAACCTCCTCAGAACACATTACGCAGATTCACAAACAATTGACCAGACCACTGTCCATGGAAGCTATAAAACCAGGGTCTTGTCTTCATTCACCAAACCAGAGCTGTGCAAGACACAGCCCTGAGTCTCTTTCCTTTACCCTATTTAATGTGACAACACTCTCGACTGTGAGTTCTGGACACTCTCACCAGACTTTGATTTCCTATTCTTCCTTGATTCTGCTCCTGGTGTTTTCCACACCTCTTTGGGGGGTTAACAGCAGAGACAGCTACTGTCCCAAAAGGACTTAGAGCGGCCCATTCCCCAAAGAGCAGACCACAGGCGGAAGGACAAACAACACCAACAAAACCTAGGTTTCCTCTTCACGAAGCAACACATTTTGAAAATCATGAGTTTATTTGAAGATTTTAATTTTAGCACATTTCACTTCAGAGAAATAAACATACTTCTCTAAGATCCTAAGAACACTCATATTGCAAGCATTATACAGAGCACCTATGTACATGATATCAAAGGCCTTTATTATCTGAACTACACTCATAATGGAATGTTATATAATTACTGGGATGGTATCTAAAAAGAGAATAAAATTTTAATATGAGACACGGTTGAATATCCTAAATTTGTGTCACCCATGCTAAAAAAGCATTTTCATAATGTTTGTTTACCATTTGTTTTGAAGGAGATTCTTCTGCCTGCCAAATAGGCCCATAGTTGGGTTCCCACATCTTGTTAAGGATGACTGATGTCGACTCTGGTTCTTACAGCATATGACGTTTCATGGGGAAAAGCCTGGGATTCTGGGAAAGGCCACTCTCATGTAATAATGATGCCTTCCTTCAATAGCCTCCATGAGAAAGGAAGCACACAAGAAGAGATGCAGATAGCATGACCAATGACCGATTTCTGCATCATGTAAAGGTAAGGCTTGGAGGAGACGTAGAAGCGCAGATGGACCAAGGAGGCAGAAATGAGATCACAGAGGCCTCTGGAGGAGGCCGGGGGTCCCTCCCGCGCTATCAATCGCCCTGTAAGAATAAAATGTCAAATTTCACATTCAGAATGGAATCATTTTCCACAGACACTTTGTCTGCAGGCCTTTCCCTCTGTCTACCAACTAATTCCTATAAAGAATTTTGAGCATGAAGGGCATTCAATACTCAAGAAATATCAGAGAACACGGGAAGCAAAGCCATGGAAGATGGCTGAGGATTAAATAGTAGGTCATTTTTAAGATATTCGACATGGAAATATATTTTGTGCTTCTCTTGCCCTTACCTAAATGAGATAATGCAATATATATACTTATCATGAAATATTTGAGACATTCAAAACATATGAAGAACAATAAATACCCATGTACTTTTAATCCAGTCTAAAGAATAAGTTTTTCTCAATACAATTGAGATTGTATTCCCTTCCCTACAGGGATAACTATCTAAATTGAGTGTTTATCATCCTAAATATTTCTTTAAAATTATATTTCATGCCAAATCTATGGAGGTTATGAACATAGACTTTCAATTCTAAAGCTCTAAGACCCTTTAAACATTGTGCTAAAAATATCACTCTTATTACTCTAATAAGTTAATATTAAAATATTTTTAGCACAACATGAAGCTTTCTACAGTATATTATTTTAAATGAGTCAATTAATTGGTAGTAAATATCTCAAGCTAAATAATAAACTTAAGTAATCTGGGAACTCTGTGGATTAAATTTATAGTTTTTATTCTACCTTTTTTTAAACTTAAAAAAAAAAAAAAAGAGCCATTCAAAAGTAGAAGGAATCCTTGATTGCCTGGAGCTTGGCCAAATTCCGTGGCATATATAAAGCAACTGATAGTAGCCAGAATGCAATACTTTAAAGGGACTAATAATAAGAGGTGTACTCTATGTTCTTTAAGGTGGGTATAATTCCCAATGAACTTAGCCTTGTGCCCGACGCTCCCTGGTTATAATTAGAGGCATGTTTCAGAGTTGTATGAATGCTTGTTAACCAGCAGGGCACCATTTAATAAATCTCGGTACTGTTATAGCCATCCAAGAGGCCTGTCTGCTAGACACCAAATACTTTAGCCGGAGTGGTAGATGCACTTAGAAAGGGCATTGTTTTAGGCTAGCTCCGTAAAACATGAATGGGTCAAATGAAGCAGTTTATTTTGCAAAGGGCAGGATCAATGATGCTTTGTTGGGAATTGGCAGTGAAGATAACTGTAGTCCAGTGACTTGTTTTGTTGGTTTTCAGTTCCTTGAACAAAGACTTTGTATTATTCATTCAAGTTCATAATGTTGTGTCTGAAACTGATATTTTAGGAACTCTGAAAGTTGACAATATAATCACAACTCACTTGATGCCAAAACCAGATACTGGTCTGAACACATATAGGGGCAGGTCATCACTAGACCTGATATTAGACTACTTAATATCTTTACTTAAACCACTTATTTATATGTTTCACTGCAGAAATATAAATGTATTTGATTAGAAGGTTTCGCTCCAGACCCCCTGGAGGTGCTACATAATATGTAGAATTACCAAATTTAAAATCCCCAAACTTCTGAATTCTGGAATACAGTTGGCCCTACAGATTTCAAATTAGGGATTGTCGAACTCTCATGGCTACCACTGATTTAAGAGCTACCATGGCTGTTAGCCCTTACACTATTTCATTTTACTCTCACATTGACCCTGTAATTGAGAAAAGCACATTTCTGTGCCTTTGTTGTTGCAGTAACGCACATAATTGAATGTTGAACAAAATTGTTCCTGTTGCCTCTGATTGCTGGGCAAACCCTAAAGCTGAGAACATTAGATGCAAAAGCCGATATCTGTACTTTCCACCTTCAGTTCTGAAGAAAGCCTTCAGATATGTGCCCTCCTATTTTGCTAAAAGCAAAGCTAGATTTGCTACTCCAATTATCATCCTTGTCACCAGCAGCTTATACACAAAAACCAAGAATTCAAAATCATATATCAGGATTGTGAGCTCCTTTACTCCACCAGGCTTTTTCCTGCTTCTTCCTGTCCCATCCGCCACAGGCCGCATGAGGAGAACAGTGAAAGAACCACTGTCAATTCATAAATTTGGGAAGTGCCTGCAAGAAGAGAGCCATTTTCTGGCTGACGTTAGGATTATGCCCTGGAATTGTTCATCTACTCTATGTGCCTATTTAAGCAGAAGAAAAAGGAATTGGGAGGTGATGATAAGGAGGAGAGGGGACAGTAGAGGAGCAGCCTGCTTCTTTGCTAACGCAGAACAGTGGATGTTCTCAGAGATGGCACTGTTTTCGGCTTAGCTGGTAAAACATGAGTGCGTCAATTACAATGCAATTGTTTTATCAATGAGTCAGATTTCCAACAGGCATGGCAAGGTTGTGGAAGTTTCTCTGGCCAAGTGTACAATGAAAGGATTGTACAAGCAAGTTGGCGCTATCTTGAAGGTACCGGACCCAAGAAGACTACCTGTGGGGCAAGAGGACCCCAACAAGGGGGAGAGAGGAAGGAACTGATGGACTTTCAAAGACGCCAGGCTCATGTATCCCAAATCGGAGAAACAGTGATGAGCTCCTCTATAGAGACCCCCCCCCCCCAAAGGATCCCTCCATATGATCCACAGGATGCCCGTTTCACCTAGAGCATCTGCAGTCAAGAGAGGACAGCTACACACGTGGAAAGGCACCTGCCCCCTTTCCCTGCGCTCGCTCTTGCCACAATACACACGGGAGAAAAGGACCCAGGAGTGTGTGTGCACAGCGTCCCCCTTCTAGGCTTCTCTCACTTTGTATCAACTGTTACCCCATGCCACCCGCCCTCCGCCCCTGACAGAGAAAGTGTTGTTCTCACTCTTTGGCTCGAGCATAAACAAAAGAACATTGTTTCTCTCAGTACAGCGGATGCAGACTGGAATTTTCCAAAGAAACTCGACTGAAGACAAAGGAACGTAAGCAAGGAAAACACAAAGTTCATACCCATAGTCAAGCTAAACAATTGCCTGTATAGGTTTCCCTGAGAGACCTGTCCAGAAACACTCTATTTCAGATCATCCAGGACCCTTCTCTCCACACCTTTCTTTGCCTCCGTGCCTTCTTAGAGAAGGGTTTGAGAGACGTCAGCCTGAACAATGGGTGAGACATACATGGATTAAGAAATACGATACATTCTTAGCTTTTGAGTCAGACAAACCTGAGTGACTTTATGAGAATTCCTTCGCCTCTGTGAGCCTCTCTCATGTACATAGCACCTACTTGGCAGAGTTGTGAAGTGCTCACATAAATGCATGCATCTGGTAAGTACGCAAAAAATGTTTATTATCATTATTTCGTGCAGGAAGACAACACCCTGTGGTTTCAGAAGACAACCACCAGGCTTGTCCTCCTTCTTCTCCCTGTATTTATGTCTCCATCTCCCCAGTCTTTCTCACATTCCCCCTACCCGTGTGGGTAGGTAACGCTTATTTCCTCATACCTGGATGTATCTAGCAGCTTTCCCTATTACTTTGAAAAAACGGTATCATAAGTTTATTGGAATAAAACATATCAAACTCATCAATCCACTCATAGGTGAGGCTTAGCTTCTTTGCCTAAAGTTCTAGCCTGGCACCTGGACCATGGGACCCTCATAACACAACACATTGGTACATCCCAGGACTAGCTGAACATTTCTGTCTGTTTCATCTCTGATGGACACCTTTATTTCCAAAACCCAGGTGGTGGACCTGGTCAAGGTCAGCCACTCATCACACTTTCCCCAACTCATACGGCTTATGTTGGAGCAGGTAAAGTGTACCCTATTCCTCCCCATCCAGGAGTCAGACAGACCAGCCTCAGACCTTGGCTCAATACTAAATTACTAACAATGAGTGCTTAATCTTTCTAAGCTTCAGCTCGCTCTTTGTGGAATGGTGATTAGGATAGCTCCCTCACAGTCTTTGAAGATTAAATGAGAGAATGTCAAGCACTTAAGGCAGAGATTGGCTCTCAGTACCAGAGGCATAATAAATGGTGGCTGCGATCATCACTACATGCTTATCATATCACAATTACTTTACATGAGCAATTAAATGGGCAATTTATATCAAAAGATTTAAGAAAGGACTTTCTTCATAGTTTCTTAACCACATAGAATCTATTTCTGTGTATATAATAAGAAACTATCAGAATTAAAATGGAAAGAAAAATTTTAAATAAATTTTAGCCAGAAATAAGGAACACTGGTGAGATGATAAAATTGGGCACTTCCTTCAAAAATTTGCCGGTCTCTTTTGTGTGGAAGATAAGATATATGCTGGATAGTGCCTGAGGCAGAAATAATCAGCAGAAATTACAGGTGATCCAGTTTCGCCTCCAGTGATATTAAAACTGTCCACACACAAATGGACACATTCTCAAGTAGTATTAGGACCCCTTTCAAAGTAGTTCATGGAAAGGGCACATGACCACTCATCAAGGGGATGTTGCAATGAGTGGGTAGGAAGCCATTCTTGATAAAATTGTATGTATTTTATGATCGCCTCTTCCTCTTATGTCTATCTGTTCTATCTTGTTCTTTTATCCTTTGTCTTTTACCCTTTGAATACATTAAGTTTTGGATATGGAAAGGACTCCAGAGACCATTTAGCTCTTATCTGGTGTGTGGGGTTTTTTGTTTTGTTTTGTTTTGTTTTGTTTTTAAATATATTTTATTGATTTTTTACAGAGAGGAAGGGAGAGAGACAGAGAGTCAGAAACATCGATGAGAGAGAAACACCGATCAGCTGCTTTCTGCACATCTCCTACTGGGGATGTGCCCGCAACCCAGGTACATGCCCTTGACCGGAATTGAACCCGGGACCTTTCAGTCCGCAGGCCGACGCTCCATCCACTGAGCCAAACCGGTTTCGGCTGGTGTGTGGGTTTTTAGCAGACTTCTTGGCCTCTGGTATTACATGCAAGCACATCACTAGGAATCTCACTTGTTCAACTTATTCTTTGTTCTTTCTTACACTGGCTCAACATCCTCATCTCAGGCTTTCCCTGCTTTGACAACCTGTTTGGACACACTTCTCTGGCTCTGACATCAGAGCGCTCACAGATTCGTTCTTGCTATCCTGCCACACTCTGAAGCCCTGGATGGTCCCGCTGCCAATAAAGTCCCAGGGACCTGCTAGGCAACGAGGAACAGAAAAACATCTATCACTGCCTGGCCTGAGAGCTGACATCCAATCTCAGTAATTATCTTCATGCAACACTTATAATCAGGCTATGGCCTTTCGTGCCCTGTACATGTGCACAAATGGATCCTGAGAAATGAAACAGAAATGCAGCTTGAAAAATGCATCCTGCCTCACAAAACAGAACAACTGCACTGAAGCACAACGTGCCACACACACTATTAAAGATCAAAGTGATTGAACCCGAGCTCCTTCTGATGCACATCTTCCAAGTAAGACCTCAGATAAACTAATCTAACCCTGCAGACTCGTATGTTCTATAGAAAGGACAAATGCCTCTTCCAGTTCACCTCATTTACAAATGCTGACCAACTGCCCAGACCACCCTTCCTGTCACCAAAGGCCGTCTGATGATTAACTGCAGCCCCCGAGTGACCTTCCCTGACTCCTCCTTTTAGAGATGCCGCAATAGTTGTGCTCTGCCTTCCTCAATATGTACACACCCAGCTTTGGGCCATCAATAGGCTCCCCTGGCAGCCTTTGATTAGGGAGTTTAATAATTCTGCCTGACTCTCTGCCCATTATCTTCTGTGCATCGAGCACTCATCTACTTTGCTTTAAGAATCCACTTAAACCAATGGACACAGACACCGGGGGGGGGGGGGGGCGGGGGGGAGTGAGGGCATGAGTGGGAGGGTGGGGGAGACCATGGGGGGGTAAGGCCACATATGTAATACCTTAATCAATAAAGGAAAAAAAGGAAATTCTGGAACTGGAGGGGAAAAAGAATCCACTTAAATGTCCAACAATTGCTCCCTGATTCCTTCTTCATCTCAGTCCTCAGCATCATTCATTACCCCATTCTCTGTGTTTCCCAGGGACTTGGCTCAGACTTCCATTCGCTTTTCTCTTACTTTATCTTCATTCTTTAATTTATGTCTGCCCATTCTCTCTGCCTTTCCTTAAGAACAAGATTACTTTCATGCATCTTTGCATGTCGTGTTTGCCCTGGTCCTGGGCATAGCATAACAAAACTCTAAACAGAGCCTTAAGAGCTACGTGGGTCAATTATTTGTCTTGGCCATTATCTATATATGAGGGAAGCCTCATGTGGAACAAATCTCTATCATGTCCATTTCTTTGTGGTAAGAAGAGTCTATATATCATCTATTGGGTGACCAAGGTCACAAGTAGTGATATGAGATTACAGGGACCCAGTTGATGGGTTATGGCTAATACTGTTAGCAATTATATTTTGCAAAGAAGAAAAACCACATTAAACATCTTCATTTAAAAAATTATTTTATTAAAATAATGAATATACTATATATTGTAGATAAAGCTAAAGTCCTTTTAGAACATTAGCTCAATCCTGATCCCAGACCTACTTCTCCAGAGGTATTCACTGTTATCAATTAAGCATGCATCCTTTCAGATTATCCCCATGCACTTACATACATAGGAAAAATATAGTAATGTTTTGTATATGTGTTTACTATAAATTTAATCATCAGCATATATTTTTAGACATTCATAAACATGAAGTTTTGCATAGGAGGTACCAATGGTAAAAAATACATAAAAGACACTTATTTAATTGTCTTTGTTACTTAGCCTACATCTCAGTAAAAATGTTAAGAATTGAACACACTCAGAGTATGTGTGTATTTCTCTTATGATATGTAAACACTTATATTAATAAATTAATTGCATTAACCTTATATTCCCCAAAGATTATTCCCAACATAGCTCAAGGGAATGTTATGAAGAGTACTGGTATGATTCATAAAATGATCTGAGCTGTTTATAATGCAAAAGCTAAAAATAAAGCAGTAAGCTTTAAGTGATCAAAAGCATCTAAATACAGAAAAGCTATATATTGTCCTTAGTTGAAAATTAATTCTTACTTTATAATCAAAAGGCCTGCATATAGTCATAAAGTAGTTGTTCAGGAATAATAAATGGACATATCACTTCTTTCTCACTTACCTAGTCTGCCTGTGTAAATTGGTCATCATTACATGTAGAATTTTATATTTTCCTAGAAGCTCAGTGCACGAAATTGTGCAGCCCTGCCCACCCATGCTCACCAGTCTTTGGTTGTTATGGCGTTAGGGCCACAGGGTTTTTATAATATAGATAACAGAAAAATCACATCCAGCTCAATAGTTTTATTTCAGCACCAACTTGAAGTTTTCCCAACCAAATACTAAGAATGCACTTTGAGATGTATGATGAAAAATTCTCAAGGAATGATGAATAAATGTATTCACAGTTGGAAAGTGTTTGTGGTTGTGCTGTATTTGCTAATAAATTGTATTTTAAAATCTCCAAAAAGCTTTTAGAAATGCAATTAATTTTCACAGTAATAAGCATTCCAGGAAATCACCAGCTCAGTATTGAAAAGTAATATAAATAAAACATATAGTCAATATTACATTTAATTTATATAGTCCCTACCTTATGTGTGATGGTATTGTCTGTCCTAAAATAGCTGGAGTAGGCAAGGTATATTTATACACAGCTAAGAGTTCATTCCCCATCCCCCCACTGACCCTTCATAACAGAAGCTCACTATAACCAGTATTCTTGTTATTGAGTCATCATCTTGTGATATCAAATACATGATATTTTAATGATATGTGTTAATAAGGGTAATTTTTCCCAACAGAGAAACTAGGCTCAAAGAGGCTACAGTAAAGTTAACCCCTGGGTTTTCTGTTAGAGAATGTATTATTCAGGCTCCTCTAGAAAAACAGAACCAATAGAAAAGACACATACACACA
The DNA here is from genome assembly GCF_963259705.1 of Myotis daubentonii. Taxonomy (NCBI): domain Eukaryota; kingdom Metazoa; phylum Chordata; class Mammalia; order Chiroptera; family Vespertilionidae; genus Myotis; species Myotis daubentonii. The sequence goes on along the minus strand of NC_081849.1, from coordinate 64,946,805 downwards.
CACACACACACACACACACATATGAGAGAGCAAGAGCGAGAGTGAGAGAGAGAGCAAGAGAGAGAGAGAGACTTTAAAGAATTGGCTTAAGCAATTCCGAAGCCTGACAAATCCAAAATTTTCAGCTCAAGCCCAAAGGTCATCAGGCTGGATGCCCAGGAAAGAGCCGACGTTGCAGTTGAAGTCCAAAGGCCAGAATTCCTTCTTGCTTAAGGGAAGTCGGGTTTTTGTTCTGTTTAGGCTTCAACTGATTGGATGAGGCCATCCTTATGGAGGGCAGTCTCTTTACTCAAAATCCACTTATTTAAATGTTAATCTCATCCAGAAACACCCTCACAGAAAGAGCTAGAATAATGTTTGACCGTGTATCTGAGCACCATGGCCGAGCCAAGCTGAGACAGAAAATTAACCATCACAGAGAACTTGACCACTATGGCAGAAAGGCTCTGGTCTGGGGCCTCCCAGAAGGCAAAAACCTACTGTCAGCAGCCCACTGGAAACCATTCTCAGACCTGTGAGAACCAATTAGCTTTTGCTTTCAACATGAAGTTGTCCTGGGAGTCTCTTCTAGGTACAGCTCCTGCCCTGGATCTCCTCCTTTAAAATCACCTTTCAGCCCAGCCGGCATGGCTCAGTGGCTGAGAGTCAGAGGTCAGGGTTTGATTCCCAGTCAGGGCACATACCCAGGTTGTGGGCTCAATCCCCAGTGGGGTGCAGTGGGGTGTAGAAGGCAGCCAATCGATGATTTTCTCTCATCATTGACTTTTCATCTCTCCATTTCCCTTCCTCTCTGAAATCAATAAAAAATATTTCTTAATAATCACCTTTCAGCAGATAATTTAAAAACTCCTCTTATTATCTCAGCTAATTTTTACAGTAACCTTGCTAAGCACATTTTTTTCTCCCCATTTATTCAAGAGAAAATTAGGTCTCAGAGAGTAGCTTGCCTGAGGCCCTATAGCTAATAAGTAGCAGAAGTAGTATCAAATCCAGGTTTTAACCAAACTACAAACTTCATGCTCATGCTCCCTAGAGGAACACTGTCCTTGCTTCAACTTCATTTTCATTGTCATGTGGAGGTCTGTGCAGACTGCTGGTTGCCTACCCAATATCCATTCTTATCTTCTTTCTTAGTAACAGAATTATCTCCCCCCCCCCCCCCCCCAGGCAACAGTGTGCTCAGCTAAAAGAGTACAATTCTCCAGCCGTATGAATAAGTTCTGGTCCAACCACTCCCTTCCTGTTTCCTGTCTGGAATGTGGGCCTGATGGTTTGAGCATGAACAAGGGTGGTCTGATTTTTTTTTAAATATATTTTTATCGATTTCAGAGAAGGGAGAGGGAGAGAGAGATAGAAACATTAATGATGAGAGAGAATCATTGATCGGCTGCCTGCAAGCCCCACACTGGGGATTGAGCCCACAACCCGGCATGTGTCCTGACCGGGAATCGAACCATGACCTCCTGGTTCATAGGTCAATGCTCAACCACTGGGCCACACCAGCCAGGCAAGTCTGATCTTTGACTGTAGTCACTAGCACATGGAACACACTAGGAGAATATAGGACATAAGCCTAGTAAATGTTTTAAATAAACTTTTTAATTTTAAAATAACTTTTGAGTTACAGTGAAGGGGAGCACACTTTGCCAACCCAAAATATGCCACTTTGGGATATTCATTATTTTAGGCTGGTTAATTTTAATAAACAGCAGGGATGGGAGATAGTTTGAAAAATCAAAGTTACCCTTTGTAAAGGTCTTTTCCAATTGTAAGGAAAACTATTTATTTCCATTGTATAGTTTCCCTCTCTGTGCCAGACTTGCCTTCATTATCAAGGAGAAGACAGGGACTTAAATCTGAATAACAATCTTACCCTTGTCTGCTGTGCTTTCCCTGGTAATTTCCCATAACTTCTTTTGTCTTTAGCTGGAGGTGGTATTTCTGGTGGTGGCTTCTGCCATTTTGGCAAGTTACTCAGTGTTCCTGGGTCTCTCTTATGTATATACAAGAGGCATGCATGTTATTAAACTTTAATGTTTTTCTCCTTCCAATTTGTTTCATATTAATTTGATTATAAGTCCTGCCAGAGAACTCAAAGGGTAGAGGATAATTTTTCCTCCCCAACAGAAGAAGGGAGAGACTATCAGACAAGGTAATTTAGTCAAGGTTTGATATCTGAGCTCCAAATTAATTTAGTGATAGCCTCAGGATAGATAGATCTGACTCTGAAGCCAATTTCCTAACAAATGTAATATCCTTTCCATATTTTATTCTCCTGCCTAAACAAATAATTGTTATGTTTATGGGAGACAGGTTTTTGCCAATTTTTCAAAGAAAAGATGAAAATGATTCCTTTTGCCAATGTTCTTGAGATGAACTCAAAACCTCAAGTTTAAATACTTACAATTTTTATTATAGTTTGTGATTACATGGGAATGAGTTGCATAAACAAAAAAAATGGAAGTCAATTTTGTTTTTCTTTTTGAGTTCTTATCACTACTTTTGGCTCTTAGTAGTGAGGAGTCTTTTCATATTTTACATTCCACAAACGATGTTATCCACCATGATTTTTAAATGTCTATTTTTCTGAGAAACACATTTTTATGTCCACAGGCATTCTGTCTTATGTTTATAGAAGTATCAAGGACACAAATTGCATTAGTGTTGGGGTGGGTGGATTTTGTCACAAAGGATAAATTGTTTAACAAACCATTGTTCTATTTAGATTTTACTTAAATCTCAACAAATGACATGTATACCTGTTACTGGCAATGTTGCTCTCGGTTCCTGAGTTCAGAAAAAAAAAAAAAAATCAGAGCCAAGAGCTCTAGTGCATGAGAGGGAGTTTACTTAGCGTGTGAAGCTTAAGTACACTAAAAGAGAAGATTCAAGTGGACTGCTCAGAGAGTTGCCTTGGTGCTTTAAAAAGAAAGTCACAGCCCTGGCCAGGTGGCTCAGTTGGCTAGAGCGTAATCTCATACACCAAAAGGTTACCAGTTTTATTCCTGGTCAGGGCACATACCCATGTTGCAGGTTTGATCCCCAGTTAGGTTGGGGTGCATACAGGAGGCAATCAATCCATGTTGCTCATATTGATGTTCCTCTCTCTCCCTTCCTCTCTCTCTCTCTCTCTCAAAAATCAATAAAAATATATCCTTTGGTGAGGTTTAAAAAAGAAAGAAGAAGAAAGTAAGTGTGGGAAACAGTTTATTGTCTTCACTATCTGATAAGCGTAGACAAGAGAACCCCCCCCCCCCGCCCCCAAGGCTGGGTGCCTTTGAAGCCCTAGCAAAGGTTGGAGCTAGGCGCCACCTGTTTGTCCAGACAGTGGTAGCTGAAACAACTCCCCCATTTATTATTATGTAAATCCTTGCTGATGGGCTAGGGGGGTCGCCTGCCTAAGGGCTATGCTATGGGGGTATCCCAGATCAATAAAAGCTTGGTGAGGCCTGAGCACAGGTGGAAGTCCTTCCTCCTGAGTTGGACTTACTCGCCTGGTCCCCCAATATTTCCAAATTATCCCGTGTATTTTCTCTTTCATTTGTGTGCGGCTCCGCTTCCAGGTCCTGAACCCTGATCCACGCGTGACGTGGGAAGGAAACACTCAGCAAGAAAGAAAGTCACAGAAGCAGAAGAAGTGAATCATCTGGGCTGTGTGGACCCAGGAAACAAGTTACGGAGGCAAAAGAAGGGTCCTTGGAGACTGGTTCAGAGGGTTAGCCCAGCACGAGATGCTGCTGCCCACTGCCCTCTTGGTTGCAAGTCTCATAGGAACCCTTAGAGTTTAGGAGAAAGAAAGCAAAGATACACACCTGAAAAAAGAAGGCTAGGGAGTGCTCTAGAGTGTGTGCCCTGGGTCCTTGGTCTTAAGAGTTATGTTTTCTAAAAGCAGGAATTTTAGGGGCGTTTTCCAGGGAGAATCTCAATAGAATATTCATCAGCTTTGCAGGTGTGTCTTTTAATATGCTGATTCATCAAAATGAACTGACAGAATCTGGGTCGTGGTCTCTACTGATTGGTTGGTGCTAAGGTAGGGGAGTCATTAATCATTGCATCTGGTCCTGGTGTCGGCCTTGGTGTCACTTTGTCTGGTTTTGCTGCTTTTCTGAGCCTGGAGCTGAAACACAACTAAGGCCTAGATCAGTGGTTCTCAACCTTCCTAATGCCGCGGCCCTTTAATACAGTTCCTCATGTTATGGTGACGCCCAACCATAAAATTATTTTCGTTGCTACTTCATAACTGTAATTTTGCTACTGTTATGAATCGTAATGTAAATACCTGATATGCGGGATGTATTTTCTTTGTTACAAATTGAATATAATTAAAGCATAGTGACTAATCACAAAAACAATATGTAATTATATATTCAATATGTGTTTTCTGATGGTCTTAGGTGACCCCAGTGAAAGGGTTGTTCGACCCCCAAACGGATCGCGACCCACTGGTTGAGAACTGCTGGCCTAGTTGCTATCTCTAGTTTGACCAAAACTTTGTGTCTGTGGTCAATAGACCTGAGGCTTTGTTCCTAAGATGATTTGATGCTGATCAGAACCTCACTGTCTTCAGGGCTTAATGCTTAAGGGAGTGGATGTGCAAGGGAGAAGGAGGCAGGTGAGTCTGGGTGCTGGATGAGGCCAGTTTAAATCAGCTGTCTGTCTCAGTTTCCCCATTCTACTTGCCAAGGAATTTCCCTAGCTTCTTACTATCATGCCTCATACCTTTGGTTGAGGACTGCTTTTCCATAGCAACAAAGAAACTGGATCGAGAAATAACCAGGTAGGTACCATGAACTGCCTGAAAGTCATCTTGAATCATCAGTCTGTTCATTTGGGAAAACTATATTGATTTTAAGAGTAAATATTAGTTAAGATGTTTTTGGATGGAAGTAAAATATAAATAAAATTTTAAAGTGAAAAATAACTTACTTTTATCACAGAACAAAAATCCAGAAAGCTCTAAGCTGGTGTTAGGGAGGAAAAATTATCCTCTGCCTTTCAAGTTCTGGCAGTGTGGGAATCACCCTTACGAATGGAGATTTCCCTTATAAATGTGAATGTCCTTTAAAAGGATTACTTTTACTTAGTTTTCAGAGCTTCGCCCATGTCTGCCGTTTGTTAAAATTGATCAGCTCAAAATAATCAATATTGCAAAGAGGCTTACTTTGGGGTGGCAAACTGTTTCCCTTCACTGTTTTTTCTGCAATTTCTTGATCTTGTTTTTTAATTGAGAGAGAGAGAGAGAGAGAGAGAGATTGGTGAGAGAGACAAATATTGATTTGTTGTTCACTTATTTATGCACTCATTGGCTGATTCTTGTATGTGCGCTGACCAGAGATTGAACCCACAACCTTGGCATATCCACTCTAACCAACTGAGCTACCCGGGCCAGCACTACAATTTCTTGATCTTGACCCCCATTGTCACAACATGGCCTCCTGGGTTCTGAGCATCACATCTTCACACAATCACATTAAAAACAGAAAGGCGGCGGGTGGGGAGTGAGGACAAACCTTTCTTTCTTTTCTTCTTTCTCATAAATTCCAAGCAGACTTCCCTTTACATCACTGGCCAGAATTGGGGTCACCAGGGAGGCTGAGAATGCGAGTGCTTGGCATTTTTTGTCTCCGCTGTGGGAGACAGCCACGCCAGCAAGGAAGCTGGGAAAGTTGGTATGACCTTGGGAAGACAGCCAACAGTGTCTGCCACAGGCGCCTGGTAGCTATGGTCACCGCATGTGCCTTGCCTATTTCTTATGCTCAATGAGCTAAAATGTGGAATGTGCAACGTCACACGAAGTAGGAGGAAGAGGAGTGGGAAACACGTGGCTGGTATAGAAAGGCCATCTGATGAATGAGTCACCTGCAAGAGTCAGAAAAGTTGTAAACTATCCTTAACTCACAAAACTATTCAAGTCAGAAGGACAGGACTGCCAGGTTAATAAGCCGAATACTGAATACTAAACAGAGTGCCCTCAGAAAGGCTCACTGGATCTTCTCCCCACTCTTGAAGCCTCACACACTTGGAAAATGATCTTGCTGTTGAGGTCTCCCTCTTAATGGTTTGACTGGAAGTTTACTGATATTTGTTTGTTCAGATTGTTATTCATGCGTTCTCTTGCATTGCCCCTGGATCAGGGTCCAGTAGTTAGGAATTCACAGAAACCTAGAAACCAATGGAGAAAGCATTTTTTACTCTGCTTATTAAAGACAATATAATCTCTCATTTCCATTTATGAATAAGGACACCTCCCTTATAGAATCCAAAGAATAATGCCATGCCAGATTTTCATTTCATTTAGTAGAATCCCATCTTCCCAGCAGCCTATTTCAGAACTATTCTCAGTATTTCCATTAGGTCCACATGATTAGGACAAAAGAGTTAATGCATAGCAAAGCAAGGGGTGGAGGGGGGGGAGGGTGTTGACTGGTCATTGTATATTGTAAAGTGGAAACAAACATCTTTTGTTTTGTTGCTGTTTTTTAATAAAAACATGATAATCAACATCCTAACCAAATGTAAAAGGTGGGCATTTGAATATTTTTAATTAGAAGGACTAATGCATACTGCCACATTTAGTCAAATCTAGAGTTCCCGGTGCAGGCTTAAATCATAAATGTGGGCATTATTGCCTTTTACAATACTCCATTGATAGAACACCAACTTTAAAGCCAATTAAAGGTTGGCAATCTTCCTACCATTGGCAAAGTAACACTTGTTAACAGTTCCCCTTGTGACACGTTTCAGCATAATCACTGATTTCTGGAAACCTTATTTAGCACTTACGGATATTTTGAAATCTCTAATGAATTTCTTTTTATAGACATTTTAACGTTTTACTTTAATTTTTTAAAGGTGTTCAGGTAGTTTAATTTTATACAGTCAGATGGTGCGTGTATGCAGATATTTATATGTGAAGGACAAAATGTTAGAGTATGTAGAACTATACTCTATAAATAATAGTTTGCTCGTAATACTCAGATTTTAATGGTTCCATTTCTGAAATCTAATTGTACCCAAATTCATTCAGAAAAACCTCATACTAGAATCCAAATATGCAGACAACTGTTCTTTCTGTTTAATAAATTACAAGTTCTTGTCACTTAAGAATTGGTTAAAAATAGTTAGAATAAGTAAATTCTTTCCTGGTTATTTACTTCAAATAAAAGTGTTTTGGAGGCTAGTAAACTCTTTTTTACATTTCATATGGAAATAATTTGATAAGCTTGGCAAAGATGTGACCAATGAGCTAAGAGCATTCAAGTTATTTTAGTCTTGAGTTACTAACACTGAACAGAGAACTAGTTTTCATCAAGTAAAGAACAGCTTGATTATATGCTAGGCAAATGTTAATGCAAAAGTAAACAATAGTTAGTTTTCACTTAGGTTTTATGTTCTGGCATATTTCAAATAGATAATATTAATTCAAGATGACACGATGCATCTGTATACTCAATACTAGAAACTTGATAACATTAAAATCAAATTATAGAAGGCATCCTGATATTCAATATTAGCAATAGATAATATTAGTATAAGATGATACAGTGCATCCTGATATTGACAGATTATTTGGGTATATACTTTGACATGTGTTTATTTTTAGCCATCCACACAGTGTTCATGTCAGGACAAATATCAGTATGTTTAATTGCCCTCTTTAAAAAGAAAAACAACAGTCGTTATTATTGCAACTGTAATTAAGTATATAGTGTTTAATTTAATTTAGTTCATGGAAATATTTTTCCAAAGAAATATGCTTTAGGAATAAGTTTTTAAAAACTTAAAGATGCAATTTTAAAGTTTGTAAATGACATATGTACATTTAATATATATATATATATATATATACACACACACACACACATATATATTTTTTTATTGATTTCAGAGAGAAAGGGAGAGGGAGAGAGAGATAGAAACATCAATGATGAGAGAGGATCACTGATCAGCTGGCTCCTGCACGCCCCACACTGGGGATTGAGCCTGCAACCCGGGCATGTACCCTGACTGGGAATCAAACTGTGACCTCCTGGTTCATAGGTGGATGCTCAACCACTGAGCCATGCCAGCCGGGCTGTAAATTATATTGATAATGGTAAAAAGAAACAATCCACATATATAAAAATTAAGATTTGATTAGCCAGGCTGGGTGGCTCAGATGGTTGGAACATCATCCCATACACCAAAAGGTTGCAGGTTTGATTCCTGTTGGGACACATATCTGAGTTTCAGATTCGATCATATAAGAGGCAACCATTTGATGTTTCTCTCTCACACATAGGTGTTTCTCTCTCTCTATCTCCCTTCCTTTTTCTCTAAAAATCAATAAAAACATATCTTCAGGTGAGGATTAAAGAAAAAAAAATTTGTTTAAATAAATTATATCTTTAGGTTGGCAAGGCAGAGACAATTAGTTGCCTATCTATATCAACTAACCTATATTTCTTAGTAACTTCCTAATTTCATTCAGGATGGCATGGGCATGTTGATGTAAGAACATCTAAATCTGTAGAGAATTTTTAAAAGAGGTTATTTGAGCCAAACTGAGGACACACTGGGAAGCAAGATCTCAAATGTTCTGGAGAACGACAGATTTGCAGTTTCTTTTATACATCTGGAATTAAGGCAGGAATGTAAGGAAAATTTACATGAAGGTGAAAAAAGCAAGGTGAGCAAATATCTATGATTGGATTTCTGGATAGGTACCAAGACTATGTGCTCCACTGAGGGTGCTTATGCCTCTGAGGGGTCTGAAAAAGAGGATTACTCTGGCCTTTCAAAGATGTGTTAAACTAGAAGCACAAGAACAACGGGCAGGGCTTGTTCAAGGCAAAGACTAACCTTTTGTTTTAAAAGTTATAGGCCTGGGCGTGACTATCACCTGACCTACGCAGATAGGAATTTATGATCCGATCACCACCCTGTGAGGTTACTTTCGGTCACTGCACTTGTTGGATGTTTGGTTCACAGGCACGCAAACTATGCAGTTACACAAGAACCCCTGCTCAGAAGGCCTTTTGCTTGGCTAATGCTCTATTGTTGCTATTTGAAATTCTTAATTTTGTCTTTGAACTTGTGTGTTGTAAGTGAGGTCTGATAGAACATCGGTGTGAGAAGAGGGGTACAGGCAATATGCTTGTTGGTTGTTCCTTGTTGCTCCATTTGTATACCTATATCCCCATGAGCTCAGAATTCCAGTGGTCCCCTAGTGAGCCAGAGTTCAGCAAGACTCAAACAAGGACAAGGAAAGTGTGTTATATCTAAAAGTGATTAACATGTTAAGCGCTAAGCCTGTTTTGTCTTCCTTTCCGTTTCAGTCACCGGTGACTGACATGTCGCTTAACGTGTTAAGCTGGGTTCCTGACACTTCCAAGAGGCCACACTTTCCATTTGAACCAGAACTTGCTACCCAGAAAGAAGGCAATGGTATTCCCAGAAACATGTATCATTTCTTACTCATGTTAATTCCCTGAAGTAGTCAACAGCTTATCCTGTAAATGGTGACATGGAGAAGGAAAAGATAGACAACCCATAGTTCCTTTTCCTTTCAGTCTTTCTTTCTTACTCATCAGTAAGCTGAAGTCAGAGTGTTGGTAGAACGTACTGCATGTGTATCAAGAAGTGAAATAAAAATAGTTGATTTCATTCTGTGTAGCATTGTCACTGTTTTGGTAAGAACCAGGTACAGATGCATGCACATGCTATGAAATACAAATCATGTGATTCAGGGATTCCATATACAAATTACATGTTCTTATATTTGAATTTAAAACTGACATTAGTATAAATATGAAAGGCACATTGATCAGCACACCCTCTACTGGGGATAGAGCCCACAACCCAGGCATATGCCCTGACCAGCAATTGAGCCAGTGGTATCTTGGTTCCTGGGTCGATACTCAATCGCTGAGCCACACTGGCCAGGCATACCCTACTTTTTAAGCAAGTGGTCCCACGTTTTCTCTTTTTCTTTGAGCCCCACAATTAGGTAGACAGTTCTAACTTTGTGAAACCAACCCACCACCTGTGAACTGCCTACTTTTGTGTTTAAATCACTGTTATTTAGTTTTTGTCAAATCTAACCTCAAGAAGGGATATTTGATTATTCACAAAACTTACTTTTGTTAGACTTAAAAAAGTAGGTTATGCACAGTGTGTGACATTTTTGTTTGTTTTTTTAAAAAAATACACATAAACACATGGATACACACAGAAAGAAAAGAAGGCCAGAAAATAATTACTCCAAAACATTAATAACATCTATCTCTAGGGGCTGGCATTATTGATGATATTTATTTTCTTTGTGTGTATGTGGTTTTCTATACTTTTTAATCTCCATAAAATGAATATGGATTTTTTTTTAGATAAAATTTAGAAAATTTACATATGAATCCTGAACTGGTATGACATTTACCACTAAATCCACACACTGTGTAAAACTCAGCCTCATGTTATTTTATTTATTTTTTAAATATATTTTTTTATTGATTTCAGAGAAGAAGGAAGAGGGAGAGAGAGAGAAACATCGATGATGAGAAAGAATCATTGATCAGCTGCCTCCCGCATCCCCCCCCACCCCCCCACCCCCCCGGGGATCAAGCTTGAAACCTGGACACATGCCCTTAACTAGAATCAAACCTGAGACCCTTCAGTCCGCAGGCCAACACTCTACCCACTGAGGCAAACCAGCCAGGGCCAGCCTCATGTTATTTTATATAGTTTACTTAATTTTTTTAAAATTATTTATTGTTTAAAGTATTTCATATGTCTCCTTTTCCCCCAATTGACCTCTCCTGGTCATTCCCACCTCCCTCTACCCCCAGCACATGCCCTCACCCTCCTACTATCTGTGTCCATGGGTTATGCCTTAGGTTGACTCTCACCTCACCTCCCCCCTTATAAAACTAATAAAGGCTGGTTGTAACAATTGAAATAATACAAAGTTATAAATATTAAAAAGCCAATTTTATCTCTCTGTCCCTGTCATCTAAGGTAAACATGTTAAAAGCTTGACATGCATCTTTTCACAAACTATATAGTATAATCAAACCTATATAATTTGTTCACAATTATATAGATTACACACATACACATAGATGGAAAAAAAGAAGAAAGGTAGAGAGATTGATTGAATTTTGCATTTGTTTCCCATGAACTACAATCCTATTATATACATTACTCCAGAACTTACTATTTTCACTTAATATATCATAAACTTGCCTATAAGGCAAAAGATAAGAATTTAACTTTTTCTTATTCCTCTACACATACATAGAGACACATATCATTTTATATCCCATTTTACCCATCTCATTTTGAAGCTTGGAGGTGTCTTTTACATATAATTTATTAAACATTCTTTCCATTATGCCGGGGGGGGGGGGGAGGGCAAGAGGTGGTTTGAGTGAGTTGGATGTTGTTTCTGAGTGAGCTCACTCTTGATCCGAAGTTCATCAAAGGAAATGCTTTAAATTTATGTTTCCAAACAAGATAATTCCTCATCCATATGTTTCCTTGTCTCTACTTTCTCATTCCACATTTCATCTTAAATGTCTAGTCAGTCCCTTGGTTTGCAATTTGCTTTTTGATGCATCATCCTATTACTCTTCAGAGGGAAAGTAGATTTAGTACTTTGAAGAAGTAATCCAGTGTATCTTTTAATATTTGTTAGTTTCACCTAAGAAGGCTGGGGAAACCAGAAGCTTTCAAGATAGCAGTACCTGCTGAGGAATGGTGGGAATTGAAATAGACCATGTTGAACCCAGAGGTCACCGGTTTGATTGGTTCAATTCCCGGTCAGGCACATGCCTGGATTGCAGGCTTGATCCCAGGAGGGGTGCGTGCAGGAGGCAGCCCATCGACGGTGTTCCTCTCTCATCAATGTTCCTATCTCTCTATCCCACTCCCTTACTCTCTCTTTAAAAAAATCAATAAAACATATATTTTTTTAAAAAAGAAGTAGACCATGTTGATATTTTAAAATTAAGATTATTCCTACATATTTGTAAGGCATTGTCTCAAAACTGACCAAATTAGGGCTTTGTGTAGGCAAAGTCTCAGTGAATTCCTCTGTGACCTCCGTATCCTTATTAGCATGAGCCAGTTAAGAGATGACTTTGGCTATTCTCCAGGGCATATGCATGCCCTTAACTGCACTTAAATCTTCATTTAGTCTGAGCTGGCGAAGAGTTACTGTACAAACCAAAGGTTCCCTTATTGTTTTAAAATATATTGCATGAATAATTAAGTCGTTTCTTTCCAGTAACAAGTTCACCATTGCATTATCTGATGATAATGAATCCACACTTTCTTAATTTTGCTTATTTATGGCTTTATCGTCACAAACAATTACTCACTGTGCACAGACTGTGCTCCGCAGCCTCCGTGGATGAGACCAGAACATGCTCCTATCACCCCAGGGAATACATAATTACCCTTGGGGATTATTTTTGGGGGGTAAAAAAATTGATGGAGTTTTTACTCCCCAAATGAGTGAACAGAAAAACATCTTTACAGGATACAAACACAAATTATAGATGAAACAGGCATAACATTAAAAATCTTGTGGAAACAGGAGGAAATAAGAGAAACCCCTCAAATTCTAACGGTAGACTATCTTTCTGAAAACTAGATTTCTGTGCTCAAAGATATAGTTGGGCCAATTTGCTGCTTTAAGTAACAGTGCAGATAGGAAGTAACTTTAAGTTTACAGTGCAAATGGAAAATAAAAATTAAACACAGAAACACGAAATTAAAACGAACCCTCTACTACAAATGTACATTAAGAAATTATTATTCCTCCTGAAACCAAGGTTATGCCAGTCTGAGTGTGGTGTTAAAGAGGGCCTTGTCCTCAAAGGCTGGCCTGCCAGAGGCAAGTTTGTTCAATAGGAAGTTTGTCCCTGGCACACTCACTCTCCAAACATCTCCCTTTGCCCTTTGTAGTCACCTCTACTCTCTCTCCCTCTTGTTCTCAGGGGTCTCCATGTCCCTGGCTAAGTTTTGCTCTCAGTTGGCAGCTAATTAATGGGTAAGAAGTTAGAAAATGGTGCTGCTAAGTGTTTACAGTGTCTTTATATGTTTCAACATTTTTCAGTTATTAGAAACAGGGAGGAAAATTCTGGTAGTAGAAAACTGGGTTGGCTCTGGGTCAGTAAACCCGTCTGGCATTTTAATAGAAGCAAACCTCAGTCATTAATTTTGCATCGTATTGTGTTCAATGACCCTAAGGTATCTAAGCAGCAGAGGTGAAAGGGGGGAGGGGTAAAAGTTAGTGGTGCTTCTGTAATTTCCTTTTTCATAGGGTAGACATAGTCATGAGAGCTACTAGAGTCTGGAAAATTTGCTATTTTCTTCTTCTTTGATAATTAGCAGGGGTTAGGGTGAGATGGGGTGGGGGTGGGGGGAACCACCATCAGGAGAACTGTAATCAGAGAGTTTTAGTCTGTGGGGGTTCAAATATAGGCTTAATAGGCTTAAAAATTGAGAAAATAGAATTTAAGAACTAGCCACTTCCCTCCAACAACCTAAACAAACAGGCTGCAAGATGATGGAATGGAAAGCTTTCGTACGCCCTCTGACCAAACTATATTTAACAGGGAGAAACCCACATTTGATTAGACTTAAGGTTACAAAAATTAAGTGAACCTAAGAAAAATGTTAGCTTAGTTAAGTATGAGTTTTTACTAAAATGCTATATTCTTTTACATTCTTCTTTTAAATGGGACAATTTTCATAGTTAATTATAGTTGCAAGTCATACAATTATATTTTTCTTTTTTTTTTTCTTTCTTTCTTTTTTTTTATTGCTTAAAGTATTACAAAGGGTATTACATATGTATCCATTTTATCCCCCCGCCCCAATTATATTTTTCTAATGAAGAATTTAAATTGTTTGAGGTGATTTCCTGGTTCTTTAGACCAGGGGTCTTCAAAATTATTTGCATATGTAATTCTGAAAGAATTCTGGAAAACATAGGGTCCCTTGAATATTTTACATTGATATCTAAAGATGGTTTATCTTTAACTTTAAATCATTGCAGAAAATGTACTTCTTGGTGTATTGTAATTTGAATATATACTCCAACTTTGTTTTTATCAAATCCTTGGGGCTTATTCAGTTTACTAAAAAAGTCCACCATATAAATTTTGTCAACCCAATCTTCATCAGCTAAATCAGACTGAATGTCTATCATTTTAAATTTTAAACGATTGGGATAATATTATTCTGAATCCTAATTCCACATGAATGACACAGAGAGAGATAAGAGAGAAGGCATGGAGACTTGCCAAGAGTTGGCTGCCTAGATAAAATAAGACTTGAGTACTTTTTTTAAATAGCTTAATGTATTTTAATAGCAAACTTATAGGAACAGCACAGAAGACAGACAACATTAAAAACATGTACTTGCATGTAGGACAACTAAGTTAGAAAAGTATAGTGAATGGATGGAATCTACTGTATGATAAAAATGCTACAAACACCATTTAGTTGCCATCAATAAGAAATTGAGTACTTTTTACTGAGGCTCTCTCTTGGCTTCATTTTTAGGTGGGGAAGGGAGAATACTTCTTCAGAGGCAGTACACATTTAATCATTCCTTTTGAATTGCCTCCAAGATTTTTGTAGCCTGGAGCAACGCACCAAGACAAGATTCAGGTTGGGAGAGAGATGTCTCTCTTCTGTGTGAGGGGAGAAGGATGAACATGAAAGGGGGGTACTGGCAGGACTCAGGAGCTGAGAATCTGAAAGTAGGTTGCCTTAAAACTATCCAATCACCATGTGTTTTTGGAAAGTCTTCATGTACCCTAGGAGTATGAGGGCCCAGGTTGAAGTCTGCTGTTCTAAACCCTTTTTAAAAGAGAATGCACATGCTACAAAGATCCCAGAATACAAGATAGTCTTCCTATGGGAAGACGATCAAACAGCAACAGGCATTCCAGAAACTCAGTACGACAAAGGGACTCCTTTATTAATGCTTCTCCTTATGGAACAGCTCACAGTCCAAGACCTAATTCTCATGTTCAGATATGAATTTTTAGAGATGAAAAAGCCTCTACGACACAAAATTGTAGAGCTGGAATAGTGGGGTGAGTAAATAGCACTGAGATTATTTTGAATTTTTTGCCTCTACCTAACTAGTAGGAGGCATCTTCTGATTTAATGTTTCCACTGAAGGTCCTAAATTATATCACATTAAACAAAAACTTAAAGTAATACCACATGTCAAAGGATTTGAAAGCATGCAAAAATCGTGCCTTACTTGGAGAATACTAATTGAACAAAAATCTATGCTTCATAATAGAGAAGCTAATATTTCAAAGGAATGCTTCAAATAATATCCTTCAGCATTACTTTATGCTAACCATGCTTTCACTTTACAGTTCTTTCCCACAAAGCATACTTTTTCCCTGTTGTTCTACAGGAATGATAAAAAACCTCCAAAAAGAGAGAACTAACTATGAGGAAAAGTCAAATTTCTACCAAAGGTGGATTTTTGTTGCCTTTGTTCTTTCCACATTTCTGTCTTTCATCTTTAGGTAACATTTCCCTACTTTCTTTGGAGTGTTTCACTTCCCTCACTCCTTGCAATTCTGAGCTGCCACTCATACTCCTGCAACATTGAAGTTGTGATGTGATATACTAGGTCATACTATCCCATCCTCCTCACCATACACTGGCCTGGAGTTAGGCACATGATGCAAACTAGGTGAATCAGAGCCCATCCCAGGGATATTTATATAAAATTGAGAGCATTTCAATGAAGTTGCTCAAACACAAAAACCCTGACTTTTGTTGGATTTCTTATGAAAGATGACAAAGAATGGAGTTTTCCCCTTGGGGTCTAAAGTGGAACATAACCTAGCAGGCCATGTGGATACAGTGGACAGTAAAAAAATAGAAAAACACAAATAAGGAAGGACATACATATTATAAAAAGGCCTTGAACTTCTCCAGGCCCTGGACTGGTATTCAAAGATGTACCTGCATCACAGGTAAATCTGAGACAGGGAGGCCCCTGGAGACATAGATAACAGGTTTTAAAAACTAGAGGTCAACAAGTAGGTCATCTACCTAGACAGATGAAACAGGAAGGTCTTGTTATATAACTTCTAGGCAAGCACAAAGCTCATGGGCTTGTTGACAGTGATGGAATTTCCTGCATTGAAAGGAAAAGCATGTGAAAGGGGAGAGGGATGCTATGTATTTAGAGGAGATGAAGGCTGATTGACTATAAAGTTCTGCATGCCTAGGGGCAAGCCCGGGGTGGGTGTAGGGTGAGGTGGGGGTGGAGAGAGTGTGTGGAGGGGGTATTGAGGCAACTGCAATTCTTGTGTTTCAATTGCGCCACCATGTGGCAGTGATGCCAGCAACAGCCTAGCCCTAGCCCAATATGACACCTTAGTTGACGGGCTGATTTCTAGTGTCTCTTCTGGAGGTAAGTAAAGCTAACTGCCCAGTCCCTAATGTATATGGATTTCTTATGGTGGGAGATGGGCATTGGTTAGAAATAGGGGATTACAGAGAAGAAAGACATTTTTTAATGATATCAGAGGGGTATTATTTGAATAACAAAAATAGAGTGGTTCTCATTTTAAGCCCTAGGTTGGAGAAGTGGGGTTTATAGGCAGTGGTGTATTGGAGTTGGCTTGTGCCAGTTTGCAAGAGATAACTGTTAAATTTTCAAGAATTTTTCAAGCTGGTCATAAAAAATTGACTACATATGTCAGGTATAATGACAATAGGTTTATTAGGAAAAGAGTTAGCATATTAGGATGTAACTCCATTTGTCAAATCATAGTTCAATTGCAACCATATGTTGGCTACAGATACAAAAGCTTGGCAAAAGTCAACAAAATAATTCTGTAAGAATCCATTGACTATATGGGAGTTATAATAAATATTGTATATGTTATATTATTTGTAAATTGTATGCCACACATCTTTTATATTATAAAATTAATACTAAATACACGTGCGCGCGCGCGCACACACACACACACACACACACACACACACACACATTTTTACCCCTGTAGAGTTGGCTATTAAAAATTTACTAGCACAACACTGCTTATAGGTTATATGTTTATAATGAATTGCTAATAAGAAAATATGAATAATGCATCATTTCATTTCACTCACACCCACTTAATTCCAGACTAGTATGACTCCATTCTGAGTCACACTCCAACAGCCTACAAAAAGTTCAGGCTGTTACCAATGCTTAATAGGAATACCCATTCATTGTTTGCTTCATTTCCTTAAATGCTTTGGTAGTAAATAGACAACTGGATTCCTATAATGTCTGTGCTGATACTTTAAAACCACCCTGAAGTGCTACGTGACTAATATTTCTGAAAGGTGACATTTCATTCCCACCTAAATAGCTCACTTTCATATAATTATATAAGAGGTTAGATCTCACCATGAGCTAGAAAAAGTAGGCAGGTAAATTATTCTGCATGATGACAACCAACACAATTATTCTGAGACTCTAAAAATTAAGGAGAGGCTTCCCACTTGAATGGCAGACGGTGCACATGTGTTTGATCTGGCTGCAATTAAAATGAAAGTAAAGGAACAAAAATCAAAAAAAGGATATGAAATCCCAAAAATGAAAAGAATAAGAGGAGAATCACTAACAGATGAAGATTTTTTTTAGGGACGTCAGAAAAGAGATGCAACCATGTGATGGATTGAACAGAGGGAAGGAAGCCACAAGTCAGATACCATCGGGAGGACCATAGGAGTTATCTGTCTAGTAAACCCTCAGAGATATTCTGGGGTTGGAAACTTGGAGTCAAACTGTCATTTGGTCAACAGAACAAGATAACAATAGTCAAGGACTCAGGAACTTCCTTTCTTAGAAGTTACTTGATGTATTTATTTGAGAAAAAATAAGAAGGAAGAAAATCAGAAAGAAAATGACCTGCAATACAGAAAACATGGACCTAACCCAGTGATCAATGAGCAGAAATACCAAATGACTGGAGTGCTGCAGGCCTAGAAATATCTTTCCAAAATAGAACAAGAATTCAGTGGGGACCAAAAAAAGAATATCTGTAATAAGAAAGGCATAGATTCTATGTCATAGATAGAATAAATAAGGTGTTGGAAGATATTTGAGCATGCTGAAGAAGGCATGCTACTTTTCTTAGGGGGAAAAAGGCAATTATAAATTCTAGAAAAAAAACAGAAATAAAGTTGTGGTTCAAATATTAATAAATCTAAAATACAGCATAATTTTGAGCACAAGGAAAAACAATCTATTTTATTATGATATCAAATTTTAGATCAATAAACAGGAGAAAAATAATTTAATAGCTATTACCAAAATTCCTTTTATCCATCTTGGTAATATCTATTAAAATATAAAATGCATTTACTTTTTGAACCAGCTATCCAATTTCTAGGAATTTATCCTCAAGTTTATACTTACATCTTTATTCAAATATGTAAATTTAAGCATGACCATGCCATCATTATTTATAGTGACAAAAAGTAGAATCGATTAAAGGAATTACGGTATTTCCTTTTTGTTTTTTTTTTTTTTAATTACGGTATTTTCACACAATATTGTACAGCCTTTAAAAAGAATGAGATAAATCTATACATATGATTTTAATGATCTTCAAGATACATAAATAATAAAAAGCAAGATATAGAACAATGTGTATATTGTGCTTCTATTTGAGTAGAAACTAGAACACACACATCCATTGTGAAACTTTACTTGTGGTTGACTCTAGGGAAGTGAATAATGTTTGAAATGAGATGAACATTTACTTTGTCCTTTCATATTGCTTAAATTTTACCATGTGCTTATCAATTTTTCAGCTTTAAAATATTTAAAAAGTGAAATAAAATGAAAAATAACTCACCTTTGCAGTTAGGATACTTTTGCTTGAAAGTAACAGAAACTCAGACTGAACTGAGTTTTTACTGGCTCAGTAACTGGGAATTCACGGGTCCACATAACGGAATTCCAGAGCAGAGAATGCTTCAGGTTTAACTTAATCCTGCCTGCCAAGACTGTTTGTTATTCCTCTGTTTGTTGGATTCGTCCTTACACTGACTTTTCCCATCGCAAAATGCTGCCTTCACATCCGCCTTCCTCAAGGTCCAGAGAAAGAGAGGGTGTTTCTTCCTGTGATTCTCTTGTAAGAATGAGGGAAACTCTTTCTCAGAAGGTTCTGCACGTCTCTTCTCATCCTTTTTCATCCAAGCTCGTTTCCATGTTGCTCCTGAAGCAGTCCCTGTGGCCAGAGGAAAGCATGTGCAGATCAGCTTAGAGTTCCAGCACCATCACTGTAACCAAGGAGATGGGATCATCTTAATTCAAAACAATCTTTCTCTGGAGCTGGGTGTGAGTTTCCCCTGATGTACGTAAGAGTCACACTGGTACCTGAATCAGGATACTATTAGGAAGGGGAGGGAAATGGAACTAGGTGCCTTATAGGCAACAACAATGACCATTATTCCCACCCTAGTCTTCCTCAATGCTATGATAAAGGCCTTTTCACTGCTGCCTTCACAATATGATCCTACTTCATAAAATTATTATCAAAGAAAACTAATTAACTTATCCTTTGCAGTAACAGAGTAAAGCCTGGTAATAATAATCATGATATGACCTTTGAAAAGATGTAATTTACAGGATGCTCTCCCATTTGATACAGAATAGATCATTTGTTAGATTATCCTATTAGTTAGAATATAGCCATTAGGGGAATAGAACTATATTCTTCAAGAATGTCAAGTTTGGAGGGAATATAGAATGACGATTGTCATGGTGAATATGCAATAATTATAAACTCCAAAGTAGAATTCATTAGGTTTAATTTTCCCTCGCTAATGATTGACTACAAAGAAACAACTGAAAGAAGCAACCTTCCCCACACCCCCCCACCCAAATAAGTCTGACAAATAAGCAACAGAATCTTTCATTGCCAAAAACAGGATCAAGTAAAAATTACCATGGACATGCTGTCTCTCCCAGCCCAATTCAGAGTCAATATTGGTTCGCCAGCAATACCTCTAATTCGAAAGAATATGTGCACTCCTGTGTTCACTGCAGTGTTATTTACAATAGCCAAGATTTGGAGGGAGCCCAAGTGCCCTTGTGTAGATGAGTGGATAAAAGAGCTGTGGTACATTTACACAATGGAATACTACTTGGCTGTAAAAAAGAAGTAAATCTTACCATTTGCGACAACATAGATAGACCTGGAGGGTATTATGTTAAGTGAAATAAGCCAGTCAGAGAAAGACAAATACCATTTGACTTCACTTATATGTGGAATCTAAAGAACAATATAAACAAATAAACAAACACAACGCAAACAGACTCATAAATACCGAGAACAGACTGTGAAGGCTGCTCTAGGAAGGGCAACTGCCCTCTTAAGAAGATGGCCTAAATCTGAATTATTCTGACAATTCTGTTCATGGACTCTTGGTCATGGATTTAGTGGGAATGGGAAGTAGACCTGGATTTGAAATGCCTTACAGAGGGGTTCCAAGTATGGCTCCCCCCAAGTGTTCTGTAGGAGCAGGGTGGTCTGTACTGTTCCTGCATTTTGCAGGTGCATGATAGAATTTTCAGCCCAAGTGTGAGCAGGTAGAAGTGATATATAAACTATTTTCATCAATAGCTCCATCACCCCTGGGGTGGACCCAGAGGAAAAGGCAGGTGTATGATGAAGTTGCATGACATTGTCCCCTAACAGGCTTAGGGGACAGGAAAAGCAATAATAGCTTCTTGGGGATCACTGACTTATCTTTTAGCCAGCGGTATCTTGCATTTGTCTGGCGAATGAAAGAAGTTATATGCATATGGGACTATTAGAGTCCCTACTGAGTCAAAACAGCTCTCTTGAAAGGGCCCAGCGGCCCCACTCAGTTTGCATCCTGGCATAGCAGAAAGGCCTGGATCCAGGTCATGTCTGCCGGGACATGTAACTGGCTATAGTCTCACTAGAGGTCTTCTTTACTCCCAGTTCACACCATGTACTAACTGTCAGGGTGCTCCCAGAGTGCTGCCAACCATGGACAGATGTAGGGATTTCCTTTGGTGTCACTGGATGAGGTTTGCCGATCTTTGTGAGGTTGTAGGACAATCCAGGTTTTTTAATGGATGACCTGGGATGGAGTAGCTTTCCGACTTGATCTCAAAGCCCATTAAAACCTAAAATTAACCATGGGAAGAATTAAGACTCCAGTCTTAACTTCTTGGGGCCCATAGCGACTTAGGGCTTCATTCTAAACATGCTAAGTGCTAGGGGTTTTGTGTGTGTGTGTGTGTGTGTGTGTGTGTGTGTGTGTGTGTTTAGGTGGGGTCTTTAGGACTTCATGGTGAGGAGCTGTTTTTGTACCCTTTTAATTAAGCTCATCTGGCTCTTGTCCGTGTGAAACTACTGAATGTGTATCAGGGCACCTTGCCCAAGTGTTTCCTGGGGACAATGGCATTGGAGGCACCAGTCTGTATTGCAAATGAATGCCTAGGAGTAGCATGCATCGCAGCGTCATCAGCCGCCTGACTGTTGTGGCAAAGGCTGGATTCTGAGTGACCTCTTGGCCTTTCTCTAGAGCAGAGATGCGAACCTTTTGAGCTCGGCGTGTCAGCATATTGAAAACCCTAACTTAACTCTGGTGCTGTGTCACATATAGAAATTTTTTGATATTTGCAACCATAGTAAAACAAAGACTTATATTTTTGATATTTATTTTATACATTTAAATGCCATTTAACAAAGAAAAATCAACCAAAAAAATGAGTTCTCGTGTCACTTCTGACATGCGTGTCATAGGTTCGCCATCACTGCTCTAGAGCCACACTGTCCAATTTGGTAGCCACTGGTCATATGAGGCTACTGAGCACTTGAAATGTGGCTTGTCTGAATTAAGACGTGCTACAAATATAAAACAGTCCCCAGGTTTCAAAGAGTTAGCATGAAAAAAGAATGTAAAACATCTCATTAATAGTGTTTAATATTGATTGAGGAAATGATAACATTTTTAATATATTGGGTTAAATAAAATATCAAAATTAATTTCGCTTGTTTCTTTTACTGTCTTGAAATGCAGCTTCTAGAAAATTTAAAATGACGTGGCATGCATCGTATTTCTTTTGCACAGTGCTACTCTAAAGCAGTGGTTCTCAACCTTCTTAATGCCACGACCCTTTAATAAAGTTCCTCATGTTGTGGTGACCCCCAATTTCATTGTTACTAATTGAACATAATTAAAGCATAGTGATTAATTACAAAAACAATATGTAATTATATATGTGTTTTCCGATGGTCTTAGGCAACCCCTGTGAAAGGGTCATTTGACCCCCAAAGGGGTCGTGACCCACAGGTTGAGAACCACTGCTCTAGAGTATAGTCAGTGTGACAGGTAGGCTAGTGAATGTGTGGCCCAAAGTCTACAAAATCCTAAATATTATGTCTGAGTTGGCCCCCACTACTACATTGAAGGCTTTGTGATGTTTTGTTGTAATGAATCACAGCCATGAATATGATTATACTAGAGGCCTGGTGCACTAATTCATGCACAGGTAGGGTCCCTTGACCTGGCTGGTAATCAGGGCTGATCAGAGTGGTAGGAGGTTGGCCAGGGGGAGGGGCTGCAGGAGGAGTGCATGGACCACCAGGGGGCAGCTCCTGCATTGAGCGTCTGCCTCCTGGTGGTCAGTGCACGTCATAGTGACCGGTCGACCGGTCGCTTAGGCATATCAACACTAATAAAAGAGAAAAATGGTAATTGGCGTACGACGATACCCTTTTCATTGGCTAATCAGGGCTATATGCAAATTAACTGCCAACTAAGATTGGCAGTTAACTGTCAACAAGATGGCGGTTAATTTGCATATGTAGGCACAATGCAGGGAGGCAAAAGGGAAAGCAGGAAGAAGCCCCCTGCCACTGACAGTGATCAGAAACCCAGGGGGGAGCTAAGAGCTGGGGGGCAGGGCAAAGGCGGCCCTGGG
Organism: Myotis daubentonii; assembly: GCF_963259705.1. Taxonomy (NCBI): domain Eukaryota; kingdom Metazoa; phylum Chordata; class Mammalia; order Chiroptera; family Vespertilionidae; genus Myotis; species Myotis daubentonii. The sequence continues at coordinate 64,923,812 of NC_081849.1, read as the reverse complement.
GCCACCTTTGCCCTGCCCCCCAGCCATGATCGGAGAATCAGGTGCCTTTCCCGCCCTGGCCAGTGATAGCAGGAAGTAGAGGTGGAGCCAGCGATGGGAGCTGGGCACGGTGGAAGCTGGCAGTCCCAGGAGCTAGGGGTCCCTTACCTGGGCCTAAAGCGAAGCCCACGATCGCGGGGCCGCTGCAGCTGTGGGTCCCCGTTGCCCAGGCCGGACGCCTCAGCCAGAGGCATCCTGCAGGGGCAGGGGCGGAGCCCGCGCGATCACGGCGCCCCCCCTGCCACTGCATGTCCCCGCTGCCCGGGCTGGACACCTAGGCCAGAGGCGTCAGGCCTGGACAAGGGGCCGATCCTGCGATTGGAGGGTGATGGGGGTCAACGCCTGAGGGCTCCCAGTATGTGAGAGGGGGCAGGCTGGGCTGAGGGACACTCCCCCCCACACACCCAGTGCACGAATTTCGTGCACCGGGCCCCTAGTGTATATATATATATATATATATATATATATATATATATATTATACACACATACACATATAGGTATATATATGTATGTATATATGTGTGTGTGTGTGTGTGTGTGTGTGTGTGTGTGTATATATATATATATATATATATATATATATATATATTCATTCAGTTCTGGGTTCTTTCAGCGAATCCCTAAAACTAGTCTTAGGGACCCTCAACACATGAAGTAATATACAGAACCCACTGGTGGAAGACTTGAATGTGAGTAATTTTCGGTTTGATTTTCTTTCTTATAGAGTTAAGAGTTGGAACCCCCTAGATACACCTGACATTTCAGAATGTGGTGGGAGACCCATATCACTAAAGCTAAGGGTAATAGTTTGTGGAAAACTGGCAAGCGATGTAGACTTCTCAAAAGCCACCTGTTTACCCTGGCCTGTGTGGCTCAGTTGGTTGGAGTGTCATCCTGTACAATGAAAGGTGGGGGGTTCAAGTCCTCATCAGGGCACAGACATACCCAGGTGTTGGGTTCCATCCCAGTCAGGGTGCGTAGGAAGCAGCTGATTGATGTTTTTCTCTCACAACGATGTTTCTTTCTCTCTCTCTCTCTCTCTCTCTCTCTCTCTCTCTCTCTCCCTCCCTCCCTCCCTCCCTCCCTTCCTCTCATTAAAATAAATAAAAAGCATATCCTCAAGTGAGGAAAAAATTTTTTTTAAATACCAAAACAAACAAAAAGAGACACCTATTCAGTTCTAAATTTTCCATTAATTTCTTCTTTATATCTTCTGAGACTTTTAATTTCTTTGCTGTGACTATTTTTTCACTTGTTTTAAGTGTGTTCTAACTGCTCAAACATTTTGTGATGTCTGCTTTAAAATCTTTGTCAGATAATTTTAACTTCTCTGTCACCTTGATAATGACATATCTCCCCCCGCCCTCCCCCCCACACACATACACCACCACCACCACCACCCATTCAATTAGAGAGATTTCTGGTTCTTGATAAGATTAATGATTTTCTATTAAAGCATGGACGTTTTGGGTATTATGACACTCTGGATCTTATTTTAACTGTCTATTTTAGCTGACTTTTCCAGACACTGCTCTGGCAAGGGAGGGACTAGAGAGAGCACCATCTTTGCTAATGCCAGGCAGGAGTAGAAGTCTAGGTTCTCTATTTGGCCTCTGTTGACACCACTGGGTGGGAATAGGGCTCCTCATTACTGGTGGACTGGGAGTTTCAATTACCCACTAGGCTTCCTCTGATATCTCCCTAGCTGGCAGGGGTAGGAGTGCCTTATTACTGCCCCCCATGTGGCATCCACTGGCACCACTGTGGGGAGGGGTGGTCTCCTTATACTAGGCAGTGATCAAAGTCCTGATTCTTCACTTGGCCCCTCCTCTGATTCTACCCAGGCAGGGACAGGGAGGGGTGTCTCATTACTGTCAGGTCGGGGTGGAAGTCCAGGCTCCCCATGTCTCCAGTGACACCTTGGGGATAGGGGAGGGGCATGTGTGGAGGGGTCCTTGTAACCAGCCAATGGTGGGAATGTTCAGTCCTGGTTCTCTATTGCGCCTTCTCTGACACACACTGGTGGGTTAAGTAGGGGGATTAGGGTATTAGGCTTTTGGGGTGTCTCATTAGATAGCCAGAATAGTGTGCAAATCTAGAAATCTTCATTCAGCCTTTGCTAGCACAGTGGGGGTGGGACCATAGGTTTTTACTGTGTGGCATTTGTCTACAGTGGAGTGGTTATTTTCTAAAAGTCATCTGTGTTGGTAGGCTGCCTCTTTTTTCATCCTTTGGCTAGAGAGAGTAGCCTTTCATTGGGACATTTCTGTCTGTGCCTGTTGGCATGTTCAGGTTTCTGGGTTTTGGCTTTTCTAATACCCAATAAGAAAACATAAAGCTAAATAAAAACCCAAGAACTTAACACTCTGTTCCTCGTTAGATCCTGAGGTCCCTAGCTGGTATGCTTTCTTTTCTCCACCTGCTCTATATATAACTAGAGGCCAGATGCACAAAATTCGTGCAAGAGTAGGCCTTCTTTCCCCCGGCTGCTGGCACTGGCTTCCCCCTGGCACCCGGGACCAGGGCTTCCCTCACAGCCCTGGCTGCGTCTAGAACAGTGGTTCTCAACCTGTGGGTCGCGACCCCTTTGGGGGTCGAACGACCCTTTCACAGGGGTCACCTAAGACCATCGGAAAACACATATATAATTACATATTGTTTTTGCAATTAATCACTATGCTTTAATTATGTTCAATTTGTAACAATGAAATTGGGGGTCACCACAACATGAGGAACTGTATTAAAGGGTCGCGGCATTAGGAAGGTTGAGAACCACTGGTCAGAAGGTCATCTGGTCTAATTAGCATATTATGCTTTTATTATTATAGATGTTCAGAGGTTTTAGTTGTATTTATTGGGAAGGATAGGGAAAAATATACCTATCTCATCTTCCCAGAAGCAGAATTGAAGAGCCTATAACGCACAGAAACACAATTTCAAACAAAACTAGTAGCTGAGACTTAGGGAGAAGTTGCAGTGCCTTTCACACAAAGATATCAGGAAGGCAATCGAATAAAGAAAGCCAGCCATAGGTAGGAACTGCCCTTGCAAATACAAGACTATCTGCAATCACCTTCAAATAGTATTCCTTAAAAATCATAATGCTTTTGATAAAGTTCCATGAAAATCTCAGAGCCTTAACTTATAAATCAGTATAGGGCTTCTGAGAGGAGATATTAAACTACATGGTGTAGGGATACGGAGAAATTGTGACTTATGCCCTGATCCTGGTTGAGCAAAAAGAATCAAATTTTTAATGCCACTCACTTCCTTTTCAAAGCCATCACATCAGTTAAAAAAAAAAAAAAAGCAAATTAAAAAGATCCCATGCCCAGCTTCAGATTTGCCTGCTCCTATTTCTGAGCCCTTCTTGGAGTCCTAAGAGAACACTCACTGTTCATAGGAGGCAACCTTTTGTAAAGTAGTACTAATTTTCAAGAAAAGAGCCCTATAAACAACCTAGAGAAACAAAAACAGTAGCTCACAATAAAAATGACAAAAACAATCTGATTGGATATAAAATCTCAGGAGGACTGGGATATAAACTTTAGGAGCTGGGAGATCAATTGCTATGTTGTCCTGCGTTGTAAATAGCTCTGCTATGTAGGTTGACATAGTTGAAAGGCAAGCGCATTTCAGCAGTTAATTATAGAAACCTGTCCTGGGAGCTACATTTATTGGTTGCAGGAGGTCTATTCTAGCTAAAACCTAAATAAACCAAGAAGAGAGGGTCAGGTAGAAAATGCTAGGAGACTGTTCCAATGGTAGACATGATTTTTTCCCCTTTCCTTTCTTCCTTCTTCCTTCTTTTTGGTTGGTATGGGGTAGAGGGTCAGGATGCAGAGACAGCCAAAGAAGGAAACTATTTTTGTATCAGTTACAAATGGGAACCCTGCACTTTGTACCAGTCAGTTCCTGGAAACATTGCTAGCATGCCCAGAACCAGGAGAGAGTGTGCATGGAAATTATCCAATTTCTTTGCTTTTTCTTTAGGCACTTCCAACTCCCTGAGTGACTGGGCAAAAGGTGAAAGTCAAATCTGTTGATTCTGCTACTTAGATTAAAAGGTTGGGTGAACACCTGTTGATCCTGTGTGACCCGCCCCGCCCAAGCCCTGCACAGAGGCATTTGCCGGATAGCCTCAGGCAAAGGCTAGATTAGCACCTCCCTAGAGGACAGAAGTTCTCTCACAGCTGACACAGCTGATTCTCATAGCCACTTGGCCTGGAGGTCAAACCCTCCCTGGAATTAGCTACAACAATCAAGATTTAACTATAAGACTGCGAACAAAGACCACTAGGGGGTGCACCAAGGAAGCATAACAAAATGCGGAGACAAAGAAACAGGACAAAATTGTCAATGGAAGAAATAGAGTTCAGAACCACACTTTTAAGGTCTCTCAAGAACTGTTTAGAAGCTGCCGATAAACTTAATGAGATCTACACGAAAACTAATAAGACCCTCGATCTTATATTGGGGAACCAACTAGAAATTAAGCATACACGGACTGAAATAACGAATATTATACAGACGCCCGACAGCAGACCAGAGGAGCACAAGAATCAAGTCAATGATTTGAAATGCGAGGAAGCAAAAAACATCCAACCGGAAAAGCAAAATGAAAAAAGAATCCAAAAATGCGAGGATAGTGTAAGGAGCCTCTGGGACAGCTTCAAGCGTACCAACATCAGAATTATAGGGGTGCCAGAAGATGAGAGAGAGCAAGATATTGAAAACCTATTTGAAGAAATAATGACAGAAAACTTCCCCCACCTGGTGAAAGAAATGGACTTACAGGTCCAAGAAGCGCGGAGAACCCCAAACAAAAGGAATCCAAAGAGGACCACACCAAGACACATCATAATTAAAATGCCAAGAGCAAAAGATAAAGAGAGAATCTTAAGAACAGCAAGAGAAAGAAACTCAGTTACCTACAAGGGAATACCCATACGACTGTCAGCTGATTTCTCAACAGAAACTTTGCAGGCCAGAAGGGAGTGGCAAGAAATATTCAAAGTGATGAATACCAAGAACCTACAACCAAGATTACTTTATCCAGCAAAGCTATCATTCAGAATTGAAGGTCAGATAAAGAGCTTCACAGATAAGGAAAAGCTAAAGGAGTTCATCACCACCAAACCAGGATTATATGAAATGCTGAAAGGTATCCTTTAAGAAGAGGAAGAGGAAGAAAAAGGTAAAGATACACATTATGAACAACAAATATGCATCTATCAACAAGTGAATCTAAGAATCAAGTGAATAAATAATCTGATGAACAGAATGAACTGTTGATTATAATAGAATCAGGGACATAGAAAGGGAATGGACTGACTATTCTTGGGGGGGAAAGGGGTGTGGGAGATGTGGGAAGAGACTGGACAAAAATCGTGCACCTATGGATGAGGACAGTGGGTGGGGAGTGAGGGCGGAGGGTGGGGCGGGAACTGGGAGGAGGGGAGTTATGGGGGGAAAAAAAAGAGGAACAAATGTAATAATCTGAACAATAAAGATTTAATTTAAAAAAAAAATAAAAAAAAATAAAAGGTTGGGTGAACACAACTTAGGCAAATGACTAAATAAAATGAATTGGGGAGGGGGCGGTAGTGAGCATCCTGGGGTTCCTATTGCTCTACTCCTCATTCACCTTCCTCCTGTACTACCCTTCTACAAAGGATTCAAGTGTTGCTTTGGTGTGTCTCTGACTCCCAATTCTTTCATGGGGTCTGGGGAATGGAAAGCCCCGCAATTATCACCAAAGAGTTGAAATTCAAATATGTACATCAACCACAGACAGAAGAATGAATAAATCTCTCTGGCACACATACACACTATTTTCTGGACTTTCATGTACTTTCAGTTTTGCTTACAAAATGGATGCAGAATTTTAAAACACTGGAGAAATATATATATTGGAATAGAGACTATAACTTCCTAGTAATTCCACTCTTGAAAGAGAACAATATTATCAACTTGTTTTCTTACTCTTTTTCAAATTTATGAAAGAAACTGTTGGGTTAAATGAACTCACATAAATTTAAAAGTTATGTTATTCACGGTAGGTTTCTGTCAATGGTTTCCCAAGGAACTGACAGACACTAAGAGTACTACTGCTAGCATTAAGAGACCCACGTATCATTGCAGTTAAAGACTGGTCCCGTATTTGTAAAACTTGGGAATTTCTTCTCTTACCTAAAAATTGCAGCAGCAGCTGCGAGTCAAAGTTTAGTTATTTGCTGCAAGAAGGCAATGCGTGCAGTTACAACTCTCGCAGGAGGCGTCAGTGAGCGACAGCCACCGCCTCCCACACACCCTCCGCCTTTTGGTAAACAAGGGAACTCCCGCAGTCTGCAAATGAGGGAGGGGCTTGGGGGCGGGGCCAGGGCGCCTGATGAGGGTATCCAAAAGCCTCCTATTGGTGGTTCTCAAAGGGCGAGGACCTGCGAATCTTGATTGGTTCGCTCCCTGGATTGACAGCACCTGTCCTGACGGGCGGTGCCGCTGTGGTGCTGCGCTCCGCCCCTCGCGGGTGGGTGCCCGCCCCGAGCGGTAGAGCGCGTGCGCGCGCGGTCCACGCCGGTGCGGTGCCCGCCCGCCCGGCCGCGTACACTCGCAGTCAGTGGGCGAGCCGGAGCGGCGGAGGTCACAGCGGGGAGGCGGGGCGGGGGCAGCATGGCAGCCTCCTTATGGCTCCGTGGAGCCGCCTCCGGCCTCCGGTACTGGAGCCGCCGGCAGCGGCCGGCAGCGGCCAGCCTTGCAGCGGGTAAGGACCTCGCGCCTCCTTCCCCGTCCCTCCTCCGGCCGCCCACTTCTCGCGACCTGACGGCCCAAGAGGTCTTTTTTCACGGGAGGCGCTGCGGTTGGGTCGGGGCTCACCACCCCACATTTTGGCTGGTCCCAGGGCCTGGTGTCTGGCGCCGCTGTGTTTCCTTCCCCCTAGTACCCTTGCCCCGAATCCAGGTGAATGGCGTTCAGCGCCCTTGTCGGGACGTAGGTAGGGGTGGGAGGACCTGGGGTGAAAGGGAATGATATTTGGGTCCGGGGCGCGCTCCTTTGGAGTAAGTTAGGGCTCGAGGACCAGTCCGCCCAGCCACCGGGGCGACCTCGCACTCACCCCTGCGACCCCCGGCCTTGCAGCGCCGGCTGGCGTTTAGCTCCCCTGGGGTGCACCCCCAGGGTGGGCGCGCCCCCTTGGGCAGCGGGGCCTGGTTTTTGTTTAATAACCACCTTAATCGGACAAGATGGTTTTACACAAGTGGTGTGAATGCCAACCAGTTGGCAAGTCGTTCAAGCAAAGTTGTAACGCATCCTTGACCCGCGCGAGGCGGGCTTCCCCACCGCCCCTTCTTTGGAACTGTGCTCCCCGGAGATGGCACTTCTGTCCAATTATTAACCCAAACACTTGACACGTCCTCAAAATCGAGGCCCGGACCTATCCTCCCTCCCTCTCCCCAGTACATTACAAGTTAGGGAAGCTAAGCATGGACTTGGGGAGAGACAGGTTTTAGAGTTTAGACCCACAGAGGTAAAATCATTTTCATTTTCCCGGTGAAGAACCTGAGGCTCCCTGGGCAAGTGAATTAGGGCATCTGTCCAGCAGGATAGACCGTCAGTCCTTGGTTCTTCCTCATTCCTGCCTTTCCTGGCACACCAGGGTTTCTCTCTATTTGAAAAATTGCTTGATCTGTGAGGACACTGCCATTGTTTTCCTGTAAAAGTGTGAGTTGTAACACCGCACTGCAAGCTCATACTCTGGATTCTCAAAAAGCCTTTGTATTTTTTTTTTTTTAATCTTTGATTTAAAATACAGCAGTTTGGGACTTGAGGTCTTCATAGCTCCCCTTCCTCCCTCTCAGTAAAAGCTAAGCAGAAGAGTGAATTTCCCTGACTTGAGAAGGGCAGGCTTCCTCCATGTGATGCGAGAGAACAGATGTCCGATACAGAATCACAGTAACAAGATACAAACTCACTGAACCTGCCAAACTTTATTGTAACTGCTATTTGAGCTACTGTTCTGAGCTACAAAAAAAAAAAAAAAAAAAGGCTCCCACTTTAGAGAAACTTAAAAAAAAAAATGGATTAGTCACTTTTCCACAGTAGCAAATGTCCCACCAATTTTCACATGAAGGTGCAGTTCTTTCCGTTTTGATTTGTTTTGTGGTTTCATAATGTGTTCAAACGACGTTTTAATGAGCTCTTGATGCACCTTTTGGGGTTTTAAAGTTATTACAATTCGTGATAGAAGAGCCTGGGCCCCAAGGCTATAATAACCGTCTCTGTAAACTGGAATGCTGTTCCATAATGCTGGTTAGACTGCTTCAGCACGTGATCTTGTTCCTTGGGTCCTTTGACACAGATGCTCTATGAATATAGATTTATGATAAATTTTAAGTAGTTCTTTTTGTGGTGATTGTTTAAAAACACCTCAGTAATTGTTTTAAATGTTTCTGTTAATAGTTTAGTACAAAACTGTTAAGTTTTTTGAATTGGAGTCTTAAAAAAAAAAATCTACCTGCAACTTTGGAGCCTAGAGACATTAAGAAAAGAACCATGTTCAAATAGTAACACATTTAGTGTTCTGAATTCTGTGGGTTATTTGTCTCCATTGTATGTTTAAGATGTTTATATCATATGGATGGTGGTGCTATAACGATCCATATAATTATTTACTACTTTAAAAAAATGAGACCTGAAAGTTGCCAGTTAATAGTACCTCTTAATATTTAAAGTATCAAAAAGGAAATAAAAAATAAGCAATATTAAACTACATGTATTCGATCACCATTTAATAAAAGTAAATTTTGTATTTTACCTTAGAAGGTAAGTAAATTTAGTTTTATACAGATTTTTAAAAATCTGCACACACAGGCCCTCTATAGTTTCTCTCCCCCCGACCAATAGCAATAAATAAAAATTTAAAATAATGAAATAACTTGACTCAAAAATGAAAGCCTTTATAAAGTAAGTCTCCATCCTTAGTTTAGTAACTTTTTTTTTTGGAGAGAGACACATCAATTGGTTGCTCCGGAATGTGCCCCCAACCAGCCAGGGGAATGAATTTATAACCCAGGTATGCGCACTTGAACGGGAATCAAACCAGCAACCCTTCGGTTCGAGGCCTGACGCTCTAATTACTTAGCTACACCAGCTAGGGCTCCAACTAGCTTCTTTACCCATCAGTATCACCTTTGTATTGTGTAGACTGACTTTCTACCAGCTTGATTTTAGGTGTTTTCTAACTGTACTACTATTTCTACACATTAATGTGTGTGACTTACGTAAAGGAAGATGCATTATTTAAGTTTGAAAATTTTTAGGATAATATTTTTGTTATACTACTTTGAATATCTGTTCCTTTGGGAGCATATTCTTTTTAAAAAATACGTTTTTTATTGATTTTTAGAGAGAGAGGAAAGAGAGGGATAGAGAGAGAGAAAGAGACATTGATGAGAGAGAAACATTGATTGGCCACCTCCTGTACGATCCCCACTGGGGATTGAGCTGCAACCCAGGCATGTGTCCTGGCAAGGAGTGGAACAGGTAACCTCCTGGTTCCTGGGTCGATGCAGGAGCCACACCAGCTGGGCAGGAACATATTCTTATATACTGTACAAGAACACCTTCTGATGCATCACGTTAACTAAAATCTGTGTTTCCTTAGACATTTGGCATATGACTTGTACCCTTGTGCTACTTCTTGACCATTGATAGCAAAAGTAGCAAATCTTATTCACTATCATGTGCCAAGCACTGTTTAATGCTTTACACGTATTATCTCAAGTAGTTATAATAACCTTCTGAATGAGTTACTCTTGTTGATACAAATGTCTAGAGAAGTTAAGTAACTTGTTAGTTCAAGGGCATACATCTAGGAATTAACCTTGCATGGATAGGAATTTCAGCCTTCTAAACTGAGAGTTCTTAAATATCACTGTCAGTAAATAAACTCTTCTCTTATGACATCAGATCACCTAATTATATAACCCTTTCTTGAACTTAGCCACAAGCAAAGATGTTATGAAGAGAACGGAGCCCTTGTTGAAGACTTCATCTTCATTGATTTTTATTTTGGCCAATTAAAATTCTAGACCTGATTATTCTTTTTATTCTTTAAAATTTTTTAACTTTAATAGATTTTTAAAAAAATCCTTACCTGCGGACATGTTTCTATTGATTCTAGAGAGAGAGAGAGAAAGGAAGGGAGGGAGAGAGAGAAATATCGATTGGTTGTCTCCCATATGCAGCATACTAGAGATTGAACCCTAGGCATGTGCCCTGACTGGGAATCAAATCTGAGACCTTTCGGTGTCCTGGACAACGCTCCGACCAACAGAGCCTCACCAGCCAGGGCAAAGGCCTCATTATTTTTTAATTTTTATCTTTTTTAGAAAAGCCAGCAAGAATTTATTGGCCAAAGCAAAAATATACTTAGGACAGTGAAACAAGGAAGGGCATAGAAGAAGCAACAGGAGAGCGCTGGCTGGGCTGCTTTGGCTCACTGAGAAGTCAGAGGAAAAGGGGCGCTGGAGACAGGTTCAGGGGGTTAGCCTGGCTGCCACTGCCCATTGCTCCCCTAGTTGCAAGTCTCCTGGGGTCCCTCAGAGGTTAGGCGATGCATGCTGTGGGGGAAGGAGAGGGGCAAGGGAATAGTACATGTGTGCTCCTTGGAGGGAGAGCGCCAAGGGCCTCATTGCTTTCACCTCAACCTCAGCAACTAACATCAGCTCTCTATGTCAGCTCTTCTAAGATCTCATCACTAGGAATTGCTATCCTGTCAATATTTCAAAAGCTGAACTAGTCTTCTGATTGATATAAACCCCCTCTGATTCTTGTTCTGCTGATGAATATGCTGTTTATCATCATCATTGAACCTCTTGTGGACCAGAAAGTCAGACACGGGGCTCCTTTTATACCCATTGTTTTAAACCGTGCATTGGTGAGGTGATGATGCACAAGAATGACACCCATATTTAATGGAAATGGTACAGATGATCATCAAGTTAAAAGGAATTAAATATGCTTTTAACCCAAGAAGACCTCTGATTCTTAAGCATCAGGGCTTCAAATAATTTGCTTTTAAGAAATCTCATTGCATGTAGATTAAGTTCAAGGAAAGTAGGGATTCATAAGTTGAGAGGACTTGAAACTTAAAAGAGTGACTGTGCTTAGTTGGTACACTACACAGTTTTAAAACTGGAGCCCTTGAAAGAAAAAGAAAAATAAAGTGGGAAATGATAGGGGACAAGACAAGGAGTTATTTCTTGTTCTTTCTGGCTGGACTGAACTTTTCAAGGGCTAGGCCCTTATCAGTGTCTGTCTCCGAGCTTTGTCATAGAACTCGATGTAGTCAGTATTTGTTGAGTGGACTTCTAATTCCAGAAACTGAAATAACCTCTAATATTATTTTCATGGCAATGCAGAGCCTCTCTGCTCTGTCTGGCCACAGTGTGACTTCAAAAATACTCTAGTGGCCTAACCGGTTTGGCTCAGTGGATAGAGCGTCGGCCTGTGGACTCAAGGGTCCCAGGTTCGATTCCTGTCAAGGGCATGTACCTTGGCTGCGGGCACATTCCCAATAGGGGGCGTGCAGGAGGCAGCTGATCGATGTTTCTCGCTCATCGATGTTTCTAACTATCCCTCTCCCTTCCTCTCTGTAAAAAATCAATAAAATATATTAAAAAAATACTTTTGTGAAAAAGAAGAAAATCAAATAAAACAACTAGCATACAGCTTTTTAGAAGGACTTTTTCCCTATAAATGGAAGTGCCTCTTTTCTGAAAGGGCACCGACTCCTTAGCCCAAGGTCCTGAGACTGTTAACCTTGCCATTTAAAGCCCTTGGAAGTGTCCCCCTGCTCTTAGAACCTATTTATAAACCTGTGCCTTTTGGTTGAAGTACAGTCTCCTTTGTTAACATTGTATTCAGATTTTTTTATACCATTGGAGGGGGATGATTTCTATAAGTGAGTGGGGGGATGTAAAAAATTCTCTATTTTTGGACCTTGTCCAAACTATAGGTTTTATTGAATACTTTCTGTTTTTTATATGCATTATTATGAAATAAATATAATTATGAGGAATCTAGAAACCTTCATATAATAAAGTACATAATATATATTTTATAAATAATATTTTAAAGTTTATTGTTAAAAATGATAAAGTGTCTCTCTCTCTCTCTCTCTCTCTCTCTCCCTCCCTCTCTCCCCCTTCCTCTCTCCTGCTACATCCCCTCCCTCCTCCCTTCTTCTCTCTAAAAATCAATGAACATATTCTCAGGTGAGGATTAAAAAATAATCATAAGCCGAACCGGTTTGGCTCAGTGGATAGAACGTCGGCCTGCGGACTCAGGGGTCCCAGGTTTGATTCCGGTCAAGGGCATGTACCTTGGTTGCGGGCACATCCCCACTGGGGGGCGTGCAGGAGGCAGCTGATGGATCTCTCTCATCAATGTTTCTGGCTCTCTATCCCTCTCCCTTCTTCTCTGTAAAAAATCAATAAAACATATTTTTAAAAAAAGAAAAAAAATAATAAGATGATAAAGAGATGTTCTAGAAAAGAGATTGCTTAAAAATTATTGTTTCCTGAAAAACTAAAGTAGAAGTTAGTCTGCATGTACATTGTCAATATCTGTAAATGTGATTAGATCATTAGTTAAAAACTAGTCTTTAAAAAGTTTTTAATGGAAAACATCTAAGTAACAGTTGACCAAACTGACACATACTAGTAGATACAAAGAACAAGATGATGGTTGCCGAAGGGGAGGGAACCGGGAGATGGATACAAAAAAACCCCCACAAACATTTGGCTTACTAATATTAAACGATGTTTGCAATAAAAAATGTCACCTGCTCTTATTGAAAGTAATGCATTGAAATCAGTGTGTTCTAGGTCAGTGGCCTCTAAGACTCCGGTTGGATTTATTGGACTAGGCAACATGGGGAATCCAATGGCAAAAAATCTCATGAAGCATGGCTACCCCCTCGTTATTTATGATGTGTTCCCTGATGCATGCAAAGAGTTTCGAGAAGCAGGTGAACAGGTAAGGTCTCTTCTTAAGATTTTGATGTTTAAAAATGAATGTACATTCAAATAAGTGACTGCTTCTTGGTATACCCAATGGAGTTGTAAACCTGATTGCTCATTTTATTTCTTTCCGTCTATGGTGTGTGTGTGTGTGTGTGTGTGTGTATACACACACACACACACACACACATATACATATACACAGAAGGCCACGTGGTAACTGGATTTAGAGTTTTGTTTTTTCAAGATATGAAGGGACTTCTTTTACAAGTTGTAGAGGGGTAACTGGGGGTTTAATATAATCCCAGAACTGGGAGAATACTAAAAAATTTCTGAGAAATATAGAAAGTGAGAGAAAAAATATACTATTAACTAGTCAAACCTCATTTCTCAAAAGTCCCATCTCGAGCAATTTGGTTCTCGACCAAGTTGTTCACAGAAAAATTGTCTCGGTTGTCAACCAAAACTTCAGTTTTTGACCTGACAAGCCTTTCATGCTGATGCTTCAGCAGGACAAAAAGCATGGTAAAGGAGATAACTCTTTTGTTGCTGGTGACAATTAGCACAATTTAAAACATAAAGAGGCCACCCAGAGTGCTAATGTTGCCAAGGGTGTGAAAGTGCTCACAAGACAACAATCACAGGGAATTGAATAGGTAGAAAAACTTTTGTTAATTGATTAAACAAAAAGCAGCAAGTGATAGCACTTTATAGGCAATGATATATGAAAAATTTGTTTAAGGTTAGTAGGGGGGGTGGTTCTTTAAATTTAAGAAAAAAGTATAGATTAAACGATACGTTAGACATGTACTGTATATAAGAAAGGTTAAAACAGAATCATTTGGGGGTCTGGAATGGATTAATTCAACATACATTTATTTCTAATGGCGAAAAATGATTCGCAGTGGTGGTGTATGAGTGACAAGGAACTTTTCAGGGTAAGGCGGTGGCTGCTATGCCCATTACAATCTCTGAAAACTGATTGTAGTACCAGTTCAGCATAGCTTACCAATGGATAAGTCAAAAGAAAAAGAGTTTCATTAGTCTTTAGTAAAATGTGCACTATATTGGGTGAGAATGCAGTTAGGGAAGTTCTCTCTGAAATGTACATATTTAACAGAATAGCAGAATAAGTAGATTTATCCAGATGAAAAATGGGGATAAAGAAGCAATTTTCTTTAAAGGTGGAAGCCTCAGTTCCCAGGTTCCTAGAGATTTCTACTTTAGGTTAACACATAAAGGTTGAGTCCCTGCCATGTGTCTAGGAGTGCTGTGTAGAATAAAATAGTTTGAGTCAGATATGGTAAGGTATCAGATGTGTCTCAGGTCTCAAGATAAAGAACATTACAAGGATGTTTCTACTAAAACTGTATTTTGACTCTAATATAAAGTGCTGAAACAGATTTTTTGAGGAGGAAAAAAATAAGTAAATAACTGTAAAGAGTCATTGTATTTCTGGTAGGAAACTACACCAACATTGTGTATAATCTTTAATCACCTTCAAACAGAAGTGAAATGAAAGTTATGGAGACAAGGTCTCTCAGATTTCTGAAAGTAAATGAAAAGGTTCTGGGACACAGACTGAATTATTACATTTTCCTTTTTTCCATCTTCCCTGAGATACGTAAGTGGGTGTGAGGAAGGAAAGAAGCTGGGTTCTGGGTAGCTGCCCCTCGAGAGTGGTGAAGAATGAAGGCTTGTTTTAGCTTCTGGTGTGCAGTTCCCACCCCTGCCCCCCACATGGTGGGAAAAGTTCTGTGTGTGGTTCACACTGAAGCAGCAAGCCTGGCAGACAGAATCCTCTTTCCCACAGCTCATCTCACATCTCTGCTGGCCTAAGAGTCTCAGCTCTAAGAAGTCCTCTGAGTATTGATTATAATACCAGAAATGGAGGGTAGATGAATGGAGAGCGATAAAGGGTAAAAAAGCTTTGGGCCTGAGGGGAAGTATCGTGTCAGAATAAAATGAAAACATTTGTTGACAAATGATTTATGCTAGCAGCTTAAAAAACATTCTGAACAGTGGCAATGTCATCTGAACAGTGGCAATGTCATCTCCTAGGAATGTTACTTTAAAAGGTAACGTTAATTTGGATGAATAAGTTCTGATATAGTAAAATGTCAGTATTTCATATTTAGTTTTAAATATTTTTGGATAAAATAAAGTGTAAGTTTCATTCTACTATAAGACAAAGTCAAGACTAGGGATGTGATAGAAAAATGGAGGTGAAAACCTTGAAACTTCCTGCTATTGTGCACAATATTGCAATGAAGGGGCTAGGGTTTAAAAATTCAGACTATATTTGAGTTGTCTATTACATTTAAGGACAGGCATCCCCTTCTTCCCATATGTTACTATGTCAAGTGCAGCTGATGAAATGGTAGTCCAAGAAAAGAGTTTCTCCCCCCACCCAAAGATTGCAAAATTGCTGGCTAGTTGATTCCTAGTGTCTACTGTATTGTTAGTGGGAAATTTTTAGGGAGAAAAAGTACCAAAATAGGCATATCTGGATCAAAAGCAGTCAACTGGTTCTAAAGATCTTTGGACATCTTGAAGAAGTGCTATTTCTTCTTTATTTTTTTCTAAAAAACAAAATCGGGGGATTTACTGTTTTATATAACTGAAGAGCTGGGGAGTGGTCTGATCCCAGCACAGCTGAATTTTGGGCACAGATGTAGTCAGATTCCTTTCTGCCTGCTCTTAGCTCTGCTTTCTGCAGGTAGGATCCTCCCTCCCCTCAAGGGGCGAGTTGGGCACTTGCAGATCCAGGCGAAGAAATGCTTTGGAATGTTCCAACCCCAGAGGTTTTTCTTCAAGCTCTACCTAGTAGTGAAAAATAATACACGGGTTCTGAAGGGAATCAAAACTTTGACATGTTACATATGTCTTACCTCACTGTATTTAACCAACTTATTTATGCCTTTAAATGTTAGCCTAATCTAATAGGGCATTTATAACTGGTTAAATATATTATTTGTAGTCATTTTCATAAAAAAAATTTGTGCATTCGTCTTTCAGTATCCCTTTATTGTATCCTTATTTCTATTGGAAATTCAGGTTTAACCTACATGCCTCATTTCAACTTCTAGCATCTTTTCTGAGAATATAACCCATGATAACTCTTAGGCCTTGGTATATTAGAAATCATAAATCAGTAAATTGTGAATGTAGCAGTTTTAAAAACACAAGCCCTGGAACCAGATTGCCTGTGCTCAAATCCCAGCTCTTCCTTGTGCTGGCTGTGTGACTTCAGACAAATTATTTAACTTCTTTCTACTTAAATTTTCTCATCTTATAAAATGGGGATAGTAATAGTACCTTCCTCTTCATGCTAGAGAACCTGGCACAGAGTAAGTGTGTGGTATTACTACTGTTGTTATGAATGTTGTGTCTCTACCATATTTCTCCCAAACCTTCACTCTCCAACACCACACAGAGAAACACAATACTGCCTTGGCTGAGTCATTGAGTCCAGGGTGCTGTGGAAGAAAATGTAGACATATTTTTAGGAGATAGTGATTTGACAGCATCGCTGCTTAAGAACATGTTCTGCACCATCCCTTCCGTGCCACTTGTATTTTGCAGAAGATACTGATTTCTCTTTTAGCATCAAGGGCATATGATTTGTGCTTCATTTTTATTTTCATTGTCTAAGGAATTTCCCTGGAGATGCCACTGATCTGTGCCAAAAGTCTTACACCATTTCTGCATGAGTTTTCTGGTTGAACTGGGCTTAATTAGATTCTCTTTTGTTTTCTCTTTAAAAACTTGGAAAGCATCCTGTTGTTCGTGGGTTGTAAGGCTGAACATGTCTGCTTAAATAATTCTCCTAGGATTTAATCTGGCATCCACTCAGGTCTTGTTAAATGAGAACTTTAAAAGTCTCTTGCTGAGTGGGCTCCATCATTGTCTACCAAATGTTTCAAGATATAGGCACAAACCACTTTTGTCAGTTTTTAAAGCATAGTGTATGCTTTTCTACTTGGGAAGATTAAAAAACACAAAGTGGCAAATTAAACCAAGGTCATGCTCATCCTACTTCTTTGCAAGTTTATCTTACCCAGTTACTGGGAAGCAGTGCTGAGCTTGACTTCTGTGACTTTTGTCAAGAAGAGATAGTGAAATTTTTCCTCTTAATGTAAAGCAACTAGTTAATGGCCTCCTTCCAATGGATATGCATAAAGGAGATGCAATTCCTTCTGATTACCTCAGGGTCTGATGCCCTCACCTTTTCTCCTTCCCCTCACTCAGCAAAGCAGGTTTTGTCTTTAATTTATCTAGTCTTCTACTCTTTGTATTGCACAGCTGTCATTGATGTGTACTAGCATATAGATCAGCGGTTCTCAACCTGTGGGTCGCGACCCCTTTGGTGGTTGAACGACCCTTTCACAGGGGTCGCCTAAGACCATCCTGCATATCAGATATTTACATTACGATTCATAACAGTAGCAACATTACAGTTATGACGTAGCAACAAAAATAATTTTATGGTTGGGTCACAACATGAGGAACTGTATTTAAAGGGCCAGAAGGCTGAGAACCACTGAATGAATCTAAATCCAGAGAAATTGGCTACAAAAATTAATAAAGTCTGTAGATATCATGATACACAAGGGAGCCAATCTCTTGCAGTCAAAATTAAGATTATGGTAAAGGAGAGTCATCCTTATTCATAATAACATAAGAATGTGGCAATTGGAATTAGCAAGAGGTTGTTCTGGGATGGCCATGACAGATCTGAGCATAGCCATGGCCCAGAGTGAGCCAGGTCAGTGACTGTCCACAGAGGCGGAGGTGTACTGGAGCCCTGCTAATGCTATACATTTGTTCTGAGTCATTGCAGGTGCTCCCCAACACATCAGCACCCCCCTCCATTTTTTTTTTTTTTTTTTACAGAGGCTGTACCTTCGTAGAACTTAAGGTTACTAAATACAAAAGTTTCTTTGCCTACATTTCCTTTCTACTTTAGAGTTAGAAAACCTTAAAGATAACCCAAATGACTCTTCTTATTTTGTAGGTTCAGAAACTAAAGCCAGACAGGTTAAGTGATTTGCACAAAATCACACATTACTTAGTGGCTGAACTGTATGTAACTAAACCTGCGTGTCTGGCTTCCCAAATTAGAGTTTCTTTCACTGATCCGTGCCATCTTTGCTTATCCATTCAATTAGCAAATGGAATTGAAGGGACTCTAATTAGTTTGGCTCCTTTTTGTGGTTAGTGTCAGACAGGCAACAAGGTTTTGTTGTTTTTTTTCCTTCCAGCTTTTGAGTCCTGGCCAAATTTTGTCAGTCAATTATTTCAGACTTGAAGTTATCACATGGAAGGCAAGATGATTTGAATAGCCAGACACACACGTCTATCTGTCTAATAAACATGCCTTCTGTAGTACAAATTAGAGACTTACTATAATGTACCAATTGTATCTGGTCATTAGCTAGGGTGCAGTTGTGGCCAGTACAGTGATCACATTCCAGCTATCACTATGATTGTGTGTTTTTTCCGGACCTGTGACTTTGACACTACTTTCCTGTATAATTGAGGGGTTAGTGGTCCTCTGGCAACACAAGCATCCCAAGAAGCAGATGCTAGGGATGCAGGGGGCTGATTGGCCACCCCATGCACTTGGCAGTTGCATGAGTTGGCACTGCCAGTTCATTGGCATGAGAATCTTGGAGGTGTGAAGCATCTTTAGGTCTGTGAGCTAATTGTTGGTGCCCCTGAGGGCACCGCTCAAGGCGTTATCTAGATGGAATTGAATTTCCTTCAATGGAAGAGTCTCTCTCAATTCCTAAGAGAAAGTCTAAAATTGACTCTTAGACCTTAAGGCTTACTGCAGTCCCTGGAAGATCTGCTATAGGAGGAAAGGCCACTGAAAGGTATGCCACCGTTTTTGCATTGTGTTTACTTTATTTAAGTAGAAATGAACAGATGGGGGCTCTCTGTGTAACCCATATCCTTGATACAGTCCAGGAATAGAGAACTATGATTCCTACAACTCTTTTTTTTTTTTTTAATTTCTTCATCTTACTGAGCTATATTTTTCTTGAGAGAACTTGAACTGTTTGCCAGGAAATAGTTACCTCTTTTTGAATCTCAGAATTTATTTGGGTGTAGGAAGGGTGTTCATTTAACTTAATTATTTCTTCTTTTTAAATATTTTTATTGACTTCAGAGAGGAAGGAGAGGAGAGAGAAAGAGAAACGTTGATGTGAGAGGGAAACACACTGGGGATCCAGCCTGTAACCCAGGCATGTGCCCTGACTGGGAATCGAACCGGCAACCTTGTGGTACATAGGATGACACCCAGCCAACCGAGCCACACTGGCCAGGGCAACTTAAGTATTTCTTTGTAATTGATGGAAAAAATATTTTTTCCCAGAATTATTTGTGGCAAATCCCTATGATATATCAAAATATACATATTATATGCCGCATTATAGACTCTAAAATGCTATATTGCCTTTAAAATGAAACATTAAAAGAGAGAGAATATCTTTTGTTTTTGTTGAGATGTGAGGTGTTTGATATCATTTAATGTTAATATACAAGGTGCTGGGGATACTTGAGTGTCTGAAATTTTAAAGTATGACTTACGAAATTTATGTTAAAACCACATTTATCTAGAATTTTATTTAGAAGGTAGGTGATAGTCTGTTATGGAAAATTGAAATGTAAATTACATCTAGCTTATAATATTTAGGTTACACGCTGTGCTTGGTTTCCCATTCTTTCACTTTTCATCAACTCTGGATCAAAGACAACAAGAAAATGTTACGTGTATTTTCACCACATGAAAAGCATTGGCTCTTCCATTCCTAAGGTGCTTACATGTCACTTAATATTCTCTAGTAGAGAATATGTCAATTTCTAATACATATGCCAATCATTCTATGGAGAAATCTTTAATTATCCTCCTATTAATCTTTTGTTTTTTTCTAAAGAGAGATAGAGCTTTAGAGGAGCTTTGGGGACAATTGGGTGATGGATTCTTTCTGTTAAAGGAGGGTTTGAGTCAAGGAGTGAGCTCCTGGTCTCTTTTGACTTCTTTGGTTGCTGAGTGGTTGGCCAGGTGAATCAAGGTGTATATATGAGAGAGATCAAGGGGTTGGGGTATGGTAAGGGTGTGTACACCCATGCTGGCATGCACAGATATAGAGATTGAATAGAGCAACTTTTCAGCCAGTTCCTGGTCATCGTGGAAGCAGAAATGAGGGTTGAAATGAAAGCATAGCTTGATGCGTATTTGTATGTCTATCTTGTATATAGTTTCCACATGAGTCTTGGTAGCTTATGCTCTCAGCCTTCATGGTAGTACTCACAGTCAGTGCAGGAAGTGCTCATGTCCTTGTCCTGACCTTTTCTTTTCTGAAACAGGCAGAATTCTTTTTTCTTTTTTTGTTTTGTTTGTTTTGTTAATCCTCACCCAAGGATATTTTTTCCATTGATTTTTAGAGAGTAGAAAGACGGCGGGAGAGAGAGGAGAGAAACATTGATGTGAGAGAGACACATCAATTGGTTGCCTCCCACATGCACCCCAGTTGGGGCCAGGAATCGAATCTGCAACTCAAGTACATGCCCTTGACTGGGAATTGAATCCGTGACCCTTTGGTGCTCAGGCCAACCTTCTAGCTGTTGAGACGCATGAGCCAGGGCTTTTTTTTTCTTTTCTTTTTTATGAAAATAGAGACTAGAGCAGGGGTGGGCAAACTTTTTGACTCGAGGGCCACAATGGGTTCTTAAACTGGACTGGAGGGCTGGAACAAAAGCATGGATGGAGTGTTTGTGTGAACTAATATAAATTCAAAGTAAACATCATTACATAAAAGGGTACGGTCTTTTTTTTTTTTTTAGTTTTATTCATTTCAAACGGGCTGGGTCCGGCCCGCGGGCCGTAGTTTGCCCACGGCTGGACTAGAGGATCCGGACTTGATCATTTTACTAGGGGATTTTGCTGCCCATTGAAATACCGGTAAACCCTGTAGTTTGGTAACCAGCCCCTGTTGTATTAGAATGTTTTCCTTAGTCAAAGTATCTACCAGAAAA
Organism: Myotis daubentonii; assembly: GCF_963259705.1. Classification (NCBI taxonomy): domain Eukaryota; kingdom Metazoa; phylum Chordata; class Mammalia; order Chiroptera; family Vespertilionidae; genus Myotis; species Myotis daubentonii. The sequence continues at coordinate 64,902,703 of NC_081849.1, read as the reverse complement.
GTATGCTGTTTAAAAATCTAAGTTGGAGGAATCCCTGAGAAGTCTGTCTGTTCCCAGGACTGTTGGGTTTTGCCCTTTCCCCCTCGGTTCACTTCACACTTTTAAAAATAAACAGTAGATTTGATAACATATAAACTGCAGCTGTATGTGTGTAAGAGCGGACTCTGATTTAGGCAGTAAACGTTTTTGGTGGGTTTTTTTGTCATTTGGAATCAAGGATGAGTTTTGTTCACTGTCACTGTTATCAGCATGCATAAAAAGTAGATCCTACTTTTGCTCTAGAAACTACATTTTGATTTAAATGTGCCTTTTAAATTTTTTTTAAAGGTAGTGTCTTCCCCAGCAGATGTAGCTGAAAAAGCTGACAGAATTATTACCATGTTGCCCACCAGTATGAATGCAATAGAAGCTTATTCCGGAGCAAATGGAATTCTGAAGTATGTATTTCTCAACTGTGGATATTTTCTCATTATGATAGTTCGTGAATTTCACATTTGTTGAAACTATTAAGAAATTACAGTTATGCTGGTTAAAACTTTCCATACTGTTTTCTTATTTCTTAAAAGTGAATCATGTGGTTTCTCTCTTGTTGTAAAGGGTTTGTTTTTTCACTGAAGTCAAGTATGTGACTTTTGGGAACACTTTTTTTTTTTTTGCTTCCGTTTCTTTCCTTTAACTCTTGCATTAAACTTATGCTTTCATTGGAAACATGTTTAAGAGACTTTTAAAGTTTGAATGTTAAACTCCACAAATGTTACAAGCATAATATGGTTTATAGAAATTCAGGAAAAGGTTTCGATGAAAAATAAAACCAAACATTGGAAAGAACACCATTATTTAACATTTTATTGTGTAATAAAAAGTTATTGTATGTCCTCTGGGTTAGCACATCTGCAGTAAGAACTTTGAGGGGTTGGAATTAAAGGTTAGCAGTTGCTCTTTAAATAAAACATAATTTAGGTCAAAGTTTCCCCTAGCCAGTGCCTTGCTTCCCTGGCTTCCAGAACCTCTTGGCTAATTGCTGCTTATTGCCAAACCCTTGTGGTTATGTTAGGATGACAGTGGTTGAATTCCCAATTTAGTTTTCTGCTCTTACTGGTTCTTGTTCCTAACTTGTTTTGTTTTTGAATTTCAGCAAAGAAGTAGAACAAACGGGTAGGCTCTGAATATACATGAAGCGCTAAAACAAAAGAGTTTAATTTCATGAAGCTGTAATATGAAATTTGAAGTTTTTGGAAATTGAATTGCTTTGGAAAACTAACAAACTTGAAAGCAAAAGACACTTGGATATTACACAGAAAACTGATAAGATAAATATTTAGCTTCAGGGAGTGTTGAAAGATACTAGTTTTGGATGGAGCCTTCAGGACCACCGTGTGTGTGGTCCTGAGGTGACCTACCTACCTTGTTACCTAGTCTCTTCCAATTATGGCCTGCTTTACCTCTCAAGGAGAAGTTCCTGAAAACTTGGGTGGAGACAAATCCTCCGCTTACTGTCCTTTACTAAGGAATATGGTGGCCAACTACCAGAGCAGTGTTATTTAGGGCGTGCTTTGAAAGAGTTTGGCTTTACATTGAACGATAATTTGCTTCCCATGATTGGTTCTTCATTTTCTTCTGGGTCAGGATCATTTCTCCACATCCAGTGCATGCATAATTTTTTAAATGATTTCCCATTTTTTAAAGATTTAAGATCTTAAAAATAATATCACTGAAGATAGGTAAACTTAATTTTTAGCATAAAGTGAAACTCTACGTATTGAGGCGATCTGTATTAGAGTATACTGTTTTTTTTTTTTTCCTGTGGAATACACACAATTATTGCATTTGGGCCAGATCAATTTATATGTCTGAAATTGTTATAAACATTTTGTGTGCTATTTTTTTTCTATAGGAAGATTTTTCTTTTCTGTAGTATTTAGAAATGATTATATATTCCTTTAATATTTATATTTATTCAGTTCTAATTTTCCAGTCATAATTTGATTAAATGTCTTGGGAAGTTTTAATTAAAGGTTACCATATACCCTAGCTCAGCAGTTCTCAACCTGTGGGTTGCGACCCCTTTGGGGGTCAAATAACCCTTTCACAGGGGTTGCCTAAGACCATCTGAAAACACATATATAATTACATATTGTTTTTGTGATTAATCACTATGCTTTAATTATGTTCAGTTTGTAACAATGAAAATACATCCTGCATATCAGATATTTACATTATGATTCATAACAGTAGCAAAATTATAGTTATGAAGTAGCAACGAAAATAATTTTATGGCTGGGTCACCACAACATGAGGAACTGTATTAAAGAGTTGCGGCATTAGGAATATTGAAAACCACTGCCCTAGCTGGTGTGGCTCAGTGGATATAGTGTAGGCCTGTAGACCAAAGGGTCCCAGGTTCAGTTCTGGTCAAGGGCATGTACTTTAGTTGCAGGCTCCTCCCTGGCCCGGGGCCTGGTCAGGGCGTGTGCAGGAAACAACTAATCAATGTGTTTCTTTCACATCGATATTTCTTTCTGTCTTTCCCTCTCTCTTCTACTCTCTAAAAATCAATGGAAAAATATCTTCGGGCGAGGATTAACTAAAAAATAAAAAAATAAAGGGTAACCATTGTCCTTTAAATAAAATATAATTTAGATCACAGTTTCCTAGCCAGTGATATCATAGAGTACAAAGGAATTATCTATCTAGGTATATTGTCTGCACTTATAATACAAACAAAAAATGTTTTACTATAAGAATGCCATTTAAAAAAAAAAAAAAGAATGCCATTTAAATATTGGTGTGAAATATGATATATGAAAAGGCTATTTCCCTCTTTTAACAAAGAATGTATATAAATTTACTATAAAGAACAAAAAGACTTTGTGAGATTTCCAGGTCCATTCCTACATTTCCCTTTCTGCCTGTTTAATATTTTAATTTGCCTTTAAAAAAGTTACAGTTATTAAAGAATACGCCATCCTGAAGCAAATGGCTAAATTTCAATTGCTTATATTCTACCTAGTAGAAATTACATGGATATCTGAAATTTGCAATATGTCTTTCTGAAGACAAATAAATTACTTTTAAAAGAGACTCAGCTACTTTAAAAAAAATATATAAATCCTACCAAATACCTCTTTTAAAGTTCATAGATATTTTTAAATTGCTTAAATCTTAGCTTACCTATTTTATTGTGATTAGTATATATTTCATCTAAAACCAGAATTTATACCATATAGTTTATTAGATTATTTTGGTTTGTTTGAAAGGGTTTGGGTTTACTTCAAGCTATAATTGATCTGAAAATGAATTTGAGATTTTGAACCATTTCTGATAATTCTTTTTTTTTTTTTAAATATATTTTATTGATATTTTACAGAGAGGAAGGGAGAGAGATAGAGAGCCAGAAACATCGATGAGAGAGAAACACCGATCAGCTGCCTCCTGCACATCTCCCACCGGGGATGTGCCCGCAACCCAGGTACATGCCCTTGACCGGAATCGAACCTGGGACCCTTGAGTCCGCAGGCCGACGCTCTATCCACTGAGCCAAACCGGTTTCGGCACTGATAATTCTTTAATACTAAACCAAAGATGACCTTGATATCTGGCAGCTTTTAGCAGATTCTGGTTCTATAGGTAGTTGCATGAAATGTATATTCAGCATTGTAAACTATATTTTTAAAACTATGGTGTTTTTGAAAAACTATATTTTTATTTATTTACTTAGAAAAGTGAAGAAAGGCTCACTATTAATAGATTCCAGTACTATTGATCCTTCGGTTTCAAAAGAATTGGCCAAAGAAGTTGAGAAAATGGGAGCAGTTTTCATGGATGCCCCTGTTTCTGGTGGTAAGTGGTTTTAAAATACATGCACAACTATTTCTACTTGTCAAAAGTAGCTGTTAAGCTGGGTAGAGGGCGCCAAAGGTAGGAGGGGGAGAATGGGAACATCTATAAGACTGTCAATAATGAAAATAAAATTTAAAAATTCTTTTTAACAAATTGAACATACTTAAAGCATAGTGATTAAGATTGTGAGAGAAAAATTATAGGTCTATATCAGTCATGAATGTAGAACGAAAAACTTAAAAAATACACCAGCAAGCTGAATTTAACCATGTATAAAAAAATCAAACACTATAACCAAGTTTGGTTTATCTCATATATGCACAGATGGTTTAATATTAGAAAATCTATACATACATTTCATCACATTAACATTTAAAAATCATATGATAATCTCAATCAGAATAAGGAGACCCACTAATAAAATTCTCAAAGCTGATTATTATATTAAATATTAATAGTGGGTATCTGGGTTTTTTGGAATGGCAGGATTGTGGGTATTATTTCCATGATTCCTAATTTTCCAAATTGTGTAATCAAATACCATATGTATACACACATATGCATATACACACACACACACACACACACACACACACACACACACATATATATATATATACACAATACATATCTTCTATATATATAAAAGGCTAATATGCTAAGTGTCCGACCATTCGCTATGACGTGCACTGACCAGCAGGGGGCAGATGCTCAACGCAGGAGCTGCCGAGCTGCAGTGTCTTGGCAGTGGCGATTCTCGGGTGATACATCCTGAAACCAGAGAGGAGGGAGCCCGGTTCCTTGCGGGGCCATGTGATTTCACTTTCAGCCATGGGTTATGTTATTGCTGGGGCACTGTCGGCCCCAAATCTGGTTTACTGCATATTTGTGTTTGCATTCCACACCCTCTACAACAGCAACTTTGCAGAGTGCCCTCTCGTACTCTGGGACCGCTTAGGGCAGCGGTTCTCAATCTGTGGGTTGCGACCCCTTTGGAGGTCAAACGACCTTTTCACAGGGGTTGCCTAAGACCACCCTGCATATCAGATATTTACATTATGATTCATAAAAGTAGCAACATTACAGTTATGAAGTAGCAACAAAAATAATTTTATGGTTGGGTCACAACATGAGGAACTGTATTTAAAGGGCCAGAAGGTTGAGAACCACTGCCTTAGGGGATGTCAGAGAGCCGGTTTCAGTCCAATCCCCGCAGGCCAGGTCGAGAGACCCCACTTGCTGGAGGGACCCTGCTCACTCTGTAGACATTTCGGAGGGACCATGGGAGGTTGGCTCCAGGGTGTGTCTGGCCCGTCTCTCCCAGTCCCGTCCCGCCAGCCACCTTCTAATTAATTTCCTCTCAATGTGCACGAATCCATGCACTGGGTCACTAGTGTAATTATAATTGTACTAGAGGCTCGTTGCACAAAGAGATTCATGCAATAGGCCTTCCCTTCCCCTGGCTGCCGGCACTGGTTTTCCTCCAGCACCTGGGACCCAGGCCTTTGCTCCTCTGGCTGGAGCCTTCATTCTTCGCTGCTCTGGCTGGAGCCTTCAGTCTTCACTCCGCCGCTTCGTGCCTACGTATGCAAATTAACTGCCATCTTTGTTGGGTTAATTTGCATACTCCTGATTGGCTGGTGAGCATAGTGGAGGGATGGTCAATTTACATGTTTGTCTATTATTAGGTAAGATAGCAGTGGATAGTGGAATAGCATTTTTATTCTAATTATATTAAACTTGATTGTAGGCTTTGGAATTCAGAAATAACAAAGTATATTAATTTAAATCAGTTTCTGTTTTTTCATAAAGTACCTAATGGTCTTGTAAAGGCATCTTATATATCTTAAACATTTTTTTTCAATATATTTTATTGATTTTTTACAGAGAGGAAGGGAGAGAGATAGAGAGTTAGAAACATCAAAGAGAGAGAAACATCAATCAGCTGCCTCCTGCACACCCCAAACTGAGGATGTGCCCGCAACCAAGGTACATGCCCTTGACTGGAATCGAACCTGGGACCTTTCAGTCCGCAGGCCAATGCTCTATCCACTAAGCCAAACTGGTTAGGGCATCTTAAACATTTTTTAATATAGGTGGAGGTATAAGTAATTATTAGCCCCTCTAATTGTTATATGGAATTGGTTAAGTAGGATTTAGGAGTAAAGATTTACAGTGTGAGCCTGGCTGGTGTGGTTCAGTGGTTGAGCACTGACCCATGCACCAAGAGGTCATTGGTTAGATTCCTGGTCAGGCCACATGCCTGGGTTGTGGGCTTGATCCACAGTAGGGGCATGCAGGAGACAGCCGATTGACCTTCCTTCCAGTGTTGTTTCTATCATTCTGCCTCTCCCTTCCTAAAAAAATATCAGTAAAAACCTATTTAAGAAAAAAAAGATTTACAATGTGATATAGGCACTTTTTTTTTATTGTGTGATTTTTATAATTTTAACTTTGTAAATTAAATTTATTGGGGTGATTGGTTAATAGTGATATAGGCACTTTTTAATATTTCAATAAAAACGATTTTAAATATAATGTTACATGCAGTAAACATTGATGTTTTAAGAAAAATGATTTTAAATATAGTAATGTTATATGCAATAAACAATATTTCAAGAAAAACGATTTTAACTATAACATTACATGTAATAAACATCAATATTTCAAGAAAAAAAGATTTTAAACATAATATCAAAACTGTACTAACATAGTATAATATCACAAAAGTTGTAGGAAATATTAAAAATCTGCAAGTAACAGGAATACTTATATTCTAAAACTTATTTTCTCTGGCTCTCTTTAGGCACTTTTAAAAAATTCTTTATTGTTAATGATATAGGCACTTTGATCACAAAATACTAATAAGCAGTTTTAAGCTTGGTGTTGGTGTATTTTGTTTTTTTTTATAGAATGGAATGAAACTGAACATTTCTTCTTTGTGTGGTTCTGTAATTGAATTTGAAAATTGGTATGGTACGTGTGATCTTGCTGTTGATCTTTATTTGCTTCAAGAATATAGCCTAAAACAGCGGTCGCCAATCTTTCGGACCTCATGGACCACCAGTGGTCCTCAGACCACTGGAGGCCAACCGCTGGCCTAAAATTATCATTTGATGATAAAGAAAGCCAATTTGATTTTTAAATGTAATTTTAACTTTTAAAATAGTCTTTTTTGTGTGATAAAAGTTTGAGATTACTCTTTTGTTCCTGTTAAGCTATTCTTAAACCCTGGTTTGTAGTTTTAAGCTGCAAAAAAATGCTAATTTATAATAGTAAATACACTTGAATCTGAACCATTTTTTTAGATTGGAAACTTTGTGCAGAGATGGTTTGTGCTAATTTATTGTTTGACACATGGTCATCATGTAATTTGTAATAGAAGCATATAATAGAAGCTTATACTTGTCTTCTCAGTTATATTTAATACTAGAGGCCCGGTGCACAAAAATTTGTGCACTCGGCGGGGGGGGGGGGGGCCCAGCCTGGCCTGTGCCCTCTCGCAGTCTGGGACCCCTCGGGGGATGACCACCTGCTGGCTTAGGCCTGCTCCCTGGGGGATTGGGCCTAAGCTGGCAATAAGACATCCCTCTGGCAGCCCGGCAGCCCTCGGAGGATGTCCATTTGCCAGCGGGGAGCAGGCCTAAGCTGCAGTCGGATATCCTTAGCGCTGCTGAGGAGGCAGGAGAGGCTCCCACCACCACTGCTATACTGGCAGCCATCAGCCTGGCTTGTGGCTGAGCAGAGCTCCCCCATGTGGGAGTGTTCTGACCACCAGAGGGCAGCTCCTGCATTGAGTGTCTGTCCCCTGTTGGTCAGTGTGTGTCATAGTGACCAGTCATTCCCAGTCTTTCTGCTGTTAGGGTCAGTTTGCATAATACCCTTTTAATATATAGGATAGAGGCCTGGTGCATGGATGGGGGCTGGCTGGTTTGCCCTGAAGGGTGTCCCGGATCAGGGTGGGGGTCCCGCTTGGGTGCCTGGCCAACCTGGATGAGGGGCTGATGGCTGTTTTCAGGCTGGCCACACCCCCTCCAGGGTGGGGTCCCCACTGGGGTGTCTGGCCAGTCTGGGTGAGGGGCTGAGGGCCGTTTTCAGGCTGACCAGCGACTGAAGCTCCCAGCCTCTCCTTTTTTTCTTTTTTTTATTCTGGGATTTATTTACCTTCTATAATTGAAATTTTGTTGCCGTCCTGCTCGCTCTAGCTCTGAGGCCGCGGCTGGCTGAAAGCAGGTATCTGGAGTTTGTTTAGCTTCTATAATTGAAACTTTGTTGCTTTTGGGGCTGTTGCTTTCGGAGCTCAGAGCTGGGCCGCGGCACGCGGGGAACCTTGGCTTCCTCCATCACTGGAGCAAGCAAGCCTCCTGCTCGCTTCAGCTGCGTGGCTGCCGGCCGCCATCTTTGTTGGCAGTTAATTTGCATATCTCGCTGATTAGCCAATGGGAAGCGTAGCGGAGGTACAGTTAATTACTCTTTTTGTCTTTTATTAGGATGGTAGGTTATAAATGGCTCAACTTGCTCAGTTAATATAAAATAGAGGAAATTTTTTGTAAGTTTAATAGACTGGTTTAAAAATCATTACATTTTGCCGAAACCGGTTTGGCTCAGTGGATAGAGCATCGGCTTGCGGACTGGGGGGTCCCAGGTTCGATTCCGGTCAAGGGCATGTACCTGGGTTGCGGGCACATCCCCAGTGGGGAGTGTGCAGGAGGCAGCTGATCGATGTTTCTCTCTCATTGATGTTTCTAACTCTCTATCTCTCTCCCTTCCTCTCTGTAAAAAATCAATAAAATATATTTTTAAAAATAAATAAATAAATAAATAAATAAAAATCATTACATTTTAACTAAAATTAAGGAAAGGGAACCTGGGTAAAGCATGGCTTAGACACCCACGGTTTTATAGAAGTTCCATATTTATCAATCTTGAACATGGAATAGATCAGGTAATTTGAATAAAACCTTATGATAGCTCCCCATTTTATCCCTTACTCTCTATTCCTCATGTTTCTTAACTTAAACTTTTTTTAAAAAATGCATTTACAGCCTATCTAATAAATAGGAAATATGCTAATTGACCTTCACACCCTCACAAGATGTCAGTGCACACAGCCAATAAAGAGGGAATATGCTAATTGACTGTCACAGCCTCACAAGATGGTGGTGCCCACAGCCACAAGATGGTGGCGCCCAGTCCCCTCAGCCCCGCTTCATCCAGCTGGAGTCCCCCAGTCCCCTCAGTCCTGGCTCATCCTGTCGGAGTCCCCCAGTCTCCTCAGCCCCGCCTCACCCAGTACCCGCAGCATCTAGGCTCATCCAGCCTCATCCAGCCCGAGTCCCCCAGTCCCCTCAGTCCTGGCTCATCCTGTCCGAGTCCCATTCTGTGGATAGCTGGGCAGTATGCCTAGCTTTTAAATGTTTCTTGTGCTCTTAGAGTGGGGTTTTATTATTAGAATGGGCCTTAGCAATAATTTAATTTGACTCTGTTATTTCATAGATGACAGGTTTAGGTCTAAAGAAGTTAGGTCACTTGCCCAGGACTCTCCAGCTTCATAGCAGATCTAGAAGTAGAATCCTACTCTCCCAACTCAAAATAAGGCTTTTCCACTCTTGGCAGACCTTCCCTTTAGTTTCATCCTGTGATGGCCTTGTCTCTTATTCATAGTAATTGCCTATTGTTTATCCTATTTCTAGCAATTTTATCAGCCTCAGTGGCTTCTTTGTCTTCTTTGACAGGCACTGCCATGGAGTGAAACTTGTGGGGTGTGAGGGAAGCAGTTGCCTGCTTTTCCAACCCTCAGAGGCTGGCTTCTAACCTCAGAGAGGCCGAACATTTCTACTCAGATTCTCTTGTAGAAATGGTTTAGAGATCGTTATGCTGGAACCTGCAGAACCCTGGAAAGATCAGATCAGTCCTGTGTTAGTCCTGTCCTGGTATGTTTATTAACTGGCTATCAGGAGTCTTTTGTTCTGCTGATGGGTTGGGATAGAACCAGAGTTTTTTTAGGCCCACCTGACTGGTTAACCAGCTAAATCTGCAGGAAAAGAAAAATTAAAGTGGTATCTTGACAAATCTCTAACATTTTCAGGTTTGACTGGGACAGGATATGTTTTGAGGTGTGAGGACTTAGAATTGCACAGGCTTATACCTGAAAGCAAATGAATGAAAGGATTGTTTTATATAGCAAGAATGAGGCTATTTTCCATGTCCTTCTGTGTTCCCATTGTGTGGTATCTATACTGGTGTGAGGGTCACTATGTTATGCTTATGTTTGTGCCTGTTTCTTCCACTAGACTCTGTCTTATTCATTTCTATCTCCAGTTTGTACTTCCTGGTGGCCATTTAATAAAGTATGGTTGATGTAATCAAGTCTTCTACTTTTTAAAATTCAAGATTAATATTAAATATTTGGGGCCTTCCTACAGTTATTTCTCCTTTCCAAGCTGTTCTTCAGGTTATTTATCTTCCGACTATTGACTTCTCTCTCAAGTTAAACTAAGTAACCACCTCTACATTCTATCATCAGTCAGATAGTAAGTATTCACTGTGTTTAAAATGTTATGTTTTATTACTAGATGCTATTGGGAAATGTGGTTGTGATCTAGGTGGTGAGATTAGGAAGAAGTAGAATAATATTCATAACAACTTAAAGAGGAAATCCTTATATTAGAAGTTTAACATTTAGGGAAACATACTAATAAAATGATTTGCAAAGTTACCAAATGAAAAATAATGCAGTACAGTAGTATTTCCAATACTTAACAACCAAAAGGGATGAATGCTTCACTAACAGTTTGATCACAGCAACATGCTAGGCAGCATGGAGAAAGAAACACTGTCTTTGTCCTATCTGGGTGGCTATTAATATTTTGGCCTTTATCTTATGTTCACCTTTATGGATATTTAAAGGGAGGGAGTAACACCAGATTTGAATTTTGTAGCTGATTCCAGGGCAACAGAAGGATTTTTAGTAAAAATGTATGTTAAAGATCAACTGAAAATATCATAGATGATAGATATCTGAGGGGAACCAATAGGATTTGGAATTTGATTTGACAGTCCTTTTTTTTTTTTTTTAAATATATTTTATTGATTTTTTACAGAGAGGAAGGGAGAGAGATAGAGAGTTAGAAACATCGATGAGAGAGAAACATCAATCAGCTGCCTCCTGCACATCTCCCACTGGGGATGTGCCCGCAACCCAGGTACATGCCCCCGACCGGAATCGAACCTGGGACCCTTCAGTCCGCAGACCGACGCTCTATCCACTGAGCCAAACCGGTTTCGGCTTGACAGTCCTTTAGTAAATATCCTTTAGGCAGGCAAGAAAGACAATTGGTTATTTCATATAATTCTTGCATCCCATTTAGTGTCATTTTTTTGTTTTCTTATGTTAATAAATTAAAACAAGTTCACACACAAAAAAACCACTCATAAAAAACACCCCCCAAAACAAATTAACTTGGATATTAGGGAGGTCCTAGAACTTGTAGAGAGAGAAAGGAACTTAAAAAATGAAGGCTTTCATTTTTTCTCCATTGAAATGTCTTATACTTACAATTATTTTATTGATATAAATCTTACAAGATTGTTTACTGACTCTTATTTCTGTTTTACTTGATAACACCTTGCTTGCAAGGGGCACTCTTCATTCTTGCTTTCACACAGTGAACATTTATTGAGTGCTTCGTATGTGCTAGATATGTTCTAGGCACTAGACTTAACAGCTTTGAGGATATTCAGAGTCTTACCTCATGGAGCTTACTATGTGTAGAAACAGAATAAACAAATTAACAAAGATAATTTCAATGGTAAGTGCTATGAAGGAATAAAAAGTCAGAGTAAACCATTAAGGCAACAGACTAAGGGAGGCCCTTCTCTGTGGAGTCGGCAGATTGCCCTCTCTGGGGAAGTGACATCTGAGCAGAGATGTGGCTGCACGGCCCGAGGGGTGTTTCCGTGGCTGCTCTGCGGGGCTCTGAGACATTGAACAAACTGGGTGTGTTCTGGAACATTTGTCTGTGTCCCTAGTTCACTCACTTGTTAAATTGAAGCACTTATGCAGTGACACCCCCCATGTTTAAATCACACCTTTGTTGAACAGTTTGTGGTTTCCAAAGTAAAGCTAACTGGGCATTTTGTAAGTTAGCCCATGACACTGGCCTCATAAGTATGATGCCCTTATTTAGTCATATGTCCTGTGTAAGTCACATTTTTATAAAAATTGTGATCATTCTTTAATGTCCACTGTTGTTTAGTTGCACTATCTTGGATACAGGCATGTTTTTTCTAAGTGTGGAATGGGTCTGTTGCTACAGAGCTAGCTAGTTTCAATTTGATCAGCTCTCTCTGGTATAATGAATGCTAGACATAAAACAAATTAAAAACTATTGTTTGTGACTAATGACCAGGACTGTTCAGTCTGCTCTCAGGGCATAATTAGAGCACTTAACTGTGCTTGAATAATTGAAGAATAAACTCACTGATTGCCTAATATGTCTGTAGATTTGCGTAGAGACCTTGAGTGGAGTCACTCTGAAGTGGCACTTGCAGTTCGCCCAGGGCTCTCTGTGCTGGCAAGCCTCCCTGATTTGCTAAGCTGTATTGCTCCAGTTAGGGTTTAATGTCAAATTAAATAATTGAACTTGTGTGTACGTGTTTGTATAACAATTCCCTACCAGGAAACCAAGTTTTATACTCTACTTGGCTGGGTTGCATTTGTGTGATTTGTTTGAGGTATTCTTACACCGCAGAGCAGTGAGCACACAACCTGTAAAGGAGTTTCTCTTAGCTCTCGCCTTAATGGCGACTTCTTCATGAAAGCCTCACTAGACTCCCATCATCATTTTTAAAATCAAGTATGCAGCTTGGCCTTTCCTGCTCACTGAGCTGGATATCTACTGTGTTTTCCACTAGATCTGTATCTAATTTATGGTAAAGGGACCACAAAAACAAAAATTATTTATATTTTGGCACCTAATGCCATTACAGTTAAGGGACTTGGCATTTTCTTAGAGAGGTTTATAACTTGGCACTTTTACTTGGCTTTGGGCCAAAACAGTGCTATTTCTGTCCAAAAGCAAATTCTTTACCAAATTTCATAACTGAATGTGCTGTGGTTTATAATGTGTGGAGGGGGAAGAGCTGTCACAATAGGTCTTTGATGCTCTGACAAGCCGTTTGGTTACAAAGTGGTATTGTGTGTGCTGTTTATTCATACATGTTAGTCTTACCCCAGTCTGATTTCATTTGTTTTTAATGTTTTGAAATAAGTTGGTTTTACATGATTAATAGAATTCATTTTTATGGGTTCTTCTTCTTAAAGAATTATACTATGTGATGATTTTTTTCATTCTTTTTAACTTATCAACTTCTATTATTTATTATAAAGTTAAAAAGTACTTTGTGGCATTGATCTTTGTATGAGAGACTTGAAAAATATGAAATAAGCCTCTCCTTGGTCTAATTTGGTGGTATTTAAAGTTTTCGTGAAAGACAAATATCATATGATTTCACTAGTATGTGAAATCTGAAGAATAATATAAACAAACAAACAAGACAGAAACAGGCTCGTAGATACAGTGAACAGACTGATGGCTGCCAGAGGGATGGGGGTTGGGGAGCTTTGTGAAAAAGGTGGCAGGAAGTGCAAATTGGTCATAACAAAATAGTCACAGGGATCTAAAGTACAGCATAGGGGAATCTATCCTATCTAATAAAAGAGAAACATGGTAATTAGCCATACGTCCGCTACCCTTACCATTGGCTAATCAGGGCGATATGCAAATTAACTGCCAGCCAAGATGGCGGCCGGCAGCCAGGCAGCTTGAAGCTAACATGAGGCTTGCTTGCTCCAGTGATGGAGGAAACCAACGTTCCCCGCCTGCCTTGCCGGGCTCTGAGCTTGCAGTTTGAAACATTGTTACAAATATAGAAGCTAAACAAAACCCCAGAAACCTGCTTTCAGCCAGCCGGGATCTCAGAGCTGGAGTTGATAAAGTGTTTTGATTATAGAACCCAAACAAACCAAATACCTGCTTTCAGCAGCAGAGGCCTCAGAGCTGGAGCCAGAGCTAAAGCTGGCCCAGAATAAAAAAAAAGAAAAAAAAGGAGAAGTTGGGAGCCTCAGTCACCCGCCAGCCTGAAAACAGCCCTCAGCCCCTCACCCAGACTGGCCAGACACCCCAGTGGGGACCCCCACCCTGAAGGGTGTGTGACCAACTGCAAACAGTCATCATCCCCTCACCCAGGCTGGCCAGGCACCCCAGTGGGGACTCCCACCCTGATCCAGGACACCCTTCAGGGCAAACCAGCCGGCCCCCACCCATGCACCAGGCCTCTATCCTATATAGTAAAAGGGTAATATGCCTCCCAGCACTGGGATCAGCGGAGCCGCAAGCCCTCCCAGCACTGGGATCAGCGGAGCCGAGACGCCTCCCGGCACTGGGATCAGCATGACAGGGGGCAGCGCCCAAACCCCCCGATCGCCCTGTGGCTCTGTTCGTGACAGGGGAAGGCGCCCCAACCCCCTGATCAGCCCTGCTCTGTGCCTGATAGGGGGGAGCTCCCCAACCTCCTGATCACCCTGCGGCTCTGTGTGTGACAGGGTGTGGCACCCCAACACCCTGATCGGCCCTGCTCTGTGTGTGACAGGGTGCGGCGTCCCAACTCCCCCACCCCCACGGGCCCTGCTCTGTGTGTGACGGGATAGAGCCATAACCTCCCCATTGGCCCTTCCCTGAGTGTGAGAGTGGCGGCGCCCCAACCCCCTGATCGGCCCTGCTCTGTGGGTGATAGAGGGCGGCGCCCCATTCCCCCCGCCCCCACCACGGCCCTGCTCTGTGTGTGATGGGGTAGAGCCATAACCTCCCCATTGGCCCTGCCCTGAGTGTGACAGTGGCGGCGCCCCAACCCCGATGCTGGGGTCCAACCCCAGCAGGTCCAGGGGTCCCCAAAGGTGTGGACAGAGTCGGCGAAGAAGGAATGACACGGAGACAGCGTTCAGTTGATCAGCAGCCTAGCCAGGATCTCTAGCCAGGATCTCCAGCCAAGTTCTGTTCAGGATCTCCAGCGAAGTTCTGGTTCGGTTCTCTCACTAGGTTTTCCAGCCAGGTTCTCCAGGTTCTCCAGCCAGGTTCTGTAGCCATGTTCCCTCGCTAGGTTCTCTAGCCAGGTTCTGTCCAGGTTCTCCAGCCAGGTTCAGTCACCAGGTTCTAGTCAGGTTCTCTTGCCATATTCTATCCAGGTTCTGTCTCTAGGTTCTTCAGCCAGGTTCTCTCGCTAGGTTCTGTCTCCAGTTTCTGTCCAGGATCTTTTGCCATGTTCTCTCTCTAGGTTCTGTCTCTAGCTTCTGTCTCCAGTTTCTGTCCAGGATCTTTTGCCATGTTCTCTCCAGCGAAGTTCTTCTGTCTCTAGGTTCTGTGTAGGTTCTGTGTCTAGGTTCTGTGTCTAGGTTCTGTCTCCAGTTTCTGTGGCCAGTTTCTTTGTCTAGGTTCTGTGTCCTGTTGTCTTGTAACATCTGTATTTATACCAGTTGATTCCAATCCTATCAATCTCTATTCCAAAGGTTAGGGCGTTTCTTATCTCCATTCCAGGGAGTAAAGATTATGTAGCTTAAGCATGATTGTTCGTAGTTAAAGTGATTAATTACCCGCCTGGCACTTAGTTAAGGGGTTTTATTCCCTCCCTAACTTCAGGGGAAAATCCCTACCTGGGGAAACAACCTTTCTCAGAGAGGTGACCTTGGTTAAAACACATAGTGCCAAGAAGGTGAGCAAACATATTAAGAACAGTATGCCATATATGTCAGGTCCCTTGAAACAGCAAGGATGGACCGGCTCCCGGCACCCCCTGATCGGCCCTGCTCTGTGGGTGATAGAGGGTGGCGCCCCAACCCCCTGATCCGCCCTGCTCTGTGTGTGACAGGGGGCGGTGCCCCAACTCCCCTATCAGCCCTACTCTGTGAGTGACAGGGGGGAGCTCCTCAACCCCCTGATTGACCCTGCTCTGTGCGTGACAGGGTACGGAGCCCCAACCCCCCTGATGGGCCCTGCTATGTGCGTGCGTGACAGGGGGCAGCGCCCCAATCCCCTTATTGGCCCTGCTCTGTGCGTGACGGGGTGGCGCCGCAACCTCCCCATCGACCCTTCCTTGAGTGTGACGGGGCGGTGCCCCAACTCCCCAGTCGGCCCTACCCTGAGCGTGACTGATGGTGGCATCGCAATCTCCCAATCTGCCCTGCTCTGTGTATGACAGGGGGCGGTGCCCCAAGTCCCCAATCAGCCCTGCTCTGAGCCCGACCAGGGGCTGCACCTAGGGTTTGGGCCTGCCCTCTGCCACCCGGGAGAAGGCCTAAGCCAGCAGGTCGTTATCTCCCGAGGGGTCCCAGACGGCGAGAGGGCACAGGCCGGGCTGAGGGACCCCCCCCACCCCCAAGTGCACAAAGTTTTGTGCACCGGGCCTCTAGTCTATAATAATAAAAGTGTAATATGCTAATTAGACTGGATGTCCTTCCAGGGCTGTGAGGGAAGCCCGGGTCCTGGGTGCCTGCTAGTGGCTAGAGGGAAGCCAGTGCTGGCAGCTGGCGGAAGGAAGGCCTACTCTTGCGTGAATTTCATGCACCAGGCCTCTAGTCTACACTAATAAAAGACTAAGATGCTAATTGACCGTACCTTTGCTACGCCCGCCAGCCAATCAGAGCGGCTATATGCAAATTAAACTAACCAAGATGACGGTTAATTTGCATATACTGGCTGGGAGCGAAGACTGAAGACAACGTAGAAGGAAGTGAAGAGCTGCAGAAGGGAGCAAAGTAGAGGTGGCACAGACAGGAACAGAGCCAAGGCGGCGGAGCGGGAGGGAAACAAGCCCGGCGGTGGAGCGGGAGCGAAGCAAGCTGGGCGGCGGAGGCGAGAGGGAAGCAAGCCTGGCGGTGGAGGCGGGAGTTAAGCCTACCTCAGCGGGTTTCGCTCTCTTCTCTGCTTCACTCCAGCCGCAGGAAGCCCTATTCTTGCAGGAATCTTCCTGCAAAGGGCCTCTAGTATATATATAAAAGGCTAATGTGCAAAGTGTTCCCTCAGGAGTTTGACCAGGAGACTGGGACTTCGCTCGCTATGACATGTGCTGACCACCAGGGGGCAGCGCAGAATGAAGGAAGGCCCCAGTTGGCAGCCGGCAGCTGGGGAAGGAAGGCCCGGATTGGCCCTGATCACCAGCCAGGCCTAGGGACCCTACCTGTGCATGAATTTTGTGTACTGGGCCTCTAGTAGAGTCAATAATATTTGTGAGCGTGAACCAGCAATCTTTTCTGTCAAAGAAAGGAGAGGGTCACCATCTTGGGCTCTGCTTTACACTGCCCCTTCCTCTGAATTAGCCAGTTGTGCAGTAATGTGAATATGAGCTTTGAGTTCTGACCAATCAAGTCAGAGTCAGAGTGAGGGGCAGGGCAGACCAAGTTAGAATAAATCCCGAATGGATTTTCCATTGGGTGTGCTTTGTCCATGATTTTCAGCTGGCATGCACCCTTCTGCAGAAGTAGATTCACCTTGCCAATGCAGTTTCACGTGTTTGTCTCATCCCCGTGACACAATTGCCAGGCATTTCTAACATTGTAGTAACTAGGGGCCTGGTGCACAAAATTTGTGCATGGCTGACGATCAGGGCCAATCTGTGGGGAGACTGGCCCCCCGCTCACACCCGCCTTGGCCTGGCACTGCCCACTTGCCAGCCCTGCCCCCCCCCACTGCTGCCGGTTGCCATCTTTGGGGTGACTGGTGGGGAGATCGGGCCCCCGCTTGCACCTGCCTTGGCCTGGTGACACCTGCTCACCAGCCCTGCCTTCCTGCTGCTGATTGCCATCTGTGGGGCGACTGGTGGGGCAATCTGGGTCCCACCCCCTCACCTGCTCCACCATCCCACCACAGTCTGGCTCTCACTGGGTCCCATAGAGGCTGGCAGCACCTCCACTGCTGCCCACTACCAGCACCACATTGCCAACACCTGCCATGCTCTGCACTGCCCCCTGGTGGTCAGCACACATCTAACTCCTGGTCGGTTGAACTCAGGGACAATTTGCATCTTAGCCTTTTATTATATAGGATTATGTATGGTGCCAAGTGGGTACTGAAAATAATAGGGGGGACATTTTGTAAAGTATTTGATTGTCTAACCACTGTACTATACACCTGAAACTAATACAAAATAATACTGAATATAAACTGTAATTAAAAATAAAATAAAAAATAAAGTTTTAGTAACTGAAATAATTAAAATTTTCTTTAACTGTTTAATGGGCAAATCCATTTTCTTAAAAATGACATAAGACTTATCAATACTGATATACCAGAAATGGGTTAAATATGTTAGCCATTTACATTTACCCATAATTTCACAGGCATACCCTGGAGATATTGCAGGTTCGGTCCCAGACCACCACGATAAAGCAAGTCATAATATTTTTGCTGGTGGAGGGTCTTGCCTTCAATTTGTAAAAAACGCAGCAGCTGTGGGGTGCAATAAAGCACAGCGCAATAAAAAGGGGCATGCCTGGACTTATTACCTTGTATCCATTAGGTATCCTTTTTGTGTCTGGAGGATACCTTTTGCCTGGGATTTTCTCCAGTTTGCACAATTACTTCAGAAATGTATGGTAAATAAATTACAAAGATTTCTTTGAAATTAGTCCCAGAGAAGAGGTGCCCATAAAAACTTCTTTTACATTCTTTGGCATGCATAAGACTCCCTTACAACAGTGTCATGGACAAGAGCCCCTATATAATGTGTTAATGAGTTCTTAACACGTTTAAGTAAGACTGCTGACTCACTGCCCAAGATAACATGGTTGAGGCAGCTTTAATAATTTGTCTCCTAAGAAAATAGAAGAATGGGTTAGAGAAGCCAAGGTGATCACTTCACTTAGGTTTTGTATTATTGCCATCATTTAATATTAGTCGTATTATCGCTAACAACAACCTAGTTTATGTCCAAGAATTTGCTTTCTTGCAGTTTTCAAATTCATCTGCAAATCTGCAGGCAAGATTTTAATTGCATTGCAATTTCCAGTTGAGTAACCATTACCAGGGTTGCTCTTGCCAGGCTCTGTCCTGTGGTGGAGGGACACTGTGTTCTCTTCACATGCTTATGTTGGAAAGTGCAGGGATAAGGCAGGGGTCCTACCTGAAGCAATCCCGGGGTATTTTTAATGTCCTTTAATTGCCGTTCAGGATGTGAGTCAGACCAGACACAATTGGGTCTGGTGACATAGTTCATGACTGCCTACTGGTGTTTACATAAAGGTAAAGTAGATTTAGTAAGTAAATCTGAAGCTATTACTAATGTATAATTTATTTTTCATTAACATCTATTGATTCTTAAGCAGTGTGAAATTAGTTCCAGTATACCTTATGTGTTCTATGTCTTTATTTTGTTTGGCTTGTGATCCCTGGATAGCATTGGGGGCGGAGGGGTAGGTGGGAGGCAAAGGGGGTGTAGGAAATGGAATTAAGAATTTGACATGATATCATGCCTTGTTATCATGATCAAACCATGATCAGACTTATTTTCTAGATGTTTGATTTTCTTAAGACAGTATGATAATGTTAGCAGGTAAAAAATATGTTGAGTTTAAATTCTTCTCTGCATACATTTGCCATACAATTCTATTTTGTTTTGTACTCCTCTAGGTGCTTTGTGAGAATTTTAAATTTACATGCACATTTCATAGTAGTCATCCTCTCATCCTCCCATCATGGCCAGTGAAGTGGTAGCCGACTTGCCTTCTCTCTTCTGTCTTAAAGTGATTGGAACTTGACCTCAAAGTAGAGGGTTTTTTTGGCTTTTGGTTATTTAGCTCAAACTATGTCCAGTGATATGAGCGATGTGGACTCTTAGAAGAGTATTAGGAATTTTAAGATTTGTACCTGACATCTTTTTTTATTGAGTTGTTGACCATTAGGTATAGTCATCATTTTTCTCCATTGCAATCGCTTAGGGTTTTATTTTTTAAATGAAATAGTATGAGGCATCCAAATAATTTCATCATTAATTACGTTTCATTTCCCCTAATTCTTATGTGTGGGTAATACTTATTCTCAAGTGGCCAACATTTTTAATGTACTGTGTACATATATTAAAAGAGTAAAAAAATAGTCTTGGCAGAAACTGAAATAATTGGCTTTTCCAGCCAAGATAGGTTTATAAAACATTCTGAAATTTAAGAAGTGGGAGGGAAAGAATTTTTCTTTGCATTAATATCGTATTTTATTAACCCTTTACCTCAGGCTATAAAATTTTTCTGCAGCATTTTTTTTTTTATTAGGTAAGCAGCTAGAGGAAGAAGGGTAGCTGATTTATTGTAATTGTCAAATATCTTTAGGCTCAATTCCCCTGGCCCTGGTCAGGGCCTGTGTGGGAGACAACCAATCGATGTGTCTCTTTCATATTGATGTTTCTCTCTCTCTCTCTCTCTCTCTCTCTCTCTCTCTCTCTCTCTCTCTCTCTTCCCCTCCCCTCCCACTTTCTCTAAAAATAAATAAAAGTGATAATTTTGAGAAAGGAATAAAAACAACATAATTCTGACTTTGAGATCTATAATCTTTAACAGGGAACGTTTAAAAACAGCATTTAGAAATATTCGATAGTATCTCATGGTCTGTGATTGGACTGTACTTTTATATTCTTATTAGTACTCATAAAATCAACAGCTTTTCATGATCAGGCATTTACATCTTATATCTTGCACGCTGCTCTGTTAGGAAATAGACTGAGCAACAGTGGCTATTTTGAAGTTAATAGAAATAGTGTACATTTTATACAGAAAAATTGCTTTATATAACATTCAAAGGAGAGAGAAGGGAGGGGATGGATGCAGGGCAGGAGCATGTGGGGGGAACAGGAGAGATTACATTGTCTTTTTCCATTTTAGCTAGTAGTTTGGAATAAAACTGTAAAGTTAAATTTTTTTGGAATTGTTACTACCCCAAGTGGGAATATAAACTATATTGAACAAAATTTATTTAGCCTGTTAAAAAGTCAACCTAAAACTATAGTTAATTAGCTTACATTATTACATCACTTCTAGTAGAGACTCAAACTGGTACCGAGCTCTATCAGGTGAGCTGACTGCTACCCATATGGGGCTTTAAGATAATGATGAGTTTAAATTTCCTCTTAGAGCTAAGTGAGAATAAAACTGGAGGCAATAAATACTCTTGGCCAAAGCCATTAAATGAAAAAGCTGGGAATTCTCCAGCTCTTGACTTAAATTGTTTGTTTATCAGCTGGCGCCTAGTCTGGAGTCAAGAGCTGGAGATTTCTATCTGTGACAGAACTTTGAAACTCTTGCAGGACACTTTCATTTCAACTTAAGGTAACTTGAGTTTATAGCTTTGGCTTTAAAGATTACTAATGATTTACTCATTTCCTTACCATTTAACCAGAGTGGACTTTTTCCCAGGAAGGGATCTGTGTTTATTTAGGGCCTTTGTCTGCCGAGGGATTAAAAGGCAGCCCACCAGCATTGTGAACTTGATGGTAATAAAAGGTCACCAAAACACACCATAAAAACATTCTTACCATGGAATTAATTATACAGTGTAATTTTACAAAGCAGCTCAGTTACTCCATCCCTACCTTTCCCCCATTCTTAAACATTTCATCTTTTAAAAATGAAAGCTTTGTGACAATTTAGGTTTTTTGGGGGAAAATAGTTTGCTTCTTTTTTGATAATTAAACACTGAGGAATTGGCACCTGCAGTAAATTGCGTAAAATTTTTAAAGTTTTAAAAATCATCGTTTATTGTTAAACTCTGAGATGAATAACTTGTTTGGGAGGAGGATAGAGTTGTCAAAAGGGATGGTTGGAGTTTTCATTGAACAGTTGAGTTTCTAAAAACCTAAGCCTAGTTAAGAGTTTTTCTGTGCCACCAGATGGCATTGCATCCAAACCTGCTTGTGATAACGGGAGGATTTTAAAATACATTCTTTTTTGTTCGCGGGAGGTCATAATATGTTCTCTACATTTTGTTTTTGAAATTCATGTAAAAAAGCAACTAAATGAAAGTTGATTAAATATCTCTAAAGTACTGAAAAGATTTCTGAACTCTGCAAATATTTGCTTTTAGGTGGTTAATATTGAAATGAAAGTAAATTAAAATGTTGAAACATTTGCAGAGGATAGCCTTTTTTGTTGTTTAGTAAATGAACATTTAACAGTTGGTTATTTTGTTTTGCTTGTTGAAAAACTTCAGAGAGGATCTTGCCTATGAAAACCCATACAAATGTTACAAAAATCCCCTCTGCATGGCCCCACTCTCCCCCAACACACAAATACACGTACACGCTCACACTTGCCCCAGCCCTTATATAAAAAGTGTCCGCAGGTTTCACTGTATGGGAATTTATAAAAGGAGGGAAAGACCTCTGAAAGGTATACGTTAGTCCTTCTCACAAGCCGAACTATGATTCATTAGGCCATTCATGTACACGTTTTAGACGCTGTTTTGGGGAAAGTAAATTCCTGCAGTTTCCTGTACTGGCTTTGAGGGACTCTCTTCAGTCTTTTGAATCAACTCATTTTAAGAAAGTGATATGTAAAGCATAAAAAAAAATCTCATAAATTTTATAAAAGTAAGATTTTTTTCATTAAAATTTGTATTAATGTTTTATTTTTACAAACACATAAGTTATTTAATCCAACTATCTGGATGCTATGATACGTTGTTAGAGTAAATAAGGTTCGGTGTACATTCTATTGATTTTTAGTCTTTTGAAAAATGTATTTGCCATGCAGAGAGATGCTTAATGCTTAGCTTTGATCATTTATCAAAAAGCTTTATGAAATGGTACTCATTTTATACTCTACCCTCTTCTCTGAGGTTTCTTAGTGTTCACAGTCTGTTTAAGAAACGTATATGTTTTCAAAGTAAATGTTTGACCCCCCACCTTGCTGGTCCTGCTTTTAAGCATGGGCACATACACACACACACACACCCTTCTCTTCCCTATATTTTGAATAACTTGGTTAGAATGTGTGTTGTACTAAAACTAAATATATACAACCTTCATTATTACAAAGAGAGAACTTTATTTTAAAAATTATGAAAATTGCACATTTGAAAGTAGTCTAGACAAAGGTACTCAAGACATTTAACCCTGAATATTTTAGTTTTAAACCTGATACAACAGCCTGCTTCTTAGCTTTGTTGTATGCTGATATTTCTACTTATTTAACATCAAAAAGCTATATTGGTTTCTCTTTATAGATTGTGCCTGTGTTCTGGAATTGCCTCCTGCTGTCCATGAATTGCTTCTTGGCTTGTTTTGTTCGAATTTCTCACCAGGGTTTTTTTTGTGTGTGTTTTTTTGTAGCCAGCATTAAAAAAAAGAATTTGATTCACTAGGATTAATAAAAATTACACTAACTATTCATAATTATAATTAAGCTGCCTAGCTCAGCATATCAGTTTTATGCAGTAAGAATAAACACTTGCAAGTCTCATGTGATAATGTGCTCTATATAATTGCCTACAGTGATTCTGTTTTTCTAGTTATTTCTATAATGTTAAATGACTTTTTTGCCAAAATTCCAGAACTCTGCCTTTTTATTAAAAAAAATAATAGGAAAAAAATTCTTACTTGTTTGAGTGTATACAATTCAGTAATGGAGCATTTAGATTTTGGCTTCTCTCATTTCAGTTGAAAATAGTATTGGTGTAAGTGAGTGTTACCATGGGAACCTCCACATACATATAAAAGGCAAGACTGTCTAAGTGGAGGAGGAGGGGCTGTGTACTAAAATACCACTGGCCTTAATGATCATTTTATGTATGTGTTGGGGTACAGGGGAAACTAGGATGAGAAGGGAAGAGAAAGTAGTGCAGAAAGTAAATGTTAAAACTATGTACTCATACTTCTGCAGTCTCATAGGTAAAAGTGTTTCTTTTTTAATTTGAAATGTGATTCTTAATAATTTATATCATTTACATATGTTGGGGAGTTTTTGCATACGTTATTATTATTTTTTTATACCTTAAACTATGTTGATGGAACATGCTTAACTTATTTGATTTTAGATAAAATAATTAGTGAAATTTGTTGGAAAGTTAGGATTTTCATCACTGAGATGGCTTTAATTATAAATTTTATTGAAGATAGTTATCATACTTAATTCTTTTTTACATGCCTGAAAATTAGGAAAAAACAACTTTGACTTTGCTGACTAGGTGACAGTTAATGTGGCTCAATGAAGAGCTGCATTTAGGCTTTACAGTATTGTTAATATTAGATTTTTAAAATTTAAATAATTTCAGTACTTTTCTGTGAATATTACATAAGAAGACAATGACTTACTGTATGTGCATGTATAGTATGGTTTTCTAAGAAGCATAATGAAAAGCTCTGAAGTAAGCATCAGATCCTTTTATATCCCTAGGAAGCACGTATGCAGCTGCTGATAAAAATGATCTGAGAACAGCCAACTTAACTACGTAAAGCAACATTTTTATTTTTTGTATATTTAGGTTACAAAAAAACAATGAAATTGTGCCAAACATAAGTTAACCAGGTAAAATGTAACATTACTATCAGTTTTGACACTGTGGATACTGGTTATCAGATACATATGTAAAAATGAAAAAACCGTTAACCTGACAAAAACTGTTTAAACTTACTCTTTTAGTCAATCCAGAGAAAAAGTAAAGCTGCCAAGGTAATAAAACATCTGGAAGTTTTTAAATTAAAAAGTAATTTAAATTTAAAAAAGGGAGGGGAGGAGTGGGAGAGGAAAATGGGGGGAAAAAACTGCACACTGCTCCCAGGCCTGGCTGTGTCTGATGTAAATCCACCCGCAATGCAGATGTATTGTTCCAACTCCACACAATTCGGGCATCTCTTCGCGGGTGGGTGAGTGTTGGGGTGTTTAGAAGTGAACTGGGATCCAAAAAGTTTGTCATCAGTGAATTCTGTGCCATAAAAAAAGGCAGGGTTGAGAATAAAGAAGAGAGAGTGTTTGCATATAATTAGTTTTATATGCAAGTAAAACCTTCAAGTGGTGTGAAATAATTCATAACTGAGAAAATGCTTAGTCGTCAGTAATTTTAGTCTTTATTTTTAAAGAGTGAGGCCTCACACTGTGAAATGCTCAACAACCAAGATACCGTATCACTTTTAGGTATACTTTTGGCATATGGTATCAGCTTAATTTTAAACTTGACTTTTTCAGAACAAAAAGACTAAAAAATAATTTTATTTTTTTGGAAAAATAGGTAGTAAAAGGGAGAAAAAGTCAAGTTTAAAAAAAATACCTAAAAGAATGAAAGTAAGGACAACATCTGCGCTGTTTTTCTGTTTCGTTTTTTGTCTGCTGCTTGTCCTCCACACCTCCTCCCTTCCTTGGAGGAAACCTGACAATCTTACTGGAGTGGAAAGCATAAAAAAGCACATAGCCTTATCAATAAGTGCATTCAAAGCAGTTTTACTTTAACTACCTTTAAAAAGTTTCATAATACAGAATTTTCTAGAAGAAGGCAACTAAGATGTTGAGGCTATCGTGCTGGATGGTTTGTGTGTTTTAAACCATTTAGTCTTTATAGCAACCTCATGAAATGCAGATTACCCTTATTTTTTTTAGTGAGGAAGTTGAGGCTCATTTAAGAATGATATGACAACATGTAGTTATTATAAGAATTTGCCTGATGTAACGAAGACATTTTAGGTAGAGGATTTTATATTAGGACTAGTACTTTTAAGTTTGGGATTTCTTTTGGTGATAAAGTAATGAGAAAACTTTGATTTATTTTATTTAAAAATAAAATAAAAGAAAATACTTTTTCGTGCTCCATTGATACCATCATTCACTGACACCCCTCCCCCCCCCAAAAAAAAAACCCCACACCAAAATAAAGAAAAAAATATTAGCTGACTGAAAGAGTCCACTTAGGTAATTTAAAGCAATTTAGTTTTTAGTTTTATATGCTTGAATTTAGTCAACCACAGGGATAAAAGGGACAAGAAAATGTGGAAACAGAAGTGAAAACCACAAGTTTCAAACTTTCTAAAACAACTTCCTTGGAAGGTCTTTTGGAATTTTTGGTATTAAAAAGAGCCAAAGGCTATCTTATTTAGTTATGTAGTCAGAGTATGTGTACACAGGACAGTTTCACATACGTTTTCTCTTTTAAGTTGTGTTTCAAAATTTTTATTTCCCAATATAAGTGATTTAATTAAATATACTTCAACAACTTTTTAAATACCAAAAATTGGCTTTTACAAAATATTAGTGGGAGTCTCAGGGTGCATGTACACTTTAAAAAAATGTTTTTATTGATTTTATTTTATTTAAAAAATATATTTAAGGAAGGGAGAGGGAGAGAGAGAGAAACATCAGTGATGAGAGAGAAACATACTCCTGCACAACCCCCACTGGGGGTCGAGCCCACAACGCAGGCATGTGCCCTGACTGGGAATCAAACTGTGATCTCCTGGTTCATAGGTCAGTGCTCAACCACTAAGCTACACCAGCCAGGTCATGTATACTTTTTAAAGTATGTTTATAGTATTCAGCATTAAGACCTACCACTAACAGTGTATCAAAGCTTATTACTCAATAATAATAGTAATAATAATAAAGGGTTGTATTTAGTCTAATTTGACATTATGATTATCATTTTGTGTTTTACTGAAATAATTATAATGTATTGGGAATTGATGATTTTCATCTTGTCAGTATTTTAAAACCTCTCAAATACAATTCTTAAGTAATATTATGAAAAGAAATCTGTCAGTAGTTTTTAACAGAAGGTCTTTAAGAGTAATGGGGTATGTGTGTTTTTAATAGTTTAATCTAAATATAACTCTCTGAAAGATTCTTTCTATACCTAATTCAGATTATGTTTAAAAAAACATATACGAACAAACCCATATTCATTATAGCTTAACTATAAAACATAGGTTCATTGAAGGATATAAGAAAATATGTTTATGACATTTAAAAAAAATTGATCTTTAACCCTAGCCGGTTTGGCTCAGTGGATAGAGCGTCGGCCTGCGGACTGAAGGATCCCAGGTTCGATTTTGGTCAAGGGCATGTACCTTGGTTGCGGGCACATCCCCAGTAGGAGGTGTGCAGGAGGCAGCTGATGGATGTTTCTCTCTCATCGATGTTTCTAACTCTGTATCCCTCTCCCTTCCTCTCTGTAAAAAATAAATAAAATATATTTTTTAAAAATTGATCTTTAGAGAGGGAGGAGGGGAGGAGAAACATTGATATGAGAGATATACATTGATCAGTTGCCTCTTGTAACCTAGGTCATTGCCCTGGGGATTGAACCTGCTAGATCTGTGCCATGACCTTCCCGTGCACAGGATGATGCTCCAACCAACTAGCCAAACCATCCAGGGCTATGACATTTTGCTTTGCCAGTTTCCCCCTGCATTTTATAAAGATCAAGTATGCTGAAGAAGGAAAGGCTAATGCATATGTGGAAAACAAACTGAACCCACCCACCTCCTGTTGTGCATATTCTAAGGATGAGAATTTCAAGTGGTTAAGTATGTCTGGTTTCATCCTCATAGATTTCTAGCTTTAAACATGATTGACATCAGTTTAGAAAGAGTGAAGAGGAGGCCTTTCTTCCCCTTATATTGGTGTATTCAACAGGGGAAAAAAACCCAGCCAATATTCTTGTTCTAGCTCGGAGCACAGGGAAGGTCTTGTACCAGTTCCCAGATTCTTTTGGAAGTCATATGTGAAGATTCTTTCACTTGTTAGTCTTTCTTATTCCATAGATTTCCAACTTGTTGTATACCAAATTGTTTCTAGAAATGCTTACTAGATGGATTGCCATGAAAGGAGAGGGTAGAAAGGCAGAGCATATTGGCAAGAAATTTCTGGGGGGGGGTGGAATTTAAAAAAGAAAAGATATTCTGACCCTAACCCTTACTGAGGTAAAGTTCCAAGGGACTGATGATTATTGCTGGTCAGAAAATTGTCTAACTTGATAGTGATGAAAACTGGAGTTTAGCCAAGTCTTGTTTTTGTATGGTTTTGTTCTTTCTTTTCCTGTTGTTGGTTGTATTAGAAGGGACCTTTAGTGGGTCATCTGATTATGGCAGGATGAAGGTTAAGTTTAGCGTTGCCTGACTTCAGTGATGTTATCTTTTCCAACCAAAGTAGCTTATAATAATGAGATTCATCATCAGAAAAAATGTGCAATTCTTGATCTTTATCTGTACATTAGTTTTAAGAGATGATGTGTCTGCTGCAGATTGGGGTTGTGACTTTAAAAGAGTGAACTGTGCTATTTCAGGAAGTACACTAACATGAACATGTGACTGTTTTCAGGAAGGAGAGGTAATATGGAAAAACTGTAGGAAGGGGGGGTAAAGAAAAATAAGGAATCTAAAGAAGAATACCCATTCTGTTTTGTTGTTTAAGGGAGAGAACTAGAGAATTTGCATGCATTATCAATTGTATGTGGGTGTAAAGTTGAAAAAAATAGGAAAAAAACAGCTTCAGAATGGTAATTATGATGTCCTGGCTGAGCACCCCTTATTAAGTATGTTTACAATACAGTTGATCACCAAAATAAACTTTGTATAAATTTCAAAATAAGGAGTTGTTGGCTTTTAATTTGTGGTATGCGTCATGTGAATATGAGAGTCACACCTGGGAAATGAGTTTGGGGGAAAGGTACTGTGGAAATAAGCTGTTTGTGGTTTAATGCCCTGCTTTCTGTTGACATCATAGATTGCATCTGTGTGGCTGTGCATCTTCACCTGGCTCTTCTCCCTTCCCCGCCAAAACGAGATTTTAGCCTCTAAGGAATGGAGGGTATTTTCCTCTGTTATTTCCTCTGTATTTCATAGTAACTTACGCTCTGTAAATTCCCACCCCCCACCATTGGCAGGACAAATGAAGGTGATATCCTTCCTTTTACTTGTCTGAATTTTAAAGGTTTTTGAATTTGCTGTATGTTGATACCACAGTGTACACAATTACAAAGGGACCAACAGAAGGGACTTACAGTTTGTCATGTGAACCATTTTTGAGGGGGGAAAGAAAACCTTTCCTAAAAAAGAAGCCCCTCATCTCTTAAAAAATTGCTATTTAATTTTATTTGCATTACTTTCTCATGCTTAATTTTAATCATAATTTTTTAAACTAACATAAATGTAAAGGATATAAAGTAAAGTTTAGGTTAAAAATCAATCAATTGCATCTGTTTCTACTGAAATTCCTTAAATGAGGTTCCTAACTTTTAAACCCTCTTTAAAATGGACACAAGGAAAGCATTTAATAAACTTTTTTCCCCCCGCTGGACCCCAAACCACAGATTTGATGAACTGTTACTGTTACTGGTGTATACTCACATGTGAACACGTTTTTGATACGGTGTTTGCTTTCTGAAGGGCTCTGTAGTTATTCCCTCCCAAGAATAATCTAAAATGGATGGATCTAAAATCTCATATTCTCTTAAGGTGTTCTGCATCTAACCTCTGTTTGAAGGTGTGATGATGGTGGTATATGTCTGGTTTGAGTTGTACCACTTTGTCTTGGTCATGCTTCTGAGTGGGCATACTTTTTGCTTTTCTTAACGTTTGTGTGGGAAAGAGGTCCTTGTTTCCTGTCTTTGTTGGTACTTGTGGGTTCCTAATCTCCTGAGAGTCTTGGGATGTAGATCAGTACATCACAACTAGGGGTGGGTAGCTTTTTATGGCGAGGAAGAGGGAAAAAGATAGTATTGAAGCAATTCCTGTCTAGGTCTGCAAAGTGCAGATTGCATTTCTCTTTCAGTGGTGTTAGGTTTATGGCCCTTTTTTTGGAAAGTGCTATTAAGTGTTTGGAGACCTTTATCTTTCTCTGTTTTGTTGTAGCAGATGGAGTTGTCCTCTGGTGGCTTGCTAGGTATGATAAATGTTGTACTAAAACTGCTTGGTGGAAGTTTGATCTGGGAAGATTACTATTGCCTTCAGTTTCATGAAGAAAATGGAATCATAGCATTCAAACTATGGGACAAACAAGACCATTAGCAGATCAGCAATAAGAAGGTGTATTTTTCATTGATGATTGAGATTTATTTTCCCTTTTTTTTCATCTTTTAACTGTTTATTATATAATATAAAACTACAAAAGTAAGACTGCTCATTTCCATGTACATTTAATCTGTCCAATTGTTTCGATTACAGCCCAAACCTACATGTGAATACAGCCATCTGGGTTCCGATGTAATGTCTGTAATATTGCATAGGAAAGGCACAGCTCTCAGGTCTGTGGGGGAAAGGTTACACTTCCTTTTTAGACAAAATCCTCCTCAAAACCATGCACCAGATGTCACTATGTACATCTTTTCCAAAATCTTGGTTGTTTGCTTGTATGTACTGCATTCTCTTCCAAACTTACTATCCCCAAAAGATGTCCAAAATTTTTATTGGCTTTGTCTGCAATAGCATTTGGTCCTGGCTAATTTTCAAGAAACATTTAGACTCATTCTTAGAAGCACTGAAAACAGTTGTGCACAAGCAGGAACATACACCTCGCTGTTCATCGGCAGTTGCAGGAAGTTAACCATTTATAGCCAGAATAGGTCAAATATGCTCTTTTCGATATTTTCACAAAACGTAGAAAGGCCCAATTTGTAACAGCAGGGTTATTAAATTAAGACAATTCATGTACAATATCAATTGCTATACAAGGTAGAGTGTGTCTTTTTTTTAAAAAAAAAACATCTGTCATTTAAGAAGGCTGCCCAGCAGTATTCATAATTCATTGTTTACCACAAAGGTGGTTAATAAATTTAAGCTTTAAAAACAATCTGTAAGTTGATACTTTGGCTCTTTGGAGCTTATTTATGTAAGAAATTTTCCTTGAGAAAGACATGCTGGGTGGGACTGGGAGAGGACACCCATTGACAGTGATGTGCAATGAAGTGACAAGATGAGAGTAGAATATCAAGAGCTTTGAATTTGAAGGATTTTTTTTTCTGTAAGTTATTCCTTTTTTTTTCTAAGTAAATATATTTATTTTACTGTGGAGCTCTAACAACATCTGGATCGTAACATGTGCAGAATGTATTCTCTTGTAGGAATGTCAGTCTGTATTAAAAGGGGGTCCGAGCTAGACCCCCAGGTCATCTCGCCATATGTCCATCCACATTCATCTGCGTTCTCTTCTCTAATGTAGGTCTATTTGAAATATGCAGAAGGTATGGGTGAGGAATGTTTCAATACCTCCAAATTTTAAAAGAAAATGAAGCATCAAAGGATTGATATTTTTAAATGTTTTTTAGTAGCACTTTCTCTCTCGTACAGAAGGGGCAACCACACCAACACCCTGTTCACACCACAAGCGGAGAACTAGCCAGAGCCTCCGCTACACCTTGAGTGTCTTTATCAATTGAGCCTTTTCTTTTTCTTTAAAGAAAGTTTAGGGATAAAACCCAGAAATGGTGATCAGTTTTGTCTGAAATAATATAAATGGTAGAAATAGTCAGAACTTTTTCCTCAGAGCATGCAGGGACAGATGTCTACATAATGAAAAATTGTTCCAATTTATAAAAGAACTAGAGGCTAGATGCACGAAATTCGTGCAAGAGCAGGCCTTCCTTCCCCCGGCTGCCAGCACTGGCTTCCCTCTGGCACCTGGGACTCGGGCTTCCCTCGCAGCCCCAACTTCATCCAGAAGGTAGTCTGGAAGGACATCCGGTCTAATTAGCATATTATGCCTTTATTATTAAAGACTAGAGGCTCAGTGCACGAATTTGTGCACTGGTAGGGTCCAGCTGGCCCAGCCCCAGTCAGTGTGGATCAGGGCCTGGCCTGTTGGGAGGAGGAGATGGTGGGATGTTGGCCAGCTGGCCCTCCCCGATCAGGGCCAATCAGGGCCAGGTCGGCTGGGAGGAGGGGCCGTGGGCAATTGGTGGTGGACCCTGCCCCTGATTGGGGTTGGGGGGGCTGATTGGGAGCAGGGCTGGCCCTGGAGAGGGGCTGTGGGCAGTGGGCCAGCCAGCCCTGCCCCTGAATGGGGTGGGGGGCGATGGAGGTCAGCGGCAAGGGAAGGGGACGTGGGAGGTTGGCCAGCCAGCCCCACCCCTGATTGGTGTGGGAGGGTGGTGGGGGGTGGATCTGGCTCGGGGGAGGCACTGTGGGCTGAGTGGGGTGTGGGGGGCTGGTCAGGGGCCAGCAGCCTGGGGTAGGGGTCAAGGGTGGTTGGCTGGCCGGCCCTGCCCCTAATTGGAGTGGGGGGACTAATCAGGGGTGGAGCTGGCTGGGGGGAGGGGTTGCAGGCCGATCGGGTGGTGGGGCCCATCAGGGGTGGGGCCGGCAGGGGGAGGGACTGCATGGGGGGGCATTGGCTGGCCTCGATCAGAGTGGGATAGGCCAATCGGGCAGGGCTGGCTGGGGGGAGCGGCCACGGGAGGTTGGCTGGCTGGCCCCACCCCTACATCGGGCCAGTTTGCTGGC
Organism: Myotis daubentonii; assembly: GCF_963259705.1. Lineage (NCBI taxonomy): Eukaryota > Metazoa > Chordata > Mammalia > Chiroptera > Vespertilionidae > Myotis > Myotis daubentonii. The sequence continues at coordinate 64,870,408 of NC_081849.1, read as the reverse complement.
TGCAGTGGGCATCATAGCAACCAGTTGTTCTGGTTGTTACAGCATTCTGGGGGCTGGCTTTTTATATATATAGATGAGAGCACAAGAAGTCTCTTGTGCTCACAGAAAGCTTATGCAAGGGACATGGTGTTGAATCTTATATAGCATATATCGCCATAGTTTTATTGCTAAAAAAGACTTCTTTGGGCATATTTCTAACATTCTAAGAGGCATTGTTCTCTTTGGCCACATCTTTGTTCCTTCAATTTTGATTAATTTAACTAGTAGTATTTTTAGAAAATTATGTGCTTCCACTAGCTTTTATGCCAGTTTGTGGTTTATCTACACTGGAATTGGAAGATGTTAGCCACCACTTAGCTACTGTGGTGAAATAAATGTTTGATTGATTGAATCCTCCTGACAAACTTGTTATACATCAGACTAGAAAAGAAATGTACAGATAATGTTGCCAAGAGTATGAAGAAATACTTTCTTACACTATTGATGACAGTATAAACTTTGGTGAAAATTCTGCAACATCTACCAAAATTGAAAATACACTTTTTTTTTTTTTTAAAAAAAAAAAGAGAAACAAATATTTGAGTCACAATTCCATTGCTTAGAATTTGGCAACATTATCTGTACATTTCTTTTCTAGTCTGTATTTCTTCTTTTCAGTGATTGCTCCTTCCTGTCCTTTGGGCATGTTTTTACTGGGTTCATTCATTCAGGTAGGAGGTTCTTACCAAATTACCTGGCATTCAAAGATAGAGTTTTTTTCTTGAGTGACTCCCACTCTAGATCAGCTGGACATAACTGATAGTAAAGTTATAGTCTGACCTGTAAAACTCCCTCTTCCAGCTCTTTTATCTTTTATGTATTCCTAGCTTTAATATTTAGAGGCAACACAGTGAAAAATAATAGGAGTGTCCATAGTCTTAAGTCTTTTTTTTTTTTTTAAACTGGTGTTGGGGAAACCCTCATTGGAATAAGAGGTGGTCTTAGTGGTGTTTGAAGTTAACTCAGGTCTGACTGTGGTTACAGCATGTGATGTATAGAATGCAAAAGAGTTTGATTAAGGCGATTCTGGCAGTACCTCCCACAATGATGTGGCCTGTGAAGGGGGCATGTACATTGGTTGCAGGCTCGATCCCCAGCCCTGGTCAGGGCCTCTGCAGGAGGCAACCAATTGATGTATCTCTCTCACATAGATGTTTCTCTCTCTGTCTCTCTCCTCCTCCCTCCCTTCCACTCTAAAAACAACGGGGGTAGGGGGGAGATTCTTTTTGCAAGTTATTTTTTTCATTTAATATATTTTAATGTCTTTTAATGTATAATAGATTTATTTTACACTTTTTAATTACTACAGAGTATTCTATTATGTAGACAGATTTCTATTGCAAAGAGGAAAATCTGAATATTTCCTTGAATATAGATCTTTCCATGTATATGCACATTTATCAGTAAGAGAAATTCTAAGCAATGGAATTGTGACTCAAATATTTGTTTCTCTCTCTCTTTTTTTTTTTTTTTTAAAAAGTGTATTTTCAATTTTGGTAGATGTTGCAGAATTTTCACCAAAGTTTATACTGTCATCAACAGTGTAAGAAAGTATTTCTTCATACTCTTGGCAACATTATCTGTACATTTCTTTTCTAGTCTGATAGTTTAAAAATGTTAGAGTGGTTTTGATTTTCTTTTCTTCAAATTATGATGTTAATTTGAGCATTTTAAGAATGTTTATTGGCCATTTATTTGTATTTCTTCTTTTCAGTGATTGCTCCTTCCTGTCCTTTGGGCATGTTTTTACTGGGTTCATTCATTCAGCAGCTATTTGTTGAATAGAGTGTGCTGGGCACTGTGCTAAGCATTGATCTTTTCTAATTGATATGTTTGAGTATTAAATGCTCATTCATTGATTCAATAAATATTTATTGACTACCATATACTAACTACTAGCCTAGGCCTGGGAATACATCAAAGAGAAAACACACTCCATACATATCTTTCTGTGTTTAGGGAGGTTATATTTTAATGAGTGTGAATATGTATGAGTAAATATATTTATTGCAGATATTTCCTTCCAGTTTGTCCTTTATTTATTCATTTTGTTTATATGTAGTACTTTTTGAAATACAGAAGCTTTGAATTTTTATGTGGTTAATTAAATTTGTCAGTCTTTTTATGGCTTCTGAATTTTATGTCCTGTTTAGAAGGGCCATACCCTCTCCAAGATTGTAAAGTTTAAAAAAAAAAATACACATTTTTCTTTTAGTTGAATTTATTTTTTAAAATGTAAACCTTTGATTCTTTTGGAATTATAGTGGAAGCTATGAGGGTAGAGATTTAGATTACTCTTTTGTTTATAAATGTGAGAAATATTGATTTCTACATATTAATTTGAACTCTGCTTAGCTTTTGAATTCTCTAATTGTTTCTCGTCATTTTTCAGTGGGTCTCTGGGGTTTTCTGGTTCTAAAAATGATAATTTTGTCTTTTCTAAGCTTTAGATCTCTTATTCCTGTTTTAACTAATTACTTTGGTTAATACTTCCAGAATAATTTTGAATAATAGTAGTGATAACAGGTGCCCTTGTCATGTTCCTGACTTTAATGCAAACACTTTTATGGGCTTGATCTTAAACACAGTGGTAGCTTTGGGTTTGAGGGAGATTATTAAAAAATTATGTTGAGGAAGTAGCCCATTCTTATTTTAATGTGTGTTTTCATTATTCATTTCCTCAACAAATATTTATTATGCTTCTGGTATGGGTCAGACACTACATTGGCACTGGAAAATGAACAGTTGGCCTAGGCACAGGCCCTGTCCTAATTGAATTTATAATCTAGTTGAGGGGAGACAGATATTAATCATACAATCATGAAAAGCTGTACAACATTTTTATTACTATGATGCATTTGCTGTAGGAGTGTTTAAATAGGGAGGTTTTCTTGTAGGTTAGGAAAGTGTTGTTGGAACCACTAACCATTGATTTGTGACCTTCAGGAAGGGAATGAACTAGGTAGGCACAGGGGAAGAACATGCTAAGCTGAGGGCAGCACATTTGAAGGGAAGTGTGGTATTGGATGAGGCTGAAGAAAGAGGGTAGGCAGGACTATCAAGACCCTTTTAGTCATGCTACTCATTTTGTTCTCTATACTGAGAATAGTGGGAAGCCATAGAAAGTTATAAGTAGGGGGGCAACATGATTGGATTTGGGCTTCTAAAATATTACAGCAGTGTGGAAATCATTTTAAAGTCAGGGTGAGGAGAACCAAGATGGCGGCATAGGTTAACGCCGGAGTTTGCTGCTTTGAACAACTACTTCAAAAGTGAAACTAAAACACGGAACGGACATCACGCAGAACCACAGGAACGCTGGCTGAGTGGAAGTCCTACAACTAGAAGGAAAGAGAAACGCATACGGACACTCAGAGGAGGCGCAGTGCTGAAGTCAAATTCTGAGGTGCGGAGTGCGCAGAGCGGGCTGGCGGCGGAGGGCGCGGTTGTTGTTTTCAATCGGGAGGGAGTCGCAGACTCTGAGCTCCAGATGAGTCTTTAGGGACCCAGGCTCAAACGGGAGAAGCGGACTGTCTGGCTTCGGTCAGAGCGAGTGCAGCTTTCTCTCCGAGCTTCGCAGCGGGTGCTGGAACTCAGAGAGGCAGAGCCCCTGGGGACAGGACTGAGAGCCGCCATAACTGCTCTCGCTGGCCCACCCTGTTGATCCTGTTCGACCCGCCCTGCCCAAGCCCTGATGCATTTGCCGGATAGCCTCAGGCAAAGGCTAGATTAGCACCTCCCTAGAGGACAGAAGTTCTCTCACTGCTGACACAGCTGATTCTCATAGCCACTTGGCCTGGAGGTCAAACCCTCCCTGGAATTAGCTACAACAATCAAGATTTATCTATAAGACTGCGAACAAAGACCACTAGGGGGTGCACCAAAGAAGCATAACAAAATGCGGAGACAAAGAAACAGGACAAAATTGTCAATGGAAGAAATAGAGTTCAGAACCACACTTTTAAGGTCTCTCAAGAACTGTTTAGAAGCTGCCGATAAACTTAATGAGATCTACACGAAAACTAATAAGACCCTCAATCTTATATTGGGGAACCAACTAGAAATTAAGCACACACGGTCTGAAATAACGAATATTAAACAGACGCCCGACAGCAGACCAGAGGAGCGCAAGAATCAAGTCAATGATTTGAAATGCGAGGAAGCAAAAAACATCCAACGGGAAAAGCAAAATGAAAAAAGAATCCAAAAATGCGAGGATACTGTAAGGAGCCTCTGGGACAGCTTCAAGCGTACCAACATCAGAATTATAGGGGTGCCAGAAGATGAGAGAGAGCAAGATATTGAAAACCTATTTGAAGAAATAATGACAGAAAACTTCCCCCACCTGGTGAAAGAAATGGACTTACAGGTCCAAGAAGCGCGGAGAACCCCAAACAAAAGGAATCCAAAGAGGACCACACCAAGACACATCATAATTAAAATGCCAAGAGCAAAAGATAAAGAGAGAATCTTAAAAACAGCAAGAGAAAGTAACTCAGTTACCTACAAGGGAATACCCATACGACTGTCAGCTGATTTCTCAACAGAAACTTTGCAGGCCAGAAGGGAGTGGCAAGAAATATTCAAAGTGATGAATACCAAGAACCTACAACCAAGATTACTTTATCCAGCAAAGCTATCATTCAGAATTGAAGGTCAGATAAAGAGCTTCACAGATAAGGAAAAGCTAAAGGAGTTCATCACCACCAAACCAGGATTATATGAAATGCTGAAAGGTATCCTTTAAGAAGAGGAAGAGGAAGAAAAAGGTAAAGATACAAATTATGAACAACAAATATGCATCTATCAACAAGTGAATCTAAGAATCAAGTGAATAAATAATCTGATGAACAGAATGAACTGTTGATTATAATAGAATCAGGGTCATAGAAAGGGAATGGACTGACTATTCTTGGGGGGGAAAGGGGTGTGGGAGATGTGGGAAGAGACTGGACAAAAATCGTGCACCTATGGATGAGGACAGTGGGTGGGGAGTGAGGGCGGAGGGTGGGGCGGGAACTGGGAGGAGGGGAGTTATGGGGGGAAAAAAAAAGGAACAAATGTAATAATCTGAACAATAAAGATTTAATTAAAAAAAAATAAAAAATAAAGTCAGGGTGAGGGTAAAAGCTGGGAGACTAATTGGGTGGCTAGTGCAGTAGGTCAGGCAGAGTTGTGGTGTGGAGTTCGAGAAAAATGGTAACATGATTGTGTTTTTGGTTGTTTTCCTAAAAGTACCTGAGGTTTAGGCATTACAAGAAGTCAGTCTATAAAATTCACCAGAAACAACTCATAGGATGGGTGGAGTCAGGTGGAGGCGCAGCTTTTAAATGAAGAATATCCAAGTGGGTCTCAGGAGTTTGTTTTAATCCGGTCCTCCATTTCTTCTCATCTTCTCCTTTTTTGTTTCATGACCTGAATGAAAATCCAGTCTGTTTTCACCAGATATCTATTCTTTATTCTTCAACATCCTTTCATTCAGACAGCATTTAGTGAACAACTCCTGTGTGTCATGTACTCTGCCGAAAGGGATGAATGGGCCCTCAGGGTCAACATAATGTATTAGGTCAGGCAGATACATATTCATAAAATAACACATTGTGCTGAATGTAACATACAAAACATACAAAGTGAAGTTATTGATCCATTTGGGGATATCTCATGGTTGGCATTTTGGAATAGGTGAGGTCCAATTTGAATTTTAAAAGATAAGTAGAAACATGCTCGGAGAGATGGGGAGGCATGTTTTCAGGCAAGTGGAATGTAGCATGTGCAAGAACACAGAAACATGAAGTATGGCAGTTTGATATTTCTGGATTTTGATGTTTCTGGTTGTAAATGGAGGAGGAAGTGGCAAAAATTGAGATAGGCCAGATTGGCAAGACACCATAAAGTTTATTCCAGAATCACTATATTTAGAAGAGCATTTACATTGAGTGGGGTGGGGGTATAAAAAAGAATAGCATGAGAAATTAAGATAGCAGTATATTTCGTTTTTAGAAGCCCATGACTTCATTAAAAAATAAAGTCTTGCCCTCGCCTGTTTTGCTCAGTGGATAGAACGTCGGCCTGCGGACTCAAGGGTCCTGGGTTCGATTCCGGTCAAGGGCATATACCCAGTAGGGAGTGTGCAGGAGGCAGCTGAATCGTTGTTTCTCTCTCAGCGATGTTTCTAGCTCTCTATCCCTCTCCCTTCCTCTCTGTAAAAAATCAATAAAATATATTTAAAAAAAGAATAAACTCTTTTCACCTAGATTAACAAGTAAGTTGTTAGACAAAATTTCAAGAAGGTAGATTTAATTGTACTTCTAAGAAAGTACCATCTTTTGTAAACGCCTTATGTCATGTGTAAATGCTTGCATATAATAAAACTAAATAATGAAAAGGCCTATGTCATCCCCTGGAGGCAGTCACAACTTGCAGTGGGCTCAGGGATATGTAAGTGAGCCGAGAGAGCTCAGGTCCTCACCAGACTTATACTTTACTTCTAGGGAGAGATGAGATTTGTGGAGAATCTTTCAGTAATCTTGATTGTACTCAATTAATTGAATTTATATAGTGCCTCCGTTTAGAGAAACTTAAAGCTAAGCTTAAAATTAAAAACTTAAAGACTTAGATGAGACCATTTGATACTAAAATATGATAGTGTTATCATTTAAGTCCCTTAAAAAGAAAAACTAAGGTAGTTCTTTTGCAGTATTAGCATTTATCCTGAGCTGTTTTCTTCCCCCGTAACCATTTCTCTGTTCCTTGATGGAGATAGTCAAGGATTGAAATTGAAGGGCTGGAAATATAATTTCACTTAATCATTCATGGCAGTATCTTTTATTTTGTTTTATTTTTTGTTAATCCTCACCTGAGGATATTTTTCCATTGATTTTTAGAGAGAGTGGAAGAGAGAGGAAAGACAGAGAGATATATCGATGTGAGAGAAACACATCGATTGGTTGCCTCCTGCACATGCCCTGACCAGAGCCCAGGCCAGGGCAGAGCCTGCAACTGAGGTATATGCCCTTGACCAGAATAAAACCTGGGACCTTTTGGTCCACAGGCCGACGCTCTATCCACTGAGCCAAACCGGCTAGGCCATGGCAACATCTTTTAAATGTGATGAGAAAGTACGTTTTTTTTAAGTCTATCCAAGTCCCTTTATTCTTTTTCTTTTACTTTTTTTTTGGTACAATTTTTTAAAAATTAAATTTATTGGGGTGACATTGATTAGTTAATAAGATTATAGAGGTTTCAAGTGTACATTTCTATGATACATGCTCTGTATTGCATTGTGTGCACACCATTCAAAGTCAAATAATCTATCATCATATATTAGGCCCCCTTTACCCTTCACTAATCCCTCACCCCCTTCCCTCTGGTAACCACCATACCCTTGTCTGTGTCTATAAGTTTCAGTTTTATATCCCACATATGAGTGAAATCATGTAACTCTTTGCCTTTTCTGACTGCTTCATTTCGCTTAGCATAATATCCTCAAGGTCCATCCATGTTGTTGTAAATGGCAGTATTTCATCTTTTCTTATGGCTGAGTAGCATTCCATTATGTGTATGTACCACATCTTCTTTATCCAGTCATCTATGGAAGGACACTTTGGTTGTTGCCATGTCTTGGCAACTGTGAATAATGCTGCAATGAACATAGGGGTGCATATATCTTTGTGAATAAATGTTTTCAGATTTTTAGGTAGATATCCAGAAGAGGGTTGCTGGGCCATATGGTAACTTAGTTTTTTGAGTCCTATCTCAAGAAACAAGACAATTTCAAGAAAGTGCTTTTCTAATTCCAGGTGCTAATATTATGACTAGACTTTGAAGAAAGTGATATTTCAGGTTTACAGAAGTGAGATCTTTATCTAGGACTGTAAAGAATTAACAGATACCTTCCCAGTGCTAAACAGCTGAGGCGTAGATAGAGGTAAAGCTCTAAAGCAGTGGTTCTCAACCTTGCCTGCACGTTAGAATCACCTGGGAATCTTTTTAAAATCCTGATTTCTGGGCCGGGACCACTGCTCTAAAGGGACCAGATGGGTGTTGTTAAGTAATAGCAGATGTTCCTTTGAAAGTCTGAGAACCAGAGGTCTGTTAAAGTACAGTGCTTGTTTTTGACTGACTGAATTCAATGAGAAACTTTTATATTTGTGCTTTATGCTTCTGAAAGGATCAAGAAGAAACTATTCAGATGATTAAGAAATTGGGGATCAGTGTTTTTGCTTTGTAAATTCTGATTAACTAGTGGGGCAGCAAAGTAGTTACAGTATGAAAGTACATTGGATAAACTGAAAAGAGTGCTTATATTAGGAATCTGAAGACAGATTTGCGTTCCACTGTTTCTACTACTCGTGTAGTTTTGGGTAAATTAAATTCTCTGAGCTTCTACTTTTCTGGATGTAAATAAAAGTAGTAAGAGTATTAATACTGAGTCTATGTTAATTATTTTGAGGCTTAAATGAAATAATGTATAAAATGAAAACTCTTAATTGGTCTGTAAAACATAACCATTCAATCTCCCCAAGTAATCACACTCCTTTCTGTAATGCAATTTTAAGGCCTTTAGTTTTTGTGAAAATCAACTAATGAAATTTCTGTCTTTCCTTACTTTTTTATTCTCTCACCAAAACCCCAACTTCAGAATAGACTTTACCAGCATTATCTAACATAATCAGAGTGGAAAGACAAGACATACATTACTCTTTACATGGGAATGTTGTAACCCAAATCACACTGTGCTTCACAAAACAAGACTTTAGAGGTTGGAGAAGGGGCAGCATGGCTGACGGGAAGATCATGGTGTTTGGGGCCAGGACTCAAGATCAGGGCACTTACTATTTGTATAGACTCAGGCAAGTTTGCCCATTTACAGAGTGAACCAGAGTCCCTGCCTTAGAGAAAAGCCTCTCAGAGAACATAACTGTCTTCAGTTTAATTCAGATTTAGAGGAATATTTTCCCCAGGCTACGTTTACTATCTGGTGAATGTTTTATACCAAGTGGGTGACTTCTACTTTTCTCTTAGTTACTACAATAAATCGAAGGCATTGGAGTTCGGAGTTAGTTTCTCTGCTGCACACTGACCATTTGACCTTGAGCAAGTTATTTAACCTCTAGAGTGCCGGGGAGCGCGATAGTGCTCCACCTGTCTTTCCCCAAAAGTGCCGGGAGCGCTATCACGCTCCTCCTGCAGTGTCACTATTAGATGCTAGTAGTTCACTCTTTATTGACAGATGGCACCTAAGCGCAGGTTACTTATGATGCCAAATGTTTGTAGTTCTATAATTGACCACTGGCATCTATCTGCGTAATTTTCATAATTTTTTTCCTAAACTGCTGTAAAATCAGCAAAAATGCCTTGGCCATTTTAGCATAGTTCCTAGGATATTGGTTGGCACTCAAAGGGTTAACATCTCTGTGACTCAGTTTCCTCACTAGTAAAATGGACATTATAAATAATACCTCCTAAATAGCCTTTAGAGTCTTTATTGATCCATAGTATGTTCTCAGTAGTGTTAGTTACTCCTATTATTAAGACCACTGTTGGAATTACTAAGAAGGAAAAAAGTGAAGTTCTCATTTAGCTGATAAGAATTTGAGAACCTAGAGGAGTAGTGTAAGGATGAATCCTAGTTACTGATTTTCACCTTGTATCTGAAGATTTGGAGGAAAAGATGTTACCCACTGTAAGGGTGAGAAATAAAGCACCTTTTCCTTCCACCCTCCTAAGTTCTCTGGCTGGGACCCTGTAAATGAGCCTGTCAGAAGACAGATTAACAAGAGAAAAGGCTACACATATATTTAATATTTGTTTTATGTAATAGGGAGTCTCCTAAAGAAATGAAAACCCAAAGAAACGGTCAAACCTGAATGTGAAAGAGTAGAAAGTGGTGGGGAAATGTGATAGGACAAAGGTAGTAAACTGGAAAGCTTAGCAAGCCCTGCTGTCCACTGGGATTCCTCTCTGAGTGCTTGTCTTTGGAGATAAAGCTGTTGCTTTCCTCTGGGTGTGGGGCGGGCGGTCTTGTGAACTACATCAGGGGACAAGGGGAAGTGACAGAGTCCTTCCTGATTCGGCTGTGTCTTAGGTTTCTTCGGCTGAAAATATTCAATATGTGCAGGTGCCATATTTTGGAATAGCATGTTCTGAACCCCATTATACCATAAAAATGAAAACAACTAAAATAAATCTAAGATTTCTCCTAAGTATAAACATTTTAATAATTTCTAAATGTATTAGAAGTATACTTCACTTGCCCTTTTTGTTAATTTGAGCGTATAAGTGGAAATATAACATACTGATAAAATATTTTATTAGATAAGAAGAAACATTTTCAGTATTACTGCATTTCCTAATATGGCCATTCCTTCACTTTAAAAAATGCCATTACTGTGGGATAGCTATATGAGTGAAATAGTTTGCATACTGTTTTAATTTTAACTTGTGTTACTTTTAAAATTTGGTCCCTCAAAGTTAAAAGGTATTTGGTTTTAAAAATCATTTAAAATGAAGCATTTGAGAAGCATTTCCTAAACAGTTTGATTTTAGGGCTTTAAGAAGCATATAAAGGTCTAGCAGCATATAGGCACTATGCCTTTTCCCATTTCCTCAAGAATAGGGTGAAACAGTAAAATAATGAGAGAATAAAACATCTTATTCTTTCAGAATGTTGATTTCTCAGAAATAATTGAGGAAATGTTAATAATTTCTAGAAGCAAAATTATAGAATTAAGACTGAGTAAATCATCTTCTCAGGTAACAAGATGGTTTTGTGGTATATTTAAAAATACTATATATTTTATTACATATATTTAAAATCAGTAAGTCCCCTACCCCCTCTTGTCTTACAGGCTTTAAAACCTGAAATATGTTTTAAATTTGGCTTGTGCCTGGCCAGCTGTCTTTTCATTCTTTTCAGTTTTACAGTCAACAGTGACTGGTTCTTTGCAGAGTAAAGATCCTAAACATTCCCTGCTGGAAGCATTCTTGGGGGCTGGCGTGCCAGTGTCATTCTGCATTCCGTAGTACCTGTTTCAGCTGAATTTGCATTGGCATTTGTATGACTCATAAACACACATTTACTTAGACTCTTCCCCTTCTAAACTACTATGCTCAGGTCATAGAAACTGCTAGTGTGCAAGTGCAACTGGTGACACACTCATCTTTTTTTTCTTAACTTCTCAGTTGTTTAAAATGTCTAATTTTATGATGACATTACTTGGGTGAGAATCTTTGAGTGACAGCTCTATCCCGGTGGAATCTTTTTTCTAAGTTGTCTTTTGAAAGGGTTAGAGATAGTTAAATGCTTTTGAATACTCATATCCCAAATCATCTTCAAATTATTGGCTGGTTAAAATGAGTGATTAAAAGAGAAAGAAACCTAATGGGAGTGGTGGTGAAGAAGGTATGTGCAGAGGAGGGAGAAAAATGTGGGGAGGGAGGGTGCTGGCTGGGGAGGGCAGTGGGGGACGGAGACAAGGCAGTGCCATCATCGTGGAGTTTACTGATAACATTTCTTGTCACTTATTTCCTTTTAATTTAAAAATGGATATTAGTAAAAGTACTACTTTGACATTTTCTGTTATAATTCATTTTTTGGGTCCAGTATAACTTGTTATACCAGATTTTTCTTTTGGTCATTAAGATTTAAATTTTGTATTTCTGGTAGTAAAACCATCCCTGTCAAGTGTAAGGAGGCTGCCGCTTTAACACTACTTCATGTCTGATGGGAAGGTTTTCTTTTGTAATTAATTTTCCTCTGAGCTCTTTGTGGAGAACAGCAGCCCACTGCAGAGAGGTTAGAATACCATGGACTTTGGCTGTTCATCTTTAATGATACAAGGGAATAGCAAAGCAAGAATAAATGAGGTACTTTTTGGTGAGCAAAAAATGTGAACTGACTGTCAGTGTGAGACTAGTTGTAGGAGCAGTTAGCCAGCAGTAATAGGGCACACTTGAGTAATTGAATTTGCATAACAAGGCCTGCTGAAGGGATCTGACAGGCATAGAGATTTGTCTAGCTAGAGAGCTCCAGATGGATGTGGCCATGCAGCAGCTGGGTGGCACGTTGCTCAGCATGGACAGCACCGCCCAGACTGGCAGCTGGACCCTGGCGACTGGAGGGCTGTGGCAGGCCAGCTGGTGGCTTCTGACAGCCAGTGGCCCTGAAAGAGAGTCTTTCATAATGGCTTGTCAGGGTGTTGGACCTGCAGGGACCAGCAGGAGAATGTCACAAGTCACCATCGAGGGTTGTTAAGCTGAAGAAGTCTGTCCCAGGAAAGTAGAGGTGGTCACCGTTGCAGCCACAAAGCTAAAACACCTTCCAGAGTGGTTTCCCTCCTTCACATGAGGATGTCCCCCCACCCCGCTTAATACATTTGCTCTAGACGACAGTCATTATGGATTAGGTTGTATTCTTAAAACCTTGAAACCACGTTGTCCACCTTCCTGAGAGCCAATGTTGACTGTCACTTGAAATGGAAAAGAATATTGCTTTTCATGTTTTCCCTCTGTCTGCATATTTGCAACAAGGGCATATTTGGTTTTTGGAAAATCGGTGATAATTTAACAATTTGTCTTTGATTTATTGCTCATAATAAAAAAGCAACATGTTTAAAGAATAAACTGCAGAGAAAATGGGTGAAAATGAACTGGTATGAAGTCAGTTTGCTCAGGTTTCCCCACCCCACCCCCACCTCCAGGTGGACTGCATTTGTGTGGAGGAATTATATACAACCATCCGTCTTCTCAGATTAGAATAAACGTGGAAGAAGGCCAGCTTTGTGCTTGCTGTTCATAAAGTTTACATCTGTGTTCTTAAATTGAGAATTTTGCCATCTTACAACATTTCCACTCTAAAAAAATTATGTAACTAGACAATACAACTTTTTTAAGGACAGGAAAACTCCACTTACTACGGAAGCATTTTCCAGTAAAATGAGAAACTTGCTGTCAGAAGCCCCAAGCTCACTTACTTGTAGTACAACCAAATTCTAATGGAACAGAGCAGTTCATACTGAAGCAACTTGGACTTTGTGCCTAGAAGAACCGTCAGAGAGTTAGATTTTCAAACTTCAAATTGGCAAAGATTCAGAGCCTGTTCTGAACAAAGGGAAGGGAAATGTATAGCTTCATAGACTGCTGTTGGGTATGTAAATTACTTCAACCAACTCAGAGAACAGTTTGAATGTATGCATCAAAAGCTTAAAAAAATATGTAAGTAATTTAGTAATTCTCCTTCTAAGAGCTTATTCCCCCAAATTAAGAGTGTATGTAAAGATTTAGCTGTAAGACTGTGCTTTTAGCATTACTAAGAACAATGGTTCTCAGTGCACCATCCATGGACCTCCAGAAGGACCATGAGGTAAAAATTAGTTTTATAATAATACTAATATCACTCACAGTACAAAAGGATTGGCGGGTAAAACTTTTAGCTCGTAGCATGACTCAAGACTGTGGTGCTGTGTCCTTCACTGCCATAGCATGTGGTTTCACTTAAGATTGTCCTTGATGAAGCAGTAAAAATTGTTAATTTTATTAAATCTCGACCTTTGCATGCATGTGTTTTTTTAACAGTCTGTGTAGCACAAGACACTCCTGCTGCAGTGGTACTGTGGTTGTCTTGAGGAAAAGTACTTTTGTGATTGAGTTGCCAGCTGACCTATCTGCTTTTTCATAGAACACCATTTTTATTTAAAAGAATTGCTGACATGGCATTTTATAGAAAAAGAACAAAGTGAACCTGCTACTTCTAGGAAAGCATCTGGCAATATTTGTTGCCAATGATAGAATTGGATATTTCAAGCAAAAATTAGAATTTTTGGAAACGTACCTGATTCTATGAACCTAATAGCTTCCTAAAACTAAAGACTTTTATGATGAGATTTGTGGTTCTATTAAAGAATGTGTGATGCCCTAACCAGTTTGGCTCAGTGGATAGAGCATCAGCTTGCGGACTCAAGGGTCCCAGGTTCGATTCCAGTCAAGGGCATGTACCTTGGTTGCGGGCATATCCCCAGTGGGGAGTGTGCAGGAGGCAGCTGATCAATGTTTCTCTCTCATTGATGTTTCTAACTCTCTATCCCTCTCCCTTCCTCTCTGTAAAAAATCAATAAAATATATTTAAAAAAAAAAAGAATGTGAATTTCTAATACTGTATATTGGGAATTTGGAAGATCTCTGTATGATGTTACGGAATTATGACTGGGTAAAAGAGTCATTTAAAGTGCAAAATAGACAGATTTTTAATATAACAGACTAAAAAATGTTTATTAACAATTTCAGATTCCACACTGCAACTAGACTTTAATAAATCACCATTTGTCAGGTTTTGATTTAATATCAAAGAAGGATATTCACAATTATTTGAAAAGGTTATTAAAATACTTCTCCTTTTTCCAACCATGTATCTGTATGAGGCCAGCTTTTCTTTATATACTTCAACCAAAACAACCTATGTATATCTGCTTCTGCATTCAGTCTGGTAAGAAAATCCAACTGTTTTCTGTCAAGTGAGAATTAAAAAGATTTGCAAAATTGTAAAGCAGTTTATTTTTTGCTTTGGAAAGCCTTTTTATTTTTCATAAAAATGTTACCACGTAGTGGGTTTATTAAGTGAATTAAATATTTTAAAATTTTCTTTTTTAATCTATAATATAGTAAATACTGATAGATGTAATCTACATAAGCAAAAGCTTTGGGGTGCTCAATTTTATATATATATGTATATATATATATATATATATATATATATATGTACTAGAGGCCTGGTGCATGGATTTGTGCACCGGTGGTCCCTTGGCCTGGCCTGTGGAGATTGGGCTGAAACCGGCTCTCCGACATTCCCCCCAGAGGTCCCAGATTGTGAGAGGTCGCAGGCCAGGCCCAGGGACCCCATTAGTGCATGATCAGGGCTGGGGAGGGACCACAGGAGGGTTTCAGGGCATGTCCGGCCCATCTCGCCCAGTCCCGATTGGCTGGACCCCAGCAGCAAGCTAACCTACCAGTAAGAGCATCTTCCCCCTGGCGGTCAGTGCATGTCATAGCAACTGGTCAAACGGTCGAATGGTCAGACACTTAACATATTAGGATTTTATTACATAGGATGCATATGTATTTTTTAAAGTTTATTTTTCAGTTACACTTGAGATATATTATTGTATTAATTTCAGGTGTACAACAAAGCGATTAAACATTGACATACCTTATGAAGTAATCCCCCCAATAAGTCTAATACTCATCTGACGCCACAGTTGTTGGTGTCCATGAGTTCTGTCTTTTTTCTGTTCTCTTCTTTTTTCTTTTTTGTTCAATCCCTTCACCTCCTCCCAACACCCACCACCAAGGTTGTCTGCCTGCTTTGTGAGTCTGTCTCTATTTTAATAAATATTTCTTTATCACATTTTCTTTCATTTTTTTATGTCTAGCGTTAGTAGTATATGTAACATCTACAGTGTTTTGTATAATATAGGACACTATTGATGTAGGTATTGATAGATGATTTATCTTGTAAACAAATGCCGTAAACTTACTGTATCAATAAATATAGTACAGTACTGTAAATGTATTTTCTCTTACCATTTTCTTGTTTCTTTTCTCTAGCTTACTTTGTTGTTAAGAATAAGGTATATAGTGTATGTAACATACAACATATGTGCTAATTGGCACCCCAACCCCTGCATTAGGGTCAGCTGTATTTACTTCCCTTTAACATCTCTCTCAGCTCTAAACTTCTGCATATAGCAGTGTCTCTGTGACATTCTGTGATTAGTAAAGCTTCCTTTGAAGTCAAATTAAGGGTTCTTTGAAAAAGAGTGTATCATGTGACTATCTTATTTATGTGAAAAAAGTCTTCTAGACTAATAGCTGTAATACAAGAAGTAAATAGCACCATGCACATGCCTTGTGGTAAAGATAGGTAATGGAAACTAACATTTAATAAGCTGCAGTTACATAAGTTCTCGGCCAGGTACTTTTATAAAATAGCTGGGTACTTTACAGATATTCTCTCATTTAATCCTCATGACAGCCCTGTGAGGTAAGTACATTTTACTGATGTAGAAATGGTCTACCAAAAAGGTCAAGGAACGTGTCCTAGTCATTGGTAGAGGTGGAGTGAATCCACACCCAAGCCTGGCTGACTCTAAGGTTTATGCTTTTTACTCATATAACATGCTACCTCTGATTAAAGAGAAATGAAAACCACCCAATGAACACAAGGAAAAGCTAGCTCAGCTCCTCACTCTGGGAGACCAAATGAATGGATTCTGAGGTGGGGAAAGCCTGGATTAAGGTTCATAAATTTCAAGATCTCTGGGACTTAAAGAGTCATTCCCCAGTGTTCAATTAAATAAAAATAACAAAGAAAACAGTGTCTGGTGTATCATAATCTTTCAGTAAATGGAAGTGAATTATTATAACTCTGTGACCAAGCCAGAAGTTTGAGTCCTGTTCATAAAAAAGGAAACACACACACACAGAAAAACAAAACACAAAACAGGACTACAATCCCTTACTTAAAACTCTTGGAGCCATGTGAGTTTTGTGTTCAGATTTTCGAAAGATAATCCTGTATACTTGCCATATGTTATGTAACATCCACAGCAGGGCCCTCTGTAGTCAAACATATTATTTCTGCAGGGAAATGCATCTGTGTTTACACTAAGCAGAATAAATGAAGACTGTAACCACACATCAGTTCAGGTAAAGGTTTTATTGTCAAATGTCTTTCGCTTATAGAGACTTTTGTATGACAGAGTTGTAGGAAAGGGATTGTGGACTCATAAAGCATACAGTAATATTTCAAGGAGAATGAAGAAGAATGGGTTACCTTACTAACTGAGAAATAAATAGTTAAGTGATAGTTATGTTCGAAAGAGACTAAATCTGCCCCAGCTGGTTTGGCTCAGTGGATAGAGCGTTGGCCTGTGGACTGAAGTGTCCTGAGTTTGAGTCTCGTCAAGGGCACATGCCCGGATTTCAGGCTCGACCCCCAGCAGGGAGCATGCGGGAGGCAGCCAATCAGTGATTCTCTCTCATCATTGATGTTTCTATCTCTCTCTGCCTCTCCTTTCCTCTCTGAAATCAATAAAAATATCTATACTAATAAAAGGGTAATATGCTAATTAGACTGGACATCTTCTGGACAAAGCCACGGTGGCAGGGGCCAAGGCAGAGGTGGTTAGGGGCGATCAGGCTGGCAGGGGAGGGCAGTTAAGGGTGATCAGGCCAGCAGAGGAGCAGTTAGAGGCATCAGGCCAGCAGGCAAAGGTTGTTAGGGGCGATCAGGCAGGCAAGCAGTTAGGAGCCAGCAGTCTGTATTGCGAGAGGGATGTTCGGCTGCTGGTTGGGATTGGGCCTAAACCAGCAGTCAGACATCCCCCAAGGGAGTCCTGGATTGGAGAGGGTGCAGGCCAGGCTGAGGGACCCCCCGCCCCCGCACGAATTTTGTGTGCCAGGCCTCTAGTGTGTGTGTGTGTGTGTGTGTGTGTGTGTGTGTGTGTGTGTGTGTATTAAAGAGAGACTAAATCTAAATCCTAAATCAAAGCAGTAAGTCTTTTGGCTCCTAATCTCAAATACTAACTATATCCAAAGAGAAAAGAAGCACCTTGTCTATCTTCTCTCAAATAAATATGCTTCACTCTAAATAAAGTTGGGGGCAAAATCTAGCACCATAATCCTTCTAAAGCAGTAGTTCTCAACCTTCCTAATGCCCCGACCCTTTAATACAGTTCCTCATGTTATGGTGACCCCCAACCATAAAATTATTTTCGTTTCTACTTCATAACTGTAATTTTGCTACTGTTATGAATCGTAATGTAAATATCTGGTATGCAGGATGTATTTAGGTGATCCCTGTGAAAGGGTCGTTCGGCCCCCAAAGGGGTCGCGACCCACAGGTTGAGAACCGCTGTTCTAGAGGATCTGCCTTTATCAGAGAACACAAGAAGCCAAATCTGTTTTAATTGGTCTCTGTTTCCAGATCTCTTATTATAATAGAGTCTCCTTCCTTTTTGGTAGGAATGAAAAATGATATTCTGTCTTTGTTTTTAAATGCTGAAGTACCAGCAAATAACTCCTGAACTATAAAAGAGTCTACGTTTATAGGCTACGTTTGGTCATTTCTGAACCAAATTAATCAAGAAATCTACCTTTTGTACAAGAAAAAGCATTGAGTAAATTTAAAAGAAGAGCATTTCAAATATTAGGAAGATAATATAGTTGACGGTAGTGCATGGCAGAGCTATAACTGAAGCAGAATAATAGACAGCCTCTTCCTCCCTGTCCTGCTCACGTCCTGACTTCTTTCCTGCCTGGTTTATATTCCATGGTCAAGTCCAACTCTTCATTTCCCCTGCACCTGCCTTGGAGTAAATGGATGACCATCTTGGCCTGGATTCACTTTCAAATTAATGATCACTAATCTCAGTGGGCTCTTAATGCTGTTTGACAGTTCATTTTCTTCGTTCATTCACCTTTTCCCTCACCTGAACAGTCATTTCATACCTTCTCTTCTCTCTTCAAACCTCTAGAGCTCTTCCCCAAAGTCAATGATGACCTTTCTTACTTTCACAGAGAAAATACAAGTCATGACTTAACCTGGGTTGCAGGTTCCATCCCTGGCCTAGGTTGGGGCGATTACAGAAGGCAGCTGATTGACTTTTCGCTCTCACATGGGTGTTTCTCTCTCTCTCTCTCTCTCTCTCTCTCTCTCTCTCTCTCTCTCTCTCTCTCTCTCCCTCCCCCCCCCTCCATCCCTCCCTCCCTCCCTCTTTTCTCCCTTTCTTCCTCTTTCCAAGCATGTGCTGGGATAAGGATTTAAACAGTTGGTTTAAAGAGTTTTCTATTGAATTCCTACAAATATGCACACCTGAAATTTTTCTCTGGAATTTTTTATGCAGATAATCCTAGTTACCTGGATATTTTCGGTTACTAAGATAAGAAATGGGTATTTTCTGATTTCTACATGCTTAAGCTTTTCTTTTCAAAGGGATTTCATTGGTGGCAGTTTCACAAAAGATTGGACCTGTAGAAACCCAAATCTCTTTTTTTTTATTCAACACTGCTGCTCAGAAGACCTGAGTTCAGTTCCTGCACCATCACTTTTTCTCATCTGTTTAAGAAGGCAGGGGAGGGGATTCTTATATTGAGTAATATCTGTTACGACCTTTACATTTCTTCCATTAAAATCAGGGGAAAAGTTTTATTTTCTTGACACCTCTGGTTCTCTTTCTCTCTTTTCCCCAAATCCTAATTTATAGGAATGTGGCTGTTCAAACAGACTCCCATGTATTTTGAAAATGTACTGCAGTGTGGTTTAAGTAGGGAAGTAAGCATTATGGATTTTCATGGGCTGTAACTCAATAGCATGGCAGTGTGTTATAGAAATAGCCTGTGAGCCCTCCGGGCTGTTCTGAGTCAAATAGTATGAGGATAAAAATACCAAGCTGCTTTTTTTTTTTTTGGTGGTTGAGTTTTTATTTGTAAAACAACCCTAAAATGGAACTCAGCTAGGTAATTTCTATACGTAATGCCCTGGTAGGTACCCTAGAACAAACACCATTAGTGTGGTTAGTCATTTACTTGGAAAGCTATTACCAGGACAGACACAGAGCTACTAGGGAAAGAAAATACATATGCAGTACTGATTGTAAAAATGGAGACAGAGTACAGAGTAACTTGGTCCTATAATAATGTAAATTAATGAAGATTTACTCAGTTTATAGATATTTGACTCAGATGTTTCAAGAAAGTATCTTTTGTAAATCAAGATGTGAGTATTGGTCTTTGGGTCAGAATTTTTCCTCCCTGACCTGCCTTTATTATTTTTTATTTTTGCTACAAAAAGCTTTATTGTTTCTATTTAGTCCAATGCTCCAGGGTGGTTAAAAGAATGGCTAGTAGTTTCTGGGAAAGGTTCAGGTAAAAGCCAGACACCAGGGGATTCAGAGGGGCCCCTCAAAGGCCTCAGGGCTCCAAAATCATGCTTAAGGGTGAGCCTTTCGAAGAGATCCTTGCCCAGTCCTGCCTGGGGCGGGCCACCCAAGGAGTTAGTCAGGTGTCACCCCTCTTCCTGATGAGTTTCACCTGCTCATCCAGGAAGTGGCTCTCCAGGAAGTCACAGAGATGAGGGACTGGGGGGCAGGGGGGAGAGGAGGGGAGAGGAGAGGGTAGAACCCAGGGCCTGCAGCTCCAAGAAGGCCTGGTGCAGATTCCTCTCCAAGGCCAAGGCAGCTTCCATGGCATCCTGAGTTTTGCCCCCTCATCTTGGGAGGCCTCAGCACGTCCTGGAAGAGAATGCGGCCACTGCGCTGCTTCTCTGCCAACTCAGGGAAGAAGTGGTCCACGCCCTCTAGAGCCCCATTGTTGCCGTCAAAATAGAAGCCCAGGAGAGGTAGGTGTGGGAGGCTCACAGATGCAGGTTGGCCAGGTGGTTGACCAGCCTGCAATTCTGACAAATTTGGGAGCTCATGGTTGTTCGGCAATAAGGAGTTAAGGTAGGGAAAAAACCCAGTGTGTTGGCTGGTCTTGGCGGTGGTTCTGAGGGTGGTGACTGGATAAGACGCTGGAAGAAGGGGCGGAGGGGGGGGGGGGAGGGGGGGGCTGTGGATCTATTCCAAACACTGTTGAAGCAAGAGACAAATTGGGGACCCCCAAAGGCACTATCCCTCCTGCCTTTTAAAAAGACACAGTAAAAATAGAATGCATATGAAACATTCTAAATAATGAGTACAAAGAGATTATATTTATATGTGGATCAGTACTCTATTGAATTATTTGTTCTATTCCTAATTTCAATTTATAGGCTCTCCCCTGCCAATACTTCTTTATGGCAAAACCATTCACCCCATAACTATAGACTTTTAGCATAAATCTCCTGAGAACAGAGACATTCTCCTATATCATTCCAAAACTACCATCACAAGAAATTTGACATTGATTCAGTCATGTAATAAATAGCCCATATTCAAATTTTCTCAATTATACCCCAAATAACTGGACTTCTTCCTTTTCTTTGATCCAGTGTCTAATAAAGGTTCATGCATTACATTCGATTGTCATGTTTCTTCAGCCTTCTTTAATCTAGAGCAGTTCCCATACTCTCCCTTAAAAAAAATCTTTCATGAGGCTTACATTTTTGGAGTCTATATTATTTGTCTGATGGAATTTTCTTCCTTCTGAATTTGTCCGATTGTTTCCTTAATATTGGTTTCAAGTTAAACCTTTTTGGTTACCATACAGATTCTGATTTTATTTTTTTAAAAAGGAAGGTTTGCATTCAGTTGTAGAGAATCTTGACTTGTTCTGCCTATTCTCAGACGCTTTCCTTAGAGTCCCAGCCTCTACACCAGGTACAAAGAAGCAGTGTCGAATTCTCTTTTTGTATATACCAAAAACCTGTCTCACGGTAGTGACAAAAATTTGTTTCTGTTTTTAGTAAAAATCAGTTGTCCAATTGGTGATCTAATGAGCCCTTCTGAACCCTGATGAGAGGAAGTATACTTTTCTGTTACCTCACAGGAATCTTAAAATGGCAGCGTTAAATATTCTCTTCTGAAATGCCAGGCTTTCAGGTTCATATCCAATCAAAAATGGCCTATAGCATAAAACAAACACAGGCTGAATTTCAAGTGGCTATACTACAACTACACCGAGAAAATGAAATATTTCATACCAGTAGTCTTACTCCTTTGCTCATGGAAAGAAATGTGACATTCCAAAATCAGTGTTTTTAGAGCCTTCTGATCTTACCTCTGGTTATTTTTGAAATTCGTGTGATTTTCAGAAGTAAGAGTTTAATGGTGAACATTGTAACCAAAATGGTATCTTATTCTAACCCTAGTATGCTGTCTGTTTAAGAAAGTAAAACAAATATTTTAAATGACATATTAAAATTATAAAATCATGTACCTTCAAAAAATGTTTCCCGCAGTTGTAACAAATGTTTATACTTAAGTATTATTTTCAACTCTATCTTTTCAGAACCCTACCAACTCTATACCACTCAGCAACATTTGCATACCAAATTCTCTAAAAATATTGTTTTTATTTAAAGATTTGGTTTTTATAATTTAATACTAAAGAACAGTAGATGCTAGTAATAGGAGTAAGGGGTTGTTTTTTGTTTTTGAGGTCAGCAGTGTTTACATTAATCAGGTTGACATTTCGTGCTGGTGGGTCATGAACTGTTGATAATAGAATTAAATGGTGATTCGGTTCTTGGAGAGGTATAACTCGTTATCCAGCTACTATATTAAATCATCACAGAAAACAACCGGCACCCATATCCATGTGTTCTGTAGAAATAGCACATGAAGAGGTATGTAGTTTCCTTTGTTTACATCTTAAATTTATTGGAGGCTTAGTCACTTTGTGTAAGGATGCTGCAGCTTTGCCACTGCTTTAGAGAACCAGGATCAATACTTTGACTGATTTCAGGGCATGAAGGGATGTATAATTCTTTTACCAACATACCCAAGTCTCTTCTTCATATCATGAGCTTTTCTGGAACCTTGTGTTAATAATGAGTACACCTGGGTAATAAAAGAAAATATGTTTACAGATTTGTAAGTTGGGTTTAGTTTTAACTTAAATTACCACTATAGGCATATGGATACTTTAAAAAATATGTATTTTAAGGGAGAGATGATGATTGGAAAGTTCATTTATGTGCTATAGAAGTAGACTTTTTTTTTGAGAAGTCTTTATATAAATCTCTTCTTTAAGAAAAATTTAAGAAATGAGCTAGTTTGTGGTGAGGTTTTTTTCTTTTTTATAGTTGCTAAGCAATTTCCTTTTAAGATAAACCTCAGAAGTTAGGTATGCAATGAACCTGAACTTACTAGCATCTTTGAATTTTAAGTTAAAATGTTTTCAGTATGTCCTATGTGTATAGGCAGTGAACAGATAGTAGCATGACTTTTGTATTACTGTTGATTTACTTTATGGTTGGATGGTACAGAATGAATGGAGTCAGTTTCCAAGTATTAATAAAACACCCAAGCATGTAGGATAGGTGCTCAGTCACGATTTGTTAATGAATGTGTGACACTTGGGAGCTTTTTAGCACTTTGTATTTGTCCAACAGAATGTATTTTAAGGAGGGAAGCATAGGTAAAAGAAGTATTTCCCTTTATAGAGAAAAGGAATATTAGCATCTTCTAAGTAAGAGCCTTATTTAGGGTAAATAGGTTTTTGGAATCTAAGCCGACTCTTTAAGAGAAACAATATAGCATTAGAAAATTATGGGCCACTAGAGGTCAGTGTTTAGTAATCAACTTTTAATGAACCAGAACAGTCAGAAAAGCCAATAAATTAGTGTGGATTTTTCTAATTATGAATTCATATTTAATCATTCAATGACACGTTAACTGTGGCAGTGGTTCTATGTACTTTGCATATGTGGTTATGCTAATATACCATTATATTTCTCAGATGCTGGTCCTCCATCATTAGAGTAGTACATTGCCAAAGGCATTGTTATCTAGTCTTAATTACCAATTATGAGATGTAATTAACTTTGTTACCACCTCCACTCCTTTCATGGACCAAAAGTTCTTTTGAAAATAAAGATTCACTGTCAATGGAAGTTACATTTATGTGATCACAGAGGTAATGGTTCTTTCTGATCCATTCCTCCCTCTTCCCCTTGTCTAAAGTCTTTTTGCTTCATTTTTGGTTTCTTTTGTCCCCATCCCTGCTCTCTGCTCTGTTTACCTGGTTTCTTTCCTCCCTTCTTTGGGTTCCTTTCCACTTTAATATGAATCAGTTGCTTTATTTCCTCAGTGACTGAATATTTTTTCTCAAGCTTCCCAGCCTTGATTAGTGAGTAGCAGAATGTGACTCTTACGCATGTCTGAAAGGAACCCTGGCTGAGCCAAGCAGTGAAGTTGCAGCTTGTACACTTGCATGCAAGTGTGCTCCGGCTGCTGCCACCTCTGCTGCGAGAGTTGACTCTCCTTACCAGTAATGGCGAGCCTATGACACGTGTGTCAGAGGTGACACGCGAACTCATTTTTTTGGTTGATTTTTCTTTGTTAAATGGCATTTAAATATATAAAATAAATATAAAATATAAGTCTTTGTTTGACTATGGTTGCAAATATCAAAAAATTTCTATATGTGACACGGCACCAGAGTTAAGTTAGGGTTTTTCAAAATGCTGACAGGCCAAGCTCAAAAGGTTCGCCATCACTGCCTTAGCCTCTCTAGCCCCAAATCCATTCAGGAAAAGGCAGATTTCCCTACTTAAGTGATAAACATTTGTTTTCTTCATCAAAGGCTCTGCTGGTTGCCCAAAGGAGGCCTCCAAATCATAGTTTAAAACTGAACAAGTGCACATGTCTCTCTTCTTGAAAACAGTCCTGTGCATTCTGCTCAGAAAGCAGGTATAACAGCACATGGCAGCTCAGACTTCCTCTGCTTCTCATTGCCTTTCCCACCCCGGCTGCTGGGCACTGCTGTGCTTCTGTGCTCACTGGGCTGAGGTTTGCTTCCTGCTGCACAAGGCACACAGCTGATACATTGTTCACCCAAGCCGCCCAGTCTTCTCAGCCTGCCACGCAGGGCCCTCCATAGGCTGGATCCAACTTGCTTTTCTACTCGTTTCTTAGTATTTATGTCCACATGCCTTAATCGTGTACCTCTACTTAAGTCTCTGGTTCTTGTTTATGCCTATTTTTTTTTTACTGGGTTTTTAACCTCTTCCTCATTTTTTATCTGTCAAACTCTAAGTCCAACCTCCTGTGGCATCCTCTTTAGGTACAGGTGACCCTTCCTATGAGCCACCATTACACGTAGGGCACTTACCACGCCACCTCGCATTGTAGTGCCTTGTGCACCTGTGTTCTCTCCTCACCTACATTGCATTTCTGTTGAGTCCAGTTGGTTGGCTCTAAAATTTCCAACCAAAAACCTTATGTGGCACGGTGTCTAGCTTTACAATCTTATTCCTAGAAAATTAAAATAATTTTAAATGCTAAGGATCTTGCAATTAGGGAAGGTGGTGGTATATACTTTGCTGAAAATTTTTTGGTAAAACATAGGCCTTTGTCTAGTAAGATGAGTTCTGTCTGAACACAAGGAATAATAGTCAACTTGCCTTTCTTGACTGTCTGCAATATCACTGAGAATACAGATAGTTCTTTTTTTAAATCTCCTAAGTGATAGGAAAATGTATTTTATACTTTGAAATGATGTCCCTTGTATTTGCCTAGCTCTATTTCGAAGAAATTGAGAATTTAGTTAAAAATAACCTTTTGCTTTCCTTGGCAAGGTGCCTCGGTTGGAGTGTTGTCCTGTGCACCAAAAGGAGTATTTGAGGAAGATTAAGTGAGAGTTAGTATATATAAAGTTTTAATGATTCCAAATTCAGGTGCTTACTATTTTCTGAACAGACCCCATACTTATATACCTTTACATACTTGCTTTTGCAATTCACTTCACCGGAATTTCTCTCTCTGCTCCAAATAATTTCCTGCCAGCATATCATAATCTTAATAATCTTTCCTGGCCCATATTGATGTGATCTTTTCAGTGAAGGCTCTCCTACTTTCTTTTCTGCTGGGGTCCAACCCCAGCAGGTCCAGGGGTTCCCAAAGGCGTGGACGGAGTCGGCGAAGAAGGAATGACATGGAGACAGTGTTCAGTTGATCAGCAGCCTAGCCAGGATCTCCAGCCAGGATCCCCAGCCAAGTTCTGGTCTGGATCTCCAGAGAGGTTCTGCTTAGGATCTCCAGCCAGGTTCTGTAGCCATGTTCCCTCGCTAGGTTCTCCAGCCAGGTTCTGTCCAGGTTCTCCAGCCAGGTTCAGTCACCAGGTTCTAGTCAGGTTCTCTTGCCAATTTCTGTAGTCAGGTTCAGTCCAGGATCTTTTGCCATGTTCTCTCCAGCGAAGTTCTTCTGTCCGTAGAGAACGTTTTGTGTAGGTTCTGTGCCTAGGCTCTGTCTCTCTTGGTCCTGTCTTCCAAGCCCTGTGTCCTAAGTTCTGTGTCTGAAGTTCTGTCTCTCTGTCTGGTTACATCTGTATTTATACCAGTTGATTCAATCCTATCAATCTCTATTACAAAGGTTAGGGCGTTTCTTATCTCCATTCCAGGGAGTAAAGATTATGTAGCTTAAGCATGATTGTTTGTAGTGATTAACTACCCGCCTGGCACTTTAGTTAAGGAGTTTCATCCCCTCCCTGACTTCAGGGAAAAATTCCTACGTGGGGAAACAACCTTTCTAGGAGAGGCATCCCCTCCCTGACTTCAGGGAAAAATTCCTACGTGGGGAAACAACCTTTCTCGGAGAGGTGGCCTTGGTTAAAACACAGCGCCAAGAAGGTGAGCAAACATATTAAGAACCGTATGCCATATATGCCAGGTCCCTTGAAACAGCAAGGATGGACCGGCTCCCGGCACTTTTCCATCACAAAGGAATGTGATGTTTCCCTCTTTTGAATTTTGAGTATTTTAACGGCAATTGATTTTCTTTGTATTAAGTTAATTTTATAATACAGTAACTCTTGTCAAGATCACAAAACTTAACTTGAGCAAGAATTTTGTCTTAATTATTTTTGTATACCCTGAAGAGACAAGAGTAGATTCCTTGTATATAGAAAATATTCAGTAAATATTTAGTTTATGTAGAGTATTTTGAATGAGATGTATAAAACAAATAGAAAAGCACAAAACTAAAGTGATCTAGAGATTCAAGCACCTAATGTTTCATTTTAGATTACTTTCATGGAAAATATTCATAAACTTGATTCACTAGTTGGATGAAATTTCTTAATTTCACTTGTGAAATTAGATGCCATAAAAGCAATATTCTGTTGTAAATTTTTAGTGTAATACAGGTACTAATGGTAAAGGTGAAACCTGTTTTATAATCAGAAAAGAGTTAAGGATATCCTGGTATAAAAATAAGATGAAAATCTACCTTTCCTTTGACATTTAAGGACCTATTTTTTTTCTTTACATAGATATCTACTGCTTCTGGCAGTATGGTGGATTAAAATACTATGCTATCATACAACACCCAGGTGTTGAATAAGTTAACAAAACAACAACAACCCATATTTTTAAAAAAAAATTTTTTTAATTTTTTTTTTATTCCTTAAAGTATTACAAAGAGTATTACATATGTCTCCTTTTTTCCCCCCCGCTCTTGACAATCCCCTGGCCTCCCCTACCCCCCAGTGTCTTATGTCCATTGGTTATGCTTATATGCATGCATACAAGTCCTTTGGTTGATCTCTGACCCACCCCCCTCCTGCCCTCCCACCCTCCCCAGCCTTCCTGCTGTAGTTTGACAATCTGTTCAAGGCAGCTCTGCCTCTGTATCTATTTTTGTTCATAAGTTTATAATGGTCTTTATTACCCAGAAATGAGTGAGATCATGTGGTATTTTTCCTTCATTGACTGGCTTATTTCACTTAGCATAATGCTCTCCAGTTCCATCCATGCTGTTGCAAATGGTAAGAGTGCCTTCTTTTTTACAGCAGCATAGTATTCCATCGTGTAGATGTACCAGTTTTCTAATCCATTCATCTACAGATGGGCACTTAGGCTGTTTCCAGATCTTAGCTATGGTGAATTGTGCTGCTATGAACATAGGGGTGCATATATACTTTCTGATTGGTGTTTCTGGTTTCCTGGGATATATTCCTAGAAGTGGGATCACAGGGTCAAATGGGAGTTCCATTTGTAGTTTTTTGAGGAAACTCCATACTGTCTTCCATAGTGGCTGCACCAGTCTGCATTCCCACCAGCAGTGCACAAGTGTTCCTTTTTCTCCACATCCTCTCCAGCACTTGTCGTTTGTTGATTTGTTGATGATAGCCAGTCTGACAGGTGTGAGATGGTACCTCATTGTTGTTTTGATTTGCATCTCTCGGATGATTAGTGACTTTGAGCATGTTTTCATATGTCTCTTGGCTTTCTGAATGTCCTCTTTTGAAAGGTGTCTATTTAGATCCTTTGCCCATTTTTACAACAACCCATATTTTTAATGCATATCAACTTCCTAAAAAAAAAAGGGAAATTCTCAGTGACCAAATAGTTGACTAGTAACCCAAAATTAGAGTGCTAAACCGTTTAGAACAGTGGTTCTCAACCTTCCTAATGCCGCGGCCCTTTAATACAGTTCCTCATGTTGTGGTGACCCCCAATCATAAAATCTACACTAATAAAAGAGAAAAATGGTAATTGGCGTACGACGATACCCTTTTCATTGGCTAATCAGGGCTATATGCAAATTAACTGCCAACTAAGATTGGCAGTTAACTGCCAACTAAGATTGGCAGTTAACTGCCAATAAGATGGTGGTTAATTTGCATATGTAGGCACAATGCAGGGAGGCAAAAGGGAAAGCAGGAAGAAGCCCCCTGCCACTGACAGTGATCGGAAACCTAGGGGGGAGCTAAGAGCTGGGGGGCAGGGCAAAGGCCGCCCTGGGGCTGCCTTTGCCCTGCCCCCCAGCCATGATCGGAGAATCAGGTGCCTTTTCCGCCCTGGCCAGTGATAGCAGGAAGTAGGGGTGGAGCCAGCGATGGGAGCTGGGCACGGTCGAAGCTGGCAGTCCCAGGAGCTAGGGGTCCCTTGCCTGGGCCTAAAGCGAAGCCCACGATCGTGGGGCCGCTGCAGCTGTGGGTCCCCGCTGCCTGGGCCGGACGCCTCAGCCAGAGGCATCAGGCCTGGGCAAGGGGCGGATCCTGTGATTGGAGGGTGATGGGGGTCAACACCTGAGGGCTCCCAGTATGTGAGAGGGGGCAGGCTGGGCTGAGGGACACTCCCCCCCACACACACCCAGTGCACGAATTTCGTGCACCGGGCCCCTAGTTACTTTATAACTGTAATTTTGCTACTGGTATGAATCGTAATGTAAATATCTGATATGCAGGATGTATTTTCATAATTACAAATTGAACATAATTAAAGCATAGTGATTAATCACAAAAACAATATGTAATTATATATGTGTTTTCTGATGGTCTTAGACGACACCTGTGAAAGGGTTGTTCAACCCCCAAAGGGGTCGCGACCCACAGTTTGAGAACCGCTGCTTTAGAAGCTCTGGCTACCCTGGAGGGCACATGTTAATTTCAGGAACCAGGGGCTTAGGGGATTAATATTTATAGGTGAAAAATCATGGGGGTAATGGAAAGGTGGGCCCTGTGTTCACACAAAATGAAAAATCTGATCTCTGCTTCCCATTGCTCTTCCCCCCAAAAGCCAAAATAACTAGAGGCCATTTCCCCAGGGAAAAGGGTGGCCTGTGGATAATCTGCCTGCTAGTGAAAGAAACTAATTAGGAAATCTGACTGTGCTGGTTATAGGTTGGGAAATAAAATAGTTTCCCCTGAATCTTTGAAACAGTAGGTGTGATCCCACGGGTATAGAGTTCAAATTTAGCTCACCCAATTGGAAAAATATCCAACTAATAAAATTAAAGTCTTCTGAGTTGGTAAGGCCCGTCACCCACAGAATGAATAAAAATTATCTCTGGAGAAAATCATCCTCAACCCAGAACTGGCAAAATTCACAAATATTAAGCACAGTAAATATGAGCTCCAAAAAAAAAAAAAAAAAAAAAAAATTCAGACACATAAAACAAGTCATTAGACCAAGAGTCAATAGGAACAAATTTAATTCCTAAGAACTACAGATACTAAAATTTCCAAAACAGAATGTAAACTGACTATATATAAAACATTTAAAGAAATAAAAGATAGAATTGAATATAAATGAACAAGGAACAAGGGACTATCAAATTAGGTAGAAAATCATTGAAATTTAAAAATCAATAGATGAGTTAAATGGCCTTTGGGCACTGAAGAGAGAATTAGTAAATAGGAAGAGAGATCTAGAGAAATAATCCAATGTAGTACAGAAAGGCTTGGAGATGGACAATATGAAAGAAAGGTTGAGAGACGTGTACATGGCTAGAAAGAAAAAAGTCAAACATGCATCTGATTGGAGTTCCAAGTGAAATTGTGTGAAATGGTCAATATGATAATGTCTCAGAATTTTCTAGGATAGACATAAATCCACAGAAACAGGAAGTACAAGGTACACCAAATAGGAGTTAAAGAAAAAGAAATCTTACTATGTACTTGTGGTAAAATTGGAAAATCCCAATAAGGAGAGAAATATTTAAAACAACTAGAAAGAAAAGACAGATTACCTACAAAAGAACAACAGACAGATACCAGTCTTCCTCCTGCCCTTCAGAATTATTGCGGTATAATTTGTGTTCAGTTCACTCATTTTAAGTTTAGAAATGAGTTTGGACCATTGTATATAGTCATAAACATCATAATTAAATATAGAATATTTTCATCACCCAAGAAAGTTCCCTCATGCCCCTTTGTAGTCACTCCCTTCCCCCAGCTTAAGGTAATAACTGATTTACTTTCTTTTACTATTGTTTAATCTAGACTCTCACGTAACAATAAAAGTAAATATATATGTAGGATTCATACAATATGTAGTCTTTTGTGTAAATTGCAGACTTCTTAAGAGCAACAATGGAAGCCAGAAGACAGTGGAATAATATGGACAAAAAGTACCGACAGATAACTTGTCAACTTAGAATTTTCATTCAGCAAAACTTTTCTTCAAGAATGATGGGTAGGTTCCTGTTCTGGTTAAGATGGAGTGAAAACACTTTGCCCTTTTCTCCTAATGAATGTAACAAAAAACCTTGGACAGAACAAATGGAACAGCTATTTGAGGACTCTGAAAAGTAAATGATAATAGATTGGAAAAGGAAAACAGAAGCTGAGGTGCAAAAGCTCTGCCAGCGATTTCCTGAAGCCCTCTTCCCCTCTTTGTACCTCCCAGCTTGGATTCAAAGGCAACATGAATTCTGGAACTGTGCATGAGTGGGAGAGGAGGGAGTTTTAAGAGGGGAGCTTTCTAGTCCAAGGAGCAGAAAAGAGGGGTCTATGAGACAGAAAGAGTGGGGGATAAATACTCTTTTTTTCCTCCCAGCTCTGCCACAAGACAAGCCTTACTCCTGTGGTGGCAGTGGTGGCTGTGCAGACGCTTAAAATTTTGAGGGAAGAGAATCCTCTCTGACCAGAGGAATATGGTCCAAGTGTGGAGGGATCTCTGATGCTTTTATTATCTTTATTCTTCTGCTCCTTAGCCCCAGAGACTAACCTACTACAGAAATTGCAGGACTTTATAGCTAGAGGATCAGGAGAAGAAGATTGGAAGTGTGGGGGTACTGAAGTGCTGGAGTTCACTGAGAACTCAAGAAAGGGGTCCCATAATGTTACATGTACTTTGGGGACCACCCCAGAGCCATACAGCATCCCCCCCAAAAGACTTAAGAACTTAACTATGGGGTAGATAGCTTCCCACGTGTCAGACTGGCCCCTGGCTGATGCACATATAGGACAGATTCAAATACTTTGTAACTGAACTGACTTTGGACCCATAGCACCCAGAAGGCAGGTCACGATTTGTAGCTTGACCATAACCCTGTTGATTGCCTGGTAAAACAAACAAGTGGACAAAAAGCAAAACATAAAATTCTTCATAGAATTTGAATAAGACCCAGAGTCTCATAACATGCAATATTCCAGATGTCTATGGTATGATGAAAAATTACTTGACATAGAAAGATCCAGGAAAGTCTGATAAATTTTCAAGTGAAATGACAGTCAAGATGCCAACCCTGAGATTATGCAGATGTTTCATATCAGGCAGTGACTTTAAAAACAGCTTTTATAACCATGTTCCAAGAAGTAACAGAATAGAGCTATAAAAAAGAACCAAATTGAAATTTTATAACTAAAAAATACAATACCCAGAAATTAAAAAAATATATATTGAATTTGTTCAAAAGCAGAATGGATCTTACAAAGGATAGAGTACGTGAAAAAGAAGATAGAAGTGGTGCTCAACCTGTGTGGCTCAGTGGTTGAGCACCAACCTATGAACCAGGAAGTCATGGTTTGATTCCTGGTCAGGGTTTCAGGTTTGATCCCCAGTGGGGGGTGTGCAGGAGGCAGCCGACCAGTGATTTCTCATTGATATCTCTATCTATCCCATTCCCTTCCTTTCTGAAATCAATTATGAAGATAGAAGTGGCATATCTATTCTGAACAAAAGAGAGAACAAAGACTTGGAGGGGGGTGGGGGGAGATGCACAAAGCCCCAGGATCCTGTGAGATAATATCAAAAGGTCTAACATTTGTGCCATTAGCATTCTAAAAGGAGATGAGAGAGTGAGGTGCAGAAAAAAAATACTTGAAGAAAACGTGACTGTGAAAGCTACCCTATTTTGACAAAGGACAGACTTACAAATACAACAAGCTCAGCCAGAAGCAAGAGAAACTCAAAGAAATCCATGCCCAGATCCATCATGATCACACTACTGAAAACCAGAGAAAAAGAAAGAAATCTTGAAAGCAGCCAGAGAAAAATGATACATTACAGGGGAACAGTATTTTGAAAGATTCTGGAGCATCCAGGAAGTGCCCAGAAGGCAGTGGAACAACATATCCAGAGTGCTGAAACCAGAATTCTACATATGGCAAGTATCTTTCATGAGTGGAAGTGAAATACAGACATTATCAGCTAAAGGAAAACTTCAGCAGACATTCTCTAAAAACATCATGTACTGTACCTAATAAAATTACACCCAAAAAAGCTTGTCCGGCTTGGCTCAGTGGTTGAGCGTCGACCTATGAACCAGGAGGTCACGGTTCGATTCCTGGTCAGGGCACATGCCCAGGTTGCAGGCTGAATCGCCAGTGGTGGGTGTGCAGGAGGCAGCCAATCAGTGATTCTCTCTCATCATTGATGTTTCTATCTCCCTCTCCCTTACTCTCTGAAATCAATAAAAATATATTTTAAAAAATTTACCAAAAAGAAAAAAGCAAACAAGTGTGGAACCACAGGAAAACTTGATAAAAGTTCCACCATCATAGTAGGATACTTCAGTATACCTCTCTCTCTTCAGCCATCAGTGCTCAAACAACAAAATAATAAGATAGATTTGAATAACATTTGTTTTTCTTTCAGGCAAACTGGAGGGGGGGAAAAACTCCCAGAGTGGGGTGAAATATGGCAGTAATTGGATTGCTCAGAATTGAGTTATTAGCCTTGTTTTACCTTGTTGCCGGGGTCCAACCCCAGCGGGTCCAGGGGTCCCCAAAGGTGTGGACGGAGTCGGTGAAGAAGGAAGGACACGGAGACAGCGTTCAGTTGATCAGCAGCCTAACCAGGATCTCTAGCCCGGATCTCCAGAGAGGTTCTGCTTCGGATCTCCAGCGAGGTTCTGTAGCCATGTTCCCTCGCTAGGTTCTCCAGCCAGTTTCTGTCCAGGCTCTCCAGTCAGGTTCAGTGTCCAGGTTCCAGTCAGGTTCTCCTGCCAATCTCTGTAGTCAGGTTCAGTCCAGGATCCCTTGCCATGTTCTCCCGCTAGGCTCTGTCTCTAGGCTCCGAGGCCAGTCCCTCTCCAGGATCCTCCGGCATGCTCTCTCCAGCAAAGTTCTGTCTCTAGGCTCCGTGTAGGCTCTGTCTTCTTGATTCCGTTCTAAGTTCTGAGTGTTTCTGTCTTGTTACAACTGTATTTATACCAGTTGATTCAATCCTATCAATCTCTATTACAAAGGTTAGGGCGTTTCTTATCTCCATTCCAGGGAGAAAAGATTATGTAGTTTAAGCATGATTGTTCGTAGTTAAAGGGATTAATTACCCGCCTGGCACGTAGTTGAGGGATTTTATTCCCTCCCTAACTTTAGGGGAAAATCCCTACCTGGGGATTCAACCTTTCTCGGAGAGGTGACCTTGGTTAAAACACAGCGCCAAGAAGGTGAGCAAACATATTAAGAACCGTATGCCATATATGCCAGGTCCCTTGAAACAGCAAGGATGGACCGGCTCCCGGCACCTTGTGATTGTTAATTCTGAAGGCAAGCAATGTATAGAAAAATGTATAGGTACATATCTGATTCCTGTCACAGAAAATGGTAGAATATAATGCAACTTCTAAAAAAAGTAAAATAGAAGGACATTGAAGTTGTAAGCTATTGAATGCAAGATCTCTTATTTGGCTATTAAGAATGATTTTTAAAGCTGGAAGATACATTATCTACAAGATGGGAATTTTGAAAATCACATTCTCCACAGACATTAAGTTAACTTTTCCCTTGGACTGCAGATACTTAGCTTTCAGGAGCCTCGCGCTTCATTGCAATCCAGTGTAATCCGCCATCTAGAATTGGGGTGAATGTCAGAGAATTCATTTTCAACTGATTTTCAAAATAAATGAAAAGCAAACCAATTCATTCTCTGATTTACCCCATCAACCCTTGCAAAACCCCACTCTGCGTTTCTGTCTGACGGTCCCCGTACTGCACTGGTCCTTCCTGCTCAAGCCAGCCCAGTGCCAGGCGGAACATTCTGTTGCTCTTTCAGCATAAGCAGGTCTATTGTGATATTTATCTGAATTCAAACAAGGCTAATTAAAAGAGCTGCTGACAGTTGTTGTGATCTGACTTTGACTGCAGCTTGATGGTCATTATGGGTAAATAATGAACCAGGTCTGCAAATGGAGCAGCTGCCAACTTGGGATAGAAGAACGGCTTTTGCTTCCAATTTAAGGATCTATCGACCGCTTCCCTTCTCCCTGCAGATCTTCTGCAGAAAACGGATGTTTTCTGCTATGCTGTATTGTGGTTTCAGCTGTTTCAGATATAGCCTATAATTTTCTTCTTTAATATTTAACTTAGGACATTATTAGCTTTCAGCGTTAACAACTTTTCTATTTTGAAGTAGTTCAGCTTGTCCTTGTGTCTGCCATCACTAGCTAACCAGCTGTAGCTTATTTATATGTGTTTAATTTGTATTGTGAAGGACACAGCTAGTGTAGAAAGGCAAGGTTTAGCTTTGTGAAGATGTTTCATATATTTAGATGTGTTTAAGAGATAGATGCATGTCCCTTGCTTTTGTTTGCTTAAAGATAGACATCTCCTGCCAAACCTTAGTTTTGGGTTTTGTTTACCTCATCAATGACTTAGGAAATATTTTGATGCAAAGCTCTATCAGTTCAGAGGAACTGTAGTGACTTTCATTAAAATGCAATACTGAATATAGTGTCACTCCATCATGAGCTTTTCCTTGTCTTATTAGCAAGTAGGAACAGGTGCACTAAAGGTAAACAAAAAGGCGCATTGCATTCATAGATTAATATACTTCCCTGCAGGTTTTCCACTCTTATACAATACAGATTCTGGATTTAAAAGTCACATTCTAGAATTTAACACCAGCCAGTACTTAACAGCACATCCCTAGCATTTGTTCACCTGCCATGGAGAAGGCTGTGCATTATGCAAAGTCTGAGGATACAGTGGTGCTCTCCGCATAATGTAGCAGAGCTTTGAGATCTTGCTGGGAGGAAATGATCCCAAACATGCCCCTGAAAGACAAGTCCTATTTTGAAAAATAATGATGAAAAATTGCTTAATTCTCCATGTATTTGTGTCTTTGTTTATTTCAGGAAAACAAACTAAACTTTGTTTATCTGACTCCAGAATAGTACTGAGTTTTTGCTCTTCCGTTTCCAGCTTGGATAATACAGAGCTAGTGTTAACAAGGGGTTATGTTATGTTGGCTTATGTTAAACCAGATCACCCCCTAACATGTGCAGAGCCATTCATCTGTGTCACCAAAACCCAGGAGAACATCTGACATGGACTCTGAAACAGAAACAGTGATCACTTACAAATCAAACATGGCACGCTCTAAACTGATTGTGCACGGCAATCTTTTCTAGAAAGGACAACTAATTGAACATGATAAAGTGTAAAGTTAATTAACACCCTTAAATTTGTTGATTACTTTCACGGGATTATATTGTTCGTTGAGTAGCAGCTTTCTGTCCCAGCTGTCGCCTTTTTCAGCGAATGTCGCTGGTAAACAATAGAGACACCATAACAAGTCGTAAATGGTCCCTGTGACAGCAGCCCCTTGTGAGGCTGCATCTGTAGAAAATGATTAGAACAATTGCATTTTAAAGACGGCTCACATTGCAATCCAAGTCCCATTGGTCCCCTTCTTGGTTTCTTTTGATGGCAGACTGCTTAAAACATTTAAGTTCTTTTGAGTAAATTAAGTGATTTACTACATTTTGCTGTATATCAATGAGAGTGCTTTGGTAGCAAGATTTTTACAGTATTAAAGACATATCTAATTTTTTTCTGGAGTTTCCAGTTTATTACAAAACTTGCGAGAACCAAGTATTTTAATAACTCCCACAAACATGGGAGCAAAGGAGAGCAGGGGAGGGAGAAGGGCTCCAGGAAAAATCGTCTAGTCTCTGAAGTTTCATTCAGGTGGGGCAGCCTCTCCTCTTGACCACCAGGGCACTGCAGGCCGTCTTCCCAGCTCAGGAAGTATTTTGGATCAGACACTTCTGAAGGCCATAGAGATGTCAGATACCCTCCTGATGCAAATCCCCTGCAGAGAACTCGGCAGTTTGCACACCTCCATGGTCGCTGGACCAAGTCCTCTCACCTTGCACACACGGCGTGTATGACTGGCACCGCTCTCACCTGCAAGCTGTTTGTGTCCAGCCTCTAGCCATCCACAATCTTAAAAAATTATATTGGCTTGACACTTGTCCTTTTGAGTTGCTGCCTGTTAGTAGATAGCCTCTAAGACAGGGGTGGGCAAACTTTTTGACTCGAGGGCCACAATGGGTTCTTAAACTGGACCAGAGGGCTGGAACAAAAGCATGGATGGAGTGTTTGTGTGAACTAATATAAATTCAAAGTAAACATCATTACATAAAAGGGTATGGTCTTTTTTTTTTTAAGTTTTATTCATTTCAAACGGGCCGGATCCGGCCCGCAGGCCGTAGTTTGCCCACGTCTGCTCTAAGACATGAATCTTAAGAAAGAAACTGAAGATCCTACCTACCATCTGTCTGTGGCCAGAGGAGGAGGCTGGGGTCCCACCACCGCTGCTGGTGCTGCTGCGGCTGTGGGTGGTGGGGGAGCCCCTAGGGCCATACTAGTGTGGACTGAGCTGGAATTGGGTGTCCTTGACTCTGGACTGGGTAGGGGCCTGGTGGTCCTCCTTTCCATGCTGGCTGGGGGAGTGGGCATCCTCATTTCCACACTGGCATGTGTCAGCACATCATTTAATGTACATTTTAGATTCCCATCTCTTCCCTCTTTGGGTTTGAAAGCCTCTTCCCAGTAGCCATAGAATTGAAAGTGATGTCCTATTTTGAGTTCTACTATTATTCTAAGTTAGTAACTCTTGCAGAATAGTTTTTCTGTCACCACTCTTGGTTCCGTTCTCAATAAGACTGAATTCCAGATTCCATTTCTTTGCTACTGGTAGGCCAGAGATTTTGACATGTTCAAGCCAAGTAGATTTACTTGCTGTGTTTAATTTTTCATAACATTTGTATGATAACTGTGTAAAATATCTCTTCAATGCATTCTTTCATTTGAGCTTCAAAGTAAGTGTGGCAAATGTTTTTATCACCATGTTCAGGTAGAGGAATTTAGATTAAAAGGTATTGTAACTTGTTCAAGCGGTGTGACCTTCACTCCAGGTCTGTTAACTCAGATCAGATGTTCTTCATTTTACGTCTTCATGATAATGTCTTTATACATGTGCACTTATGCTTGTGCGTAATTATGCAACCATAAATGAAAGTTGAGCTTTTATGATAAGCTAGAAAACATTGTTTTACTTAGTCTTAATTAGTATTCTTGGTCATTTTTATTAGTCATTGATTTCT
This sequence comes from Myotis daubentonii, assembly GCF_963259705.1. Taxonomy (NCBI): domain Eukaryota; kingdom Metazoa; phylum Chordata; class Mammalia; order Chiroptera; family Vespertilionidae; genus Myotis; species Myotis daubentonii. Next base: position 64,832,615 of record NC_081849.1, on the reverse strand, counting down.
TCACTGCCTATCTCCTAAAAAGACAATGACTGTTTATCAGAGAAATGCTGTGTGCTGGGTGCTAAGAATCAAACAGCTCATCTTAATGAGGCACCCCAGAAAAAAACGTTGATTAGAAGTGCTTTATTATTGGAGCTATTACTAGGAATGTTATAAGAATAGAGAAAGGGAGTCATGGTCATGAATTGCTTCTCAGAGTTGACATGAGTTGTCTTGAAAGATAAGCAGGAATTAGCCAGGCAAAGAGGGAAGGGAAGGAAATTTTATATGAGGGAACAGCCCAGGCGAGTCATGGATACATGAAGAATCATTGCACATCCCAGCCTCTGTAGAGTGTTTTCAGTATGTGTAGCATCATAGTTTTTATTGCCAGGGGTAGAGGAGGAAACCAGGGAAGGGGTTAGACTTCATTAACCAGAAAAATAAAAATTAAAAAAATCAGAAACTGAAGAGATAGAAGAGAAAGTTATTGCTTCTTATGACTCCAAACAAAAAGGAAAAATGCAATGAGTTCCATAGCTTTCCTATTTGCTGGAACATAAACATAGGAGTGCTTCAGAAAGAATAACTTCCCTTCATCATTGCTGCCTCCTCCCCCTTTCTTTGAACAAATACTGTATTTACTGAGCATCTCTTATATGCAAGACACTGTGAATGTGGGGTGAATGAGTCGACAGAGTCACTACTCTCATGGAGCTATTGGGGAATACACGACCAGAAACAGATAAGTAGAGACATTTAAGTAAACAGGTGGCGGGTAATAAATGCTGTCAAAATTAAAGCAGGAAAAGAGGGTAGAGAGTGATGGGGTACCATTTTAGATTATTAACTTGGTCAGGCAAGGCCTCTCTGAAGAAATGAATTTTGAGAAGAAACCGGAATGAAGTGAAGGAAACAAGTCATGAATATCTAGGGGAAAATATTCCAGGCAAAAGGAATAGCAAGTGCATGGCTTTGAGATGGGAATGTCCTTGACCTGTTTCAGGAACAGCAAGGAGGCCAGGGTGGCTGGAAAGCAGTGCGCCTTGAAGAAGATGGTGTGAAACAGATGGGAGAGGTTGGCTTTGTAGGACCTTGGATTTCATACTGAGGAGATGGAGTGCGTTGGAGGCTTCAGAGTAGGGAAGAAACATAAACTAGGTTATGTTTTAAAAGGATCCCTCTGGCTGTTGCATGGAGAATAGATTGGAGGCAAGAGCTGGAGGGAGATCAAGAAGGAGGCAGTTACAATAGTCCTTGTGAGAGACAGTGATGGCTCAGTCCAGGGTGGAAGTGATGGATAAGGAGAGAAGTGGTTGGATCACAAGTTTGTAACTTCTTAGGAGCAGGGATATAGGCTATTCATCCATAAGCAACAGGGCTTGATTCTTTTTTTTTCATTTTTATATATATTTTATTGATTTTTTTTTTTTTTTACAGAGAAGAAGGGAGAGGGATAGAGAGTTAGAAACATCGATGAGAGAGATCGATCAGCTGCCCCCTGCACGCTCCCTACTGGGGATGTGCCCGCAACCAAGGTACATGCCCCTGACCGGAATCGAACCTGGGACCCTTCAGTCCGCAGGCCAACGCTCTATCCACTGAGCCAAACCGGTTCGGCAGGGCTTGATCTTAGTAGGTTAATTTTGTTGAGTGAATGAAACCAAACAAGGGCAGCATTCTTGTCACTTTCCCATACACTGTGCTGCCACTGAAAGATGTCCCAGGAGGACTTCACTGTCATCGGGGTCATCATTGGCCATGGGCCATGTTCATGTTTCCTAGCCTGGCTTCCTGCTTCCATTGTTCATAGGTCCACCTCCAGCCAGCTAAGATTAAGCCAGAGAGGCTAAAATTATCCTAGAGAAGACAACAGCTTAGATAACCAAATTTGAAAGGACTCCAGGTATTACATAGGTAAAGATTAAACTCCCACCTCACCAACTGAAGTTGTAAAATAAAGCCTAAGCGTTACGATGGAATGACTGGACAATATGATGTACACTGACCACCAGGGGACAGGAGCTCAATGCAGAAGCTGCCCGCTGGTGGTCAGTGCGCTCTGTGAGAGTGCTGCTCAGCCAGAAGCCAGGCTCATGCTGGCAAGCACAGTGGCCGCAGCATCCCCTGAGTAGCACCAGCAGCAGGCTCAGCGGGCTGGGATGAGCACGATTGGGATGAGTGCGAGCAGCGCTGTGCCCAGCACCAGTTCAGGCTCCTCCCTGGCCACTTGCGGCTTGGTGCACTGCTCATTCGGGCCTAAACTGGCAGTCAGACATCCCCCAAGAGGTCCCAGATTGCGAGAGGGCGCAGGCCAGGCTGAGGGATTCCCCCCCACTCCCTGCACAAATCTGTGCACCAGGCCTCTAGTGAAGTATAAAGGACTTACATTTAAATAGTATTTTGTATTTTACAACATATGTTCATAAATTCACAGCTACTTTCAGAAGAAGTTATTAATGCTTTCCCCATTTTTTATACACTGAGACTCAGAGAAGTTAGGTCATTTGTTTATAATAACAGCCAGCAAGGGGGATAGGTCATTTGTTTATAATAACAGCCAGCAAGGGGCACATCCCCAAACCAGATATTCCATTCTGGATCCTTTACTCCTTCAACTATGTTCAGAAATTTATTTACCAAACAACTGGCTATTGAATGTATCATGCACCATGGTAGCTAATGGGAATGCTGACATAAACAAGACCCAGTGCTGACCTTGTCAGAGCTTATAGAGTAATGGAGGAATCAGGTAAGAAAATAAAATATTTTAATAAGGCGCAGTAAATGCTGTAATAGAATTAAGAACTCGATGTATTTTGGTTTTGTATATACAGTTACTAGAATATAAGGTAAAATAAATACTTCTCCCAATATTTTAGCAGCTCCCTGAGTATATATTCCATGTTTTTCTATTTGAGGAAGTGGGCTTGAATTATTTAAAATCGCATGGCAATGTAATAAATTTATTTATTATTGATAAACATTAAAATGTGTACATTGTCTTCTGAAATCTATAAGATTTCTTACACAGCTGTAGAATTCCAACTTTCTAGATATTATTTTCTAAGCTCAAAAGGGTTACATTCATTTTAGGACCATTTAGGTCTGAATTTTGCCTTTGCAGTGGGATAGGTTTGATAATATTGTATGGTTAGATGAATATGTGTGGAAAGATAGGATTCAGTCTCAAAGAATGCCAGAACTTTAGAATTACCCACTTTAGACCCTTACATTGGAATGTAGGCTATGATAGTCGGAAATAATTATACCGCCACACTGAGAGCAAGAAAGAGTAGGAATACCATAGACCTCTGAATTAAAAGATGAATTAGTCTTGCTTTCATGATCTTCTCTTGCTTAAGTAACTTATTTCTTCTTTTTGAAATATGTGTTTGAACAAGTGAGAAAGTACACCTGTCAAAAGATTAACCAGCTGAGAACCATTGTCAGCATTAATTTTTCCTTTAATAAATGACTCTCTGAAGCTATTTAGCAGTCTGTAATCTGGATACAAAGCTAGTGACCTATGATGGATAGTGCTGGATTTGTTTGTTAGCTTTGACTTAAATTGTCTGCCTAATTTCTCTAAGTCAGATCAACAGGATTAGAAGTAAGAGTGGTTATGTGGTTTAAATAAAAATGGCTATAGAAATCAGAAGAATAATTGTAAAACATTAACGATCTACCATCTTGGTGAAATAAATTAGAAACTAAAAGAATGATAGTCACTTAAACGTCAATGTTATCAGAATGGTCAAATGACACAGATTAGCTAATTAAAAGCATTCGTTATAATTGGGGTTTTGTACATAATCAACTCCGAAGTGTGTCTGAAAATATTTTGAAATAATGTAATTTAACTGTATGTATGAGCCTCTCAGGCCTTCACATGTGGCTACTCCCTCTTCCAAAATTGTTTGGCTAACATAATGCTGACTTCTTTTGCTTTTAATAATTAGTTAAAAATAGCATGACCTATAAAATAGAAAGTCTACTTGATTTGGCAATTGCAAAATATTCACAATTTGAATGAAATAAAGCTCTCCTCACTTGGGCTTTTTATGTATAAAAACTATGTATTTCATTGAATAAATTAAATTCAAAAGTAGGCCATTACTTGCAGCTGTTTATTCTAATGGCCAGATTTGATACATAGGGCAGACAATTAGGGTTTCTTTATTCCTAGCTGTACTATAAAATAAATTGTAAAGGCAAAAATTGTACTAATATAGTTCTTCTCATACTTTCCTGGATTTGAACAACAAAACCTAACTCGAAAACTTTGAATTAAGATTTCTCTAATACCGAAAACAGTAATAATACCCTTGGTTTTATTTTACAGTTAATAAAAATGTGGATGAATAAAGCTCCCTCCCCTGCCACCCCCTCCTCCCACCCTTTTAGGGTAAGTCTAGGACATATTTTCTGTGCTAAAGTAGAAGTTGTTCCTTCACTCATTTTCATTTAATGAACATGCATCAGACTCTTGTAAAAAGATGCTAAGGACTGGCAAAACCAGTGTTAGTTTATTTCTTCTTCCTGCTCATATCACTAGGAATGAATTACCCAAAAGGTAGATAGCAGGAGGTAAAAGAAAAATCAAGTAATATTCAAAAGTGCACATCATTGTAATCACTCTAAATAAGCAACTATTTTCTTACTGAAATGCCTACTTTGTTTATGGGAGAAAGAGTCGGTCACTCTTCGTGGATCTCATCTGTATATAGTGTGTGGAAAGCAAGCGTGTGAGCCAGAGACCCAATTTCAGACTCAGGCAGTAAACTCCCCTGGCTGTTCCCATGCTGGTTGGGGCACAGATGACCTTTTTCATACACTTTCTGTTACTGAGTAGGTTTCTTAGGGGCATAAGAGATGCATGGGAATGATAAAATTCACATTTCAAATTCCTAGGTATGTCCTGCCATGATTGTGCCTAAATATTTAAGATGAATTGAGGGTTTGACTAAATCTGCCTCTTTTGGCTTGTGATTAACCTACATGATACTTGATTATTAAAATATTCCAATAGAAATTTAGAGTGTCTTGCACATACCTGACAAATATAATTTGAAAGCAAGATGTTTTCATTTGGTTTGGGAATTGTCTCTCATTTCACTCTCTCTTTACCCCAAACCATTCAGGTGTGGGAGCTGCTCGGTCTGGGAACCTCACGTTCATGGTGGGAGGAGTCGAAGAGGAATTTGCTGCTGCTAAGGAGTTGCTGGGCTGCATGGGCTCCAATGTGGTGTACTGTGGTGCTGTTGGGACCGGACAGGTAACATGTTCATTCATATTAACGGCCCTGGCTTATGGTGTAAAGTTAGCTAATGTTCATTTCTCATTCCTGACCATGTTCTTATTCCTACTTACTCTGTTCAATCTGTGTATGTTTTGTTGGCCCAAGTTTTCTTAAATTAATTTGAAATAAATTAAATTCCCTTCATTCGTGTTGGAATTAAGCAGACATTAGTCAACTTTTTTTATTAAAAAAAAGATATCAAGTTCCATCCTTCATATTTTGACATATCATCCCAGTGACCCCCGAAATCATTCTTAAAGCTGTTTCTGTTTGTAGTGCTCATGTTACCTGAGTTGTTGCTATCCTCCTTCTAATTTTCAAATTACATGCTACAACTATTTGCAGTATAGTCAGGTAGATGTAATCTATGCATTTTAATCTTTTTCTTGAAAACAAAATAGTTTTCATTTAGAAATATGTTATATCAACTTTCTAGTCAGATAGAGGTGAATGAAAATTCAAAACTCTGAAATCAAGCTGCTCATCTCCCTCTCATCCAAGATACACATACTCACACTCCCTCCTGTTAATGTTCTATCCTGGTCACTGGTCCCTTCGTGCTTTTACTCAAGACTGTGGTATTATCTTAGATATGTCAGTTGTCTCCGTGCCCTTGTCTAGTCAGTCTCCAAGTTCCATTGATTTTTGATTCAGTGGCTCTCATTGTTGACCATCTTGTCCATTCAGATATATTCCAGACCAGATATTTCCTGATCCAATCTTTCTCGCATTGTCTACATCTCATTTACTGCTCGAAGCCTAATGGCATCCCAGGATCACCATTCTGCCCAACAGTGTAAGGGAAACCAACTCCATCAGGATGCTTGTATCATTATAGTACTTCCCTGCTCTGAAACTTTGAATAGATCACTATTTCCTCTCATGTCAAATGAATTTTAACTCTCCACCCTCCCTTAGCTTTCATAGCTCTTCCCTAATCTTAGCTATCAAATTTCTCACCATTCTTTAAAACTCGGGCACATGAGTCAGTTTTCTTCCTGTTCTCAAGAACATCCCATGCTCTTACATATTTACCTTCCCCCTGCTCTCCTCCTTTCTCTCTCTCGCTGATGAAATCCTGCCTGGCCTTCTGAGAAGTGGCTTCAGGTTCCACTTCCTCTTTGCTCCTACCTCAGTGATCTTATTTCTTTGAACAGCTATTGTCTCTGTCTTATAGCCTCTACTGTACAATTTACCACTTGGTTTCCTTGGTTTGTTCATTGCCTTCTCATTCAGCGTCATTCCCATTTCCCTAATTAGAATGTAAGCCCCATCCTTCTAAGAGCAGGCATGCCGCATAGATCAGTATCCCCTCTCAGACTGAGCCCACAGGAGGAGCTCTGTGGGTTCCTACTTAGTGGGAGAGATACCACTGCCCCCAGCCCCTGCTCTGGGATAGTGTGTTAGGCTCAGAGGGAAGCACACAGCACCATATTCCTTTCCCAGTGGAGAGAAGCAATTGTTGAATGTTCTTACTGTTAGAAAGAAGCATGCGGGATTGGGTGAAGAAAAACTTCCTGTGAGTTATAACTTGAACATAAAGGTATTTACTATGTCCTCAATTTCTTTTCAGGCTGCAAAGATCTGCAACAACATGCTGTTAGCTATTAGTATGATTGGAACCGCTGAAGCTATGAATCTTGGGATCAGGTTTGTTGAATAGTACAATTTTTATGAGCTTTCCTAGTTGATTTTTCAGATGTTGAAAAAAATTGTTCATGAGATAAATGAGTTGATCCAGGAACACCTTGAAAGTACTTCATTATTGAACTTTAATAGCCTTTGCTTATTTGACAACCAATAGGACCCTGGAGAGCATGAATATTCTTTGCCATAGCCATAAACTGCATTGTGCTGTATATTCGAAGTCACATTATCCTTTTTATGTGGAAGCTCCATTTCTCCTGTTATGTTAAAATGCAAGAAACACTTTTACTATAAAATTTAAACACTCTTTGGCAGTGCAGGACAAATTTGTATAAAACACGGCATTAATGTGTAGTGAATTCAAGTGTTATGCTACCCCATGACTGGTTTTATATATCTATTTTAAATGTAGTCCCCCAAATCTACTCTATAAGGGCTTGTAGTTGCTTATTCCCTGGATAAACTGGATGGCATACATCTTTCATTTTAACTTGTCATTGGTTTTGTCACTTTACATTAAGCGTATATCTTTCCATTAAAATAAAATGACATTCATACTTTGCTTAATTCTGTTTTTCTTACGATGATGATCATCCCTTAGAATGCTTAAGGTTAATGTCTTAATTTGAGCCTGTAATTTTTTGAAGGTTAGGAATGCTACATTTGATTAATCAATTAATTTTTATTGTTTTTATTTAATGAATTTAATAAATATATATTTCTTACTGTAGAAAGTGCTTGAAGAGCAGTATGCTTTATTCGGATTTTTTTTCACACTTCCCAAAACTACATACCAAACATATAACAGATCAGAGTGGTGCTCCGTATCACAACTTTTGATAAAAGCAATTAAAAGAGCCTAAGTACTTGAGATATTTTTTAAAACATAGTAATGGATTCACATTTCCTCTTAATTACCATATCAAGATGCTGTTGTTTTATTGAATTGCCCTTGTCTCAGATGTTAAACTATCTTGACCTATTAAGTTGTCATGTTGTAATTGAGATAAAAGAGGAATTTGCTTTGCATCAGCGCTAATTGGTTTATCAATATCCTGTACCATTTACATTTTAAAATTGAGTGTCTGTAAGATGGTAAACTTAGCATATCTGTACAAAGCTTTAATAAAACTGGTAGTGTGTATAGGAAGTTATTCATTGTTATTTCTGTATTGTAGTCGGTTTTAGGCTATGGGTCACTTATCATAATTGAAAAACTGGTTACTAGTAAGTTGTTTACATGTCTAGACTAATTTCATGGAGGGAGAAAATATAAATTTCTGGCACCAAAATCGCATTCAAAATTAATTGGTGTTGACAGTAAGATTAGAGTATTAGTATGCATGTGCATCTCTAGAATTTTATCTTCATTTTTCCGGATGTAAATGAAAACACAGTAAAAAGTAAAAGCCTGGATGAACCTAGGTTATACTATACTGAAAACTTCCTCTTTATCTGTGCCTGTTATTTAACATTCTGCTTCTTACCTTGAGCATCACTGAGTCGGGATGTTCCTTAGGCATAGTGATGTAGCCTCTGGCATTTCTCAAATACTTTTCCCAGCAGAAGTCTTATTAGATGATCATTTGCTATTCTCAAATGAAGTTTTTATATGGTAAGTGCTTGTGGAAGTCCAACTCCAAATATCAGCTAATAAAGAATAATATGGCCCTGGCCAGTGTGGCTCAGTTTATTGGAGCATCTTCTGGTACACCAGGTTGCAGGTTTAATCCCTGGTTGGGGCACGTACAGGAGGCAACCAATTGATGTTTCTCTCTCTCTCTCTCTCAAAAAAATAAGAGTATGAAAATCAAATGAATTGAATGAAATGCATGCAATGAAATGTATACACTTAGCTACTAGAGTGGTTTATCAAATAAAAAATGAAAAGTGATAAAATTCCAAATAGAAATATTAAAAGCAGAAGCAATAAATAAAATTTCCCTTATCATTGGCCTTGATCCACAATGTCAAAAACAGTATTTAAAAATATGAACTTTTAAATATTTAATTTTTTTCCAAAACTCTATAGACATTACTATTCCTGGTGTGTGTGTGTGTGTGTGTGTGTTTCAACACAAAGAACTCCCTAGTTTTACTGAACTGTTACAATGAGCTACGTTTCTGGTACTTCAGATTGTATTAATGAATTGCTTATTTTCATAGCATTAGGATTTTATCAATTTATCTTACAAAGATTCTCAGTGATTTGAAAGTCCTAAAAATGATTGCTTCTGCTGTTGTCTCTTCTCCATGGTTTACAGACATGGTTTTAAAATGACAGGATTGTTCTCTAATAGAGTATAGAGAGCGGCCACAATTTATTGAGCTTTGCAAGGTGAAAGGGAAAATTGGCATCAGCGAGCATAAATTCCCAAGTAGTAAATTCCCACAAAGTAGTACAGCATCAAAGTGGTTCAGCCACATTTATATTCTGCTCACTCCAAAGTGAACATTTTTAGAGCATTAATGTCAACATTTACAGATTGAGCCACCTATTCCTATGAAGTGATCATTTCTGATTAATTTTGTAAGTCAGTATTTTTCCTGAACACTGATGTTTCCTTTAAAAACAAAGAAAAGGGAAGAATAAAATCTTACAGTTAAAAACTCTTATTGACTCTATGATCTTTTACAGTGAGTCTTTATGGATGTTAGTGAAAGTTTAAAATGCTATAAAAAAAGTGAACTATAAAAAATATTGGTATACAATGTATCTTGGGGTTCTTTTTTACTAGACCTTTCTCCCTTCTGATTGGGTTCTAGTTAGGATGCAGTTTTATGGCCCTCGCAGTGCCCTGCTTGCATTAGAGCTTTTGTCCCTGTGCACTGCATAGCAACAGCGTTGATAGTTGAGTTGTGTTGTTTTGTTTTTATATTTGCTCCACCAGGAATTTTTTATTATTATTATTATTTTCAATAGTGGTGGTAGAAGTTGTTTGCATTACCAACCAGGGCCCAGGCCCCTCCATCAACAACCATATTGTCTTCTTCCACCAAAAGCTTAACAGTTGAACTTCTGGAAGGCTGTTCAAGATGAAAACTTTCCCACAAGAATAATTTTAGATTCTGGGCTCCTGCCCTTAGAAGATGTTGCCTGTTTTGTGTTGTTGTTGTTGTTTTTTTGTGATGACTGAAGCCTTAAGTGTATACCCTAGTAGATTTAGCAAATGGCAAAAGGTTTGGAGTAAAAGTTTGACCCAATTTCTTAATAAGCTGATAAAGTGCCATCAGATTGGCTGATTGGCTAACAAGTTCCCTACCCACATGACCCAGTGAGACTCAGAGGATGGTAAGAGTTTGGGTGTCTGTTGATGTCTGTATCCCTGCTCTGCCATCGAACTTAAGCTTTTCTTATCTATAAAATGACAAAAATAATAGTATCTTTACATAGGGTTGTAGTGAAGAGTTAATCCATGTAAATCTTTAAAAACAGATTCTGGCACATAGTAGCTGCTCAGTACATGGTGGTGATGACATGATGGCGGTAGTGGTTAGTATTTGAATTGAATGTACTTATATGCCTTTTCTTCATAATACTTCTCACTAGATGGCATTTTATATACATAGACATATATATGTATATATGTGTGTGTATACATATACATATACATATACATATACATATACATATACATATACACGTACGTTTGTTTATTGTGTCTTCCCAACTAGAATGCAAGCTTCAGGAATGGGAATGGCTTTGTCTGCTCACTGTCATATCTTAACATACTTACCACATAGTAGGCACTCAGTGAAGATTTGTCAAGCAGATGAAGAGGGCGGGAGGGAGGGAGGGAGGGAGGGAGGGAGGGACTTCTCCTGCCTTAGGTCAAAGGTATCTGGGTGTGTGTCTTAACTGGCCCACTCCTGGAGGGCAGTCACAGGACTTAGCTCCTTTACTCTGGTCTCCTTGGCTGCAGGTACAGCAGATATAACACCTGCGCATGGAAGATCTGTGTGAGCATTAAATGAGTCACTCAGTGATTGACTAAGATTGACATGGTCTTAGATGTTTCACTTCTAGAGCTGTTCACTTTAGTGAAATCATTGGCTTTGTTCTTATGTAAAACCAGACAGTATAGATAGATACAGAGACTATAAAGTGAACAAACTTTTTTGGCCCTTAAAAGCCTTGGTTACAGCGAAGGTAAACATTTGGGTTCTCTAATTTTTTTTTTTTTTTACAATTTTTGCATTTTTACTTCTCTCAGTAGTTCATTTAAAATTCTTGTGTTGTAGAGGTGAGTAGATTTGATACAGTGACGTTTATATGAGTTGCATTATATATGCAGTCAGAGCAATGAATTCATTCTGTTTATATCAGAGAACATTCCAGCAATTGCAATGCCACACGCATGCATGTGTGCACTCACGAACCACATCCAGTGGCAAGTTATTATGGGGACTGACAGACTGTCATCCTTTTGACGGCTTGAGCTGTATATCTCCTGAACAGCAGTGGGGCTCTTATGCAGAAAGTATCATATGTTCCCAGCCAATTTACAGGGAAACAGCAATAACATTTTATCATGGTTGAGAGCCCAGTAGCTGCTTCCTATTAAACTTGCCCTTTCAGATACCTGTCTTGGATTAATTTGTTGATTTCAGATGGAAACTCAGTCTTCTCCAGTGAAGCATGACGTTCTAGGATAGACTCTCTGAATGACAATTACTGTGTATTCGAGCTGGTTTCAGTGGAAGACAGAGGACTCCAGCAACTGATTTTAATATCATGTCTAATTTTAACTGTCAGTTATATATGTGCCAGTGAAAAAACCTTCAGAAAGATGAAATGCAAAACACTTCTAACTTGCTCTTTTTAATGCTGGGGGGGAGGGGTCAGGTTGGAGCAAAAGCGGAGAGGGAGTCGCCATCTCCTAAGGGAATCAGCATGGTGGGAGGCAACTGATTGAGAAGTGAGCACGCAACAACTGCCGCCTCGTTTTTGCGTGCCCATCAGGGTGCTTCTAAATAGTAATGTGTTTATCAAAAGGGACTTCATAAATTATTGCCAGTGTTTTTCCTTGAACTTTCAAGAAAAATGAAACTTAGGGGTTTACAAAGAATAATAAGCCTCATTTTGGTGAGGCTTACAGACAAGTCTTGAATTTCTTTAGCAGTACAAACTATGGGGAGGTACTGTTACGTATAGTCTGGTGGATTGTAAAGAGGGGAGCAACTCTGCTGTTTTAAGTGTGATAAACTGTTTTTAAAAGAATCTAAATTAGGAAACCCCTAAGTTATATTCCAAATGGAAGGGAAAAGCGATGTTGTGGGGCCTTTAAAATATTCCTGCTCATGGAACACATTAGACGTTGTGCTTAGAGAACATATCGGCAGTTGCGGCAAATTATGTTGTTGTTAATTTGTGAGTTTGCTTTTCACAGTTCTTCCCTAAGCACATTGGTTTTTTCTTTTCCAAAGTCACCTGCTGCAACAGCGTATTGAGAGCCTAATTTTATTTGAAAGGGGAAAGAAAGCATCCAGTAGCAAACTATACATGTAACAAACTTTGCTCTTTATAAAAGAATGAATGAAACAGGTTTTTTCACTGGCACATATATAACTGACAGTTAAAACTGTGTGTTCCTTCCCAGCAATCCACAGTTGGACAGAATGTGTGATAGCCAGTTTCGATTGGGGCTTTTATATCTTTTATAATCCTTAGGAAAACCCTCTCATTAGAACAGGACCCACCATATCAATTCATGTAGCTGGCCTGCCATGTGATATCAGAGAGCAGTTTTATTACATGACGAGTCCACATACATCCTGCTGTTGGCCCAAGCCCCTGCACTAACACTGGCAGAATGTTGAACTGGTCATGCTACTCCACTTCGGAAGTAAGCAGACGTGTATTTTGAACACACTAAGTAAACAAGAACTTAAACATGCCAAAATGCGCAGCTTATTTAACATTTTTATGTGTCTCCTTTCAGTCTTTTTTATTATTATTCTTGAAGAGCTTGGTTTTAAGGAAAAGCAGCAGGTTTTTTTAAAAAATGGATTTAGTGATACTTAGCAAAACTGTACTTCCCAAACTGCATTGAGACTTAGGATCAAAGTAATATAGCATTTGATTCTTTTATTTTCTGGGTCCACAGTGAATAGTCGTTTATGCCATCAGCCCAGTGATAGAACAAATGATGTTTCCGCTTGGGCAAGCTTTGTTTTATCAGGATCAGTAACCTTATCAGCAGTTGACCCAGAACTATAATGCATGTCTTCGAATAGATAGCATATGTCACAACTTGGTGCAGACTTGCTTCATAAGCAAGATTGTCTGAAGAAGATTTAATAAACAAGGAAAAGTTTTCAGGAAGAAATGTCTTCTTTTATAATGATAACTTCTCTTAAGCTCACTCACTGCCCATGGCTCATCTCTTGCATGTATTCTCAGAAACGCTAAAAGAATAAACAGACATGAAAATGCACACGGACTCCCATGATGCTTAGTTTCACTGTCCATATTTCTTTCTGAAATACATCATTTGTGAATAAAGAATGTAAAACTCATATTCATTTAAGGTTCTTTTTTTAATATATTTTTTATTGATTAAGATATTACATATGTGTCCTTATCCCCACGTTACCCTCTACCCCCCCCCCCCCCGCTCATGCCGTCACCCCCCCCCGTTGTCCGTGTCCATTGGTTAGGCCTATATGCTTGCATATAAGTCCTTTGGTTGATCTTTCCCCCTACCCCCACCCTCCCCTACCTTCTCTCCAAGGCCTGACAATCCAATCAATGCCTCTCCGTCTCTGGATCAGTCCTTGTTCATCAGTTTATGTTGTTCATTATATTCCACAAATGAGTGAGATCATGTGGTATTTATCCGCTCTCCAGTTCCATCCATGCTGTGACAAATGGTAAGAGTTCCTTTTTCTTTTTCCTCTTCTTAAAGAATACCTTTCAGCATTTCATATAATGCTGGTTTGGTGGTGATGAGCTCCTTTAGCATTTTCTTATCTGTGAAGCTCTTTATCTGACCTTCTATTCTGAATGATAGCTTTGCTGGATAAAGTAATCTTGGTTGTAGGTTCTTGGCATTCATCACTTTGAATATTTCTTGCCACTGCCTTCTGGCCTGCAAAGTTTCTGTTGAGAAATCAGCTGACAGTCATATGGGTACTCCCTTGTAGGTAACTGACTATCTTTCTCTTGCTGCTTTTAAGATTCTCTCTTTGTCTTTTGCTCTTGGCATTTTAATTATGATGTGTCTTGGTGTGGTCCTCTTTGGGTTCCTTTTGTTTGGGGTTCTCTGCGCTTCCTGGACTTGTAAGTCTATTTCTTTCACCAGGTAGGGGAAGTTTTCTGTCATTATTTCTTCAAATAGGTTTTCAATATCTTGCCCTCTCTCTTCTTCTGGTACCCCTATAATTCTGATGTTGGTATGCTTGAAGTTGTCCCAGAGGCTCCTTACACTATCTTCATATTTTTGGAATCTTTTTTCTTTTTCGGTTGGGTCTTTTTTGTTTCTTCGTATTTCAAATCTTTGACTTGATTCTTGGGATCCTCTTGTCTGCTGTTGGATCTCTGTATGCTTAATTTCTAGTTGGTCCTTTTTCATATCCTCGAGAGTCTCACTGGATTTATCGAGGGCCTCACTAAATTTATCAGCGGTTTCCATAAAATTCTTGAAAAACCTTATAAACGTGGCCTTGAACTCTATATCCAGTCGTTTGCTTTCCTCCATTTCAGTCATTTGTGACCTGTTTCTTTGTCTCCGCATTTTTTATGCTTCCCTGTGTTGGTAGAGTGGTTTTGTGTGCTAGGTGTCCTTTAGGGCCCAGTGGCTCAGCCTCCCCAGTTACCTGAGGTGGACACTCTTGGTGTACCCCCTTGTGGGCTTTTTGCACAGTCTTATTGTAGTTATGCCTTGATTGTTGTAGGATCACTGGGAGGAATTGACCTCCAGGCCAATTGGCAGTGAGAATCAGCTGTGTCTGCAGTGGGAGAACTTCTGTGCTGAAGACACCCTTCTGGGGCAAGACTTGCTTCAGTGGGGCTTTGGTGCTCACTGAGACTGCACCCTGAGTGTGTCCCTTATGGATCTGAGAAGTTGTAATCTGGATGGTCCCCCTCTGACCACTGGGTACACTGGCTCTTGGATCTAAGGAGGTGCTAATTTAGCCTCTGCCTGAGGTTACACAGCAGGAGCTACGAAGAGAACTGCAGATTCCCCTTCCTTTTTTGGAGTTTGGAGGTACCCTGATGATGCCCAGCTGTGAAGCAATGCAAGCCGCTGTGGGGCCTTGGGCCTTCTCTTGGAAGTTCTGGGTCTGTCTGGCCCAGCTGCAGTTAGGTAATTTTCAGGTTGCAAAGGGCCGGGGCATTCATGTGCAAAAGCCTCTGCCGCAGCCTGGGTGGGGCGGGGTCTCAGGGAATCAAAGGGCGGAGCAAGGAACTATGCCGGATCCTCAGCCCTGCCCTAAGGGGCCGCACGTCTCAGTGTCCCGGTAATTGCTGCAAGCACCTTTGAGGGAAAGCCGCCCTCAAGTTCTGCCCGCTGCCAGACAGTCCAGTTTCTCCCCGTATGAGTCCTGGGTCCCCAGAGACTTCCCAGAACCGGAGTTAAGAGCTGTCGGGAGCTTGTGACTCCCTCCGGATTTAAAAAGACAGCCGCGTCCTCAGGTACCAGCCCCTTTGCGCGCGTGAGCCTCCGTACCTCTGCACTTTACTTCCACAGCTCCTCTGGCTCTCAGCGTGCTTTTCTTTCCTTCTAATTGTAGAATTTCCACTCAGCCAGCTTTCCTGTAGTTCTGGATGCTGTTCGTTTTGTCTTTATGTTGTTTTTTTTGAAGTTGTTGTGGGAGGCAGCAAATTCCCGGTGTTTATCTATGCCGCCATCTTAGTTTCTCCTCATTTAAGGTTCTTATGTGACACGTAATGCATAACATCCAAAAGAGAAAGACACTTATTTTTTCATAGAAAACCTACGTGTGATAAACCAACAGCACTTCTCTGCAATTCTGTTATTTCTTAGAAGTAGAATAGTGCAGTAGGTTTTCTCTCATTGCAGAATGTCTGGCTCAGAATGGTTTGATCACTAGCTCTTAATACCTTATAATTTAAGATTGGATTCTTCACTCTCATCAATCTGCTTTGATTTTTGAAGACATAAAATAAATGGAGAGAGAAGATGGAGCATCCTCATAGGTAAATAAGTCACGCATGACTTTGTACATTTTGACACTTAACAATTCTTTTCTTTGATCTTTGACAGGTTAGGGCTTGACCCAAAACTATTGGCTAAAATCCTAAATATGAGCTCAGGACGGTGTTGGTCAAGTGACACTTACAATCCTGTACCTGGGGTGATGGATGGAGTTCCCTCGGCTAATAACTATCAGGGCGGATTTGGAACAACACTCATGGCTAAGGTATGGTAAATGCAAAGGCTTCCCAAGAGAGGGGAAATGTGTAATGGTCGAATTCTCCCTCCCTCCCTCCCTCCCTGTATTTAGGTTTGCACATCCTCCGCATGGGCTTTTACAGTTATGCTGTGGGGCTGTCGCTGGAAACTGAAGGTAGCCCCTAGGGTGCCCTGTTTCATCAACTCTGCAGGGGGATTTGTCAGGGCACATGGAAGAATGAAAGAGTCACACTTACGCCCAGTTTCCTTTCTGGATCTGTATGAAGTGGGTTGTGACCTCTTAGCTTATTTGGTTCCTAAAATTCTGCTAAGGGCTCCAACAGAGGGAGCAGCTAACAGGTCAAGTGTAGGAGGGAGGAGGCTTCTAATCAGAGGGGATGGATTTGGGCAGCCCCATTCTTCTGCAGGGCTGGCTCTGTTCGGGAGCTCCTCTCCTCAGCTGGACACCTTTTCTTGAGTCATTTTCTCCAGTGTCCCTGCCCAGGAGGAATCTGCCACTTTTATTTTAAAGGTCCTTCCTTTAAAATGATTTTCTTGTTAATAAAAGATAGCTTTTTCAACTACTAGCATAAGGCAGCACAGTGTGAAACACATGGATACTACTGTTTTATTCTCGTTTCTTCTATGAAATGCAGTTGTCATTTCCCTTATAAAGAAGAGTACTTCTTAGTTTTGCTTAGAATGAGAGCACTTAGAGAGGAACTTTTAAAAATATTTTATTACCTCAGAGAGCTGTTAGCAAAAACGCTCCACAGCCAGTTAGATTTGTGCAGATAAATTGATAGAGATTAAAGAAATCCCCCTCAATGCTACAATGATTAAAGCCACAGTAGCTTGTTGGGCAGATCAGGGCTTTGCTTACTAAGAGATGTTTTACTTAACTGCCATTAAATCTTGTGCTAGGGAATATGATGCTAGCAGGTCATTGAAGTAGAGGCTTGTGCATTTATTTCTAGGTCTTAACTCATAAAATTCTGACACATTGTATGTATTTACTCGACATAGTCAATACAGAAACTAGATCAGCTGTGGGCAAACTACGGCCCGCGGGCCGAATCCGGCCCATTTGAAATGAATAAAACTAAAAAAAAAAGAAGACCGTACCCTTTTATGTAATGATGTTTACTTTGAATTTATATTAGTTCACACAAACACTCCATCCATGCTTTTGTTCCGGCCCTCCGGTCCAGTTTAAGAACCCATTGTGGCCCTCGAGTCAAAAAGTTTGCCCACCCCTGAACTAGATCTTCCTTCTGAACTCCAGAGCCGAGAAGCTTGTTTCTGATGGGCACTAAGAAGCAGCTTATGGGAAACCATGATGACCCTTGGTACTCCCCCAATATGTCTGTCTCCTTGTAAAACATACGTTGGTCTTCCATTAATTTATTGAAGCCTTTAGCAATTGTTTTATATTTTTCCTGGATCCCCCACTGAGCTCATGAGTTTGTAAATATTTTATTTGATGAGTGAAGTGGGATATTCATTTGTCTTAAATTCTGTATAGGAAGCTTCAAAGGACGCCTTCTTTCTCTAACACTTAGGATTATGGGACTGAAAGGCCACCTCTCCCTTTTAAGAATGTCCATGCGTTAAAGGAGCAGCCACCAAGGCATTTGTGTTTCTCTTTTTTGGTTTTATGAACTCTTATTTGGAATAATAATTTACTTGCTTCTTTGAAAAACTCTCAATAGATATTTTTTCTCAGTAGTGTTGTCTGCTCAATATGTTATTTTTTTCTGAGTTCTTACATTCTAGTTTTATTAATAGGTTAGAAATTAAGTGCCATTTTTCTGTGTAGATTTTTCTCTGTCATTTAAAAATAAAAACATCTTACAGGTGTGCTGCTCAGTGGTGTTGACAAGAGGCTGGCCTTCCTGTCGGCGCATGAGCACTCCCACGTTTGTTAAGTGTGGGTGATAATTCAACTTGCTTTTTAGTCAAAGCTGTAGAAGAATTTAAGGTTAAGTAGATTTTCCAGATCTACCTCTTTACATGTGAAAATTATGCAAATAAACATAAAATAATGCTTATACCTGTGACATCATACATATTTAAGAAGCTAGAGGTTTAATTCATTCTTTGTTTGCTTGTTTTTTCTTTGAATCATTTTCTCTCTGGAGTGGATGGTATCAGTGATTGCTCAGTTATCAAGTATGTTCTGCAAAGAGTAGAACTAGCTCTCATCTTGCTTCTTGCCTTTCCCCTTTTATTGCTGTTGACTTGCCCTTGGTGAGGGAAGTGAGCGTGGTAATGGTAAGGAGAAAATCAAGTTGGTTTTGCCACTTGTTTGCAGCTCTAATAAAATCACAAGTAAATGAAATAAGGGGAATATTGTTTCTATTATGCACACCTGTCTTGTCTGCCATGTACTTCAGATATTTCAACTTTGGACAAGATTCCTTTTTTATGGTAGTAGATATCCATTAGCTACAGTTTAACTGTAGAAGCTTTATAATGTTAACTTCATCTATTTTCAAACAGTCATATATGTTCTGAAACTTTCAGGAGCAGGATGAGGTCTATGAGATGTGAAGATGGTTGTCCCATTGCACTTCAAGTGCAGACATTAAAGCTTCCATGCTCCACCTCTGCCGTCCAGCCCCTTGCCCTCCCGGCCCCTTGGCCTCCTGGCACCTTGGCTTGCTCTAATTCGGCCTCATTGGCTTCATGTTATTTTTTGACTATGCCCACCATGTCCCACCTCAGGACTTTGACCTTGCTGTTCCAAATGCCTGAAACTCTTCCCCCAGCTCTCCAGAGCACTCACTACCTCCCTAACATCCAGGTCTTAGGTCCAGTGCCTCCACCTCAGGGAGGTCTTCCCTAAATATTTCCTCTATCAGAACTCCCTTCCTTCCACCCCACCCCTTGCTGTCCATCACTTTCTAACCCCTCACCCTGCTTTTGTTGTCTGGAATCTTAGGATTTGTTTTGGAGTCTGTCTTCCCCCAGACAGTAAGCACAGAACAGTGACTGGGTATCACCAGCACTTAGAACACTGCCCAGCACATAGTGGCTGCTAAATATTTGTTGAATAAGAGATTGAGTGGATATCCAGTAATTCGACAGTGGGGTTTGGCTTAGGCGGACAGGCTTCTGCAGATCCTGAAAAAGCATTTGCCTGTGTGATCTCACCCTTGTGCAAAGTCAAAGTAAAACAAAAAAGTCTGGAGAAGGGGAGGGGGACAAAGTTTCTGGCTGGAGCAATTTTGCAGCAGTTTATAAGCGAAGGCACTTATAAAATGTACATATCCATGTAATTTACCATAGTGCTTGTAAGTATCTTTTGTTCTCAGACTTCATTTTTTCTTCTTTGAAACCAAAGCCTTGGGAGCCACTGTTCAAAATGAGCCTTCCTCCCAGTCTCAGCGTGTCCCTCCTGCCTTGTTTGGTTTAGGATCTGGGATTAGCACAGGACTCCGCCACCAACACAAAGAGCCCAATCCTCCTGGGCAGCCAGGCCCATCAGATCTACAGGATGATGTGTGCAAAGGGCTACTCGAAGAAGGATTTCTCGTCCGTGTTCCAGTTCCTGCGAGAGGAGGAGACCTTCTGAGTTGGCACTTTGGCCCTGGACACTCTTGGAAACCAAACTCTGTCTCGGAGCCTCCCCACTGTTCACTCCACAAGTAAAAGAGTTTAATCAAAGGTCACCTGTCTGCTTTGGATTGTCCAGGTCACAGTTAAATGGGGTTTTCACCCATTTTTTACTGCTTATTTTTATCTATTTAGCAAACATACATTATCTGAATTTTTTTTTTCTGCAAGCCCCCGATGGTCTCTGTTAATTAGCTGATTGACCTTTTTCAAAAGTGTGATCCTTGAGCATCTTCAGCTAAATCATTGATTATTTCAATCAGGATATTAGTTATACCGCTTTACAAATAAAACCAAATATTTTCCAACAGGACAAAATTGATCTTAAAGGAAAAAAAGAACTCGGTGTGAGGAAGGGATTAGAGAAAGGGGGAATACAGTGATTACTACCTGTGTCCCTCAGCAAGCTTCTCCTGTTTACCAGGTGTGGTATTCTTGCATTACTGAGGTTACTGAGTTACTTTCTGGGGAATAGATAAAGCAGGAGAACTCCTTGCTGTATGTTTTATAATTTGGACTCCGTTACAGTATCTTAGTGTGTCCCCCTTGTAACAATTCCCCATACTCAGCAAACTTGTTTTTATATTTTTTCTTCCTTGTACATTCTTACTACATATTTTTGACTTCAAAAGAATGACATCTTTAGACCTGTTTCAGAGCCAATGATGATATTTGCTTTAGATAATTATTATAGTATTCTAAATAGAACCATATTATTTTGAAATTGAATAAATTTCTATGCTGATAATTCTTTCTTGGAGTTTTTGTGTCTTCCCAGCCATTTAGTGAACAATCAAGTGGTCTGAAAAACTGGTGTAACAGAGGAATGGGGAAAGGATGGGGGAAAAGGGAGGGGAATTGGCCAGTGACAAGCCAGCACCCTGCTGCTCTACCTGAACCCTTAGTCACATTTGTTTGAATGGTTTCTAGGTTGTGAGTGCTATAGAAAACCAGCTGCATCAAATGTAATACTTAACAACATGGAGCACAGTTGCCACTTTCCCCACCTGTGCTCCTAGAAATGTCCCAGATGATATAAACCTAGACACCAAATTTGGCAGAAGGACAACTTCCATCATTTTCCTGATAAAAAAATTCTAGGCACTATAGCAAGTGCTGGGGCCATGGTGATGAACATAACTACAAAATCCTGCCCTTGTAAACCATAAATTTTGCTCTCTCACATGTGTGTGAGGTGTTGGGACAGACAAGAAATAAATGTTTAATGCATATGTCAGGTGATAATAAGGACTAATGGGGGAGAGGGGAGGATAAAGAGGATGGATGGGATTACCAGGGGGTACTTTATTAGGGTGGTAAGGGAGATGTTCTTTGATAAGGTGACATCTGAGCAGAGAAGAAAAGGAGGGAGCACACCATGCAGGATGTGAGGAAAGAACATTGTAAGTGCAGGGAACAGAAAGTGCAAAGGGCCTGAGGCAGGATAACACTGGCTATGAGGAATGACCAGGAGGCTGTAAGAGAAGTGTCATGACATGAGGGGGTTCAGGGTCTTGTAGGCTGTGTGAGGACATTGGCTTTTATTCTGAGTGAAACGAGCAGTATATCAGTTAGCAGGAGCCAAACGTTGATACACTGCCACCTCAAATTTATTGGCTTAAAATAACTAACATTTATTCTTTTTCAAGATTCTCTAGGTTGGCTGTGTTCCTCTACTGGACTGGGCCACCTCCTCTGGAACTGGAGGATCTAGTTCGGCCTCACTCCGCTATGGCTTCCCCGAGTTTGTTCACGTGGTGGTGCTCCCAGCAGCAACACAGCACTTTTCAAGCCTCTGCTCACCTCCTGGCTGTACTACCCCAAGTCTCCTGGCCAAGCCCAGAGTTCGCACGGGAGGGGACTGTGTAGGTGTGGGCACGGGGAGGGGCATCACCTCATTTTATAAACACCCTGTCATAGCCAGCCAGGAAGGATCTTGTGCAGAGAGTGGATGTGCTCTGACTTACTTTTTAAAGGGATCGTGTGGCTGCCGTATGGAGAATGGATTGTGGGGTCAAGGTGGAAGCAAGGAGCCCAGTTAGGAGGCAATTGTAATAATCCAGTTAAGAAACGGTGACGGCTGGGACCAGAATGTTCATGATGGAGGAGGCAGGAAGGAGTCAGATTCTGAACCACTAACGAGCCACTAACGGCTCAGCCAGCGTGGCTCAGTGGTTGAGCATTGACCCATGAACCAGAAGGTCACGGTTCGATTCCCAGTCAGGACACATGCCCAGGTTGCAGGCTTGATCCCCAGTGTGGGGCATATAGGAGGCAGCTGGTCGATGATGATTCTCACCATTGATGTTTTTATCTCTCCCTCTCCCTCTCTAAAAGCAATAAAAAAAATACGTATTTTAAAAAGAGCCACCAACAGATGAGAGAAAGGCAGGAATCCAGGATAGCCTCAGGGTTGGTAAAGAAGATAGAAGAAAGGAGTTTTCATTTACTCTGGGGAAGATGGTGAGAGATTTAGGAGAAAAAAGTCAGGATTTTATTTTAGGTGCCTCAGAGCCATCTAAGTAGGGAAAAGCAGAGGTCCAAGCCCACGCCCTGTGTTACTCTATGACTTTTCGTGGTTGAGAAAATGAGGCGGAACTGGCACGGGGCCCTGAGGAGGAGTGACCAGGTCAGGCAGGGAAAAAATGGGAGTGGCGTCCCTGAAGCCAAATGAAGATAGTGTTTTAAGGAGGGAATGATTCTTTGTATCAAAAGCTCCTGATACATGAGTAATGAAGGGCTGAGAATGAGTCATTCGGATTTGGCAAAATAAAAGCCATTGGTGACCCTGACAAGTATTTGAATGGAGTGTTGGGAATGGGATTGAAAATGGGAGGAGAGAAATTGGAAGTGATGAGGAGAGACAACTCAAGGAGCTCTGCTGTAAAAGAAACAGACAAGCGGGTTAGATAACTGGCAGGGAATATGGGGTCAAGGGAAGTTTTCTGGGTTTTTAAGATGAAAGCTATGGGTTGTGCTGGTGGAAGTGCAATGATTAAATAAAGAGGAAAAAATAATGGTGCACAAACGAGAGAGGACACTTGCTAAGTAGTTGATGTCTTTGAATGGTTGAGCAGGGAAGAGTGCAAGCGAGGGGATTCTCTGAAAACTAAAACCAGCACACACAGGTCATGTGTCAGACTGCAATTAGCAGCGTTGAAGTTAATCATAGTTTTGCAACATAGAATAATCTATACTAATAAAAGGGTAATATGCTAATTAGACTGGGAGACTTTCCGGATGTCCTTCCAGACAAAGCCATGGTGGTGGGGTTGAGGCAAAGGCGGTTAGGGGCAATCAGCCTGGCAGGGGAGGGCAGTTGGGGGTGAGCAGGCTGTTGGGGGGCTGTTGGGGGCAAGCAGGCCATGGGGTGGCCATTGGGGGTGATCAGGCTGGAAGGGGGACAGTTGGGGTGATCAGGCTGGAAGGGGGGTAGTTGGGGGCAATTAGGCCAGCAGGCAGAGTGGTTAGGGGCAATCAGGCAGGCAGGCAGGTGAGCAGTTAGTAGCCAGCAGTCCTGGACTGTGAGAGGGATATCAGACTGCCCGTTGTGATCAGGCCTAAACCGGCAGTTGGACATCCCCCGAGGGGTCCCAGATTGGAGAGGGTGCAGGCCAGGCTGAGGGACACACACCCCCTTTGCACGAATTTTGTGCACTGGGCCACTAGTAAATAATAATGCTGGAAAGGACTTTACTAACCTCTAAGCATGACCTGTTTGTCACCCTTCTCTGACCATTAGTTTTTTCATCATTAAAGTAGTCATAAACAATGTAGCCTAATATTAAATGCTTGCTTGGAAACTTGAAACAAAAAAATATGAGTGAAGGACAATTCCAAGTGTTGTTGAGCACGTGGAGAAGTTAAAGCCCTTGTACAGTGCTGCTGGGGAATATAAAACAGTGCAGCCGCTTTGAAAAGTTGTTTGGCAGTTCCTCGAAAGGGTAAACATAGTTACCCCATGATCCAGCAATTCCGCTCTTAGCTATATACTCAGGAAAAATGAAATGTCTGCACAGAAACTTGTGCATGACGGTTCATAGCAGGGTTACTCATAATAGCCAAAAAGTGGAATCAATCCAGATGTCTCTCAACTATGATGATGACATAAACAGACCGGTGTATCCACACAGCAGAAGACTGGCCATGAAAGGAATGAAGCACTGATCATGCTCAACATGGATGAACCTTGAAAACCAACTAAGTGAAAGAAGCCAGACCCAAAAGGCCACATACTGTGTGATTCTGTGTGAAATGTCAGGAATAGGCAATCCATAGAGACAGAGTCATGATTGCTTTCCAGGGACCAGAGGGGTAGAGGAAAGTGGGAGTGAGTGCTGATAGGTATAAAGTTTCCTTTTGGGGTGATGAAAATGTTCTGGAATTTGATAGTGATAATGGCCACACAGCTTTGTGAGTGTATTGAAGGCCAGTGAATTTACACTTTTATTTCATTTTTTATTTTTTGCTGCAAAAAGCTTTATTGTTGTATTTGATCCAATGCATGGGAGAAAGCTTCAGGGTGGTTAAAAGAATGGCTGGTTGTTTCAGGGAGAGGCTCAGATAAAAGCCAGGCACCAGGGGGTGCAGAGGGGCCTCTCAAAGGCCTCTGGGCTCCAAAGGCTCCTAGTTGTGCTTGGGGTGAGCCTTTCCAAGAGATACTCCTCGGCCAGCCTGGGGACCGGCAGCCTGCAGAGGGGAGTCAGGTGTTGCCCTTCTTCTTAATGAGTTTCACCTGCTCATCCAGGAAGTGGTTCTCCAGGAAGTCACAGAGAGGAGGGTCTGCGCAGGTAGAACCCAGGGCCTGCAGCTCCACAAGGGCCTGGTTCAGGTTCCTCTCCCAGGCCAGGGCGGCCTCCATGGCGTCCTGAGTTTTGCCCACTCGTCCTGGGGAGGCTCCAGCACATCCTGGAAGAGAACGCGCCACAGCGCTTGTTTTGCAACTTTAAGAGACACTCAGCGCCCTCGTGCTTCTTCTCCGCCAACTCTTGGAAGAGGTGGCCCACGCCCTCGAGAGCCACATAGTTGCAGTTGAACTAGAAGCCCAGAGAGAGGTAGGTGTGGGAGGCCTGCAGATGCCGGTTGGCCAAGTGGTTGACTCTACCTTGGAATAATCCTGACGAATTTGGGAGCTCAAGGTTTACGGCAATAAGAAGTCAAGGTAGAAAAAACCACCACAACAAAAAACGGTATGTTGGCTGGTTCTGGAGGTGGCTCTGAAGGTGGTGACTGGATAAGATGCAGGAGGGTGGCTGGAGGCTGGAAGAAGGGATGTCCCTGGGTCTGTTCTGTCCAAACACTGTTGAAGCAAGAGACAGATCCGGGACCGCCGAGGGCACAGCTGAATTGTACACTTTTAAGAGGTGAGTTTTGTGGAATATGAATTATATCTCTGAAAAATAAGGGAGGAAATAATGAGAGAAGATCTTTCTCTCTTGGTGAGTGCTTCTCAGCTGGGACAGTTTTGCCCCCATGGGACATAGGACAAACTATGTCTGGAGACAGTTTTGGTTGTTATACTGGGGGTGGGGGATACTATTGGCATATAATGGGTAGAGGCCCAGGATGCTACTAAGCATCTTACAGTGCACAGGACAGCCCCCCAGGAGAATTATCGGCCCCCCCCCGTGTCTATGATGCAGTTTGATAAACCCTGCCCAGGTGTGGGGTCCACAGGTACCTCCAACTTGGCATATCAGAACCTTAAGCTCCCCATCCTCCCAGGCAGACCTGCTTCTCCTCCTGGTCCCTGTCCCTTCCAGTTACCCAGAAACCCTCCCTGACTCTTCCTCCTCCATCCATTCTTCATAGCAAATTCTAAATCTCTAGCACCTTCCTCGGGCCCTCATCCGTTCTTATCTAGGGTACTTCAGTCTATGCAGTTGCTTCTCTTTTATTTCTAAGTGCTTCAGTGAGATATAATTTACATACAATAAAATGTGCTCGTGTGAAATGTACAACTCAATGCCTTTCAGTAACTTTACAGAGGATACGGTGCCTGAGCTGGTCAGCCAGGAGGGGCGTCATCACCACAATCCAATTTGAGAGCGTTGCCTTCACCCTGAAAAGTCCCCAGTGCCCATTTACACTCACTTCCCATGCTCTCCCTCCCCCAGCCTCACAGCTGTGGGCACCCGCTCATCTTGGTCTCAATAGATTCGCAGCTGCTGCTTAGCCACTGATTTGGTTCCTCCCCAACTCATCCTTCACATCAGCGTGAGAGGTCCTTCTAAGACCGAAATCTAAACCCCGTCATTCCCCTGCACAAAACCGGAGCCTCGGATGCAGTCTGAACTCCTCAGCATGCTGTTCAGGGCCTTTGTGGTCTGTTCCCACTTCACTTCACCAGCACTGGTCATTTCCCAGGCATGCCCTGCTTCTCGCACCTGAGGACCTTTGCACATGCCGCTTCCTTCCCCTAAAATGGCCTTCGCCTCTCCTGGCTGACCAGCTCAGGCACTGTATCCTCTATAAGGCCCTCCTCAGCCACCTCAGGCTGAGTCGTTGCCCCTCTGTCCCCATAGCTCTTGGTTGTGTCTTGTGTCATGGGACTTATCCTTTTACATTGTATTTGCTAGTCTGTCCATCTTGTCTTCCACACCAGACAGTGAGCTCTGACAGCACCTGGCATTGAGCAAGAGCTCCATCAAGGTGTGAATGACTGAGGGGTTGGGAGCTAGGACATTGGGTTATGGTAGATGATGTACTAATGGCCTAAACTTGTTTCTTAAAGATTCTTCCTTGGCAGATCCAGTTTCTTTTACTCTGAGTTACGATACACAGCTGCCCAAGAAGTCTGGCAGGAGGTGGGTCTTTTACAAAGTTTTCTTAGTCAAAGGGTTAGCTTATGCTGTTTGCCTGAAGAAACTCATGGGGAAAAATAGGCAATTTTGGTAGTAAGCCTTTGTCTCATTATTTATGTACTTCAAACTTCACCTTGCATGCAAATAAGCATGCACAAATTTCCCTTAACCGGGCACAGCAATTCCAAATGCAGTCTTTCATACCCTGCGACATAGACCTTGAGGTGTAAGGTGAATCTCAGAATAACACAGGTTTGATTTCTTTGAGGGATTCTGTGAAGTTGAGTGTTTGAGAGATTCTCCTGCTGTCCTACTGATCTGACATCATGATGATGGTGCTTACGTGCAGCCACAGCTGAGCCCAAATGTAGGTGAACCCCACATTGGTCGGGGTCTCCTCCTTAGCCATCTTTCTCATTGCAGGGTTTTCAACTTGACTTTTATGCTAAGCAATCAGAAATGTGTGTGATCTGTCCACTTCCTGCAGAGCATGGGGGAGAAAGGCAGATCTGAGCAGCATTACCCATGTGCATAAATTCTACCCAAGTGGCTGTGAGAAGCCCGCTGCTCAGGAACACAGCACCGTGACTACCAGCAGTAACTGTACCCTGGAGCATTCTCAGATGGCCAGCCAATGGGAAGTCGGCTGCCCAAGTAGGGTTTTTAACCATCTTTCAGCTCAATTGGAGAGGGAGCTTAAGGACATCATGGGGATTTGTAACGTGCCATGCAAGGTGTCAGACCCATAAACTAGCGTGTCCATCTTCGCCATGCGCACAAGGAAGCGTCTCTCATTGGCGACAGAGAGATTGCAGATGACCTTTTACTGTGTAATTGTTTTTCATCATTTAATAATTCAAGAATACCTAAAAAGGATGCAGGCCTCTTTATGCAGAGAATTTGACTCTTTCGGAATGTTAATAGGAAAATACAGGAAAGCAGAAGCACTTTGCAGCCAGCCTGCAGGGAGGATTCCGAGTGGCCTGCTTACCAGAACCATCCCTGCCTGGGAGGCAGGCGAGCTGGTCTAGCCCTCTGTCAGCACTCGCCTGTGCAGTATCGTGGGTCACTTTCCTTCTCTTTAAAATGAGAGCATTGCGCTGACCTCCAAGGTTTATTTTAGCTCTGAAATTCTGCTTCCTCTTAGTTAAGGGTTTAAGAAAATGTGAAGCATGCACTCCTGACAGTTTTTGGACTCTCTCTGGTTAGGTATTATTTATTGCTCATATAGCCATCTCATTTATTAGGGTGTTGTGTGTTTTTTTTTTATAGCCGGGAACAGATTCAGGGATCAATACGTTTTTATTAATGATAGTCCGTCATGTCGGGTAAAGAGATGGCAAGAGGGCTCATCTAGAATGAGCCACTTGAATAAACCTGACACACAAGCTTAGCTACGGGCTGCATTTTGGCAGGCTGCGCGGTAAAATAATGACATTGGCAGAATGAGCGACTGTGGAAACCTTCCTCACAGCCAGACTCATAAAATCAAAGGGCAGGTTTGGGGTGTGTTTCTCCGCCTTGGCTGTATATGCAAATCCCATGACTTTTTTGAATGTAGCATTTTATCTTCAAAAGGACAAATTCTGGCATTTGCCGCAGTCATTAAAAATGATAAATGCCTAAAATGCTTTCGAGTTGGGATTATTGGAGGTTAGAACAAATATTGTTTCAGTACCAAACAGGATCTGAGCACAGAAAACTCCTCATTGATGTTGTCACATTCAGAGAAATAAAAAGTCTTCCATTGGTTTCCCTTTAAGTCCTATGAAATTGGGCATAATTGTTACCAGTTCTCCTTATAAAAATGACCGGGCCGTTTGGAAGTGAATTACTCCCCTGACACTGTTAGGAGACAGCCTTGTGCCCTGAAAGAGTTAATTTGCTTCCAGATGGAGTTTTTCCAGCCCCTCTGAGCAGCCTTCACATGGCATCAAGTTCATGATTTTACATTTGTTTTATGCCAGTTGAACTTAGTTTTCATTCCCTGTGTGGATAGAATTTGAAATATTCCATGGTAACTCTATGGAAAAGGACTATTTGAGGCCTTTTCCAGAAATTTCCCCTTAGCGTTCCAATCTCAAAGACCCTAAGAGTGAGTGTAGCTTTAATCCCTGCCTCTCTCCGCCTCTTAATGACCTTAACCCTGACCCCGGACCTGCTCTCTGTAAGTGCCAAACATGATTCATTCTCCTTGCTTGGTTTAGTTTTGTCTCTTTAATGAGCCAAGATGACCACAGAGACCTGATAGCTTATTTGTGCTAATGTAGTATGCTCTACTAGCTAGCTCCTAACTCATTTATTTGGCCTTTCCTTTTGCCTAGAATTGACCCTTTGTCTCAGCGATGAAAAGTCCCTATTTCAGACAAAGCAGATGCAAACAGTTAACGTGAACCAGCCAGTCAAGAGACACACGACACTAGCATGAAAGATAAAGAGTCTGCATTTTGGGCCTCAACTGCCATATTATGGAGACTGTGCGAATGTTCATTGAGGACACGTTTTATTATGTAGTTACAGACCTGATGTTCGGAACCATTTTCTCCCAAGTTCTAGGAGTCCTGATGTCTCCAGGTTAGAATTTTTTTGAGCTTAGACTTTGTGGTCCGAATGTCCTATTTCTCCACCCTCTCTCACATCACTTTGATACTGTTTATGTGGGCAGTGGGTTTTTTTGATGACTTGGTGCTTAATACATATCATCTGTTTGGTGTTTTTTTTCAAAGTTGCAGTGGCAGAACTGAGCCATCAAGGACACTTAGATGGTGATAAGCAGAAAGGGACTTAGAAGATTTACGGTGGGTGTAGTTTCCCTGTCGTCTGGCTTACCACTCTCAGCCCGATTCACTTGGGGTTGGTAGGGGTCTGCCCGTGGGGTTCTGACAAGTGTGTTTGTATCCCTGTGAATTTATGCTTGTGTCAGCATCAGGAAACCCAGCGCACTATTAAAAAACCGATATGACTTTGAACAGTGGCTTGATCCCTGATGATGGCCTTTCCTAGCCATCCCATTTAATTGCTGGCCAGTCCAACCAGGGACATTAAAAGCTACCCCTCCCGAGGTTGCATGTTCCCCGCCTTGCGCTGCACTCACGGCGGTTTAGTCTGGCTCCTTTTATAGGTCAGTGACACCCTCCGGCTTGTATACCTGTGTCACCACAAATCTTAACAGATGCCGTTTTCTTGGCAGCTTCATCCTCCTAAGATGAATTGGCGGTGGGAGTGAAGGGTAGGGCTCTAATCTCTGTGTTAGGACCAGGCCCCCCGGAGACTGTGGCTGGAGGACTCTGGAAGAATTCAGCGGTATTAGTCACATGCTGCAATTCTTGTTTCTATTTTTTTTTTAAAAAAAAACAAACAACGATCTGTCTGCTCTCTTCTGACAATACCTGGTGGTGCTTCTCCTGGACCAGTACCGGCGGCGTCCCGCATCAGGGTATTGCTCTACATACTTGATCTCTTCAGAAGAAATAAAATGTAAGCTTCAAAGAAACTTCCCTCCATCAGTTATCTCATCTCCAGCTCTGCAGAGTGAGGGTATCTTTTCTTGTGTGAGCCCTGGTGTACCAGATGCTTTCCTCTTTAAAAAGCAGCAGAAATCATAAAGGAATTCTGCACGGTCAGGTATTGTCATCTTTGCAGAGAATTTTCTTTGCCTAATGTCCTATCTGATGGGCCATTCTATGTATTATAGGCCACATAATCTCCGCAAATGTATACTATGCTCCATAAAACTGCCATCCTGTTTTCAGAAACTAGTAAGTCACAAAGCAAACCTGAGACAGTGCTGTTAATAAACACAAATTGCAAACAAGAAGGTAGTAAGTGGAAATAATGCACTCATTGAGGACTAATAAAGCCTTTGATCTTGCTTTGAAGGAAAGGGTCTTTGCTTAAACTACCCGTTCAGGGACAGCCAGATGCCCATTAAAGAGCAATGCTTTGCTTTGATAGAAAATCACTGAGGCCTGTCTAGCAGGTCTGGTTTGTAAACAGATTAGTTAAGGGCTCATCAGGACTGATTTGCATAGGATTCAGCAAGCCCCAGTCACTTTTTCAACCTTAATGAGCAATGCCGTTTCCAGGTTGGAAATTACACCATTTTTTTTTTCTAGCTAGAAATCTTAGGTAATTACTTTGTGGGGAAGGGAAAGAATATTCATATAAAGTGAACCCTGGCTGTCCTCAGCTAATGGGGAAATGATGACCTAAGGCTTCTTTTGCTCTAAATGGTGAAGGATGTAATGAAGGAAATAGGTTCGGAGTTAGGAATGATGTGAAAAAAGGTTTTTCTCCCTTCTGTTATTTGAGAGAGAAAGGAGGATTATTTCAAATCATCATGGAAAAGGTAATAGAGATTGCAGATTCTGACCACAAATATTTATCCACAAATGTTTATGGAGGACCTCCTTGGAGCTGGCTGTGTGTGTGTGTGTGTTCCAGGGCCAGCATCCCTTGGTGCTTGAGGCAGACAGAAGCCCTGCCCTGAGGGAACCTACCTTCCAAGGCCTTCCATTGCAGAGAGATGGGAATGGTAGAGGAGGGGAACTGGGCCAATTTCAGGAGAGGTTCTGAAATTTCTCCTAGTTAGCAGCCATTTGCTTGAGAGATGGCAAGACCATTATTTCCAGAGAGGAAAGACACTCGGCTCTGGTCCGCGTAATTGCACTCTTATTTCTGATTTTCAGAACCATCAGCCATCTCTTTGCCGTCAGTAATCTCTCCTTAAATTTCAGAGTGAAGAAAATGTCAAAAGAAAACCTTTGCTTAGTCTGATTGCTTAATGGATAGATAACAACTGGAGAGCTTAGTAAAGACACGGGGTAACTTTGAAAATAAACAGCCCCTACATGACATGAAATGATATCAGAAGTTTTCCACCCCGACCTTTGGAAGGTGCAGGGAGTTGGTGGTGGACAGTGGTCTGTGTCTCTGGCTCACAGCAGCCTCGTTCTGCCTGTGAGAGGTGTTCTTAAGTACAGTCAACACTGGTGACACTGAGTTGCCTGATTGGGAACTTGGGTTTAAGTAACAACCTTCAGCCTTTGCACTCTGCCTTGTCAAGGCCAAGGTCCTCAGCCTTACCCTGCTTCCTGGACACGAGATCAGCTCAGCACACTCCTGTAAACGTCACCTGGGATAGATTCCACCCCCAAAAGTGGTCCAGCTCTGATAAGTGTTAGAGGAGAGGTTGGGACAGTCTCACCGTGACTTGGGCAGGACCCCAGGGCCTGTCTGGGTAATCCAGATGAATGTGGGTGTAAGGGGAGGCCATGCCCTCTGTGCCTCCAAATGGATTTGATTAGGCTGAGGAGGAAGGAGGAAGCTTGCGCGGTTGGCCGCTTGTGAAGACTGCTAGGAAGAGGCTTTTAGTAAAATCCGTTTGAGGCCAAGTAGGACACCTGCACTCCTTAGGCGAGCTCGGTCACGTGAATTCTGTCTCTCTCAAGGGAACCTGGCAGCCTCTTCCAGGCAGGAGGAGCCTTCTAGATGAGCAGTGACAAGGGGGCAGCACCCTGCCTCTCAGAAGGCCTCTTGACACGTGGTAGCACCTGCATCTTTGACACACAACAGTGAGAATCTGGGATATTCTCCCACTTCCCTCTCCATAAACATCTCTCCAGTTCACTTCTTCCCGGCATGAGGCCTGTCAGCAAGGCCGCTGCCTAAGAACATGGTTAAATGGGAGCTCCATGCAGGCGAGGACCATTGTTTTATCCCTGATGTATCCCAAGCACCTAGCACAGTGAAGACTCACTAAATACTGTGCTTGTTGGGAAAATGAATGAATAAATACATGAACAAAAGAATACATGAATGAATGAGATACCAGTTTTTCTTATAAGCATCCTCAATTTTTATTAGTAACTAGAGGCCTGGTGCACAAAAATTTGTGCACTTGGGGGGGGGGGTCCCTCAGCCCGGCCTGTGCACTCTTGCAGTCTGGGACCCCTCGGGGGATGTCCACCTGCTAGCTTAGGCCCGCTCCCCGGGGGATTGGGCCTAAGCTGGCAGTCAGACATCCTTAGTGCTGCTGAGGAGGCGGGAGAGGCCACACTGCTGTGCTGGCAGCCATCAGACTGTCATGTGGCTGAGCAGAGCTCCCCCATGTGGGAGCACACTGACCACCAGAGGGCAGCTCCTGCATTGAGCCTCCTGGTGGTCAGTGTGTATCATAGCGACCAGTCATTCCCAGTCGTTCTGGATTAGGGTCAATTTGCATATTACCCTTTTATTATATAGGATAGAAGCCTGGTGCATGGGTGGGGGCCGGCTGGTTTGCCCTGAAGGGTGTCCCGGATCAGGGTGGGGTCCTGCTGGGGTGCCTGGCCAGCCTGGGTGAGGGGTTGAGGGCGTTTTCAGGCTGACCACACCCCCTTTAGGGTGGGGTCCCTAATGGGGTGCCTGGCCAGCCTAGATGAGGGGCTGATGGCTGTTTACAGGTTGTCCAAGCCCCCCCAACGGGCACCCTCACCTCATGGGGCTGTGGCCAGCCTGGGTGAGGGGCTGAGGGCCATTTTCAGGCTGGCCATGCCCCCCAGCGACCCAAGCTCCCAGCCTCTCCTATTTTTCTTTCTTTTTTTTTCTGGGATTTATTTATCTTCTATAATTGAAACTTTGTAGCCTTGAGCAGAGGCCACGGCAGGCTGGAAGCAGGTATCTGGGATTTATTTATCTTCTATTATTGAAACTTTGTAGCCTTGAGCAGAGTCCAGGTCTGGCCAGGGCAGGCGGGAAGCTTGGCTTCCTCCATCGCTGGGGGCAACCCAAGCCTCCTGCTCACTCCAGCTCCGTGGCTGCTGCCATCTTAGTTGGGTTAATTTGCATACTCACTCCTGATTGGCTGGTGGGTGTGGCTTGAGCATAGTGGAGGGATAGCTAAATTGCATGTTTCCCTTTTATTATATAGGATACTTTTGACACCGCGCCCCCTCTTTGTTAGCTCACCAGGAACAGAGCCAGAGCTCCCATGCACTCCACTTCCATGGGCCCCAGAGCAGGAGAGGATGGAGGGAAGGGGACTCTCGTGGTGAGGCAGTTTGCCACCCTTAGGGAGCCTGGAGTGGCTATGAGGGTAGTGCCCAACTCCAATGTACGGAAGCTTTCCTGAGTTTTCCTGAGTTAGAAACAAAGAACACTTGGTGCC
Source organism: Myotis daubentonii (assembly GCF_963259705.1). Classification (NCBI taxonomy): domain Eukaryota; kingdom Metazoa; phylum Chordata; class Mammalia; order Chiroptera; family Vespertilionidae; genus Myotis; species Myotis daubentonii. The sequence goes on along the minus strand of NC_081849.1, from coordinate 64,798,760 downwards.
CGTTGTTGTGGGCCCCAGGGCCAAGTTCAGGGCATCAGGAAGAGATCCTCTAAACAGCCAGTTCCACGTGGAAAGCTGCTAGCGCAGGCTCTGGCCTATAGTCGGTGTCAGCACACATCCCCGTCTCCTGGCTGTATCTGAACGCTGCCAGGAAAGATCCGCCAGAGTCCCAGCCTGGTGCATCGAGACACTGCTTGTGCCAACCAAGCTGCAGGAACATAGAAACCCACTGTCGCGGGAAGCAGAAGCCTCACTTCATCTTGTTAGCCTGGGGTAATAGAGATGAGTGAGATAGGTTTGAAAACCAACTTTATTCTACAAATTTGTAACCAGACTTTTGAAGATCATACTGAAAGCCATCCTTCACTCTCCACTTGCCTCCTGCATTTGAACACGCAACACTGAGGTGGTAGAGTTGGGCCAGGAAGCCGTCAGGCCCGAGTTCCAAGTCCCTTTACCACGTCCCAGTGTGCGTGGCCTTGCGCAAGAGACAGCCTCTCTTGGCCTCAGTTTTCTCACCTTACCGTGGGGATGGTCTCAGCACCCACCTCACAGGGGAGTTGGAAGACTTCACAAAGATGCATGTTTAGTGCCTGGCTCAGTGTCTGCCACATAGTAAACTCAGTCATTTCATTCCTGGAATCTGTCTTAAAAACTAATAGAACTTATTTTTTATAACTGAACACAGAGACACATTTACAAGTGTACTCACTTGGCTTAGCTTGTTTATAGTATCGGCCAGTGATTCGGTTCCTCTTCTGTGCCTGGGTCTCCTTATCAGGCTCTTTGCAGCCGGGCTTGGCCAGGTGGAGTCAGCTGGTGAGAGGTTTGGCTTTGAAAGTGGAAGAAATATGGGAAGAGCTATCACAGAACTCCGGGAACCCCTACGTGTTCCCGCATCTGTTAAATTGTCAGTGGAGGCCTGGCCTGGCCAGTGCAAACTATCCATCCATCCTCACTTCTAGCCACCTCTGGGCCTCCTGGTTATTAGAGAGGGAATACAAATGATTGTATATAAGCAGCCGAATATGACCCTAGCATAACAGAGCCCTGGAAAGCCGAATAGAGCTACTGCATGCAGCCAGGAGAACACAAGTGGGGAGTGGGGGAGGAGAGATGATTAGAGAGAACTGCCATTATCTGGCACAGTGTCTAGCACAGCAGTTCTCAACCTGTGGGTTTCAACCCCTTTGGGGGTCGAATGACCCTTTCACAGGGGTCACCTAAATACACTCTGCATATCAGATATTTACAGTATGATTCATAGCAGTAGCAAAATTACAGTTATGAAGTAGCAACGAAAATAATTTTATGGTTGGGGGTCACCACAACATGAGGAACTGTATTAAAGGGTTGCGGGCATTAGGAAGGTTGAGAACCACTGGTCTAGCAGGACAGGGAAAAGAATAGGAGCTCTGGAGTATGGAAGGCTTATATTCAACTACCTGCACTGCCCGTAATTGGCATGCTAACATTTCTGAAGCTTAGTTCTCTTACCTGTAAAATGGAGAAGCAATTCATAGAGCTATCAGAGAATTAAATGAGATGCAAGAGTTTTCTATATAAAGCATCTGACCCATGGACGATACTCAATAAGACTGAGTTCCGTTTTTAAATATCTTGTCCTGCTGTCTCCCAATAAAAACCTGTGTGCTGTACAATGCCTGTAGGTTTCAGACTCAGAGGACATGATCGATGTGACATCTTTAAAATTATCTTATGTCCCCGATATGAGTGGTCTGGATGGTAGTTGCCATCGTTTTAAAGACTATGTTGTTGATTGATTCAAGAAGTTGGTTGAATAGTGAAGTAGGTTAAAATGGTTACATGGGATGTGGTGGTTATCCCCCACTACGCACTCATGTTTATCATGGGGAGTTGTGTTCATGTCTATTGCAAACTGACAGAGGCTTTGAAGTTCACTAAGAATACAACTAACCAGGCGAGGCAGGTAAAGGATGGGGCTGGTCTAGAGCCTGCTTTACCCAGGTGTCCCGTACAGCACCCAAGTGTCCCATACAGCACCCAAGTGTCCCATGCAGATAAACACCAGGTAGAGAAAGAATAAGAAAAAATCCTCCAAGCTCGTTTCACTCCCTTCTGTCCAGAGCACCCGCTAAAATAATTTGCAGTTTGGGAAGCTGTGACCTCCCTACCCCCAAGCACTAAAAGCTCCTGGTGAGGCTCCCAGTCTATCTCAGGCAGTAAATGCTCACAAATTGTAATGGACCGAAAGAGCCATTGCCCAAGTTTTAACTCAGATGATAATACCACTGAGGCAGAGCCTTTCACCCCCCTTAAAAATAATGTCCATCCTACTGGATGTTTTCAGAGCTGACAGTTTTATTTGGTGCTTTTCTATTTCATTAAGCCAGATCCAAGGTTGCCTTTCATATTGGCAGTAACGCACCCCTTGTCTTCCCTCCATGACCCATCTCACTCTTACCTCTACCCTGGTGGGGCTTTGCTCGTGTTTGAGAGGATGTGTTTGACGGGTCTTGGTCAGCACAGGAAAATGCGTACAAGGAAAATGATGTCTAACATTTGCATTCAATCAAGAGTTAGCCTTCTAATTTCAGTAGCAAAATATGCATCCACAACGTCAGCAGACTTCAGCAGCGATGGAAAGCACGGTTGTTGGAAATTGCACAGTAGGAAACATACCTGCTGAGTTTAGAATGATGACCAAATTCCATCATACTACCTTCTAGTGGAACCTGACAGTTTCTTGTCAGAGTCAAAGAAATTATTCAGAACCTATTCGTTTAGCAAAATGAGTGAACTTATTGATGACAGAGAACAGATTTATTAACACCCCAGAGTTCTGCTCTTTAAAAAGTTAAAGAAAAAAGATTGCCTCAATATATTACGTATCCTGAAACTTTAGAGGCCCTTGGTCATGTCAGTTTTGAATATCTATGGGGCACAAAAAACCACTGCTTCTCATGCTTCCCTAAGCAGCCAGAGCGCATGAAGCTCCTCCCCCAAGGACCTTGGCTCTACTGCACCCACCTGCTCCCCTGACCTCCTTCTGTTCATCAGGAGCCCTAGCGAGGGAAGCACCATTATAGAATGCCACCTTGTTCTCTTTCCTTGTGAAGGCTGTTCTTAAAATCAGCTCAAACTGGAAAATAATAACTGTGATAGACTTGACCTTTGAGAAGGAAACATTAGATTCTCTCTCCGGTAGCTACGAAATTCAGTACCAGCAACAAAACTGTGTGAATTGCTGACAGAAAGGAGGCCTATAGCTGTAACTCTCACCAATGCAAGCGAGAGGTGGGCAAAAGCAAATTAAAATACTATCATGTGGCTACTTCTGCTTTGATTCCCAGGGATTTGGAGTGTGGAATCCAAGGCTGTATTTTCCTTTTTCTCCAGCCCCAGTGCGTTAGAATTGCTTGTGACTGGCTTTCATCCCTTGGTCAGAACGAGACCTCGGGGAGGAAGAGGCAGAGTGGTCTATACTGAGGGAGACATCAGAAGCCAATCTCATCTTGGGCCTTGACTTACCAACCAATATCATGGATCAGTTTCTGACCAGTAAAGTGGGGAACAGTAGATGAACCACAGGAGGAATAATCCTTAAACCATTATCTGCCACTAAAATCATCCCAGGCAGAGTACTTTTCTGCAGTTTTTACTGGTAAATATTTTGAGATTCAAAGGAACAAAGAATAACCAATTCAATATTAACGATTAAGAAACAGACTGTGACCAATTAACCAATGACAAGGGTAAAAAAATAGGAAGCCTTTAAAAACTGAATTGCATGATGAGTGACAGGCTTCTGCTTTCAGTGGTGGCAGAGTAGGAAATTTGGATCTATCTGCTTGTTAAGGACAATTAGAAAAATAGGACAGGATCATTTTTAAAAATCTGCTTAAAAGCATTAAAGAACTAATAGGGCAGAAAAGAATTACCAGGTTAAGATTTGGGAGAAGATAGAAACTTTGTGGCATTTAGGGTCACTTCTGCCAATTACAGAAAAGGTGGTTGAAAGTTCGAGGAGCTGAGCAGGACACGGAGAGATAATACTAAGAGTCTAAGATTTCCCAAGGTGAAGAGAGAGAAAACTGGGAGTCTAAGGCTTCCCAAGGTGAGGGATCCTGATAAACCTTCCATAATGGGATTACAGCCCTTAATATCTGTATCCTGGAGGCAGAGATAACCAGAAGTAAATGAACTCTCAAGGTGCCTGAAACTCAGCTTCAAATCCTCCCATCTCTGAGTCTGGACCCAGGGAATCCAAGATTGCTAATGTCCTTTGATTTATCTTTGCTTCCGGATGATGACATCCTAAACTTTAAGTTTTTTCTGTTATTTTTTTAAAATATATTTTATTGGTTTTTTACAGAGAGGAAGGGAGAGGGATAGAGAGTTAGAAACATCGATGAGAAACATTGATCAGCTGCCTCCTGCACACTCCCCACTGGGGATGTGCCCACAACAAGGTACATGCCCTTGACCGGAATCAAACCTGGGACCCTTTAGTCCCCAGGCCGACGCTCTATCCACTGAGCCAAACCGGTTAGGGCATGTTATTTTTTTAATAACTAATTTCAGGCACTCAATCAAAAACCAGCACACAAGGGGAAACACACAAATAAAAATCAAGAGAAATGACACACAGAGATTCTAGACCAGGGGTGGGCAAACTTTTTGACTCGAGGGCCACAATGGGTTCTTAAACTGGACCGGAGGGCCGGAACAAAAGCATGGGTGGAGTGTTTGTGTGAACTAATATAAATTCAAAGTAAACATCATTACATAAAAGGGTATGGTCTTTTTTTTTTTTTTTTTTTTTTTTTTAGTTCTGTGGGCCGTAGTTTGCCCACGGCTGTTCTAGACGATGGAGGTCTGAAAAAATATTTTTAAATAATCATATTTTCAAAGATATAAAATATAAAGTTGAGATTTTTGACATAGAAAAATCAAATGAAAACTGTAGAACTAAAAATTTTAGGACCGGAAATTAAGACTCATTGGATTTAGTAGAAGATTAGACACAGCTAAATAGAAAATTAATGAACTGAAAAGCCATGAAAAATACTTGGAATGATAACAAATACAGAAGAAAGGATAAAGGACATGGAGAGTCTGTGAGAAGTTCTAATTAGAATCCCAAATGTAGAAAAGATAAATTGGGCAGAAGCAATATTTGAAGAGACAGTAACTGAGAATTTTCAAAAATCAATGAAAGGCATCAAGCCACAGATTAAGAATTACTATAAACTCCAATCAGGACTAATAAAAGAAAAAACAAACCTAGGCACATCAGAGTAAAACTATTAAAATCATTTTCAAAGAATTGACAGAAAATCACTGCCAACATAGAATCTTATATTCAATGAAAATATCCTGTGAGCCCTAGCTGGTTTGGCTCACTGGATAGAGCGCCGGCCTGGGGACTGAAGGGTCCCAGGTTTGATTCTGGTCAAGGGCATGTACATTGGTTGCAGGCACATCCCCAGTGGGGGGTGTGCAGGAGGCGGCTGATCCATGCTTCTCTCTCATCGATGTTTCTAACTCCATCCCTCTCTCTTCTTCTCTGTAAAAAATCAATAAAATATATTTTTTTAAAAAAGAAAATATCCCTTGAGACTAAAGGTGAAATATAAACTTTTTTAGCCAAAAATGGATGAGTTTATCACCAGCAGATATATACTAAAGGAAATACTAGAGATTGTTTTTTTTCCACAGAAGGAAAATGATCACAGATGGAAATAAGAGGTGTGGAAAGGAATAAAGAACAGTGGAAAGTGTAAATATGTAGGGAACACAAATATTGATTATGATAATGCTTTGTGGAATCTATATATATAAAAGGCCAATATGCAAATTGTCCCCTCGGGAGTTCAACCAGGAGACTGGGAGTTCGCTCGCTCGCTGTGACATGCACTGACCACCAGGGGGCAGTGCAAAACGAAGGAAGGCCCCGGCCAGCAGTCAGAAGGCCCTGATCAGCCCTGATCGCTGGCCAGGCCCAGGGACTCTACCCGTGTATGAGTTTCGTACACCACGCCTCTAGTTTACAATATGTATAGAATTGAAATGCATGGCAACACTATTACATAAGGTCAGAATGGGGTGGGGAAGGGTAAATCAGAGTCCTAAGGTTTTTGTATTATCAGAAGTAGATAAAAATACAAAAAAATAGACTTTTATTTATCAATCAAAGAGTGATGTATTGTAATCTCTAGGATAATGACTGTAAGAATAGTAAAAGTATACACATATGAGACATGCAATCACCCCTGTGCATAAATGTACACTCACAATAAAAAGATGGGAGGGGCTCATCAAAATGCTAAGTGTGGTTATATGTGGATAGAAGCAATCTGGTTAATTTTTCCTTTCCTTTGCTTATCTGTATTGAAAATTTTTTCATCTAACATCAAGAAGAGACCATTGCCCAACAAGGGAGCTCTGGACTTCCAACTTATCTATTTCCTTATTTTAACTCTTCTGTGCCAGAGCGAGGTGATTAAAAGTAACGTTTACCATTAATTTGAAGCCTGTTTTTTTTAACTTAACAATATAATCTGAATAACTATCCCTGTCATTAAATGTTACTATATAATGTCATTTTTAATGGCTGTAGAATAGTCCATTTATAGCTGCTCTATAATTTATTCTGCCATTTTCTTATTGTTGGACATTTGGATTATTTCCAATGTTTAGAAGCAATAAATACTTCTAATGTGCCTTCCTCTATACATGATTTTTCCCCTGAGACTATATAACTATAGGTATAATTGGTGGGTCAAAGGGCCTACAAAATATTAAGTTTTTTATTCATATTACCAAATTACCTTTTGTTAAAGCTATATCTAGTTGCTTTTTAATTGACCAGGTATAAGACTACTGGGGATCCTATATAATAAAGAGCTAATATGCTAGTTAGACCGGGCAGCAGAACAACCTTCCAGAAGGACCTTCCGGAATGACCAGTGGGTGGGGGGTGGGGCCTCGAGGCAGCGAGGGCCGAGCCCCTTGCACTAATTTTGTGCATCGAGCCTCTAGTATATAATAATAGTTTTAGCAGTTTGCAGTCTGTCTATGAAGCTTGAAGCTTGTTGTCCATGCTGCTGTGGTCACTCCTGGACAATATGCCCCGCAGTGCAGGGGAGCGTGGAGTCCACAGAAGGGAGTAGTCTCATGCATTTGTGTTAATCTGGGAAGGTTCATGGAGGTGAGGCTTGAGGCAGGTAATTGACAGGTCCAGAGATCAAGGCAATAGCTTGTTTGAAGTAGATGGTCAACTGGCCCAACCAAGCAAGGGGGTGTCTCAGAGTGGCTGGAGGAGAGGCGCTGTGGGCTGCCCAGGGGAATGGACTCAGGCTGGCGTTGGGCCGGCTGGGGACGGGGCACCACCGCATGCTGGGGGGTTAAAGTGGGTCCCCGCACCCCAGCTCTGGAGCAAGGCAACAACTTGATGAAAGGGTCATATCTGTGTCTTCCTTTGAGCCCCACACTTGATGATGCCTCAGAAATGAAAAGAAATGGGTTTTTTTCTCCTTTTCATTATGTTAGGGGGAGGGGGGAGGAGAACAAACCCAACCCTGCCAATTTGCTAGATATTCTTGAAAGGATAATAAAAATGAAACTTTCTCCCTCGCTCAGCAGAACAGCATTAGACTCACCTTGTTACAGATTGTGCTGCGGCCAATTAGAGAGAGAAAAGAAACTCTGCTGAAACCTTCCCCACTTTCCAGCTGCTTCTGTTTAATCCGTGTCGTTGAAATTCCCCCAGGACCTTACACTAAATCGACCACCAAATATTGAAAAATAAAAACACACTGTTAATTAGAGGGATTGCAAAGAACATTTTCTGTTTTGGAAAGTGGGGGCTGGAGAAGATGTTGGCGGGATTCCTTTAAAGGTGAGGAGGCAAGAACTTGAGGGCACCTTTCTTTCTCTCCGGGGATTTCAAAGCAAAGATTTGTGAGGACTCCAGGCAGCCGCTGGACAGCATGGGCTCTTGTTAAAGCCGGAAGGGACCTCGTTAGAGACTGATGAGCGCGGGGCTGGTGGTCTCCCTGCTGGGAGAAGGTGCAAGAAGCCAGAGGAGCCTACGCAGGACCTGCCCTGGGGGGAGACACTCAGCACTGGGCACCAGGGGATAGACAGGAGCGGGCATCCCGAGCCAGAGCAGATGCCAGGAGCAGGCCTAGCCAGCCCGCAGTCACCCGAACAAGCCATAGTCTGCGTGTCTCACTCAGGCAGATCACCCGTCAATGCATCTCCTTAGCCAGAGGATGGGCTTAGCCAGAGGAAGGGCGAGGAAAAGGTGACTGTGGTGCCCTCTCCCTGCCTGCGCCTGCCCGGTACCACCATAGCCAGAGGCCTTTGATCTCCTCCACCCTGTGCCATCTTGGCCTGTGGGGCCATGTCACTGAGATCAAAAACAGGACTTTGGCGGGGAGGGGGAGGTCAAGAACTGGAATCTTGAATTTTCACCTTTTGAGTTTTTGTTGTTTGAAAAACTCCTAAAAGAGCCTGAGGCGAATCAGGTGACAGAGTCCCACTGCCCAGGTGAGCTTAGGTGACTCGCTTTTCCTCGGAAACCTGTCTCCTCTCTGTGAAAGGGGCTAAGGATGGAGCAGCCCTCGCGGATGTCGTGAGGATCAGGTGCGATGATGCCCTCACCGCCTGGCAGGGTCCTGGCACCCGGGAAGTGCGGGCAAGTTAGGTTTCCTTCACACGCCGGAGTCCAGGGAAGTCCTTCCTGGGTTGGGATCCCCACTGCAGTCAGGAGTCGAAGTAAAAATCACAAACTCCCGCCCTAACCGGTTTGGCTCAGTGGATAGAGCGTCGGCCTGTGGACTGAAAGGTCCCAGGTTTGATTCCAGTCAAGGGCATGGACCTTGCTTGTGGCCACATCCCCAGTGGGGGCTGTGCAGGAGGCAGCTGATCGATGTTTCTAACTCTCTATCCCTCTCCCTTCCTCTCTGTAAAAAATCAATAAAATATATTTTTTTAAAAAATCACAAGCTCCCTATTAAAAGAAAAACATCTTTCTTAGAAAAAAAATCTTTATGTAAGGCAGATGCAGTCCTCCTGGGCACACAGGCCGCATCTGAGCCAGGCATGAAGAGGGATTCTGGGGTAAGACAGGCCACAGCCATCTGCAAGGATGCCCAGGCCAGATGAGCATCAATCAGATGGAGCCAGGCCCCAAAGAAACCCAAGGAGCTGGATTTTATCAACGGTTTAGTGTCCTGCTGCTCTGGTTCAGGTCTTTATTTCCCAATTTTCTCTGGCTCAAACGTGTGTGCTTGTGTGGTAATATCAGCCCATGTGGGAAGCCTGCAAACAATTACATAGGCACCGAGATGGAAGGCATTTCCCGACCCAAGGATTTCAGTCAAGGGGTCCTGTCCTCCACCAAGAACTGCACACTGGGAGTTAGAAGCCTTGCTTCACCTTTGCCTGACTCAGGGTCTCATCACTGTCCTGAGGTGGCCAGCGTCCAGCATGGGTGCCGCCTCCATGCCAGGGGCCTGCTGACTCAGTCTGTCAGAGCAGGTGGACGTGGAAGGGGGTCCTCGGCTGTGGCTTCATCGAGGGAGTCGCCGAGAACCATCGTCCATTGCAAATGGGCTGCACTAAGGATGCAGTGTGGTCCTGGAGGCCTCAGGGGCTCATGGGAAGGCTGGCCACCTCCACTTGGCTCCACTGCACTGCAGGAGTTGCTTCTGCGTGGACCTCCTTCTCCTTCAGAATCAGGGGAGCTGTGTTGGGGTGTGGGGTACATCAGGCTTTCGAGGGTCCCTCAGAAACCTCTCGTGCTCTCCAAGCAAGGCCTCACTTCCCAAGCCTTTGCCAGGCTCCCTCGCTCTCTCTGAACCCTTAAAATGCTCCTGATTTGCTAAAACCTGTTAGTTAACTGACACCCTGGAGAAGAATGAATGGGCTAAGTCTTCTAAAATTCACATCCCGTTTGCCAGTTGAGAAAGTTCAGGGTATTTTTTCCATTTGCTCTTTCCTTCCGGGCTGCAGTCTATGATACCTTAAATCTTGACATCTGCTTCTTGCTTCAGGCCACTAAATCCCAATTATTGCTTCTGCAGTTTGCTCTAGACACAGTCTTTTCAAGCCGAACCTTTGATTTTTTTTTAGAAGACTTTGCTTCCCCCCCCCCCCCCCCCCACACACACTATGCTCAGTAAAACTCTAGCTCTGCCCACAGAAGGCCGCTGTCTCTCTAAACGTGGTGTGTGTCGCCATCCCCTCAGGAAGAACCAGCGTTTCTCCGCACCCTGTGGCAAGAGGAACGCCTTTCGGTGCAGTAAGTGCTTCCTTGCAGCAGGGGCAAGTGGCCCTCACCTTCACTTTGCACAGACACAATGATCCTAGCTCCCCCATGAAAGCCTCTCTCGTGCTATTCTTTCATCACTCCATGCAGATTATATTTTCCAAGATGGAAGCAGTAACATCTCTCATCCCCGGTGCTCTTCTGGGCTGTGACCTTGACACTCTTCCCAGGTAGGGTTTTTGTCCCCCCTCCCCCTCTTGGATCTGGGTGAGCGCGTGATTGCTTCTATTTATAGAACAGGGCAGAAAGGATGCGCTGTGACTCCTGAAACAAGGTCGGAAAGGGCCCTGTGGCTCCAGCCTGATTTTCCTGGAGTGCTCCCTCTCCAGACCCCTCTGATTCCGGTCAGAACCCAGCCACCAGGCTGTGGGAAGCCTGAGCTTTGTGGGGCAGTCCAGTCCGTGGGGCTGGTTGAGCCAGCCTTCCACTTACCCCACCTCAGGCATCAGACCATGAGTGAAGAACCCAGCTGGGAGGTGGATCCTCCAATTCCCGCTATTCTAGCCTCCAGCTGTCCAGCCCTTCCCAGCTGAGGCCCCAGACGTTACAGAGTGGAGGAGAATCATCCCCACTGTGCCTTTTCCAATAGCGACTGCTGGAATCCATGAGCATAATAAATGGTTGTTGTCTTACACCACCAAGTTTGGGGTGGTTTGTTATGCAGTCATGGTAACTGGAACATGAGTGGTAACTGGAACATGGGCACACTTCCTATCCAACACTGTGGCTTACATGGAGATGGACTGGCTGATTCACTCAGAAATGCGCAACTCCCAAGCCCCAAACTGGAAACTACAGCCAGAGCCTCTCCACCTCTATTTTAGAAGGAGGGGGGATCATGGAAGTTGAGATTTCCCCCCAAACATCAATTCAGTGATTTGAAACAAGCATGGGTACCTAAAATCCAAAGGATGCTGTAAACATTCATTACTTTGCTCAGATCCCAGTGCTATTTTTGTAATGTGAAGTTGCACATTTTCTTCCGTTGGCTGCGGCTATCGCTCATCTTTACCATCCATCCCTGCCTGCTCTGATGAAAGTAGAACACCCCCTGCCTTCTCTCCCAGGTTCCTGCTCAGATTACATGTTCATGTTAGGTTGAACCATATGAATTTGCCACTTTGTAGGCCATAAGTGGTTAAATCTAAGCAATTCCATGTGGTACAACCTAATGTGACCCCAAACTCTTCAAATACCTGTGCCATTGAATTGTATTCTTAGGTTTCAGCCTAAATGGGGCTTGCTCCTTGCTTTCCTCTCCTGCCTGTCTCCATCTAAAGTGGATTATTCTGTATCATAGCATCTTGCTCTTTCCTCCATAGCACTTATCACAATTTGTAATTACATATGTGTTTATTATTTAACATCGAATACTCTAACTAGACTTACATAAACTCCTTGAGCACTGCACATCACTGTATCCCAGCCCCTGGCACACAGCCTGGCACATCACTGACACTCAGTAAATGTCAGTTGAATCCATGTATGTTCAGTGTGGCTCTCTTCATATGCAGATAGTGTTTTTATTCTGTTGCCAGAGTGTCCTGTACACGCTGGTCCCTGTCATCATATCTGAATCTGAATGTAAGCTTCTAGAGAAATGAGTGATTCCTAATCCTGACTGTCCATTAGAAATACCAAAGAAGTCTGGCCAGTGTTGCTCAGTGGTTGAGCATTGACCTATGAGCCAGGAGGTCACAGTTTGATACCTGGTCAGGGCACATGCCTGGGTTGCGGGCTCAATCCCCAGTGTGGAGCGTGCAAGAGGCAAGCAATCAATGATTCTTTCTCATCATTGATTTCTATCTCTCTTGCCCTCTCCCTTGCTCTCTGAAATCAATTTAAAAAAAAAAGTCACTGGTTCTATTCCTGGTCAGGGCACATGCCCAGGTTGCAGGCTGGATTCCTAGTAGGACACACACAGGAGGCAGCGGGTCTATGTTAATCTCTCATTGATGTTTTTATCTCTCTATCCCTTTCTCTAAAATCAATAAAAACATTTTTTTATAGAAAAAAAACATAGGAAGATTTTAAAAAATACTGAGGGGGTCTGTCCTCAAATCAAAGTCTCTAAGGAATGGAGTGCAGACCTTGTTGAGAACACTGTTCTGGAAAAAAGAGACCTCATCTGCAGAAGTGTCCATGCTGTGAGATCAGGATGCTTTCCTGCTGTTGCCCCAGCGGGATAGTTTCAAACCCCATCAGCTCATTTTGTTCTCAGCCCCAGCGGACTTCTCTGGGTACACCAGGTATTGCCACCAACCACTAACCTTTTGAGAACCAATCAAACTCATTTTGCAAATAACTTTTCCAATGCCTATACCAATGGTGGTCTTGGTCTTTCCATAGACTTGAACAATGCCCCAAAATCTACCCCACATCAATATGAAATCTAAATTAAAAGAGCTTGTGCCTCAAATCAGGCTCTCCAACCTCTTCTTCCAATGGTACCCACATGCTTAAGCCCTTCCTTTAAAGACATTCTCAAGCCATCACTTAATTTTTCGCATCCTGCCTTTCCAATTCTTGGGATTTTCTGTAAGTCACAATTTAAGGGGAGTCCACAGACCCATCTCTTTAAACTTATTTCTATCTTCCCATCCATTTATCCATTTGAATACTGAACACCCACTATGTAGTTGTTCTGCATTCCTGGGACCAAGTCTTACCCATTTGAGGGCACACCAAACTGAAAAAGGCTTCGTCCTGCCCCCAATGAGCTCATGTAACCAGTAATTGAAACAAAGCAATAAATGCTATTTTAACAAAAAGTATCATTGGGAAATGATTAATTATTGGCAGGAGAAATAAAGGAAGGCTTCACAGAAGTGATGCTAAGTGGACATTGATAAGTCGGAGTCCTCGAGGTTGGAGGCAAATGGGCAAGTGACAGATGCTTGGGCGAAAGCAGAATCTAAAAGTTAGAATAAACCCAATAGGCCTGGATGTACTGAAAACAAATCAAGCCATAGATAAGTATTTGTTAACTTTTTGTTCTGAAGGTGGCCCTCTCGTTTCATAAGTATGGAACATACTGTGCACTTGTTACCCACATTCACACACAACGAATTCCATTTTCATAAACTTTATTGATTCCACTGTGTTTTTTATAGTTACTGATTTTTATGTACTCTTCTCATCAAACTGCAAGTTGATTATTTCACTTTGTGCATCTTGTAGTAATTGGATTGCTTGCTTAAATGGCACGGTTGTTTTTTGCACACTTTGCCAGTGACACTGCTGATATAGCACAGTTTATCTCACTTTACGGCATTGTTCTAATTAATTCTTCCACAGCCAACTAACTTTTTCTCTTGGGAATTGCCTGAGAGGCAGAACGTCTTATTTCTATCCCACTGTGGTGTTCCTAGGGATGAGCAGAATTTTGAATTGGCCTCCCTTTGTGGTAAATACAACCTGCCTGGTTCCAGATCAGGGTTGTTTCACTTATCTATGCTGCTTAACAAACCACACCAAAATTTACTGGCTTAAAATAACAATGGCTATATATTGTATTTCATGATTCTGAGGGTTGACTGGGCTCAGTTGGATGGTTCTTCTGCTCCATGTGGTGTTGGATGGGGCTGCAGTCATCAACTGGGGGCTTCCCTGATATGGAACTTGGAAGCTGGCTCACCAACATGGCTGGAAATTGGTGATGGTTGTTTGGAAGTTCAGCTGGGGCTGTTGACCAGAGCACTTTAGTTTTCTCCATTCAGTTTTCCACATGGCTTGAGCTTCTCATAGCATCATCTGGGTTCCAAGAAGAAGCATGTCTAGCACACCAGGGCAGAAACAGCCTTTCTCACAGCTCAGCCTTGGAAGCTGCACGGTCTTTTCTGCTCCATTCTATTGGCCCGAAGAAAATCACCGGGCCAGCTCAGACTCAAGGTGAAAGGATACAGCCTCCACCTCTTGATGAGAGGAGCGGCAAAGAATCTGTAGCCATCTTTACTTCACTACAGTTGTTTTCCCCTCAGGAATCAATTTAGTTGCTAAGGACACAGCATACCACAAAATGTATCTCTGACACTGCCAACTGTTTCACACGAGTACAAGTCTATGCCATTTCTTGGAAAATCAACTCAAAGGCCAGCACTAACCCCTCTCCTTTTGTAAATTTATCTTTCTGCTGTGGAGAGTAATTAGGTTCAGGAGTTACACTTCTGTTTGCACTTCTTGCACACTGCTATTGGTGACCATCCTATATAATAAAAGCCTAATATGCAAATTGACTGAACAGTGGAATGACTGGTGGAACGACCAGTTGCTATGATGCACACTGACCACTAGGAGGCAGATGCTCAATGCAGGAGCTGCCCCCAGCCCACAGGCCCCAAGGCAGGTGCCAGTGTGTCCCTCCTCCCCCGATCACCCTACTGGTTGCCCCACAGATCGGCCCTGATCACTGGCCAGGCATAGGGACCCTACCCAAGCATGGATTTTGTGCATCAGGCCTCTAGTTGGTAAATAAACGCATGCTTTCATTTTTTTCATTTACATTTTATCATTATTGCATTTATTGGTTGAATAATGCTTATATATCCTTTATGAACATTAAGCAAAAGAAAGCTCTAATAGAAGCAAGTCTAAATAGGTTTAGATGGGTTTTCTTGATAACAAAATTGTAAGCATAAGCACAATTTTCCAATTGTTCTGATATGACGTTGAGATGAACTCTTAGCCATAACATTTGTCCAAGGCAGTATTTCTCTAAATATTGCCAAATTGGTCTGGCATTAATTGTGCAAATATACTTATTGATTCATCTACCCATTCGTTTGTACACTACCTTGGTACATTGCCGCTTGGATAGCCCACTCCAGCACTGTTGACACAAAGATGAATGAGACAGAGCCACTATCTGCAGAGACGTCACAATGTGAGAAACTGAAATGCACACAGCTTTGCATCTTACATGCTAAATGATGATGAGGGAAATAATGCTGTAAAGCAAAGGGTGAGGGACACAGGCAAAGGGACAATCAGTTCTGCCTAGAGTCAGGGAAGGCTTTGCAGAGTATGTGGGAGAATGACAAATGTCAGGGGAGGGGGTGGCAGAGGAGCTGGGAAATGTGGTTGGTCAGGCCAGATTGGGAACAACATTGAACACTGCATTTTGGCTGCCTGCTTATAAGCCATGATGAGAGGGAAAAGGTTTTCAATGAGTAAGTGACACTGTCTTGAATGATAATGCCTTTGGCGGTGTGGTGTGGAAGTTGGAGGAGGGTGTTTCAGAAAACAACTTACAGAAAAAGCACACAGATGGAAGGATGGCAGCTAGCTGGCCCTGGAAAGCCAGTGTCCGCCCCTGAGGCCATGCTGGTGTGTGCCAGGCACTCTCCCTTATGGTCCCCCATCCTCTGTGGTCTGTCTGGGTACCAAGGCCCCCCAGTGGGCCCAGCTGTATCCAGCTGTTTCTTCTACCTGTGGCATCAGGATGGGGTTGGACTTCCTTCTCAGCCTATCAGTCCTTCTTGGCTCTTCGTCCTCCCTGCATTGTGGGGCCCCCCAAGTGTGTCCTATCAGAGATCTTCCCTCTGTCGTGACTTCTGGTGAGCCCCTGATCGCTTGTGCAGAGTCCTGGCTGCTGTAACTCTCAGCTTCTGGAAAAAAAGAGAGAGAGAGAATTGCATTTCAAAGCTCTTTATAACCTGTAAAGTTGTGTGCAAACAGTATTATTCTATCATTACCAGTTCCAGAATCTGCAAGCCCTTGGTGATAAGAAGCCAGTGTGTTTTTAATTTCCTCCAAGGCACATGGTGCAGTTTTGTGTTGGTATGTATGTCCTGACTAGGTCGTAATATGCGATGAATAGCAATGATGTATAGTTTATTCAATATCTGTGTTTACTCTTTTCAACTACTGGGTAAATTTTCTTCCAAGAATTGGGGTCTGTGGACAACTTTAAAAGGTGCACCAAAATTCAAGAGTTCTTTGTTAATTCTTTCCTTTCCGTCTTGGAATTTTAATAAAAAAGCTGATGGCCATTAATGCCTACATATCATGAGAGTGTAGGAACAAAGTTAAAGATGAGAGATTATCAGGACCATGAGATAACACATCATGCCCATGAGGGTGACTACAATAAATGACAGGTAATAACAAGTGGAGCCCTAACCGGTTTGGCTCAGTGGATAGAGTGTCGGCCTAGGGACTAAAGGGTCCCAGGTTCGATTCCGGTCAAGGGCATGTACCTTGGTTGCGAGCATATCCCCAGTGGGGGGTATGCAGGAGGCAGCTGATCGATGTTTCTCTCTCATCGATGTTTCTAACTCCCTATCTCTCTACCGTCCTCTCTGTAAAAAATCAATAAAATATATTTAAAAAAAATAATAACAAGTGGAAAAATTGGAACCTTCATACATTGCTGATGGAAATGTAAAATGGTGCTTTTGAAAACAATCTGGCAGTTCCTCCAAATGTTTCTCACAGTTATCACGTGACCCAGAAGTTTCTTTCCTAGATATGTAGCCAAGAGAATTGGGAACATATGTTCACATTAAACTTGTACATAAATGTTCACTGCAGCATTAATAACAGCCCAAAGTGGAAACTGGTGAATGGACAAACAGAATGTGGTCTATGCATACAGTGGAATATTATTCTGTCGTAAAAAGGCATGAAGTACTGCTACCTGCTACAACATGATGCACCTTGAAAGCTTTAGGCATCATGAAAGAAGCCAGTCACAGAAGACTACATATTGTATGATTCTGCTTATATGAAAAGGCAAAGGTATAGAGACAGAAGGTAGAATAGTGATTGCCCAGGACTGGGTGTTGGGTAGGGAAGGGGAAAGAGAGTGACTGCTAGGGGGTATGGATTTTATTGAGAGGTGATGAGAATGTTCTAAAATTGATGTTTGCATGATAGTGTAAATATACTGGTACTAAAAACCACTGAATTTTATACTTTAAGTGGGTATAAAATTGTATAGCGTGTGAATTATATCTCAATAAATCTCTTAATAAGGAAAGTATTGCCAAGAGAGATCTATAAGCGTAAGACTTTTGTAGTGTACATCTGTCTCCTAGCTCTGATCCCTCCTTCATGGTGAGCGCCTCAACTCAGGAGTGAAGCCGTGGCTCCCGCTACCACTCTCCCCCTGTCCCTGCCAGGGCCTACCAGTGTGGTTTGCATCCGACTCTTAGTCTTCCTTCCTTCCCAGAAGCCTTAGTGGGCCATGTCCTACTTCCGCAGCATTAGTCCTGATCCCTCAGGCTTTATAACTCACACTCTCCATTCTGCCCTCTCACTTTAAAGTGATCTGAGATACTTTGTATAAAGGATGAGGCAGCACATAAAAATAGCTAGTACTGTACCAATTGGTCTCATCTGGTGGTTTGGGGGATGTGTATTTGTGAAGTTCTAGCAACTATGAGAAGCCACAGAAAATTGCCTCTCATCCAAGTGGAGGAGCTCGATTTTTTATTTTGTTTTATTGATGAGTGAGGGTGCAATGATATTTTACTTCATAGTTTTCCTGCAGGAGCGACATCCACCCAGCCTGCGGGGGCTTCCAGGATAACGAAATGAGCCAGTTATTCTATAGTGCGCCGGGGGCAGCCAGCTTTCTGGATTCGTGGGCTGGCCAACTGCGTATCCCCAGACGGCAAATGGGGAGCACTTTGTGGCAGACAAGTTGGAAGAGTCTGTTTGTCAGTTGGAGTCAGACCGTTTTGATTTTTACATAAAGTCAGTTAAACATTGTCTTGACAGGTTTATTCTAATTTGGGAAAGGCAATAATTTTATGGGATGGTAACTGTTTCCTTGCAGTTGTGATTCCTGCTGTTAATCTTGCAGTTGCTCCTAATTGGCAGATTGATGGGCTCCCAAGAATTTGCTCCAAAAGCCATTTGCAGAGGAAGAAAGACAAACCAGAGGGGCTCACTTTCGCTCCTGAAATACTACTTCTAATAGTGTGGGGGAGGGGCTATTTTTGCACACAATTTACAGATTACTTCTGGCATATTAATGGACCTTTTGTCATTTAAATTTAATTTGTATGATAGTAATAAGTGTGCTTAGTTTAAAAGTCAAATAACTACTACAAGACTAAGAAAGAAAAACAGCATTTTTTTTTCACTCTGTCTTCCAATTCCTGTTTCCATGAGATTCCAGGAAATTCCTTTCATCCCTTTAACTGTTTCTCTATTATGTACTGTCATATTTCTCAGTAACAATATTATACTGCTTTTTAAAAAATTTTTTCAGTTATGGGTGTTATTCATTAACTTCCTGCTATGGAAGATCAGAATTCAGCCCTCTCATATTCCTCCACCTTATTATCCGTGGAATTCCTTTTTCTTCTCTTTTCTTTTGGATCCTGTGGTTTTTGTTTGTTTATATGTTGTTATTGTTGCTAATGTCATACCTTACTCTTTTTTTTTTTCATTTTTATTGTTGATACTATTACAGATGTCCCCATCCCCCACCCCCCTCCCTTCGCCCACCTCCTCCCAGCCCCCACCCCCTTCCCTCTGGCCATCACCACACTGTTGTCTCTGTCTAGGGGTTATACTCTCTCTTAACTGCATTTTTTTGGTGGAGCATATCCTCCACCAAAGATAACTTTTTGAAAATGATACATGGAAGATACATTTTGATATTGTCTTTCTTGTCAAAGCTTAGCTGGGTGTGAGATTCTAGTTTTGAAATTATTTTCCTTTAGGACTTCAAAGACATTTATTCTTTATCCCCAGAACTCTACAATATTATGATGATAGACTTTATTTTGGGTCATTTTCATTCATTGTGCTGGCCTTCATTGAGTCCATTCAATCTGAAAACTCACATCCTACAGGAAAGTTTTCTTCTATAATTTTTTTATATATATACTAGAGACCCGGTGCACAAAATTCATGCATGGGTGAGTGGGTCCCTCAGCCTGGCCTGCACCCTCCCCAATCCAGGACCCCTCGGGGGATGTCCAACTGCCGGTTTAGGCCTGATCCCTGCGGGATGGGGCTTAAACCGGCAGTCAGACATCACTCTTGCAATCCAGGACCGCTGGTTCCTAACTGCTTGCCTGCCTGCTGCCTAATCACCCCTAACTGCCTCTGCTTGCAGGCCTGATTGCCCCCCAACTGCCCCCCTGCTGGCCTGGTCACCCTCTAACTGCCCCCCTGACAGCCTGGTTGCCCCCTAACTGCTCCCCTGCCAGCCTGGTCACTCCTAATTACCTCTGCTTGCTGGCCTGATCACCCCCTAACTGCCCCCCTGCCAGCCTGATCGCCCCTAACCACCTCTGCCTTGGCCCCGCCACCGTGGCTTTGTCCGGAAGGAAGTCAGACATCCGGAAGATGTCTAGTTGACCCAGTCTAATTAGCATATTACCCTTTTATTAGTATAGATATTTTAATAAATCTCTGGTTCATTTTATCTGTCTTATCTTTCAGAAATTAGACTTCCCACATTAATTCTCTAACTTCTGTATATTTTTGCCTATGTATTCTAATTTCTAGAAGAGTTAGTCAATTATCTTCCAAATCCATTACATTTAAAATTTCTGTTATCATGTATTTAATTTCCAAGAGCTTTGTATTGCTCACTAGATATTCCCCTTTTCTATCATCTTGATATTTTTCTTACTCTGAGGATATCAGTTGTTGTTCCCTGGAGTTTTGCCCTGCTCTCTGCATTGCCTTTGTGTTCTCTACTATATTCACATCATGGGACAGATAACTCAGTGTACAGCTCACATGGCTTGAGCCATAGTAACAGGATAAAATCACTATTAAATTTTTCTTCTTTTTGTTTCTGGAGACACTGCAACAGACTGAGCCTTTTACTTGACCTCTCCTCTCCTTTCAATGCATCCTCTTCTCTCCTTTAATTGAAGGGCCATCTGCTAGTCTTGAATTTATAAACTTATTTTCACAGCTTCAGCTATTACCTCTGTGTGAATCTATACGGCTTCAATCTACATTTCTAAACTGTCTCATACACAAGATTTGGTTCTAGATCAACTACTGCCCATTAGAAATTTTCCATTGAAGATTCTGCACACACCAAATGCAACATGTTTACTGCCGGGAGCCGGTCCATCCTTGCTGTTTCAAGGGACCTGGCATATATGGCATACGGTTCTTAATATGTTTGCTCACCTTCTTGGCCCTGTGTTTTAACCAACGTCACCTCTCCGAGAAAGGTTGAATCCCCAGGTAGGGATTTTCCCCTGAAGTTAGGGAGGGAATAAAACCCCTCAACTAAGTGCCAGGCGGGTAATTAATCACTTTAACTATGAACAATCATGCTTAAGCTACATAATCTTTACTCCCTGGAATGGAGATAAGAAACGCCCTAACCTTTGTAATAGAGATTGATAGGATTGAATCAACTGGTATAAATACAGATGTAACCAGACAGAGAGAGACAGAATTCAGAAGACAGAAAGACGCAGAACTTAGAACAGAATCAAGAAGACAGAATCTACACGGAGCCTAGAGACAGAAGATGGACCCCAGCATCTGAACCTGACTACAGAAATTGGCAAGAGAACCTGACTAGAACCTGGTGACTGAACCTGACTGGAGTACCTGAACAGAACCTACCTGGAGACCCTGACAAGAGAACCCGGCTATTATGATCAACTGAACGCTGCCTCTGTGTCCTTCCTTCTTCGCTGACTCCGTCCACACCTTTGGGGACCCCTGGACCCGCTGGGGCTGGACCCCGGCAGTTTACATCAAATTAATTTAAACCAATTGTTCACAAAATTAACTTCTGCTCCCAGCAGCATCTCCCTTTCTCGGTTTCTCAGACATGAACCTTGGGAATCACTTATTAATCATTCTTGCCTTTAATTCTACTCGCTATCAACACTGAGCTGATGCCACTCAGAATCCCTCTTATTCACATATCCCTTCCCATTCATTGCTATCCTTTCTTTGGGGGGCATATTTGCAAGTGTCCTATGCATTAGAAACTTTGGTGAGACCCAGTGCTATGAAATGCATAAGACATGGTCTCTGTTCAAGGAGTTTACAATCTATAATCTGGAAGTAAGATGCAAGTTAGGGGTGTGTGTAGGCGTCTTCTAGATCCCTACTGTTGTAGGTTGGATTCTCCAGGTGGCAGACTCTGAGGTGGAGGTTGAAGTGCAGAAAGTTTACTGGGGGGGGGGGGGGGGTTGGGGGGTTGCTCTTGATCTTAGCCCCTGAGGAAAGGAAAGAAGGAAGCATTATTGGGCTGTGAAGTGGTCTTCGTGACTTCAGCAGACACTAAGGGAAGTTCTGAAGCTGGGAAAATCCCTCAGCATTGTCTGCATTTGGGGAACTGGGGCCAGGGCTTTATACCTCCATGGACTGGATGCAGGCCATCGTGGGAAAGGGGGTGACATTGGACAAAGCGGCTCCCTTTAGGAGAGACAATCCCCAAGAGCTTTTCGTCAGCAGGACTCCCAGCAGCTGGGAGAGTCAGGCCTTCATCCCTGAAGGGGCACATGGCTTGTGGACTCACGCTTAGTCTCAGACAGCTCAGCAGTAGATAACAAATAGTCAGGGGTTGGTTGACTGAGTAAAAAATTCCAGAAGAGTGAGGTAATCTTTCCTTCATTCATTTTATGATATGCTAACCAAACAGGCTGTATTAGGTATTGGATATAAAATGATAAAATTCCCAGGTCCTGCACTGAATAAGCACAGAGTCTGGTAGGGGGTACCAAAAAGTAAGCAAACAGTATGTAATACAGTGAGAATGATAAAATAGAGGGTTATAGTCTAAAAATGCTTTTTAAAAAGTTTTAGAACATGATAAAATGCCAAAAAAGGAGAATACAAACTATATAAGCAGCTTTGTTTAAATTCCAACTTCCCAGCACATATTTTTGTTAAACTGGTGCTCACACACACACACACACACACACACACCCCTTACAATCTGATCTTTACATTTTCTGAACTGCCTATTAAAGTTACCAGCCACCTAGAAACATTGCATGCACTGAACTGTTTTCATTCAATATTCTTGTCTTTTTAGCAGCATTTGATTTTTCCCCTTTTCTGAGTATGTAAAAATGTGTAAATATATGCATAAAAATATGGCTGGAAAAAATGCATCAAAATGCACTTATAACCCCAAGTTATAAGCTTTTCTGTATTGTCCAAATTTTCTATAAAAAGTATGAGTGACTTTTATAATATGGAGAAAAATGCTTTAAAACACAGTGTGAAAGTGTTGTGACCAAGCCATTGTGAACACAGAAGAAAGCTCAGAGCAGTGGGCGAGAAAACGGCTCTGGGAAGAGGTGTCACCTACCCCAGGTATTAAAGGTGGTTTGGAAGTGGGTGAAGAAGGAGGGGTGTGCGTGGTGCTGGCCCTTGAAGGACATTTAAAACAGAAAGAATAGAGAAACCAAGATGGCGGCATAGGTAAACACCGGAGATTGCTGCCTCGCACAACCACTTCAAAAATACAACTAAAAGACGGAACGGACATCACCCAGAACCACAGGAAGGCTGGCTGAGTGGAAATTCTACAACTAGAAGGAAAGAGAAAAGCATACCAAGACTCAGAGGAGGCGCAGTGTGGAAGTACAATACTAAGGTGCGGAGGTGCATGAGGAGCGGGCTGGTGGCTGAGGGCGCGGTTGTCATTTTCAATCAGGAGGGAGTCTCAGGCTCTGAGCTCCAGTTCCGGGAGAGTCTCTAGGGACCCAGACTCATACGGGAGAAGCGGGACTGTCTGGCAGGGGTCGGAACTCAAGGGCAGCTTTCTCTCCGAAGGGCCTGCAGCAATTACCGGGACATTGAGAAGCAAAGCCTCTGAGGGCAAGACTGAGAGCAGCCATAACTGCTAGCCCTGCCCTGTTGATCCTATGGGACCCGCCCCACCCAAGCCCTGCTGGGAGGCTTTTGCTGGATAGCCTCAGGCAAAGGCTAGATTAGCACCTCCTTAGAGATCCAGGAGCCAGGAAGCCCAGAGGTCAGAGTGGGACCATCCAGTTTGCAGCTCCGTGGAAACATAAAGGACACACTCAGGGGGCAGACTCAGTGAGCACCAAAGCCCCATTGAAGCAAGTCTTTCCCCGGAGCGGTGTCTCCAGCACAGAAGTTCTCCCACTGCAGACACAGCTGATTCTCACAGCCAATTGGCCTGGAGGCCAATTCCTCCCAGTGATACCTACAACAATCAAGGCTTAACTACAACAAGACTGTGCACAAAGACCACAAAGGGGGTGCACCAAGAGTGTCCTCCTCAGGTAATTGGGGAGGCTGAACCACTGGGCCCTAGAGGACACTTAGCACAGAAAACCACTGAAGCATAAAAAATGTGGAGACAAAGAAAAAGGACACAAATGACAGAAATGGAGGAGAGCAAACTACAGGATATAGAGTTCAAAACCATACTTTTAAGGTCTCTCAATAATTTTCTAGAAACTGCCGATAAACTTAATGAGAACTACAAGAAATCTAATGAGACCCTCGATGTTGTGATAAAGAACCAACTAGAAATTAAGCATATACTTACTGAAATAAAGAATATTATACAGACTCCCAACAGCAGACTAGAGGATTGCAAGAATCAAGTCAACGATTTGAAATACGAAGAAGCAAAAAACACCCAACCAGAGAAGCAAAATGAAAAAAGAATCCAAAAATACGAAGATAGTGTAAGGAGCCTCTGGGACAGCTTCAAGCGCACCAACATCCGAATTATAGGGGTGCCAGAAGAAGAGAGCAAGATATTGAAAACCTATTTGAAGAAATGATGACAGAAAACTTCCCCTACCTGGTCAAAGAAATAGACTTACAAGTCCAGGAAGCGCAGAGAACCCCAAACAAAAGGAATCCAAAGAGGACCACACCAAGACACAACATAATTAAAATGCCAAGAGAAAAAGACAAAGAGAGAATCTTAAAAGCAGCAAGAGAAAGACAGTCAGTTACCTACAAGGGAGTACCCATACGACTGTCAGCTGATTTCTCAACAGAAACCATGCAGGCCAGAAGGCAGTGGCAAGAAATATTCAAAGTGATGAATGCCAAGAACCTACAACCAAGATTACTTTATCCATCAAAGCTATCATTCAGAATAGAAGGTCAGATAAAGAGCTTCACAGATAAGAAAAAGCTAAAGGAGTTCATCACCACTAAACCAGTATTATATGAAATGCTGAAAGGTATCCTTTAAGAAGAAGAAGAAGAAGAAAAAGGTAAAGATACAAATTTTGAACAACAAATACACATCTATCAACAAGTGAATCTGAAAATCAAGTGAATAATCTGATGAACAGAATGAACTGGTGATTATAATAGAATCAGGGACATAGAAAGGGAATGGACTGACTATTCTAGGGAGGGGGGGGGAAGGGGTATGGGGGATTCGGGAAGAGACTGGACAAAAATCGTGCACCTATGGATGAGGACAGTGGGTGGGGAGTGAGGGAGGAGGGTGGGGTGGGAACTGGGTAGAGGGGAGTTACAGGGGGAAAAAAGAGGAACAAATGTAATAATCTGAACAATAAAGATTTAATAAAATAAAAATAAAAATAAAAATAAAAAAAAACCAGAAAGAATAAAATGTGCCCCTGCCTCTGGGTGTGAATAAGCAGAAAGGCTGGGACGTAGCAAGCCCGTGAGTGATAAGAGGTGAGGCTGGAAGGGCAAGAAGGGGACCAATCACAAGGACTGGTGGGATCAGCAATGTGACTTCATCTGGGAGCCCAAGGCAGAGACTCACACGTCCCCTTATCCCAGCCCAAAGGGACCTATGGCTGAACAAGAAGTTGACCTGTGGGTGCTACCTCATGGACCTTTTAAATAGAAGCAAAAATTGAGTTAGAATGAGAAGTTTCGTGCTTGACCTGGAGTTTCCTGGTCATTGCAAGATGACTGGATTCAGGCAGGGAAAGGGGTCTACTGAATGCGGGGAGAAGGCGATTTAGATGTGAACACACACACACCGTCACCCTGAAGACTCCAGCATGTACATTTGAAGAAGAGGAAAAGAAGTGAGCCAGCCAGGCTCCCTTCGCATGCTTCTCAAGTAATAAGGAAGATTTGCAGGTAGCTCTTGTCCCCAGATCTGAAGTCTCCGCAGGTCACTAGCTGTGTTAAATGTTAGTAGCCCAGGAGTTCATTGCAAACACATGTTTGGGCCTTGCTGTCTAATGCTGCAGGGACATGTTTTGCTGAGCCCCGTCTTACCTTTGCAGAGCTCAGCGCCTCTCTGTCGTGTGTGCCAGCTGGGCTGGGCTCGCAGGCAGGCCTGTGGATCTGCTCTTTCCGGGGCACCTTGGGGAGCGCTCACACTGCTTTCCCGTCCCTGCCTCCATGCTTTGTGTGTGCAGACTGGTGGGCGCTGCAGGTCACCACTTTCCTCCTGCACCGGTCCCTCCTCCTCCATCCCCGCCAGCACTGCCTCCCGGGCTCATCCCTCTCCCTCAGACGGTTGCCATATGCTCGGACTGCAGCCCTGCTCCCTCCACCTGTGCCCACTCCACCACCTGGACAACCTGTGAGGAAGGGATACGAGGGACTCACATTCTGCTCAAAACTCTAATGACTCCCATTATCTCTGGCAGAGCCTGAACGTCACCACCATTTTTAATTTTTTTTGGTAGTTTCCTTTTCCTTGTTTTATGTGGTTTTGTTGCTTTGTTGTTGTTTTTTATGTGTTGTTTTTTTCAATTACAGTTTACTTTCAATATTATTTTTTTATTAGTTTCAGGTATACAGCATAGTGATTAGATAATTATAATACTTTACAAAGTTTTCCCCGTGATATTTCTCGTGTCCCCTGACGCCATACATAGTTATTACAATATTATTGACTATATTCTCTATGCTGTACTTTACATCCCTGTGTCTATTCTGTAATTACCAATTTGTACTTCTTAACCCCTTCACCTTTGTTCACCCAGTCCTCCGAACCTCCCTCCCCTCTGGCAACCACCAGTCTGCTCTGTGTCTATGAGCCTTGCACTCAACAATTTTGTTTGTTGGTTTATTTTGTTCATTTGATTCCACATATAAGTGAAATCATATAGTATTTGTCTTTCTATGACTGACTTGTTTCACCGAGCATAATACCCTATAGATCCACTCATGGTGTCACAAATGGTCAGACTTCATTCTTCTTCTTTATGACTGAGTAATACTCTGCAGCTTTTTTATCCACTCGTCTATGGATCCCCCACCATTTTTAAATGCACATCCCACACTCAAGGCCCTCCACAATCTGGCTTCAGCCTTTCTCTGCAGACCTGTCTCCCACCACCTCCCAAGTGATTCTTACATCTAGGCTCCCTGGGAGCCCTTGCCATCAGAGGCAGAGCCACTGTGAGCACTCCCACTACCCTGCCCAGGCTATGATATGGTGTCTTCTCGGCCAGGGGTACGTGGGAAGGATGGGCTTTGGAGTCAGAATGACCTGGGTTTTAATCCTGTAATAGCATTACTCAGTGTGTGATCTGGGATAAGATCTTGACTCTCCTCACAGTTCCTCATTTGTAATGTGAAGAAATCTTACTATCTCCCTCAGAGGGCTGTTTTGAGGATTAAGTTAGATATTGTTTGTATCCCAGAATGTGGGAGAGGATTTACCCTGTTGTCTCAGCTTTTAACAGAATCCCCAAGATGGAGCCATTCTGTGATAAGGAACCAAACATTTGAAAGAGTGGACCAAGACATCCCTCTGGATTTACAAAGAGGGACCAAGCAATCATGGCCCCAACAGACTGAAAGAGGAAGCTAGAGAGTCACTTCACAGGACTTACATATTTAATTTGCCCAGTAGTCCCGCCTCACTGGAGGTGAGAGGGCAGAACCTCTCTCATAATCAAGGGTGAGACTTTCCCTAGGGCACTTGAAACTAAAGAAAAAATGAACAAATGGGACTACATCAAAATAAAAAGCTTCTGCACAGCAAAAGAAACCATCAACAAAACAACGAGAAAACCCACTGTGTGGGAAAACATATTTGCCAATGACATATCTGATAAGGGCCTAATCTCCAAAATTTATAGGGAACTCATACAACTTAACAAAAGAAAGATAAACAATCCAATCAAAAAATGGGCAAAGGACCTAAATAGACACCTTTCAAAAGAGGACATCCAGAAAGCCAAGAGACATATGAAAACATGCTCAAAGTCACTAATCATCCGAGAGATGCAAATCAAAACAGCAATGAGGTACCGTCTCACACCTGTCAGACTGGCTATCATCAACAAATCAACAAACGACAAGTGCTGGAGAGGATGTGGAGAAAAAGGAACACTTGTGCACTGCTGGTGGGAATGCAGACTGGTGCAGCCACTATGGAAGACAGTATGGAGTTTCCTTAAAAAACTGAAAATGGAACTCCCATTTGACCCTGTGATCCCACTTCTAGGAATATATCCCAAGAAACCAGAAACACCAATCAGAAAGGATATATGCACCCCTATGTTCATAGCAGCACAATTCACCATAGCTAAGATCTGGAAACAGCCTAAGTGCCCATCAGTAGATGAATGGATTAGAAAACTGTGGTACATCTACACGATGGAATACTATGCTGCTGTAAAAAGGAAGGAACTCTTACCATTTGCAACGTCATGGATGGAACTGGAGAGCATTATGCTAAGTGAAATAAGCCAGTCAATAAAGGAAAAATACCACATGATCTCACTCATTCATGGACAATAGAGACCATTATAAACTTTTGAACAATAATAGATACAGAGGCAGAGCTGCCTCAAACAGATTGTCAAACTGCAGCGGGAAGGCCGGGGAGGGTTGGGGGGCAGGAGGTAGGGGGGTAAGAGATCAACTAAAGGACTTGTATGCATGCATATAAGCATAACCAATGGACATAAGACACTGGGTGATAGGGGAGGCTAGGGGACTGTCTAGGGCGGGGGGATAAAATGGATACATATGTAATACCATTTGTAATACTTTAAGCAATAAAAATAAATAAATAAATAAATAAAAAAAATAAAAAAAAAGGGTGAGACTTTCCCCCCAAATACTCTCCTCAAAAAAAAAAAAAAAATCCCCTTCCCCCCAACTCTTGGTGCCTGACTGAAACTTCAGCCTCAGCATCCCTTCACACAAACAGATGATAATTAAAAAATCACAACAACACATGAGCTCTCCCAGGGAGAAAGGTAGAGAAAGGCAGCCAGTTCCTGCCAGAGCAATTGGGTGGTGGCCAGTGAGGTTGCTGCCGCCAAACTGTCTTGTTTCTCAAAAGCTCTGCTGAGAATTTATTGCCCATCTTCTTCTAGTCAGGAAAGGATGGCTGTAAGGTTGCCAGCTTGCTCAAATAAAGAGGAGGATATTGAGCAATTACAGGGGCAGCCCATGAAGTCAGGCACAGCTGGTCTTCACGGGGATTGCAGATGGCAACTGGGAAGCCATTTAGGATCCAGGCAGCTTTAAACCTGATCTGAGTCTAAAGCTCTGTCTTAGTCTGGACTGGACTTTGTCATACCTGAAATCATTGGAAGTGACCAGGAGAGACAGGACTCTGATATTGTCCCCTTTCTGACAGACTGTGTTTGAAAGAGATAAAGATGTTTCTAGATTAGAGCCTACTTCATTGGGCCTATTCAGTAAATAAGTAGATTGAGTGTGTAAAAACAGTTAGCACAGGGTTCGGCATATAAGTGCTCAGTAATTATTAGCTACACTAATAATGGTTATTACAGTATTATCATCTAGTACCTGGCACACAGCATTATTATTAAAGTTCTATATGTGCATTATTATTTCTCCCTAGAATAGACCAACACTCCATCTGTAGAACTAACTGTAGCAGGTGGGGGAAGAGCAAACTGCATGAACATGGCTTCCTTGCACCCAACAATGAAGAGTCTTTCACCCACAAGCACATGCAGGGAGTGCTTGACGCCCAGCAGTAGAGCGTTATGTTCATTGGTTCTGACCAACCAGCGCAGACATACTGGAATTCTGAATTCTCTTCTGATATGACTTCTGAAAAGGAGCAGGGGCAACAAGATAGAGATGTAAAGAAAAAGAATGAGACGTAAAGAAAAAATGACATTTCTATGTGGCCTACTATGTGCTAGGGACCATGCCAGGCCCTTTGCATTTGTTATCTCATTTAATGAGATGAAGTAATGCAAGTTGTGGCTTGCATTACCCTGAAAGAACATGGAAACATTTTAAAATGTGAAATGCTTGAACAGAGAACTATGAGCCCTTTTTCTTCCATTATAATTTTTGTGTAAACAAAAAACGACAAGAGTTTAAAGATGGAGCGTCCCTGGGCACAAGCCTAAGAGTTCCTAATATAATCAAAATCCTCTTATTTATTTTCTTGCCTAAGTGGCTTCTCCCAGGGGGACAGCAGTTGCGTTTCCTTCATTCTGTGCAGCAGTGGTTGCAAATTAATGTCCTCTGCCATCAAAACAGCTATGTGCACCTCTGCCAAATGTAGTTATCTCATCCAGTAATAGGTACAGCCTAGAGAGGTGGAGTTTTAAACCCCAGATCTTAGAAATCTGGGCAATTAGCCACTTCCTTGCAGAAAAGAGCAAGGAAGGGCAAGGCTGCAGTAAAACAAAACCTTGTTGTGACAGCTGCTGATCCGAATAAAATCTCCTTTATGCTTCTAGACACTTCTCCCAATCTATAAGCTAGAGCGAGTGAATAGAAGTGATAAATAGGAGGAAAGACAAGGTGAAGAATGGGGAGGTGATGGATAATTAGCAAGTTCTTAGCTTAGAGTGGGTTCAAGGTGGAGGGTATTGGCTGGAGAATGCCTTTACTTTGAAA
Source organism: Myotis daubentonii (assembly GCF_963259705.1). Classification (NCBI taxonomy): domain Eukaryota; kingdom Metazoa; phylum Chordata; class Mammalia; order Chiroptera; family Vespertilionidae; genus Myotis; species Myotis daubentonii. The sequence goes on along the minus strand of NC_081849.1, from coordinate 64,768,705 downwards.
TTGAGATAGGAAGATGTACCAGTAAGCTTAAGAAAAAGTCATAGAAATGTAGCTTTAGAGGAAATTTTAGAATCAAGTTACATTTGAAGCCCATTAAATAAATAATGTCCTACAAAATCATATATATACTAGAGGCCCATTGCACGAAGAGATTTGTGCAATAGGCCTTCCCTTCCCCTGGCTGCCGGCCGGTTTTCCTCCGGCACCCAGGACCCAGGCCTTCGCTCCGGCAGGAGCCTTCAGTCTTCGCTCTGCAGCTTCGTGCCTACATATGCAAATTAATCGCCATCTTTATTGGGTTAATTTGCATACTCTCCTGATTGGCTGGTGAGCATAGCAGAGGGATGGTCAATTTACATGTTTGTCTATTATTAGGTAAGATATGCACACATATCCAAACCTACATAATTAAGTTATACTAATATAAAAATCTGTTGAATTAAATAAACAGGATTTTTTCCGTATCTAATATTTATTAGCCAGAGCATATCTTTCATTTTAGAAATTGTGTGAAAAACTACTGGTTCTAGAATAAACATTTCTTGACATGGATCTTGGCCTAGTTGTATCTGAAAAGCATCTGCTGGAGATAGGGGGTGAATGTGGCCATAAATACATCTCCATGATTCAGTAAAAGCTCCATGGGCCCTGTTCAAGAATATTACTTCATCTCTTACTACTTGTGTTGACCAATTCTAAAAAAATAACTGTCTTATTGATTGGCTTTTGGATTTATATGGGGGAAATATGCATAATAAGTCTACTTAGCACCAAGCTGTTGGGATCCTGGGTTAGAGTCCCTTGGTTAGTGTCCCAGATTTGCCCCAAGTTCCTCTGGGAGTAACATCTCCCCTGCAGGCCCGGTTAGCTGCCTACTGGATATTCACTCATATTTTTGCCCCTGATTTCAGAAACACCATTCTGCCTCGAAAAGCAATATGTCCAAGTCCAAATATTCATTTCTCAAGACTCTCTTCCAGCTAGGACTGATACCTGTTGAATACATATGTCTTGTTGTACTGAGAGATCTCCTCAATCACATGCATGGTTCTAGATGTTATTCACAGAATATTACATTAAGACAGAAATAGTGGTTTAACCAAGGCCCCAGTGAGACGAGCCATGCTAGACCACCTCTTGCCCATGTTTTCTTGTCCACTTTTCTGAAGAGGAGTCAATGTAGGTAGAACTGGGAGTTGTGGCATTTGATTTGTGGCATCAAGGAGCCCTGATGCTAGAACAAGATTTGTCAGAAGAATAAAGCAGGATTTAAATGGGAAAGTATTTAATTCAGAAAAAATTAAGTTGTATAAGATTTCAAAGAATGTTCACTACCCTAGCTGGTTTGCTCAGTTGGTAGAGCGTTGGCCTGCAGACCAAAGGGTCCCGGGTTCAATTCCAGTCAAGGGTTGCAGGCTTCTCCCAGCCCAGGCCCTGGTTGGGGTGCATGCAGGAAGCAACCAATCGATGTGTTTCTCTCACATCGAGATTTCTCTCTGTCTTTCCCTCTCTCTTCCACTCTCTCTCTAAGAAAAAAAACAAAACAAAAAAAACTCAATGGCTAATATCCTCAGGTGAGGAGTTAAAAAAAATGTTCACCATTGACTGTCTTTTTTTTTTTTTAAGTATATTTTATTGATTTTTTACAGAGAGGAAGGGAGAGGGATAGAGAGTAAGGAACATTGATGAGAGAGAAACATTGATCAGCTGCCTCCTGCACACCCCCTACTGGGGATGTGCCCACAACCAAGGTACACGCCCTTGACCGGAATCGAACCCGGGACCCTTCAGTCCACAGGCCAACGCTCTATCCACTGAGCCAAACCGGTCAGGGCACCATTGACTGTTTTTTAAAAAATGACCCCAAGATTGAAGAATCACAGGTACTTTTAAGTTTTCTAAATATTCCACAATAAAGATATACTTTGTAATTAGAAAAGGAAAGAAAGATAATTTGGAGTACAGTAAAAGGCTTTAGAGGTAAAACCAAAGGCCTCATAAATATAATTTTCTTAGAGAATAACATTACATAAAATAGTATTAATAAAACAAATAGAGGTGGTCCCCAACTTACAATGATTTGATTTTATGATGGTGTGAACGTGATACCCATTCAGTAGAAGCCATACTTTAAAATTTGAATTTTGAGCTCAGCCTCTGTTGCTCAGTAGTTAGCATCAACCCATGAACCAAGAGATCACGCATTTGATTCCCGGTCAGGGCACGTGCCTGGGTTGCAGGCTCCATCCCCAGTGGGAGGCATGCAGGAGGCAGCCAACTGTTTCTCATCAATGTTTCTATCACTCTATACCTCTCCCTCCCTTTCTCAAATCAATAAAAACATATTTTTTAAAATTCTGAATTTTGATCTTTTCCTGGACTAGCAATATGGGTACAATATGCTCTCATGATCCTGGCCAGCAGCAGTGAAATTATTTTATTTAGGTGCAAGCTAATGTAAGTGTTCTGAGCACATTTAAGGTGCCAGGTGTATTAAGTGCATTTCAACTTAACAATATTTTCAACTTGTGATTTTCAACTTCTGGATGCTACTCCATTGTAAATCAGGGAGCATCTATATAAGCACTAACATTTTCATCAACCATATTCTGAATGCTAGCTACAATTTGCTTCTATCATATGTGGATGCCAATTAACTAAACTTTTTAACATTCAAGGATTTAATAAAGTTCTCTGCAAAATTCCCACTGATCTAATAGTTTTTCTCCTTCAGGACAGACAAGAAAATCCCATTATCTTCAATGCATGATCCTGCTTACAGAAATGGCCTAAATCTAGGGACTGGAAACAACAAGAATTGAGCAGAACTAAATAACTCCCAGCTATTTGGTTAGGGAAGTTGTCCCAGGAGAAATGTAAACTATTTGAAAACATCCTGTTACTAAAACTTGAGCATAAGAAGAATGACAAAAGGACTGGACTCAACAATTCAATTCTAGGTACGCATAAATTTGGATCCTGCGAATACATTTTTAGTACATATTATTTTTCATGTTCTCTTACGTGGATAGCATCCCTACCATGTGAAGAAAGACCAGTGACATTTACGACTCACTGAAGAACAGGTTGGAAGCGATCAGCACCCTCACTCCTGGCCTGGGGTCCAGCTGAGTGAGTCACAGAATCCTTGATCCTTGCTGGAGTCTCTCGTCCAACTTCCCTCCAAGGCTCACCCCTAGGGACTGATTACAACCATCTGCTAAGATCTATTCCTCTGACCAGACAAATTAAAAGCTACAAATTATCAAACAGGAAGAATACAAGAACAACAGGGCAAAATGACCAGATCTTAAACCATGCTCGGAATTTATAATCCCCAAACGGCTGCAGATGCATCCAGCTGAGAGCTCAGAAGGTGTGGGTCAAGTGTCCAGGGACGGACAAGCGAAGGCTTCATTCCCACTGGAGTTGGGCCAGTGGATCTATGGGTCCAGGAGCTCCAAGGCAGCGTGTGATTGTTATTGCTGCATTTCTCTGCTAACAGTTCAGCTCCATTTGGGAGAATTTGTGGGATGGCTTTTTGGTCTGGGTAGTTTATTTATTGGCAGATTTACTCTTTCAAAACCTGCAGCATATCAAGAGTTAGCTACTCTCTTGGAAAAAGTGGAATGATTAACCGAACACTTTGAAACATGCAATGTGTGATCACTATGTGGAGAGGAATGATGGAGATGGGGAAACCTGACCTAGAAAGAGACAACAGAGGAGGATGTAACACCATTTGAAAGTTGAAAGCCTGGCGTTCTTTTGGTAACGAACTGTAGCTACAAACCACAAGGGATAACCGCCTATTGCTTTATTAAAAAATAAAAAGATTGCCCTAACTGGTTTGGCTCAGTGGATAGAGCGTTGGCCTGCGGACTGAAGGGTCCCAGGTTCAATTCCAGTCATGGGCATGTACCTTGGTTGTGGACACATCCCCAGTAGGGGGTGTGCAGGAAGCAGCTGATCGATGTTTCTCTCTCATCGATGTTTCTAACTCTCTGTCCCTCTCCCTTCCTCTCTGTAAAAAATCAATAAAATATATTTAAAAATAAATAAATAAATAAATAAATAAATAAATAAATAAATAAATAAATAAATAAATGATGTCTAGACAAGAAAATTATTCAAGGTCATGTCTTAAATGTTCCTGTACTGGAAAACTGGAAACCATATCCAGTTCTTTCTCACTTTTCTGCCTTTTCACAACCAGAGCCCAAGAGGTGAAGGAATTATGGAAGAAATTGCCTGCGACCCAGGGCCATTCCAGCATAAAAGACAAGCAGGGACCTCCACATGACTGAAAGGTTTCTTCTCATCTTGGTAGACAGTCGGTGCTTTGATGGTCTGTATCTGATTTTTTACACCCTCTCCCCACAAAACACTGTGTTAGCCACAGAGAAGTCTCTCATAAAAGCGAGGTGAATTGAACAGAAATTGGAATAAAGGATTTTTGTTGAACTTGTTCTTTAGATCATGTTTTCTGTTAGTAGCTGCTGTTTAGATTTGAGTCTTAACATGAATTGTACAAAGGCTTAGGACAGATTAAAGAAAGGCAGAGAATGAGAACAAGGAGTTTAGGGTAAAGAAAAGTGAAATGGCCCTAGCCGGTTTGGCTCAGTGGATAGAGCGTCAGCCTGCGGACTCAAGGGTCCCGGGTTCGATTCCAGTCAAGGGCATGTACCTTGGTTGTGGGCACATCCCCAGTAGGGGGTGTGCAGGAGGCAGCTGATCGATGTTTCTCTCTCATCGATGTTTCTAGCTCTCTATCCCTCTCCCTTCCTCTCTGTAAAAAATCAATAAAATATAATTTTTTAAATTAAAAAAGAAAAGAAAAGTGAAATGTGGCCTCGATGGTCCCCTCTGTTAACAGGGGGAAGTGGACAAGGATGACCTCTCAGTTCCTTCCAGTTGTAACATGTGAGCCTCACATTTCATGGCCGTTTTTGCTTTTAACACCTCTCAACTCAAACCTCCTCTGAAATATTGCATTTGTACTCATTCCATCACTCTTCATCTAAAATATTGGAATGTCCAACAAAGAGGAGCTTTAAATAAAGTATTTCTTAAATAAAACAGGAGGCATCTCTGTATAACAGCACACTGTTGACAGTGTGGCTGCTAAGACATTGGCAATGTCACTAGGGGGCCTCTTGTTATGTGGAAAGTTGTTCACAAGGAAAGAAAAAGTTGAAAACCATGATATTACAGTAAAAAAACACATACCCTGGAATATCTGGAAAGAGATTCAGCAGATTATCTCCAGATGGTGGGATTGTGAGTGACTTTGGCGGGGAGGAGTTACGTATTTTCTAATATTTTTACAACAAACATAGATTCCTTATGTTATAACAATAGAGAAATAAAAGACTGCATCTCAAATCATCCTTTAAAAAGACTGCTCCAGCTCTTCTTAAACTGTTCTGGAGTGGGGGATTCCTCCACCTCCATTGATCCATTGGGGGCCCGGAGCTTCTTACTGACTTCCCAGCACAACTGCAGCTTTCACTTGACTAAATTTGTCCTCCAGTTTGCATCCGCTCCACCTCTACCAGGCTCTTCCCAACATTGCCTCGCCCTTGATTCTTCTGGACCAGATCCAGTCGGTGTCTTCTAGGTCCCTTACTGTGTCATGGAGCTGGGAAGCTAAAAGCTCTGTTTCAGACTCCTTGAGGCTGTGGTTCTGGATGCAATTTAGGTTCTGCAATGAGATGCTCTTGCATGGAGATTAGAAGACGGAGGAGGCAGAGGCTGTCTTCCTGCAGTGGTGCCGTCTGACAGGCAGACACTGACAGATGTGGTTGCAGCAGCCACAGTGGTAGCAATAGAGTTTCTGGCAGTTTCCTGACCTCTGAATCACAACCACCGTGGTGTGACCTTGAAACCAAACTTCTAGCCTAAAGACCCCTCTGGCTTATGCAACTCCAGCCCTTCCAGTGATGTTGGTAGGCACCTAATTCTCTGAACTTCATTCCTTTCTGCTTGACATGCCTGGAGTGGTTTATTTTTCCTGCATTGAACCCCGAGAGACACCCAGGCAAAGTCTACTGGCCATGCAAAGCCTGGTTCAGGCCCCATCTTCTTCATGAAGATGTCACTAAAGATTGTGTGGCTCTCACTAACAATGACCTCACCTCATGGATTCCACTAGATTAGAGCAGCGATAACAGAAGGCTGAGGGTCCCCTTGGACGGCTTTCATTTGTTTCCTATTTGGGGTTTCATGTTAAGATTTCCTTGAACAAAGTATTCCACATCAGAAAGAGCTTTGGAACCCACCAGGCTACCCTTAAGACAAGGATCTTCTTGCACATAATATGCTATGTCTTATAAAACCTCTGTGATGTTGCAGGAATAGAGACAAGAATGGGGTTCATTCTGTGCTTTCCCTGAGGTGAGGGACTTGCACATTTCACTTACGCTCCTTTCAGAAACATACAAACCCACCCTTCCATTCAAGTTGAGCCTGGCCCTATCTTTAGTGAGATAGAGCAGCTGCTCACCATCTTCTCTTTCTCATCCGCCCCAGTCTGTGCGATCTCTCCCCAACTCTATTTTCAAATTTGTGTCTATCCAAAGTGAAATTTGGAACTTCCTACAAAAAGATTGGTGGTTTACATCATTTGATACAGAGGGCTGAGTATAAAAACAAACAAACAGCCTGCCTTACTGTGCTCTATCCCATCACAGTAAAGCTCAAAAAGGGGACATAAAAATAGATTTCCATTTTTTCACCCATACAGTAGAGTAGTTCGTCTGTCCTACACACAAAACTAAGAGTTGTAGATTTCTCCGCAAGTACATTTCTATGTAATGTAAATCTGGACGTGAAGACCCACAAAACATTTTTATCTGTTCTGCAGCTCCTGTAGAAATGGAAATCCCCTCTCAGTCCCCAAATATGTAATAAAGAAAGAACAATATGATGATAATGATTCATGTTAGCACAACTTTCATCAAAAGTGTTCTAATAACTTTTAGACTTCATGTAGGGAGAACATTGGCCATTTCTGGTTGTCACTATCATGACAACCAGCAACTCTTTAATGATGATCATAATGCTGGGAAGCGCTGAAGAGGCATCAAAATGCTGAGGAGCATCAAAGTAACTCTAGGCCAGCGGTTCTCAACCTGTGGGTCAAGACCCCTTTGGCGGTCGAACGACCCTTTCACAGGGGTCGCCTAGGACCATCCTGCATATCAGATATTTACATTACGATTCATAACAGTAGCAACATTACAGTTATGAAGTAGCAACGAAAATAATTTTATGGTTGGGTCACAACATGAAGAACTATATTTAAAGGGCCAGAAGGTTGAGCACCACTGCTCTAGGCAGTATTATACATTTCTCGGGGCATGGGAGTATTGTTTCAAATGTGATGGGCTCTTTCAAAGTATCTAGTGAATCTTGTGCGTGAGAGGGGCTTCCTTTACTCCTATCCCCCTAGCTTTCTGGAAGCTTTTGTTAGGTACCAACTCAGAGGAGGACTGTTTCATTCCAAAGAGGAATCTCATGTGAGTTTGCATTTAATAGGCTTGGGATTTAGGTGGCAGACACACACCAAATAACTAAGTCAATGGGCACCAAGAGACTTGAAAGAATGTAGAAGAATGTAGCATTATTATTACTATTTTAATTAAGTGTAATTGCCTTATTAATCCTCATTTGCATAATACTGGGTAAAGCACTTAGCTAATACATGGCGATAGTTGCAATTTTCTTCACCCAGAATATTTCTACTCAGCATTTATATAGCACCTATTGGTTTATGATGCTAATATAGTAGATTCATGTTTCTGTTAAGGCTTAAATGAAAGAAGTTGAAAGCCAAGCCCATTATATTACCTTCTTTATATAGAACCTTTCATTATGAAGAATTCCAAATTGCTTTCTGAAGTACAGGGAAACCCTTTTACAATGAATTCATAAGGGGCCAGCTACAGCTGGGGCATTTCTTCATCTGAGCATTATATTCAGCATTAAGGGATTGAGGGGGAAGTGGTAGATTTTAAAATCTTATAGCCCTTGGGAACTCAGATTGTGTTATCTGCCCAGGTGAATACAGTCCAGAGCAAATGAAAAATTAAATTCTGCTATTGACTTATTATTAGATGAAATTTTAATCTTACAATATAAAGAAAGTATGTACAAGGAAAATATTTCGCGCAAAGAAAAAAAACAACACCTTAGTACAATGAGAAATACATCATATACAGAGAACGTGCTAGTAAATAATGAGTATTTGATAATTAACACATTTTCTCAATAACACAATTTTTCTTCTTTTAAAGAGTGCATTCAAATATAACATACAGAAAAGTGAAAAATCCACAAATTGACACCTCAATGGATTTTCACAAAGTGAACTCACCTGTCTAACCAATGTCTTGTTGGAAAAATAGAATGTTACCAGGACTCCAGAGGTCTCCATGTACACCCTCCCAGTTACTACCCAACATTGTAATGGGAAATCCTGATTTTTAAGGCAATAGGTAAGTTTTATCAGTTTTTAAACTTTATGCAGCTGGAATTACATGGTATGTACTATTTATGATGGCTTCTTTTGCTCACTAGTATGTCTGTGAATTTATGAACATAATTCTATAGTCCCCATATTGATCTACAGATTCAACATAATACTTTTCAAGTTTCAGCTGACTTCTTTGCAGATGTTAAGAAATTGATCCTAAAATTCATATAAAAATACAAGGGACCTAGAACAGCCAAGACAATATTGAAAATGAAGAACAAATTGAACAAATCCACTTGTCTAAATTTCAAAAATTACTATAAAGTTATAGTAATCAAGACAGTGAGGTATTAGCATATGGACAGACATATAGAACAGTGAACTAAATTAATGGACCTTTATGGAAAAAAGAACATACGCAAACATTTCTGTTAGTTGATTTTTGACAAGGGTGCCAAAATAATTAAATGGGGGAAAGAGTAGACTCATCAACAAATGGTACGTGGACAATTAGATGTCCAGGTGCAGAAGAATGAAGATGGATCCCTACCTCACATCATATACAAAAAATAATTCAAAATGGATCAGACCTAAATGTAACAACCAAAACTATAAAACTCTTAGAAGAAAACATAGGGGTAAATCTTTGTGACCTTATTATAGGCAATGGTTTCTTATATATTACACTACAGCACAAACAAACAAAAGAAAAAATAAACAAGTTGGCATCATCAAAATTAAAAACTTTTGTGCTTCAAAATAATACCATTAAGAAAATGAAAGGACAACCCACAATATGGGAGGAAGATTTAGCACATCATATGTATGATAGGGACTCATATCTAGAATATATAAAGATCTATTTCACCCTGGCTGGTTTAGCTCAGTGAATAGAGTGCCGGCCTGGGACTGAAGGATCCTGGGTTCAATTCCAGTCAAGGTCACATGTTTGGGTTGCAGGCTCCATCCCCAGTAGGGGGCGTGCAGGAGGCAGCCAATCAATGATTCTCATCATTAATGTTTCAATCTTTCTGTCCCTATTTCTTCCTCTCTGAAATCAATAAAAAAATTTTTTTTTAAATATCTATTTCAATTCCATCTTTAAAAAAAAGACAACTCAATTGAAAAAATAGGCAAAGGATTTGAATTGGCATTTCTCCTAAGAAGATATACAAATTGCCAACAAGCACATGAAAAAATGCTTAACATTATTAGCCATCCTAACTTTTCTATTCCTCTACCTCCCATGAAGACTTACCTGGGGCACCTAGGAGGCATTATGGCCTTGGGAGAGAAGGAAGCAATAATAGAGTACTAAAGTAGAAGCCTAGGGCCAGGGAGACCTCTTTGAAGATAAGCCTTACCTATTTCAGTGCGTTTGCATAAGGCTAGTCTGGGATTTAACAAAAGTATGCCAATAGCCATGTCTATTAGACCTTCCAAGCATTAATGTTATCACTAGCAGTAACCTCTACCCCCTTGGATAGTGTGGCAAACTGCGTTTCCCAGAGATGGCCCCATTGATACCTTTACCCCAACCCACATGTCCTATTCACAATGTGCCTGGGGCTTTTCCACCAAGAGATGAGGCCTTTCCTACCCTAGAATCCTGGGGTGACTGCCTTAATCAATGGACTTATGAGGCTAGGACTCAGCCGTGGGCAAACTACGGCCCGCGGGCCGGATCCGGCCCGTTTGAAATGAATAAAACTAAAAAAAAAAAAAAGACCGTACCCTTTTATGTAATGACTAGGGGCCCGGTGCATGAAATTCGTGCACTGGGTGTGTGTGGGGGGGAGTGTCCCTCAGCCCAGCCTGCCCCCTCTCACATACTGGGAGCCCTCAGGCGTTGACCCCCATCACCCTCCAATCGCAGGATCGGTCCCTTGCCCAGGCCTGAAGACTCTGGCCTAGGCGTCTGGCCCAGGCAGTGGGGACCTGCAGCTGCAGCGGCCCCGCGATCGTGGGCTCCGCTTTAGGCCCAGGCAAGGGACCCCTAGCTCCCGGGACTGCCAGCTTCGACCGTGCCCAGCTCCCATCGCTGGCTCCACCCCTACTTCCTGCTATCACTGGCCAGGGCGGAAAAGGCGCCCTTTTCCCCAGCTCTTAGCTCCCCCCTGGGTTTCTGATCACTGTCAGTGACAGGGGGCTTCTTCCTGCTTTCCCTTTCGCCTCCCTGCATTGTGCCTACATATGCAAATTAACCGCCATCTTGTTGGCAGTTAACTGCCAATCTTAGTTGGCAGTTAATTTGCATATAGCCCTGATTAGCCAATGAAAAGGGTATCGTCGTACGCCAATTACCATTTTTCTCTTTTATTAGTGTAGATGTTTACTTTGAATTTATATTAGTTCACACAAACACTCCACGCATGCTTTTGTTCCGGCCCTCCGGTCCAGTTTAAGAACCCATTGTGGCCCTCGAGTCAAAAAGTTTGCCCACCCCTGGCTAGGTCATAGAAAGGATATAGCTTCCAATTCACTTCTTGACAGGACATTTGCCCTTGGAACACACCTACCATGGTTGGAGGAAGCCCAGGCCACATGGAGAAGCCATGTGTGAGTATTCCGACCTTTGGCCCCAGCTAGACCTTTAGCCAACAGGGCAGAAGCTGAAAAACCGAGAGAACTTACACTCACATGGAGCAACACAATATGTCAGCTGATCTCCTATGTCCTTTTTCTATTATAATACTGCCCATTTTGAGGAAAGCAACCTAAAAATATCTCATTCCCCCACGCTTTTTACTTCCTCAGCCAGCCCGAAGGAACTGACGATTATCTCCAGGGGTTCTCTGAGCAAAATGGCAGCTTTTACGACTTATTGTGGAAGCAGATTCTGAAACAGTTTTATAATCGCAGCTTATACCTAACACTATTCTCTTATTGGACCAACAACCAATCATTTAAACCAGTGTTAAACCAAACTTAACACATTTTAAAATGAAAATCTAAATAATGTTCCTGCCAGTTTGGGGGGAAATAAACAGTCGGCAAGATTACTGGGGCAGCAAAGCTCGTTCTCACTCCCCCTTGACCCAGGGTTCCTCTGGGGGCAAAACAAGGTCGTGTCAGAGTGGATGACATTAACTACGCAGGACCATTTCAGTGTTGGCACTTCTGGCCTCTGTAGGGAGGCCTGGCATTGTCCACTCCTAATGTGGCTGGTTGCTTTGGCTATTTCCCACGTGGAGATTTAATAGAATATACAAACAATAGTATGTAATCCTCAAAGGACTCTTCTTTTAACTCTTAATTTTGATTTTATCTTATAAGGACCTACACGGAGGAGAAAATAACTTAGTATTCAGTCCTGTTGCTCAGCAGCCAAGTATTTACCCTGCCTCCTGGCCCCTTCCTCTATCCACCCTGCATTCCCTCTTTTTCTTCCTCCTTCCCTCCCTTCCTTTCTTTGACAAGGGTGTTATAAATGTGGGGACAAGCTATATTTATATTTGATTCATTTTCAATCGATGATCCTATTATTGAGTTCCCCCACTGGAGTATAATTCTTGATGGATTGGGAAAAAATCACTCTTTCTAATAGTATTTTTCAATTTCAAAAATACGTGAAGTGAATCGCTAGTGGTATTCTTAGTTATGCTTATTGTAGAGTATCTCTATTAAGGAGAGAGTAATCGTTGCAAGAATCTTGGTGTGAGTTTGTGACTGCCCTCACCGCTTCAATTCCACTGGCCACACACATATATTTAATATCTGCACCTGTACAGGTACCTGTACCAGGTACCATGCTTGCACCCTGAAAATTTCACCTGTAAGGAACTTACAATGTGGTTGCGAAAAACAAAATTAGCAGCAGTTGGAGTGAGATAAGTTGTAAATGGAGATGTGAGTAACATGCTTTTTTTTATTTATGATGGTGGTGATGGTGTGTGCGTGTGCTACAATTAGAGAACGCTCCCTTGTAGGAAATAGCATTTAATCTGACAGTTCATTTTTCCACTGGTCTTGGGCTAGCATTCGCTCTGGGTGAGAATGCATGGCTACCAATATGCTGTGGCCTGAGGGACTCCCAAAAGCTCCTGGCCTTGCAATAAACAGCCCCTTTGCCTCAAAATGTCATTTCCAGGGGCCTGTCATGATGCCTGAGGTTCCATTAGTGGGCTCGGCCCTTTTCACTCAAGATCCTGCAACTCCAGAGGACACCAGTTAAAAGTATAAGCTTGGTCCTTCTGGGAGGAACACGTTTCATTGTTGGGCACATATGGTATCAAGTAGTTTTTCAGTTCAGCTAGTTGGTCACCTTGGAAAGTGAAACACAGGATAGGTACATTTTATTGGGCTCGCGCCCCCCCACCCTCTCGCCCCGCCAAAAAAGCATTTGGATCTTGGAGAAACATAGTACAAATGGTAGGGGCAAGGAAGAGCATCCATAATGTAGAAGAGGGAGACTGGAAAACTTATTTCACCCATGAAACACGAATGCCCCATCTCTGTCTTACCTCCTTTACTGAGTGGATTATGAGTGTGCATGTGTGTTTTGGGGGGGGGGGGCGGGCATTGGCAGAACCTTCTGTGGATGTGAGGTTGTCAGTGTGATCTTGCAAACACAGAGGAAAAGCTTCAGGGCATCAAATGATCTAAATTGGCAAGAAATGCAGAGCCAGCCCACATGTTCACTAACTTGTAACAAAAAGCTCTGTTGATTGTCTACCAACAATCCATTCTTCTATGCCTCCTCCCATAGTACTCAGTTTTTGATGTTAGCCACTTCTTGCCGTGGAGTCCTTTTGCTGCAGGGACCTACTACCTGACCCAACTTGAGCCTGGTGGGCTTAGCAAATTTTATATATTCAGTTGGCTCATGGGTGGACATGTGGCCTCAGCTGGTGCAATCAGTTGGTTTTCCAAGTTTTGCTTGGCAATCTCTCACAGGATAAGAATGAAGAGACAATGCCCTAGATGGTTTGGCTCAGTGCATAGAGCATTGACCTGCAGACTAAAGGGTCCCGGGTTCAATTCTGGTCAAGGGCATATGCCCAGGTTGTGGGTTCAATCCTCAGTAGGGGGTGTGCAGGAGGCAGCCGATCAATGATTCTCTCTCATCATTGATGTTTCTATCTCTCTTTCCCTCTCCCTTCCTCTCTGAAATCAGTAAGAAGTTTATTTAAAATTAAAAAAAAAAGAATGAAGAGACAAAACCTGGAAGCTATTATATGAACATTGTAGCCAGCAGTGCAGAGAAGTGGAAAGACACTGGATTCTTGAGGACAAGGTAGAGCCTCTGGATAAGGAATGCTGAAGCACCTGTCTCTACATTTGCCTTGTGAGGGGCACGGCCTGTTGAATACTCTCACAAGTGTAGTCTGAAAACCAGCAGCATCAGCATGACCCGGGAGCTTTCTAGAAGTGCAGAATCTCAGGCCTCACCCCAGACTTACTGAGTCAGAATCTGCCTTTTAATATGACCACCCCCACCCCCCAGTAATTACTGCACACTTGAAAGTTTAAGAGGTCCTGCCCAATATAGTTTAATCCCATTGACTTGAGTTTCCTGCTTCTCGCAATTGAACAAATCTCAACTGTCACAGGCTCCCTCACCTGGTGACTCTGGGCTTCTCTGGTTCTGTGGTCTTGATTAACCGCACCCCACCCCACCCCCGCTCCTTTCTTCTTACCATTTTCCATTTAGACAACATCTGGAGATGTCTCCTTTTCCCTGCTGACCTCTTAATCTATTTCTTAAACATCCAACAGATATGTAAGCTGGACCAATTCCAAATGGTTTTTAGAGCAGCAAGAGGGAGTTTTGTACTGACTAGCAAAAGACAACTTTACTATTTGTTTATTGCAAGGGTCAGAGGTTAGCTCTTAGCACACCAACCCTATTCTTTGCAAGTGGTTTCTTGCTCAGGCCACCAGAGGTGTAGAGTTTCTGAAATACTTGGGAGACGAAGATTCATTGGTTAGTTCCGTTGTTGTGTCTGAGATTTAGAGGAAACTTTTTAGGCAGAATGGTATGAAAGGACCCCACTCCTCATTTATTTGGGAAGGGGGGGTGGGTATCCCATTAGAAAGCTTACAGATCAGGGCAGCACCTGACAGATGGCACATGCTTAATAAATGTCATATCATCAGTGCCCTCTTTAATATAGACATGACAATGACGCCCACTCCAAGAGGGAATGGCCTGACCATTTGACCATTAGCTGATGCTCTTTTTGAGAAACAGACAGTAAATGCTGTGCAACCCACCGTGTGTCAAATTTAAGGAGTGAATTGTGAATTTTGCATTGGATTCCACTCAGCACTTAAGGCTTTCCAGTCCAGTCCCTTGGCCTGAGACTCAGACACTTGCTTTTCTCTCTGGTCCTGCCACAAACTGACCTGATGGCCTAGGGCAGTCACTCTACCTCCCAAGCCCTCAGTCCTTCCCACTGGCAAACAGGAGACTGGACAGCTAGGCTGCCCAGGCCCCTTCCGATATCCTAGGGACCCAAAACTCTGCTCTGGTCTGTTTCTATAGTATTTTTCTCTATAGCTCTCCTTAGAAGTGAATTCGTTTTAGAAAACTCCATTAAGTGAAGGGACTTACCTGAGGTCTGACTGAGAAATTAGAAGCAGAGCTAGAGATGTCCTGCTCTCCCTGATGCCAGTGGGGCGTGGAGCTTATCAGGGGATGGCATTTGTCTCCAGCAACGCCCTGGGACCAAAAACATGTTCATAGAAGAGTTCAGCTCCTGGCAATATGTTGATTCCATTTCATGAACTCTACTTTTTAAGTTAAAAGTCTAGGTGGAATGCGGTTTTCTTGGCCCAAAAGGGTTTTGTTGCGTAAGATTTGAATGAGGACAGCCCCGCCACCTCCCTAGGTCTGAAGATGCTGCCTCAATTGAACGGTGGTTTTTCACTCCTGTATTTACGTAATAAAACCAGTTAGCAGACCAGCCAGTGAGTTTGCTCTGGGGGGCTATTCATCAAAGTTATAATGGAAGGCAGAGCACCTGGTAACATTACAAAGCAGACTTCATTTCCCTTTGTAATTACAACTGTAAAATAACTTCCAAAAACCCAAATTGCTATTGAGAACCAGATAAGGCAATTCTCACGTCTCCACCTCGTGAGTGACAGTCTCATTTCTGCTTAATTGAGCAGCAGTCAATTGCTTTTTGTAGCCAGGGTGGTAACACACGTTTGTTTGTCACCAGGGTGAGCTAGTTATGACGGTGGGAACTGCAGTGGCCTCACTCGGCTGGCGAGTCCACCGTCTGCTCGGACAGACTGGCTCAGCAGAGTAATTTGTAATTTCTTAAGGAACACAGAAAATAATCACCCAGAGTAACTGCATTATACAGTGTCTGCTCTAACAGCGGCCAATTACAAACAGCAAAAATTCCATAAATGGCCCCTCCTAGGCTGATACAAAGAGATTAAAGTTTTTCTTTTCATTTGCTGAAAAATCTCAGTATTAAATTTAATCAACATTAGCATATGACATGGTAAGATTAGACAATTGTTGGCTTTCACACAGACTATCAAATGCTGTCAATTACCTTCCCGTGTTCTCTTTCTCATTAAAAAAAGGAGGGAGCTATTACTACAGAAATAAGTTATTGTAAGCTAAGGGACAGCAGCTGTTTAATTTTTGTCTGAATTTTAAAATTCTGGTCAGACTGCCATATAAAAAATCAAACCCAGAGTGAACCATATGTAGATAACTTCTTAAGTTAGAACAAAACACACATGTATATGTTCCTTCAATGAAAATGTTTATTGATCTTCTTGAATTCCAGCAGTGCTCTGTCCCAGCTGGACGTCCTTGAGCAACTTTTTGAGTCTCACTATATATATCTCAGTTTCTTCATTTGTCCAGTGGCAACAATAGCTCCTGTCTCATAGGGTGGTTGTGGGAATTAGATAAGCTCTATGCATATGGAAAGTGTCCCGTCCAATGCCTAGTATTACTGTAATAAGTATCTATTACGTGTTTGCTGTTATTATTACTACACATTTTCCACTCATTAAAAACTCTTAATTGCAATAACTAAGACATGTGATGCCCAGGAGAATAAATATATCCTTTAGTCTTCCTAATGTGGGTTAGCACGTAATGGAACCTTTAGGCTGTAGACTGCTCCTCTGAGGAGCTTGGCTGGAGGAATCTTTGCCAGCGGAGGCCTTCGCTTAGGGCAGGTACTTTCCATCCTCTATGCCCTCAAGGAAGGAGAAAGGGACTAGCAGAAGTGAAAATTGTTGGAGTAAGCCAAGTCTGCTGAAGGAGCTTTTGTAGAATAGTCTCAGTCTAGCTAGGAGTGGTTCTCAACCTTAGATGCCCATCAGAATCATCTAGGCTGCTGTCAAACCCATTACATCAAAATTGCTAAGCATGGGACCCAGGCATTGGTATTTTAGGGGTTCCCAAGTGATTCCAATATGCAGCCAGAGTTGAGAACCACTGTACTAAGGAGTAGGGGAAGGTTGAGTGAGTGCTGCGTGGAGAAATTTTCAAACTGTTACTGCTGTGGGGAATTGCCCAAGGAGTCAAAAAAAAAAAAAAAAAAAAAGAGAGAGCTATAGTGATGGACCATCTGAGATTAAGTAGCACAACATTGTAGAAGACCTCATAGGTGCTTCTTGAGGTTCCTTTGGTTTGTAGAAGGTAGACATGCACTCTGGCCAGCATATGAGAAGAACTCAAAAAGTTGCTCAAGGAAACATGTTGGAAAGACACAAAGGTATCTCAATAGAAGCCAAGAAAAGTGAGGGAGCCAGGGCAATGCCAGGGGCCTGAGCATGAATAGGTCAGGGACCCTCTCTCTAAAGTTCTGCCATTAATAAGGCTCAAATCAAGGCCTTTATTCCAACTTCCTGGGAGAGAGAATGACGGGCCCAGCATGGGCCAGTAGTCTGTTCTTAGGCCAATCAGCTACTGATAGGGGACGAGGTCAGGAAGCCTACCTCTGTGTACCAGGGACAGCTCAAAGAACAGGGATCATAATGAGCCCGAGGGACACACCAACAGGTGTCAATGACTTTATCTTTCTCTAACAATACTTGACATCTTAGCAGTGGGAGTGGAGAAGACCAACTTCAGGGGTCTCTAGGGCTACAGAAGATAGGCATGGCAGACTGCCTGTCATCAGGAGACAGGGTAGCCATAGAGCTGGAGATGAACTCTGAGAATAAGGAACAATGGCTGTAAGCAGAGCAAACGCCTGCTTAGGAGCCACCTTCTGTTCTGGGTGCTTTGCATGTATTACTGAATTCACTTAATCTTTACACCAACCTTCTGAAGAAGTACTATCATTATCCTTATTTTTCAGATGAGAACACTGTAATTAGGTGACTTACCAAGGTCACACAAACCCAGAAGGTCAGACTCCAGAGTCTATGTTCCTATATGCGCTGAATCACCACACTTATTTGAAAAGATGGCAAGACCTGGTGATGCTAACTGGGAGTGAGGTACAGGAAAAGTAGACAGTGACAGCGATACAATGGGGAACTGAACCTAAGATCAGAGTCTTGGAGAAGAACAGTTCTAAGGAATGAAGAAGTCATGTTGTTGGGTGGCTGAGGTGATAAATTCAATTAACAAAAAGGAAAGTGGGCATGAAAATTTTTATTTGAAATGACTCTATCAAATGGCCCTTATGACAACCAACCTGTAATTATCATATTATCCAGGTGGTGCTCCTGACACCATAGATGAACTCTATTTTGTTGACCTTTTGTTCCTCATGAGTATGCAGGCTCCTTGATGGCAGAGATCCCCCCCCACCCACCACCCCCCGCCACACACACCTCCAAAGCTCCCCCATTGGTGCTTTAGAGTCTGTAAATATTATCTTGGTGGATCTAAATTAAGAGTTTATTTTCCTCAACCTCCATTCATTAGTATGGAGTAATTAGCCTGATGAAAGAGAAATTTACTAAAACTCTTCCCCTCCATAGTCCTTGTTCTATTAGTGCTGTCTAACTCTTCCTGCAGTGATTTGCTACCATTGGGACCGTGATTTAATTATGCAAAGTGTGACAGATCACTTGAAAGTTGTTAGTTGCTGAGGAAGCACATTTGTGATATGAGGGGGAAAACCCTTTGCATTTTGCTAAGTTTCATATCTTCTATGAACACTTCTTGTGGGAAAGAACTTAAATTCTAAATGATTACCCTGCAGATTTATGAAATGCCTCAACTAGATGTGACATTGAGAATGTGCTCAACTGTCTGCAGGGATGGAAAAGAGAAATGATGTACTCCGAGACCTTGACTCCATCGCAGATGCAAAGAATGTAAGTGCCTTACCTTCCTTCAGCACCCAGACTGCATCCACCATCTTGTCTCTTCCACACCCCTTAGGGCACCTGTGCTGGGAGGCGAACTCACTGGGACTCAAACACTTCTGCGGGTGTATGATCAGGGCTAAGTCTATACATGGAAGGGAACCAAGTTCTGACTCAGTTTGTTGACAGAGCCATCCTTCCCAGTTGCCATGACACAATCAGATGTGCCAGATGCTTTGTTCCTCAAAGTGCCATAGACCAACAGCAGTAGCATCAGCTGGGAGTGTGTTAGAAATGCAGAATCTCAGGCCCTGCTCCTACTGACTGAAGCAGAACCTGCATTTTAACAAGATCCCAGGGGTTCACTCGCACATGGAAGTCTGAGAAGCACTGGCACAATACACTGATCAGCCAAGAGTTCTTTAAGGGCAGATCTGCGCCATTTGCCCATGCTCAGTACAGTTAGTGGAAGCTCTATTAGTTGTCATATTGAATAGAGTGGTTCATACGCAAAGGCACACATTTATGAAAGTATTAGGGCTTCTGAAGAATGCAGAGTGGCTATAGGATAAAAGATAAGCAAGAACGTCTCTGTAGTTCACTTCTTTACTTGTATGTTATGAGTACCTACCACATGCCAAGTATTATTCTAGGCACTTGGGGGTACAAAGATGAGCAGGACACACCAGTGCCTGCCCTCAGAGAGCTTCTCTTCCCAGGTACACAATGAATGAGTGGCAAGAATTTCTTTTCAAACCACAGGTGAATAGACCTTTTGGTTATTGGGTACTGGAACCTCGACTGTTCTTTGCTAAAAATTAAGACAGTTACATTATTTTTCATCTGTTCTTCCTCATTTTTCTCTCTCTCCACCTAGGAGAATTGGAAAAGGCATGGCTTTCATTCATTATCCTTATTGGCAGCAATGCTACTTCTTAGTTGTATTAAAAGTCTAAATAGGAGTTTATGATGGCTCCTTCAGACCATTAACATTTCTCAGCTTCGTGGCTCCATTTCTGATTCACCACAGACCCAGTTTGTGTCTTGCAACTAGAAGTATGTGATCACTATCAATTGTACCATCTCAGGGTATTCCTTTTGGAACAGTTGCATGTCTGACAATCACAAGAAAGGTGAAATTTACTTTAAAATGTCCTCTCCTTTTTTCACATTATCTTACAAATCTTGGGACCCTAAAGCATGATACATACCTGCATTGCATGCACTTTTAGCATTGAAAGTATGTCACTTTTTTCTTGGCAAGAAGACATGGAACCCACCTTTTCACAAACATGGTAGAGGAAACATCTAGGTTTGGGGGGCAACCCAAATCTATAACATTATTAAATAAATTTTTTTTGTTGTTTAAACCAGCTAGAGAGGTTTCTGTTGTCTGCAACTGAGCACACTGACACAGCTATCTATTCAGATGGTTTTCATTATTTTATGTAATTCTCAAACCTTTTGGTTATAGGATTCCTTTACTTGCTTAAATATTGAGGATCCCAAAGAACCTATTTTTATATAGGCTATATTTATGAATTTTTACTGTATTATATCTTAAAATTTTAATGTCAATGAATTAATTTAAAATAAAAATAATAGCCCACTTCATGTCAACATAAATAACATATTTTTATGAAAAAGTACCAGTTTCTGGAACAAAATATTAGTGAGAAGAATAACATTATTCTTTTTATTTAAGCAAGTCTCTCTGATTGCTGAACAAATAGAAGTCAGCTCAATTGTTATATTCCACATTTAGTCTGTTGCAATCCATTGTTTGATTGAGGTATATTAAAAAATTGGTTTTTATGCAGATATTAATAGCCTTTCCTATAATTGTGGATATTCTTCTATACTACACCAAAACTTGGCAAGTAGCACTTTCTTAAATGTTATTTGCAATGCGGAATCTAAACCCATTATCAATGAACTTTTCATACACTATTACATTAACATTCATTAATATCTCTGTTTGATTGGATCTTTTACTCATGCATGATTTTGAAACATCACAGATTGGTCATTTGGAAAATGGACATTCAATATTTTATTGAATAATATTTTCAAAAATCATATCCATTACTACTACCTCTAATCTCATCAGAAAATGCTTTACTAGTAACTATATGGAAGCTGTCAAACTCCCAGAAACCAATACAACTTTTCTAAAATTCTATTTTCACTTGAAAGACCACATTTTATCATTGGCAACAAATACTGTCACTTGTTTTCCTTGAAGTGACAGTCTCACTTTGTTCACTTTCAGGAAGAAGTCTACAAAACTCCTGAGTGTGACTTGGTTTTGGTTGTTCTTTCAAGTCCAAGGTGGTATTCCGCGAGAAAAGCAGCCAGTTCAGCTTACAAGTCAATCGCTGAAGTGCCTTTCCTCGCCACAACTGTCATACTTTGTTATGCAGAAGTGCTTTATGTGAGCTTTCCATTTCACCACACAGAATGTTAAAAAGGATGTGTACTCCAGAGCTAGATTTAATAAAACATAACTGTACAGCAAAAAATACAAAAGCTGTGATTCAAACTGTAGCAGCTGCTCGTCCTGTGTCGTCCTTAGCCCTCCACCCGCTGTTTCACTGTGCGCCCAAGAACAAGGATGACTTCCTTCTGCCAGGACCTGCCTCTCCAAGCCCGAGAGCTCTTTCTGGAACTAAGCAAAGCTCTCTGCCAGGAATTAACAACCCCCAGCAGCCTTCAAACAATGAGGGACTGGAGTTGGTGTCTAACTACCCTGGTTCACCCGCCATCCGGTGGGCTAGCTCTGAGGCCCACGTGTCCTACACCATTTCCCAGATTCAGCTCCAGTCGCTCACTGTGACATGGCTAAATTTACACTCACCCATTATTGGCCACCTTCCCTGTCTTACTTCTTTCCCTACTAGTGTTCCCTACCCCTTCCAAATAAATGACTTGCATTTGAATCCTTGTCTCTGGGTCTACTTCTGGGGAAGTTCAAACTAGGACACAAACTATCCTATATTATGTAAATCAAGCCAAATTTGGAGTCCAGGGAATGACTAGGGTCAGTTTCAACTGTGTCCTGAACCATGAAAAATTAGAGGAATTTGAACCAAACAGGGCATATGTCCTGACCACACCTCATGGGTTCTGGAGTCAGAATCAGTTTTGAATCTACTGTTCACATTTTATAAGATCTCATAAAAGAGTTGTCATCCTCATTAAGCAAGCTCTCCCCACCTCCTCCAGGAATTTAGGAACCCATGGGGAGGAAAGTGGGTGCATCTCCAGAGACAAACAAAATGACCTTATATTTGCAAGATCAAATTAATATAGTGCAAGGTGAGTATGTATGAAAACTGGGAAGAAAAAGTAATTAATGTTGGGAGTGGTCCAATGGCTCTTTCCTTAGGAATATGGACTCTAGCTAGTGTCTGACCCGGAAAAGGATTTTAGAGAGTGTTCGCCTGGCTTTTGACTAATTAAGTGCAAGAAAAAAATCTAAAGTCAATAATAGAGTGTTGTAAATGCAGAAGGAAGAAAATCTTTAAAACCTTTTTATATGACTTTTGTCCAATTTTCCATTTCTATTCATTGTTTTCTTTGTCTCACTAAGGGAAGCATGCTCCTTGTTAGGCATTTTACAGCAGTTCCTCACTCTCTGAAGTGTGTTGCCATCTTTTATTTTTAATCAGTTTTCCTCACAGCAGTGGTAGGTTAGGTCAATATCATTTCCCTGTTTGAGAAAGAGAAAAGTCAGGGGAGAAAAAGGGGAGATGCCACTGGCTCAGGTCAAACAGGAAGCTATGAGAAACGTTGACTGACCCACCAGCCTGGGGGTGAGGCAACTCTGGCCTTGTGTAAACCAGTTCAAACAAATCCAGTTACTTCTTTCAGACTAAAAACTACTAAAATGGAAAATTAAAAAAAAAACCATCACTCCAGTCCTGATGTGGATATTATTCAGACATGTATGTATTATAAATTATGATACCAATTAATTTTCTCCTTGAAGTTCCCTACCTTCATCTCTTCATCTACCCATTTTCTCCTTAAATCAAACTTCACCTTTTGCAGGAAGTTCTCCAAGACTATGCCAGCCTTCAAGAATTGACCTTCCCACTCTGCATCCAAAACCGCTTTGTTGTCATGTCACAAGTGTTTTGCTGTTCAGTGCTGTTTGCCTAGTCTCTGGCACATAAGAAGTTCAATAGGCATTATTAAATGAATGAGTGCAATTTTGTAACAAACATGGTGTGTGTGTGTGTGTGTGTGTGTGTGTGTGAGAGAGAGAGAGAGAGAGAGAGAGAGAGAGAGAGAGAGAGAGAGAGAGATGAGGAGGGTCCAACCCCAGCCGTATGCTTAACTAACCAGCAAAGGCAGGCAAAGTCTCAGGGACAGTTAAGGTATTCCTTAAAGAAAGACTAGACTCCCATAGTCACAATGTGCCTGTTAGGAACAGCAAAACGATGTCACTTCCTGCACATTCCTGACAAAATTAGTTCTATTTTTGAAATTCTGACTGTTCCTCACTGTCATAGCACTTGAAAATATTACAGCTGAAGGCTCTCAAATGAGCCAGTCCTCTCGGTTGACCACCCAACAGAAAGCTCTATTCACTAGGTCCTATGGGAGGTGAAAGCAAGCAGAAGGCTGCACCATAGAGGCCAGCCGTCTATGCACACGAGCACCTGCTTGTGTGCAGAGCTCAGCCACGTTAAACAGATCAGAACTCTTCTTTCTCTGGCTCCTTAGGTTCACATTTGGCCATGAATAATTCATTCATTCACACGTGTTTACTGAGCAGTTATCATGTGCCAGGCACTAAACGAGGAAATGGATATATAGAACACATCTACTCCACATCACAAACGTTTCAGGTATTCTTCAAAATTTCTGGTCAACTGATGATGACTTATCTTCCCAGAGCTGCTATATAGTCTTCCTTGTTATTGTGTAGTGATTATTACTATAGATGATAATGAAAAAGTACAGGTGAACACTCCTTTTGAACTTGATCTGCATCATCAGTGGACACTCCCTGTTGACCAGTGGAGGAAAGGCAGCAGCTAAAGTCATGAACCCATTTGGTCCTCAGTTTCCTGAGCTGGAACATGCCAGCACCCTGAGCAATCAGCAGAGCCCCACATCCCACCCCCACTCCCAGCAACAGAATGCTCAATTTAGTCTTGACTCACAGTTTCTTTCTTTTTTAAAAATCCTCACCTGATATATATTTTTATGTTATGTGTATCATTTTTTGTTTGTTTGTTTAAAGTTTTACATGTCTCCTTTTTCCCCCCGATTAACACCCTCCCACCCCCCACCCCACCCCCGCCAATGAGGATATTTTTCCATTGATTTTTAGAGAGAGTGAAAGAGAGAGGAAAAGCCATTGAGATATATCAGTGTGAGAGAGACACATGAATTGGTTGTCTCCTGCATGTGTCCTGACCAGGGCCCCGGGCTGGGGTGGAGCCTGCAACTGAGGTACGTACCCTCAACCGGAATCAAACGCCAGGACCCTTCAGTCCGCAGGCTGATGCTCTACCCACTGAGACAAACCGGCTAGGGCTTGACTCACAGTTTCTTAGCAAACCTGCACTTTCCTCAGGGGACCTCCCTCTAACCCACTCAGGGGACACATTGAATAAGATAAAGAAATCACTGTGCTGGGTGCTTCTGCCCACTGAGCGCTTCATTGTAACCCAACAGGAAAGAAGTTTCCACAAATGCTCACTTTCCTTTTCTTCCTCCCATCACTCTCTGCCAGCGTGATGGAGAAAATATGGCTGTTAATAGGCTACAGTGGAACAAACATTTGCATAACTGTTAGCTCAGAGCTCATAACTCTAAGTTAATTGGCTGATGGTGATTAAAATGATTAAGTGATTGTAATTTATATGATTAACCAATTAACCCATTCTCTGGTGATTGGCTCGGGGTAGGCCTCGAGATGTGCGCTTGTCTCCCAGCGTGAAGGCTACGCTGAACTGTGCTAAATGTTCGTTCAAATGCTGAGTTGTTCCTCCGACCAGCAGGGAACATGCTTTGCACTAGGTAGTTGATTTTATCATGTTAAGTGAGTGGCTACCACAAAGCCCTGTGCCTGGCATAAAAGAAATGGAAGGCTGGGCAGAGATTCTTTAATGTGGAGGGACAGGGTGGGTGTGCTGTTGCCAGAACCACCATTGTTATTTGAAAGTAGCCCACCTTCCACTAAAAGGAAAGAAAGGCTGGTGAAGACAGACTCAGGAGCCGTGTGGCTGGCTCCAGCCCTGCTCTGTTACTCACCAACTGTGGGGTGTGATCAGGGGACTTAACTTTTTTGTGCCTGTGGATTCCTCTGCTATAAATATTATCTACCTCTGAAGGTTATTATGAAGATCAAATTAGACTATGGATACCATACTCTCGATAAGTATTAGCTGCCACTGTTATTGTTATTTCTATTATGGTTTTATCACTACTCCACTAGAATATAAGCTACTCCTGGTGTTCAGCATGGTGCCTGGCACACAACAGGCATTTAAAATACAGTAGTCCCCCCTTATCCTAGGTTTTGCTTTCTGTGGTTTCAGTTCAAAATATTAAATGGAAAATTCCAGAAATAAACAATTCATAAGTTTTAAATTTCATGCCGTTCTGAGTAGTGTGATGAAATCTCATGTTATCTCACTCTGTCCCACCCGGGATGTGAATCATTCCTTTGTCAAGTGTTTTCATGCTGTATGTACAGTAAAATATGGTGCAAAACAGACCATATTCACATAACTTTTATTACAGTATATTGTTTTAATTGTTCTATTTTATTAGCTGTTGTTATTAATCTCTTACTGTACCTAATTTATAAATTAAACTTTACTATAGGTATGTATGTATAGGAAGAAACATAGTATATATACTAACTGAGGTTTCAGGCATCCACTGGGGTCTGGGACCGTATCCCCCTCAGATAAGGGGACTGCTGTACGTGCTGACGATTGACATGTAATAGTGGACACAGAGCACTAAAGTCATGGGGGGCACTTTTCTAAGTGCTTTACGTTCATTAACATGGGTAATCCTTGCAACCACTCCATGAGGTATGTAGTATTACCTTCTGCATTTTAGAGGTGAGAGAGAGAGAGAGAGGTAAATTAACTTGTTTAAGGTCACATTACTACTGAGAAATGGGATTTGAGAGTGAAGCCTTCTTAGATATTTCCCCATCCAAGGTAAACCGTCCTTGCCAAATGGAGATAAGAAAATAATACAGTTCCTCCCATTGAGAGAAAAAACACACGAACTGAGTTAATTTGCTTGATAACAGATTTCAGGGACTTGGAAAATTTGGCAAATGCAATAAGAAAAAACAACTCAAGTTTTCAGAACCAACTACACAGGCAGAAAGGGAAAATTGAACATATTCTTTATTGTATAAACTCAAGTTCACTGTGATTTAGCATGTCCACTTCACCACTCCCATTCCTTTGCTTCTACCAGCAAACACTTCACTCGCCCTGTACCCCCGGCTAAACACATTACCTTCTTCCCAAGACTTCCCAGGCTTTTAGCTGCTGGGAGCTCTGAGAAACTCAGCTGGTGATAGATGTATGGCTATTGGTTTTCAGTCTATAGTTTGTTAGAAAGCGGAAAGAGAGGCAAATGATTGACATCTCTATTCTGGAAGCTTCAGCCAACATTACAAAGGCACTACTTGTGGGTGTCTTTCTCCCAGGCCTGTTCTGGTGATAAAATGTCAGTATAAGATAGCTAGCAAGTGTTTTACTTCCATTTATAGAATAACATTTAGTTGAGCCATAGATACCACCAGGGATGAGGTGGTACTGCTGCTCTACTTACTGCAATTAACGTGGGTGTGAGGGGGCCAGGGTTTCCCTACGAAGACCCCAACACTCTCGGTTCCACAGCCATCTGACTCCATTCACTTTCTTTTCCTGACTCTTCAGCTCCTCTTCTTTTTATTCCCTTTCTTCCTAGCCCAGGACTTTATCCTTTTCTTCTCCCTGTTTTCTTCCCCCTCTTTTCTTCCCTCCTTTCTCTCCTTCCTCACCCCATTTCTTGAACATGAATGCTTAACACACCTATTTCCATGGGGGCAAAGTGAAGTTCATTGTGATGACTATGGCCATTCAGTAGTGATCGGTACCTGTATGTTTCCTTTAATAACTCCCATGAGATGGAAGTGGAATTTTTATTGTTAACCTGATACCAAAATGAATTCCACTCTCTTTCACCACAGGTTCTTGGTGTCTGTTGGTGTGACTTTACCTAAGTACTTTTCTTTTTTTTTAACTTTACATTTTTCTTATAAAATGAATACATTTTAATATTATAAATTTTATGAAGTACAGAAAAGACAAAGAAGAAATTAAAATCACTTCAGTATATCTCTCCCAATGTTTTTCTTTCCTTTAAATCTTCTTCTACCACAAAACAATGAGAAATTATTTTTAAACCCAAAAGGCTGTGTTCCAAAAGGTATATGCATGTGCGAAAGGGGGATTGGTTTTAGAGAAAGCCCTTTGTGATTCACTGGGCTTGAAGAAATATATCACAATATTTGACAAGTTCAAATTATGGCTAGGTCCCCACGGCACTAACCTCTGACTCCCTGATCTTTTCCAGGGTTTAGGGGCGTCTGTCTCTGGCTATTGCACGGAAGAGAGAGAAATCCAAGCTCCAGACTTGGCAGGTCAAAGCTACTCGATTCATCTCTAAATCTTTACAAATCCAAGAATTCCCCTGAAGTCATCATTCACTCTGAACTTGCCTGATGCTTTTTGTGAAGGAGAGGAAAGAACCTCGCTTTGGTTAAACGTCGGCTCCCGTGAAACCGGGCGTTGAAAGGGGGCAGAGTCCATAATTGATTTTCTGACAGGTTATAAAATATTAAAAGATGGGAAAGTTTTCAACCTAATTTTTAGGTATCCGTCTGAAGCCATGTCCAGTTGGCCTGCAGGATCAATGAAACAACATTACACAGAAATGCTGAACTCATACTCTCCTGGCTAATCTATATTTCAGAGATGAGATTGAGCTCTTAAATGACCTACACGCAGAGCGGGCTGATCCCCAGTTTAAACCTCCCACTTGGAACCTTGGTTGCAAAGATTAACTATTTCACGGGCATGAAAGGCAGCACATCCCTGAAGCCTTGGCAGGACGGGGAGAAAATTCAGACCAACAGGGCCATTAAAACCCACAGGGTCTATTTGTCAATTTAATGTCGACTTCTCAGAATGATTTTTGCCTCTTTATTTTACGTATTCTGGTTTACCTCTCACTTCTGGGGAGGGAGGCACGGGAGACAGCCTTTATTATCCCCGAGTGTTCCCTCAACAGCGGCATATGGAAACGTGACCCACGTGCAGGTGAGGTCTATCCTAGGGAGGATGAAGGCCTGCTGTTCCTTTAGCCCCGCCTCCCACAGGAAGTCCCGCCCCACGCGAGGGGCCGAGGAATTCCGGAAGTGGTGGGTTTTGAGAGCTGGACGGGAGTCGGGAGTGTGGCCTTCGGCTCTCAGTCCTGTCTTCACCACTTGTCAGCTGGCCTTGGAGCTCACGGAACAACTTGGGCCTGAGGTAAATGTGGATGGCGATTCGATCAGGCCATTCCTAGAAACTGTTCTGTTGCCTTGTTTTGTTCACCTCTGGGGCTGGGCCTCCCTCGGCTGCATCCCGCCCTGCAGGTGCCCCACGCCTCTCAGAGGGCTCCCCTTAAGCTCCCCCAAGCCTCAGGCGTGGCCCGCTGACCTCTCTGTGATCGTGGGGACCCCTCCCACGTGGGTGTAGCATTTAAGTGCGTTTTCCTCCTTCCCCTCCAGCCCCCGGCTGCTGCTCTCCCACCTCTTACTCCCACCAACCCCCTGATCTCCCCACTCCCATCACCATAGGCTCCTTGAAGGCGGGGACTGGGCCCAGCTCATTTCTAGTCCCAGAACCTTGTGTAGCACCTGGTACCATGACCGGCTGATATCGGTTTGGTTACTTATTTTATTTTCTAGGTCCCCGTGTAGATGTAAGCTCAGGGAAGACATAGCTTTTTGCCAGATTTGTTTAGATCTTGATCCCCAGAGTCTAGAAGAGTGGCTGGCACATAGTAGGTGCTAAACAGACATTTGTTGGATGGACGGACGGATGGATGGATGGACGGACCGACGGACGAACAAGCTGAGATACAGTCCAATAGTAGAAGCATGCAGATCAAGGTACTATGGGGAATGTTGTGAAAGACTTAGCTGAAGAGATGAGATTGGAGGCTGAGCCTTAAAGGGTAAGGAAGTCTTTGCTACTTAAAAGTGACAAAGTAGAGCTGAGGTAGAGTGGAGAGTGTGGTCAGGGCAAGAGGACAGGACCTCATTTGAGACACACAGCAGGGGAGGTTGGAGCATTAGGTTGAGGCCGTGCCGTGTGCACATGAGGCGAGGCAGGTAAATGGAGGCCGGCTATGAAGGGTCTGGGACATGGTGATGGGCTTTAGGATTTTATTCTGTAAGAGTGTTGAAAGCTTTTAAAGAGAGGAGCGATAGCATCGGATCTCTTTGTAGAAACTGAGCGGAGGATGGATACAGTATGGCAGGAGGCAGATTCTTGGCAGGGAAGCCAAAGAGGAGGGACCTGCTGTGTAGGCACAGGTGGCAGAAAATGGGTGTGAGCCGACCTGGAGTTTTGTGGTACTGCACCTGGACCATGGGAGAGGTTCACCAAAGAGTGGCTGAATGAATGCTGCCGAATCAGTGCCCAAGATCTTGAACTTCTCTTAAATACATGTATTTTCTAGGTTAGTTCAGTTCATATTAGGTTACTGGTTCTCAACTGGGTGATTTTGCCCCCCGGGGCAAAGCCTCAATCTGGAGACAAATTCGATGTAGAGGCCAGGGATTCTGCTAAACATCTTACAATGCACAGGACAACCCCACAACAAAGACTTATCCAGTCCAAATGTCAATAGTGCCCAGGGTAATATAATCAATATTAAAAAAAAAAAAAAAAGAATAGAATAGAGGAAGTGGGTCCAGGGAATGTGTGTTTTTGCTCTGCTGAAGGCAAGATATTAATCCAAGAGTGACTCATCTGAGTCATTTAGATGAGGGCTTCAGAATCGGGGTGACAAACACCCTGAGGCACTGGCCCAAGTATATTTGACCTTGAACCCTAACTTGTTGCAATTAGATGAGTGCCAACAAAAGGCACTATGAAAGAGATAACATAGGTAACATGGCTAACATTGTGCCTGTCACAGAGTGGCCTTTCATAAATGCTACTCCTGTTCCTTTTTTTTAAAATAACTTGGCCTGATATTTCCTCCTGATTCCAATTCTAGTTCTTCTAGTCCACTCAAGTGTTCCCTTCTCAGGGTGGCCTTTTCTGGCTGTCCTAGCAAAACTGAAGCCACCCCCTACACATACTTCCTATCCTCCTTCCCTACATTATGTTTTCCCCTCTAACACAATCATGTTTTGCTTCTATGTTTATTATGTGTCTCTCTACTGGAATGTAAACTCTATCAGCTTATGTGGCTGTCTTGTTGGTGCAGTGCCATGCCCAGAACAGAGTCTGGCATGTAGCAGATACTCAATAAGTATTTGTTGAATGAATGAAACAAATCTCAGTTCTAGTAGCCAGAGAAAGTTGTTATGATTTGCTATGGGAGAGCCTGCATTTTCCTATGATTGGTTTACAATGAGTGTTTCATCAACAAGCGGAAGGAAAAATATTCCATGAACCACTGGGGCCATTTTTTCTCTCGAATAGAAGCAAGTTGTAGTAACCCGGATGGTTCTGAATTTGTCTGCATGCGAAGGAAAGATGTTCCAGGCGGATTTTGCTCCCTCTCCCCTCTCTCACCCCGTCCCTCTGCAGGGAGGTGGCCATTAGGCCCTATCAGTGCTGCTGGGCTCATAATCAGATTTTAATGACTGTCTGCTTCCCTTCCTACATGTTTATAGTCCTCCGCACTCTGATTAGGCTTTTGGTCCCACAAGATAGTTAAAAGCCCACAATTTGTGCTGGGTGTGTTTTTTGTTTTTTTCCTAAGTCAAGTGAGTGGATGAATGTCCCTTTGATCTTCCCCCTGTGGATGAGAACTGTTTGTGTTTTTAAGGCCTTCGCCAATTATGTGGAATGGACACAGGACGGGGCCTGAGGCTGGCCTCCTGGGTGGTTCAGAAGTCCCCCTAAGGCAGTGGTTCTCAACCTTCCTAATGCCGTGACCCTTTAATACAGTTCCTCATGTTGTGGTGACCCCCAATTTCATTGTTACAAATTGAACATAATTAAAGCATAGTGATTAATCACAAAAACAATATGTCATTATATATGTGTTTTCCGATGGTCTTAGGCAACCCCTGTGAAAGGGTGGTTCAAACCCCAAGGGGTCACGACCCACAGGTTGAGAACTGCTGCTCTAAGGTTTTCATTCTTTCTCCTCCTGTCTCCTCCACATCCCAAGTGCTGAAGGAACAGGGGAAAGGAAAGCAGAAGTGTAACCGGACAATCAATGGGTTCGGGCTGCCTGTCACTACTTGAGTCAATTCAGCAGAGACGGGGTTGAGTCATATATGAGCAATTACTCTGATAATGCTGACAGTATGGGAGAGCAGCAGATCATCCACAAAAATCTGCTCTCCTTTTCAACATAAGCCAGCAGCTTATATTGGGTAGGACGAAGATTACATGGGAAAGTAGATAAAAGGGATAAGGATGGGTATGCAAAATGGGCAGCTTACAGGCAACGTGGGCGGGGGGTTTGCAAAGGGCTGGCACCTCTAGTTTCTACAACAAGGTTGTTAATCTTTCCATGATAATAGGCAGCTCCTGGCTGTGGAGGATGGGCCAAATTTCCAGGTGAGCTCCCCGGTCCTGGTCCTGCATATTACTCCCAGCCAGGTTAGAATGTGTTTTCTTTAATCAGAACAAAACAGTCACAGTTAATATTGATCATGGTTAATATTTTTTATAATTATATTGGTCCCCAATATTCTATTTCTACCCCTAACAGAAACTCTGGGAGGGAAAATGAACAGATGGTCTAGGCCAGTGGTTGGCAAACTGCGGCCCCTTGAGTGTGGCTCTTCCACAAAATACCACGTGCGGGCGCGCACGTACAGTGCGATTGAAACTTCGTGGCCACACTCAAGGGGCCAAAGAGCCGCATGTGGGTAGGTGGCCAGTGGTGGGGAACGCACATTGCTCAACTTGTCATCCCCACGGAGCTTGGTAAGCAGGTCCCCGCGAAGGCCAACCAGGAGGAGACAGTCCCCACCATCTTCGGGCTGGATTTGTAGCTGAAACAGACCTCCTGTCATTGCACTTATTCCAACAATTATGTGGGCCAGAGGGATGGGAACTGTGGGCCTCACAGGTGAGGGAGGGGACCACGGGAATCACATACATGTCTCTGGGGCTCCCCGGTTGTGTCAGGTTTGAAATACGAATGCCGTGCTGGCTGGTGACTTCCTTGTGGCACGTATACATTATCCTGCCTGAGCCACAACTAAGGTGCATGCAGTAGCACTTCATTATTTTAATTAAGTTTATTGCAAGACTAATCATCATTGCCGTCAGCATCCATCATCAGTGATTTTTCCGATTATGGCCCTGAGTGGTGACAGTTCCTGTTGACAATAAACGATAACGCCTCTGGCTTGAACTGACACTTCCTTGGAATTTGCAAGGTTGCTCTGAGCACTCCTGGGCGTGCTATGTAAAGAACTATTTATCTCTGACAAAAGCTGGGTCTAGCCGATATTTGTTTTTGCTTCCCAAATGGATAAGTTCATAATATTTGCAAAATTCATCCTTTAGTAGATGACAGCCCCCGAGTCCAAAACACATTTAGAAAGAAGTGATATGCTCTTAGTGCAGGGCTGCTGCCTCCCGGCCATTCCCCAGCCTGTCCTAAAGGCGCATGCCGTGAGTTATGGCTCTTTCTTCCAAATGGACATGGAATGAAGTTGTTTCGATTGCAAAATGGCTCTTGGCTGTTTCCTCTTTCTAAGTGGGGAAGGGGGGGGGGGCGGGATCGGAGGGAAAATAGCTCCTCTTCCCTTTATAACTGGTCCTTTCTAGCATCTGACATGATTGAACTTCTTCCCCATTTAAATAAGACTTCTGAACAATGACCTACTTGCTTATTATTCTTGTTCCTGCATTTCCCCGGTTTAAAGCACTCCCTGGTCTCAGCCATTGTGCTACAAATAATTTTAATTGAGCCAAGAAACCCTTGACATTTTAGAAATTACCTTCTATTTATAAGACTTTAAGAAGGAACCTTCCTGGCAGCCCTGACCTCAGTGTGATTTGACCTTTCCCCCCCTCTACTTTGAGGGTTTTATTTAGTTTTTTTATTTTCATTGAACCAAATTACTTCCATTCCTAATTTAATTTTTTCGGTAGCAAATACAAAGCCAATCTGATATGTCTGCAAAATCCCACACAGGCTATGAAATACCTGGGCTCCTTCGACTCACATGTATCAGGAATCTGTTCATCTGAAGTCCATATTGTTAAGGTTAATAAAACGAATCCTGGCAAGATTATTAATGATGAGGGTCTAAAAACAGAGGTTCTTTTGGATCCTAAAATATCCTTTGGGTTCATGGAGATTTTTTAAATAGTGAAAATTTAAATTTTGTCATCTTTTTTCTCCAAAGATCCCCTCGGGTAGGCCTTTTGAGGTAAATTTCATTTTGATGTCGATAATAAAATACTGTACACCTGTTGAGTACTTTCACATTCATTGTCTTCCTTGATTTTCAAAAGAGCTCATTAATCCATTTGTTCAGTAAATATTTATAGGCCACTTACTGTGTTCCAACCACTATTTTAGGGAGAGAGAAAAACACAAATAAACAAAATATGTTTGTTTGGAGTTAAATGTTGAATAGGCAAAGTGCATTGTAATATACAGCAAAAACCAAGCAGGGAAGGGGAATAGGAAATGCTACGGTGGGAAGACCTTGCTGGTAAGATGACACTTGAGAAGAGGTCTGGAGGAGCTGAGGGCAGGAGCAACCTTCCATGGAGAGAAAACAGCAAGTGCAAAGGTCCTGAGGCAGGAATAGAATGGAGACCATTGGGTATAAAGTGAGCGAAGGGGCTGGTGGTAGGAAATAAGATCAGAGTGGAAGCAAGAATCCCACCATGTAGGTCCTTGGAGGCCACTGTAAGGACTTGGCTTTTACCCTAGCTGAGATGAGAGCTCCAGGGGGTTTTGAGCAGAGGGGTGTCATAGTCCGACTTCTGTTTAAAAGGACCAGTCTTACGGCATTGTAACAGTCGGTTGGGGAGAGGGCAAAGGCAGAAGATGACAGTGGCTCGAACCAGGGGGATAGCAAGGGAGGTGTTGAGAAGCAATCAGTTTCTGGCTATTGAAATTAATTAAGAAAAATGTTACTTAATCCCATTTTAAAAGTGAGAAAATTCAGCCTCAGAATAACTGAATTTCTTAAGAATATAGAGCAAGTGTATGACAAAGTTGGGTTTGAAACCAGACCTGTTGGTGGGAACCTCTCCCCAGCACTTTGTGCAGACCACCTGCCCCTGAGTACAGCCCAGATATCCATCCAGCAGCGTCTGCCTCAGAGCTGTGGTCATGGTCTCATTAACATAATAAATAATCAGGAAGAGCAAGGGCGCTCCAGTCCCCTGGATGCCTGTAGACTAATGGTACCTGACAAGTAGCAGGTTGGAGCCTAATGAATGGCTGGGAGCAGGAGCAGGAGCATTTGCTCCTGGGGGAGGAGAGGCGCTCAGTAGTGGTCTGGTTGCTCAGATGGTTCAGGTTCTCCTTTCAAGCAGACCCCTGTACTGCCGACTGTCTTTCTGGAAACAAACAACACCATTGCTTTGGGGCCTCACGGTGGGTGTTTTGTTTCTAGTTTTTAATGAGGTGAGATTCATTCCTGTAACATAAAGTTAAACCTGTTAATTTGAAAGTGAACTATTCAGTGGCATTTAGTACATTAAAATGTATGCAGTCCTCCCCGGTTGCTCAATGGTTAGACCTTTGGCCCATGGACCAAGGGGTCGCAGGTTTGATTTGCTGTCAAGGGCATATACCTGGGTTGCAGGATTCCCATCCTGGCTGGGATATGTGCGGGAGGCAACCAATCAATGTGTCTCACATCGATGTTTCTGTCTCTTTCTCTCTCTCGCTCTCCCCCTCCCTCCCTCTCTTCTACTCTCTCTAAAAAAATCAATGGAAAAAAACATCCTTGGGTGAGGATTAACAACAACAACAAAATGTTGTGCAGCCACCACATCTATCTAGTTCCAAAACATTTTCATCACCCCAAAAGGAAACCTCAATAAGCAGTTACTCCCATTCTCCCCCTCCTACTTTCTGTCTCTATGAATTTACCCTCTCTAGATATTTCATATAAATGGAACCATACAGTAGGTGACATTTTTGTGTCTGACTTCTTTCATTTAACAATGTTTTTGACGGTATCCCAGGTTATAGCATGTATCCATACTTCATTCCTTATTGTATGGCTGAATAATATTTTATTATATGTTTCTGCTATCATGTGTTATTCACTCATCCATTGATGGACATTTGAATTTTTTCCATCTTTGGGTTATTGTGAGTGGTGTTGCTATGAACATGTGTGTACATGGATTTGTTTGAGTGCCTGTTTTCAGTTCTTTTGGGGTTATGCTTAGGAATGGATCATGTAGTAATTTGGTTCAACTTTAAAAGAAACAACTTTAAAGAAACCACCAAACTATAGCAGCTGAATCATTTTCATTCCCACCATTAGTGTACAAGGATTCCCATTTTTCCACATCCTAGCTAGTACTTGATATTTTCCTTTTTTTAAAAGTTATAGCCATCCTAGTGGGTATGAAGTGGCATCCCACTGTAGTTTTGATTTGCATTTCCCTAATGACTAATGATGATGAACACCTTTTTATGTCCTTGTTGGCCTTTGATGATATCTTCTTTTGGGAAATGAATGTCTATTCAAGTTCTTTACCCACTTTTTAATTGGATTAATTTTATGTTTGAGGGCTTTAAGAATTCTTTATATAGTCTGGATAAGGGGCCCTCAAACTATTGCCCGCGGGCCATATGCAAATACAAATATTGTATTTGTTCCCATTTTTTTACTTCAAAATAAGATATGTGCAGTGTGCATAGGAATTTGTTCGTAGTTTTTTTTTGTTTTTTTTTAACTATAGTCCGGCCCTCCAACGGTCTGAGGGA
Organism: Myotis daubentonii; assembly: GCF_963259705.1. Lineage (NCBI taxonomy): Eukaryota > Metazoa > Chordata > Mammalia > Chiroptera > Vespertilionidae > Myotis > Myotis daubentonii. The sequence continues at coordinate 64,732,791 of NC_081849.1, read as the reverse complement.
CAGTGAACTGGCCCCCTGTTTAAAAAGTTTGAGGACCCCTGGTCTGGATACTAGACTCTTAGCTGACATACTAGAAACCCAGCGCGTGAAATCGTGCAGCCCCGCCCACCCGTGCCAGTCTTTGGTCGTTACGGTGTTAGGGCCACAGGCTTTTTATATATATGGATGATTTACAAATATTTTCTTCCTTTCCTTATGTTGTTTTTTCACTTTTATGATAATGTCCTTTGAAGCACAAAAGGTTTTAATTTTGATGAAGTCTACCTTATCTATTTTTTTGTTGTAGTTATTGTTGCTCATGCTCATATCCTCTGGTGTATTTAAAGCAATGGTAATGTAACAATAACAGCAGCAGCAATAATAGTAGTGGTGAACACTGACGCAGAAGGAGGAAGTCACAGGAAAGTATCTGAATTTTTCCTGTTTTAGAGAAAAACCTAGAGCAGACATGGAATTTCCCAAGCTCAAAAAGAATGAAGCTATAGACCTTGAAGTATTCCTCTTATAACCCCATTGTGATATATATCAGGCTACCATCACAAAGGACCCACAAATATAGTGACTTAAGTCAGAGAGAAGTTCATTTCTCTGTCTTGTGTCAAAGGTAGGAGGGCTTGGCAGGATCAGGGCCCCAGGCTGCTTCTGATGTCTTGTTTGCCATTATTGACACATGGCTTCCATCTTGTGATCTTGAGATGATTGTTCCAACAACCACCATCACATCAATATTCCAGCCAGCAGGAAGAGGAAAAGGAAGGGGAGTTTGTGTTCCTTTTCCTTATGCAAATGTCCCAGAATTTGCACACATCACTTCTCATCTCCCATTGGCCAGAACTTAGTCACATGGCCACATCCAAGGGAGGCTGGGAAATGTGGTCTTTCATTCAGTAGCCATGTGCCCAGTTAAAAGCCCTGATTATAGAAGAGAAAATACATATTGGGAGACAAAAATCTGATCCCTAACATAGAACCCCAAGTTCAGTAACTTTCTGAGTAGCAATCTGAGTAGTGTTGCCAAAATTAGGAGGAACAGAAAAAAAAACAAACTTCATTTTCACCCTGTGGTTACTTTCCCATCCATTAAATCAGGGGTCCTCAAACTTTTTAAACAGGGGGCCAGTTCACTGTCCCTCAGACCGTTGGAGGGCCAGACTATAGTTAAAAAAAAAAAAACTATGAACAAATTCCTATGCACACTGCACATATCTTATTTTGAAGTAAAAAAACAAAACAGGAACAAATACAATATTTGTATTTGCATGTGGCCCGCAGGCCGTAGTTTGAGGACCCCTGCATTAAATGGTCTCTCTCAAGACCCCTTCAGACAACTTAGGAAGGAAGACTAAAGTTTGGTACAAAGGTAAGTCCTCAGGCAAAGGACTCAAATAAGTACAGGGAACAGGGAAAGGAGAAGAAAGGAATTCGCTGGTGAGCTAAGGCGGCACACAACCGATGAGGCAATGGACTCTTGCGTTTGTATCAGGGTCCCATCACTGTGGAAGGTTTTATGGGCAAAGATTTCTGTCTGGAAGACAAACGAACAACAATGAAAATCCAAGCAGATGTTATTTTGGTGCCTTTGAAGTGCTTTCATAAACTTTTTTCCACTGGGTCATTATAACAGTACCAAGAATGGCAGAAAATTCTACTTCCATTTCACCTTTATGATAAAAGGGAATCTCAGAGGTTAGAGGTTTTTGGTGGCAGGGGCAGGATTCAAACTCAGCTCCCCCTGACACCCTTAGAGGACCATTATTCTGCCTACCACAGACAGGCTAGAAAGGAAGGAGGCACTTGTTCTTCGTTAGCCCTCATGTCCAATTTCTAGCACAACGTTGAAGGTCTAGGAAATATTGACTGGTTTATCTATGATACGGTGAAACAGAAAATGCCACACTCGCCAGACATCAGGAAACAGGGGGCATGTATCTGTTTGCTGAGCCACATCAGTTTCCCTGGCTAGCAATAGTGTGGGCAGCACGCTAACTCCCACTGGCAAACTCAAAAATTCTTGCAGAAAGGGCTTTCATCGTCTGCTCTGTTTTCTCAGATCTGCTTAAGCAGAGAGAAGACTCCTTTTAGCAGCAACCTCGTATCTCTATCTTAGTATTCTTCCCTTTTGCATGCTACTTTACAGTTTATAGAACACTTTCACATACTCTCACTTGACCTTCATGAAAACTCTGTTGGGAGGAAGGACAGGGAGTACAATTTAGCAGTTAGCAACTGAGCTTCAGATGGCAGCATGATGTGTCCAGGATCATGAAGCCAGGACTTGGGCCATGTTTTCTGTCACCAAAGCCTGCACTCTCTCCACTACAATGTGTTATCCCCAGGAGTCATTTTTCTTGGTTCAGGACTCTGGGGTCCTTGGACCACGTTCTATCCTCAGTACACAATTATCATTGCCATCGTCACCATCCTCCTACTCATCATCACCATCCTCCTCCTCACATCACCATTGTCATCAGCATCACTATGAATTTGCTGTTACTCATCAGAAGAAATCCCTTTCAAGTGTCAGTAACCACGTGTAGCCCTGTCCATGAGGGCAAACCATGACGGCTCATAGCCTCACTTTCTGATTCCAGTTATCAACATGTCAGGAAGTCGGTTCTGAATCAACCCTTCCCCTGTTCTCTCTGTGGATACCCAAACCCAGTCCCTAGATGGTTGAAAAAATGAGGGTGATGTCCAATGAAGATCACCAATACTATCGGCATCAGCATGCATCCCCAATATGTCTATTTCAATTATCTACGGCTGCAAACCGAACCACTCCCAAACTCAGTGGCTTAAAACAGCAACCATGTTATTTGCTCATGATTCTGTAATCTGAGCAATGTTCAGGTGGGCGGTTCTTCCCTCAGTCCTGTTGATGATCATTTGTGTGAAAATGAGAATGAAAAAGACATATAGTACCTTGGTATTATTAGGAAAATAGCTTTGACCTTATATACCATCTGGAAAGACGTCAGGGACCAACCCCAAAGATTCCCTGCTTCACTTTGAGAACCATTACCCCACCTAATTTTTTTTCTCATTTTCAGACTGGACTAGGGCTTGTCTGGGAGGAGGGACATCAGTTAGCTCCAGGGACACTCTTCAAAGTCCTGAGGGTGCTGGGGAACTTTTCTGGTTGCTTTCTAATTCAATCAGTGGGCAGGAGTAATGAGTGCCCCACCTGCTTCCATCATTCAATCCAGTTTCCAATCTCTGGACCTACTTAGCCTCCGCTGTGCTCTTCCATGAAGACCCTAGGTAAGAGTATGTCCTAGGCAGAATGCCTATCATTTTGTTACGAAGTATAGAGGATTTGGGGGGAGTCACATTTTTTTTCCTCATCAGAATTTTAAATTTCCACCATCCAGCTTGAACCTTGCTCCATGGTATGTCTTCCATGACATTTGCCATATATTCAAAATATCCCTCAGCCGCATCACCCTTATATTTATAAAAGGGAGGAGGGGTTGAGTGGGCAGTGCTTATTAAACCCACAGCAGCCACACTGCTTTGAAAATTTAGTGGTTAGCTAATATAAAAGTCATAAAAGGTTTGGGGATCTGGGGACTTACATAAACTTACAATTTTAGGTGCCCTTAGATGCAATTTCTGAGCAATTTCTTTGATCTCTGGCTGCCCTGGTAAATCATTTATTTGGGCAGTTTTTTTAAACAGAATCCTCTCAACCTCTCCTACAAGATATATAAAATAACATACTCTGTAAACAGCCATCGACCCCCTGCACTTACAGTATTCACTGATTACAAACTGATGGGGATGTTATGAGGTTTTATTTGTTTTAGCCAATTCTTTTTATTCTCCAAAATTTGCAGAAGAGACAGTGATGATGTGCTACATGATGCCAGATTGTAGCTGCCTGAAGTTTCCAGGATGAGGCTTGCCGACTAAGGAATCCTTTGGCAGTATTTGTTTTTTAAAGACTATGATATTTACAATAAATAGAGTTCCAAGCCTTACTGTGTCATTCTCCAGGTCAGCTGCTCCTATCAGTTTCTCGTAGCATCCTTGTGTTTTCCTTCCCCTCTTTCCCTAACCTGTCCAATCATTCTATCTGGAATGATTTTTAGGGACTCCTAGTGGAGAAGGGAGTAGTCATCCGATCTCTATAACTAACCCACCTGCACTCCTCTCTCTCTCCCTCTCTCCCTCTCTCCCTCTCTCCTTCTCTCCCTCTCTCCCTCTCTCCCTCTCTCCCTCTCTCCCTCCTTCCTCCCTCCTCTCTCTCTCCCTCCCTCCCATGGGATGACAGGAGAAAGCAGCTATCTGCAAACCAGGAAGAGAGCCCTCATCAGAATCCAATCATGGTGGCATTCTAATTCAGGACATCCAGGCTCCAGAACTGTGAGAGATAAATTTCTGTTGTTTAAGCCACCCAGTCTGTAATATTTCGTTATGGCACCCAAGCAGACTAAGAGAGATGTCATTTTTATCTGCAAGATTGTAAGCTATTTTAAATGTTTGATGGTACCATTGTTGGCATATGTGAGTAAAATAAGCATTATCCTACCCTCTTGTTGCAACCATTTTGGTAAACCGCATGGCAATATACATCAACATCTAGAATCCATATATCTTTTGACTCAGTTCCCACCTCCAAGAATTTATACTGCAGATCTACTTGTACATATACACAACAGTTTATGTACAAAGATGATTTTTAAGGTGCTTTTTAACACCAAAAACTGGAAGAAGCACAGATGTACATTAGTAAGGAAGGAGTTAAATAGTTTGTCCTTAGGTGGACCGTCTTACAGCTCTTTTAAAAGAATGTCCTAATTGTAGATTTGAAAAGATGAGTACACAGATGTTCAGTGAATGATTCCTTAAACTCTTCTGTTCATTAGAAAATTTTCATGATAAATAGTTGGGCAGTAGGAAAAGAATAAAATAGGCGTATAGATGCTGTTATGGAAACCAAGGTAGTAAAGTGGAAGAAAAATCAGTTTCAGAAAGAGGGATATAGTATTATTCAGAATTTTCCGATCTTGATCCATGATTTTTATAGATTTTCAATCCCCTAATTTTCTTGTTTCATTATCACAAATAATTTCATAATGAACATCTTTATTTATAATTTTTTTTGCACATCTTTGTTGTCTTAGAGTAAAATTATAGATGCTTACAACTGGGGCTTATGATTATTATTAAGGCTATAGATATATATTTTCAAAATGTCTCTGGAAATATCTTTCCAATTTGTTCTTTACTAGAAATTCCACAATTTAAACACCTATTCTGTGTCCATATTATTGAAAATACTAGGGAGAACACCTTGTCAGAATTCCCACTCCTCCTAAGCCACTAATATAATAACTAATACTTATTTAATGCTACCAAATGGCAGGCCCTGTGCCGGGGCTTTTGCAGGCAATGCCCACTGTAATTCTGAGGCTGGAGTCTGTGCCAGTTGTTTCTTTGAGGAACTGATTTTTAAAAGGGAAGCTAATTTCCCTGGCCTTCCCAACTCTTCACTCCCATCCTAATTTAGAAAGAAAATAAAAAAAAGATTCCATTTTTTTGCATATACCCAGCCCCTTTCTTTGAAAAGGCAGGCCAGTTAACATTCCAGCCCCCAGATAACCACTCTCTGAGAGTTTCTGCCGGAGGAGCAGCCAAGCCCTTCCCCCTAATTGGTATGAAGGTGGCTCGTCAGTGAGGACTCTGGACTTGCTGGGCCTGACTCAGAGTGGATTAGTAAACTGAGACTGAGCAATATCGCAGAATGTCATTGATGGGCAGAAAAGAATATGGATGCTTTCAGGAAGATGCAAGTGGAACACCTTACGAAGTAAAATTCAGCTGGTCTTTTTCCTGAATTCGCTGAAAGACACTGTCCATAACGTCACTTAGTGACTTCTGTTGTGTAAGAGCCTGCTTGAGGCATGTACTTAGAATTTAGTTCCAGGATCATCTTTATCTTGCTAAGGAACTGGGATGCTTTCTTTCTGAATAAAAGAACTAGGGAAGTTCAGAGTCAAAACTGATGTTTAATCTCAGCAGCTCTATTAGTGTCCATGATTTGTTTCTTGTTTCTTTTGTTCCTCTTAATTTTCCAATTTAATTTTCATTTTACTGAGGATATTATATAGATTCCTGTAATATATTTTGTTTCAAATAGTTTTTAGAAGGGAACCTAAGATACTAGGTGTTCTTGGCTACTGGGTACTGCCTTTGGTGTTCATGCACTGACAGCACCCTCAATAGCTGTATGTTCTCCCTTCATCCATTCATTCATCAGAGATTTGCAAGCACAGGGGAACAGTGCAGGGTAATGGGGAAGGTCTCAGGTCCCAGAATCAAACAGGCTCCTACATTTACAACCTGTGACTGCCAGCAGGTCATCTCATTTCCCCATGTCTCAGTTTCCTCATCTGGAAAATGGAATTGATAACAATGAGACTCTTAATCTTAACAGTGAAGAGTAAAATAATACAGGAAAGTACGTGAAACAATGTCAAGTACATAATATTTCTCAATAATATTAGCTTCCATGATCATCACTTTTTTTTAATTAGTTGCTGTTATGGACTGAATTGTGTCCCCTCAAAATTTATATGTGGAAACCTTAACCCCTGATACCTCAGAATGTGACTGTATGTGGAATAGGGCCTTTAGAGAGGTAATTAAGTTAAAATGAGGTCATTAGGCTGGCCCCTAATCCAATATAACTGGTGTCCTTATGAGAAAGCAATTTGGACACAGACATGTACAGAATGAAAACCACGTGAAGACCTGGCGGGAAGGTGGTGTCTACTGGCCAAGGAGAGAGGCATCAGAAGAAACCAATCCTCCCAACACCTTGATCTCAGAACCTCCATCTTCTTGAGAAAAAATGTTCTGATGTTTAACTCACCAGATCTGTGGGTTTTTTTGTTAGCCATAGCAAGCTGATCCAGATGCCTACTGTGTGCCCAGTTGTTTCCTAGGTACTGAATATACAGTGTTGAAGATGACAGACTAGGGCCCTGCTTTTATGGAGGTTACATTCTAGTGGAGATAACATGTAAGCAAGTCTATGAACAACATCATTTCAAGACAATATTGTGTTATGAAGACAATAGTAACAGCCCTAGCTGGTTTGGTTCAGTGGATAGAGCGTTGGCCTGCAGATTGAAGGGTCCCAGGTTCTATTCTAATCAAGGGCACATACCTTGGTTGCAGGCTCAATCCCTGGCTCTGGTTGGGGCAAGTGCGGGAGGCAACCAATCGATGTGTCTCACATTGATGTTTCTCTTTGTCTGTCTCTCCCTCACCCTTCCACTCTCTCTAAAAATCAATGGAAAATATCCTTGCGTGAGGATTAACAAAAATTGAAAGAAAAGAAAAAAGACAATAGCAACAGTGATGTGACAGGGGTGGCACGGGGTAGTGCTGCATCTATTTAGATGAAGTGGTTGGACAGCCAGGAGGGCCTGCAGAGCTAGCCTGGGACCAGCAGCTCCAGAGCATTCCGGGCAGAAGGAATGTGCTTGACCTGTTTGAGGATCAAAGAGGCGGACACTGTGGCCAGAGGACATTGAGGGCAGAAGAGGTTAGGAGGGTCTGCAGGCCAAGGAAAGACGGGTAGGCTCACATTTTAAAAGCTTACTCTGTTGGGACGAGAATGAGCGAGGGGCTGGAGTGGAAGCTGGGAAAGCAGAAAGGGGCGCACGTGGACAGGGAGACAGAAAAAAAGAGGGTGGATAGATGGATTCCAGATGCATTTTGAAGAAAAGTTTATAGGACTTGCTCATGGATTAGATACCAGGCAGGGGGCAGGTGACTATCAGAGAGTGATTAAAAGGGTGCCAGGTAGTTAACTGAACAAAGTGGTGCCATTTGCTGGTTTGGGGGAGACAGCAGGGGTTGGAGGAGTGGGGAGCAGATTGCAGGTAGAATTTAGAACGACATCATGGCCAGACCATGACTGAGATGTGTGTTATACATCTGAGTGGAAATCCCAAGGAGCCACAGCTAGAGCCCAGAGATTGAACCTGAGACACACATTTGCGAGGCAGCCATGGTGATGGACAGGATCACCTAAGAAAGATGTGAGAGCAGCAAGCTTGGGAGGAGCACAGAGCCTTTGTGGGCTCTGATTTAAGAGCATGAGAGGAGGAGACTAAGAGCCATTGTGAGATAGGAAGAAAAGCAGAGACGTGGAGAGGAAATGGGAGGCAGGGACTACACACATTGATACCACATTGACATGCACACATGATATCAAGTGTGTGAGACGCACGTGTGTTCCCAGAGGGCTCGCACATTGAGAGGTTGTCTGCCGATGTATATAGTCATGGAATCCAATGCTTCCAGGGTGTGAAGCACTTTTTAAAATTACATTTTACACATCAGTACACTTGTGATGCAGGAACTGCTTGCTTAGGGTTATTTATATCCCTGGGTTGCAGAAGGATTTGTCAGGAAATAATATGAATGTTATTTATCTGACTGTTCAGCTTTATTGACTGCTACATTTCACATCCTTCAGTTCTTTTTGTCAGAGGAGTAAATAACACTGCTATTAACCTCTAACACCGGTATAAAAATAGGCAGTTATTAAGGGGTAAATATTACTTTGACGATTATTGCCCAGTCTGCTTTCTCTGGGAGTTGTAATAAATAAGGCCTCTCGTGGGGTCCACAAAGTTCCCAATTTTGTGGAGGGAGCTGGCAGCTCTCCTGGCCACGGGCTGTGATGTGGAGCCGATAGAACACGCTCCGGCAGTTGCGGCTTCTTCCTGGGGGAAATCAGGGCAGCGTTAATGCCCAGCGTGGCTGTGCATGTGGGAGCTAAAGGTGTCAGGTCCTCAGGTTTCTACTGGGGCAGAGTCAGCGAGGACGGAGACCCCTGCTAAGAGCATGGGAGCTGGGTTCAGGAGCAGGAGAGTCCTTAGAAGCCTGGGGTAGGTTACGTCGGCCTCTTGACAAACCCAGCTATGGTTGTGGAAGCCCAGAGTTTTCCTCGGTCACTCTTCATTCAGAACTGGTTCACTGGCAGGTTAACCCCCTGGTGGACCCCCACTCCAGAGATAAAGAGATAAAGAGTTATGGTAACAGGGGGAGCAAGAGTCTTGGGCTAGAAGTCCAGAGAATAGTCTCAACTCCAGTTTTCCTTTTGTTATGAACTGGGTGAGTTATTTGCCTTCTCATCCATAACAAATGAGAGGACTGAGCTACATGATTTCCTAGGACCCTCCAGTCCAGCAGTGCTTTGTCAATCACCCAGTTCGGCCTGGTTGGACGGTTCACCAGGCCTGGGGGAAATCCTAGTGGGCAGGGAGCCATTGCACATGGTGGACACGATCACAGGTGGCAGCCAGCTACCCCCGGTCACCCACAGGAAGCCCCGGCAATAGTGGGACCTGCGTGCTCAAGCAGGCCCCCGCCAATAGCCACCCACCTCGCAGCCCAGCCCAGGACTGCGGGAATGGACAGTCATTGTGTTCTTGTTCGCTTTCCAGGACTAAATTTTCTTGACTTCAAAGATGGTTTTTATTTTGTTCTACGCTCTGATTACAGATGTAAAAACGCAGGGCTTTTATCTCCTTAGAAAAGCATTTAAATTCCAACCACATGATTAAAAATTAGTTAAACTATTTCATGCAGAATGAGAGGCATGCCTGCCGCATAATATGCAGATTAACTTCTGAAAAGCTGCCTTTATGTGAATGAACTCTAGGAACCTACTGTGTAGAACAAAATTTGTAATGAAGGATCCAGCATGAACTAAATTTGTGTGTTTGGGAAGTTTGGGTTTTCGCACATCAGTGGGGGTGGAAGTGGTATTTACCGTGATTTGCTTTCCTACATCTAAAGTATGCTAAAATACTTAAACGTGGTGTCACTCAAGCTACTTGCCTCTGTAAGACAAAACTTTAGAGGCTGTGATTATCTGGCACCTCCATTCCACTTAGAAAGCAGACGATGCGTATTCCAGAGAGTTTTATTTATGAAACAATAGAAATATGCACAGCCCTAGCCTGTTTGGCTCAGTGAATAGAGCGTTGGCCCACAGACTGAAGGGTCCCCAGGTTTGATTCCGGTCACGGGCACATACCTTTTTTGCAGGCTCAATCCCTAGCCCCTGTTGGGGCGTGCGTGCTGGAGGCAACCAATCAATGTGTCTCTCTCACATCAGTGTTTTTCTCTCTGTCTCCCCCTTCCACTCTCTCTAAAAATAAATGGAAAAATATCCTCAGCTGAGCATTAACTAAAAAATAAAAAATAAATATGCACAAATGAGTGAAATATATCATGTTAAAAAGGCCCATTTGGCATAAGTATCAGCAGAATGGTTTGGAAATCCAGGCCTCATTTAACTTTTCCAAGAATTTGCCATTTTATACTGCTGTATTGTGAGACTATGCCAGCATTTCCTGAAGGTTGTAAATTGTTGCAAAGGGACATTTAAAATCAGCATGAGGGCCACGTCAACTGGCTGGTAGCCCCTTGAATAACCACAAAAAATGTGCCTGTTGCCTCAGGGCCTTCGCAATGTTCTGCTCTTCCCATGGTTGACTCCTACTTTTTCTTGAGCTTTTTATGTAAATGTCACTGCTTCCAGGAAACGTTTCCTAACACCCCCCCGCCCCCCCCTGCAGCCCCATATGAGGCCAGATATCCCAGTTCTGTGCATGTATAGCACCCTGTACTTCTTTCTCCCAGCACTTACCATCCCTGGAATTCCTGGGTTTGCTGACTAATTCATTTCAGTTGTATGTTCTATGTATGTGCTGCTCACCAGCTTGTAAGCTTCATAAGGGCAGAGCCCATTCTGTCCTGTTCAACATTGTAAGCTCAGCACAGGGGCTGCTACAGAGTAGTCACTCAGTAAATATTTGTTGTTCTTGTTAATAAGTAAGGGTAGAAAGTGACATTTTAATCTCAATGCTTGTCTCCAAAGGACTCTAACCATCTCACAACATATGTGCCCAGAAAGTAGAAAAATCAGGGCCATGAGGATAAATGGGAGCCTTTGTATGCAGCCCAAAGAGTACAAGTAGTTTTAGTAAGAATCATGGAAAAAGCCGAAACCGGTTTGGCTCAGTGGATAGAGCGTCGGCCTGCGGACTGAGAGGTCCCAGGTTCGATTCCGGTCAGGGGCATGTGCCTGGGTTGCGGGCACATCCCCAGTGGGGGATGCGCAGGAGGCGGCTGATCGATGTTTCTCTCTCATCGATGTTTCTGACTCTCTGTCTCTCTCCCTTCCTCTCTGTAAAAAATCAATAAAATACATTAAAAAAAAAGAAAAAGAATCATGGAAAAATAATGGCTTTCTCCAAAGCAGTATGAAGAAGGGAGAAAGGAGAGAGAAATCCCAAGTGTGGAATTAGTGAGGTCGTGTGGACATAGCTGAACTTCTGCATAGTCCCTGGTAGAGACTGCGGGACGAGTGCGAGGGAGGGGTCTCTGACGGTGGCAGAGGGATGGCTGAGAGCCTCGGACTCATGGGCACAACAAATTCACTCACCTGGGTTAGGGAAAGCCCAGAGCCATGTTTATGTGATAGAGAAAAGGGGGCCTTTCTGATGCCAGGCATAAGGACTGCCAGTAGGAGATGAGATGAGGAAGAAAGAAATAGAATTGTGGACATACCTGACTTAAAAAAAAGAATCTCCTAAATAAGCCTGATTTATTTGACTAAAAGGCCAGCCTTGGCATAAATGTCAAAAGGCCATTTGTGTTTCCATATTGCAAAATGTGAATCACTAAATTTGCAATATGAATGCTCTATTGTACTTTAAAAATTCTGAGTTCTTTAGGCTGTTCTTTTTCTGTTCCAAAAAAGCTACTTTAAAAGCTCTCATTAGGATATTTTATAACTCTTTTATCCCTCCTGAACATCTGTGAACTGGAAAGAATATAGTGTATTACAGAAACAATCCATTTCAAGAAAAACAATTAAAATGAAAACTACTTCCATTCCTGTGGCATAAAACTCTAATTCTGTCCCCTTTGCAATTTTATCACCACCCTGACATAATACAGTCACAGCTTCGCTTACGCACAATGTTAATTTCACTCATACTCTACTTAATCTTCAAAACATTGCAGAATAACATTTTTCTTCAGTAATTTATCATTGGCTATGATCAGGCAATGTGTTTAGAGGATGTTAGAATTTTTTTTAAGTTTGCATTTATCTCAATGCTGAAGTGTGCTCTGAATGCTATTAAAATATATCATTTATACACTTTCACATTTAACTATATTAACTGTACCTTAACTCGACATTTATTAAGAGCAGCATATTTATTTCCCATTCAGGACTTTTTAAATCTGTGGAGTCAGCTTTATGGAAATGAGCAATCTCTGCCAGCCTGTGTAATTGGTTTACCCGGGCAGAAGCCCCAGGGCTCCATTGTGGTGGGCACAAATGGCATGTGTTTTCTGGGCATCCTGCAGTTGGTTTCCGGTGCAGGCCCTCTCATCGGTCCACCTGGGGTGTTTTAAACTTTTAAACAAGCTCGCGACAGCTCTCATTCTCATTCGTTTGCTATTGAATAAATATATGTGGGTACTCCAACGATGAACACCTCTAACTTCAAAACCTTTCCCTGGAGATGAGTAATAAAAGCATAAGTTCCTCTTGGTAATTTTTATTTATATCCAAATATAACATGTGCACAAGCTTAGCAACTCAAGGCTTATAGGTCATATCATGAAAACCTACAGTTCCTGTCTCACCCCTCCCTCCCCTTCATCCTGCTTTCCAGAGGTTCCCACTTTTAATTTTTAGCCATTTCTTCTTGTTTTTATCTCCATAGTTGTAAATAATATGTGTCTCCTGCTGTTTTTTTATTTTATTTTTCTGTTTTAGTTCAGATCTACAGACTCCCAGCTATGGAAGATTCAGGTTGTTGTTTTCCTGTCACTTCCTCACATACATCAAATACTTGCCCTCCCCTTCCCTCTCAATGTAGTATTGTGATGACTAAGTAAATAGTATTGGCAGCTGAACCATGTTCCAAGACTCTTCCATTCCTCCTTTGTACAACTTCTAGTTTTCCCTGGAGTTAATAATTGCTTTTCCTGTTTCATTTTCCTGGTCCCTATAGCAAACTGAACCCTAAATCTTCTGACAGAACTGTAAAATCTCCTTTCTGTATTTTCAAATAAGCGAAGTTACTGATCAATTCCTTCTCTTTTTTGAAGACATCAACCTTGGAGTCTTTTGTTCTCCCGCTACAATCTGGGCCGGTTGCTCCCTGGGCCTGCTAACCATCTGTCAGGCCGGACCTCTCTTCTGTGCTGGAGCCCCATTTCATCCATTCTCGGTCTTTTTCTTAGTGAGTACATCCTCTAGTTACTAGAGTCTAGTAGCTTTCTGAGAAAAGTACATAGGAGGTAGAAGATGCCCCCAAATTCTGAGCCTGTGTAAGGATCCTGGTACAGTTTCTAATGGTTTCTAATTGTTTTCTCTACTGCAGGCTTATGTGAAGGCTTTTCCCAGCCCGGCAAAATAGTTAAGACTAACAGCCATCAAAATTTTGTTGAAATCTCTTTTATTCTGTTTTCTCCTCTTGTTCTCTTAGTCCTTATGAGTTTATGCCTTTCATATTCTTTTAGAAAGGGTGAAGATAATATACACATGTGTTCTATTTATATATTTAACCTGCAGTATAATAATTTTATAACACTAGGGATTAGTTCTACTATTTAGATATGGCCACTTATTCTTTCATTTACTTAACAAGTAGAGAGACAGGATACCTACTATATGCCAGGCATTATTCTAGGCCTTGGGGTTACACCTCTAAATAAAACTGGCAAAATTCCTTATTCTCATGGAGCTTACATTCTTGTGGAGGGAGGGCTGGAAAACAAACCAAATAATTAACGAAATATAAATCACTAAGATGGTGGTTTTGTTGGGGGAAGGGGAATCCTATCTAATAAAAGAGAAACATGGTAATTGGCATACGACCGCTACCCTTCCCATTGGCTAATCAGTGAGATATGCAAATTAACTGCCAGTCAAGATGGCGGCTGGCAGCCAGGCAGCTTGAAACTAACATGAGGCTTGCTTGCTTCAGTGACGGAGGAAACCAACGCTCCCTGCCTGCTTTGCCGGCCCCTGAGCCTGCAGTTTAAGAAACATTGTAACGAATATAGAAGCTAAACAAACCCCCAGAAACCTGCTTTCAGCTAGGCCGGGATCTTAGAGCTGGAGTTGATACAGAGTTTCGATTATAGAACCGAAACAAACCAGATACCTACTTTCAGCAGCAGAAGCCTCAGAGCTGGTGCCAGAGCTAAAGCTGGCCCAGAATAAAAAAGAAAAAGAAAAAAAGGAGCAGTTGGGAGCTTCAGTCGGCCTGAAAACAGCCCTCAGCCCCTCACCCAGACTGGCCAGGCACCCCAGTGGGGACCCCCACCCTGAAGGGTGTGTGACCAGCTGCAAACAGCCATCATCCCCTCACCCAGGCTGGCCAGGCACCCCAGTGGGGACCCCCACCCTGATCCAGGACACCCTTCAGGGTAAACCAGCCAGCCCCACCCATGCACCAGGCCTCTATCCTATATAGTAAAAGGGTAATATGCCTCCCAGCACCGGGATCAGCGGAGCCACGAGGCTTCCCGGCACCGGGATCAGCATGACAGGGGGCAGCGCCCAAACCCCCTGATCGCCCTGCGGCTCTGTGTGTGACAGGGGGTGGGGCCACAACCTCCCTATCGGCCCTGCTCTGTTCCTGACAGGGGAAGGCGCCCCAACCCCCTGATCGGCCCTGCTCTGTGCCTGATAGGGGGAAGCTCCCCAAACCCCTGATCAGCCCTGCTCTGTGTGTGACAGGGTGCGGCGCCCCAACCCCCCCCCCCGCCGCCGCCACAGGCCCTGCTCTGTGTGTGATGGGGTAGAGCCATAACCTCCCCATCAGCCCTGCCCTGAGTGTGACAGTGGCGGCGCCCCAACCCCCTGATCGACCCTGCTCTGTGGGTGATAGAGGGCGGCACCCCAACCCCCTGATCCGCCCTGCCCTGAGTGTGACAGGGGGCGGTGCCTCAACTCGCCTATCGGCCCTACTCTGTGAGTGACAGGGGGCAGCGCCCCAACCTCCTGATTGGCCCTGCTCTGTGCATGACAGGGTACAGAGCCCCAACCCCCCTGATGGGCCCTGCTCTGTGCGTGACAGGGGGTGGCGCCGCAACCTCCCCATCAACCCTGCCTTGAGTGTGACAGGGGTCAGTGCCTCAACCCCCCAATCGGCCCTACCCTGAGCATGACTGAGGGTAGCATCGCAACCTCCCAATCTGCCGTGCTCTGTGCATGACAGGGGCAGCGCCCCAACTCCCCAATCGGCCCTGCTCTGAGCCCGACCAGGGGCTGCACCTAGGGATTGGGCCTGCCCTCTGCCACCTGGGAGCAGGCCTAAGCCAGCAGGTCGTTATCTCCCGAGGGGTCCCAGTCTGTGAGAGGGCACAGGCCATGCTGAGGGACCCCCCCCCCCTGAGTGCACAAATTTTTGTGCACCGGGCCTCTAGTCTATATATATAAAAGGCTAAGTGTCCATCCAATCAGTGGCTATGATTGCCACCAGGGGGCAGATGCTCAACACAGGAGCTGCCATGATACGCACTGGCCATTTAAAAATAAACGGCACAACAAACCAACACTCGGCTTCCCCCAAGTGGGACACAGGCCCTGCCACCACCCCAGAGCGATGCCCCACCAAATCACAGCCAGCACTGCCAAGACCCCATGGCACAAAATGCAGCCCACAGCCCAGCCCAGAAACAGTCGCTGTGGGTGCTGGTAATGACGTCACATAGCAACACCCGGCTTCCTCTCCCTAGTGACTAGCCTCCTTGGAGTTTCTTCAGCCCAGGAACCTGACTTGCTTTATAGCCAGGTGCAAACAATCTTTTGCTGGCACCAATCGCACCAGTGTGTTTCGATCTGTCATTGTTGATTGTGAATTTGGTTGACACTTCTATTATAGAGAAAGGGCGAATAGCGATACTAAAATATTTCTTCTAGTTAATTTCCTTTCAATGTGCATGAATCCGTGCACCAGGGCACTAGTAAATAAATAAAAGCCAGAGTGGGAGTAGGGCATTCATATTTAAGTAGGCTGTCCAAGGAAGGCCTCAGTAAAAAAGGTGGTACTAAACCAAAGACCCAAAGGACATGAGAGAGCAAGATATGTGACTCTGGGGCAAGAGCTTTGCAGACAGGAACAGCATGTGTGGTGCCCTGAGCTGGGAGCATGCCTGAATGTTCAGGAAAAGTAAGGGATCAGTGTGGCTGCATAGAGAAAGCCAAAGGAGAGGAGATCTCCGAGGTTAATTAAGTGGGAGTCAGGCTTATCTCATCTCTGGCTGTAGAAGCCGTCCCTGTGAGGACTTACGTTTCCTCACTAGAGCTGGGTTTATGAACTCTCTCTGACTGGTCATTTCTTCTGCATCTTCTTAAGGCTCTTTCAGAAAACATGTTTCTGGGGTGGGAGTACTTTTTCCCTTTAAAGAACATCAATATTTTAACCTCAGAACGCTCTTTGTTCAAATACCTGTGTGTTGGCATCTCCTCAGACCTTAGTACCCTCAAGTCTCCCCAGGCACTCTTCCCCACCCCCATTTTCCAATTGTTATGTTCCTCTGTTTGTTGACTTGTGCTTTGTTTTCCTTTTGATCTCCATCTGTGAAAATGAAGGTTTTGTAGAATGGACAACATCCAATTTGCTGTATCTGTCACACCCCTGCCCCCTCAGTGTCCAGATTGGATAGGGATGACTTTTGAGTAAACCTGGGAATGTCTGATAATTAAAAAAATTTGGGTCTTTTAAAATATCTTTCTTTTATCCTAATTCTTTAGTTTCGGTTAGCTTTTGTTGTTGTTGTTAATCCTTACCTGAGGATGTTTTTCCATTGATTTTTAGAGAGATTGGAAGGGAGGGGGAGAGACAGAGAGAGACATATCGATTGGTTGCTTCCTGCACGTGCCCCAATTGTCGAGCCTGCAACCCAGGTACATGCCCTTGACCAGGATGGAACCCGGGACCCTTCAGTCTGAGGGCCGACTCTTTATCCACTGAGCCAAACCGATTAGGGCTAGCTTGTACTTTTAATTGCAAAGAGGCTAATGAAGAAAAAATGAAATGTCATGAATTAACACTTCTAACGTATTCTCAAGTTGCATTTTCCTCTTCATTGTGTTTTATCATCTTTATTTCATCTGCTAATTTTAACAATAAAAATCATAGGTTGTGAGCCTAGCTCACATATAACTTCATTGAATGTTATAAGTCCCCCCCAAATTCAGATCCACATCTTTAATAAGCAAAATCCCGGTTTTCTTAACATATAGTGTCTACTGCATTATCACTTTGTTCATTTTTGAAAGCTGAGATTGGGAGGGGGAGGGTATAAGGATGGATGGGGAAAGCTGAGTAAATGCTGATATCACCCATAAAGATCTAGAGCCAAATGAGGGAGGAAGAAAAAGCTGCAAGAGTTAACAGGAATTTTGGCCGGAGATCGATAGGAACTGCTGAGCCCCCTACTAAAACAATGATATGCTAATGACCACATGAGAATTTGATGGATGATGCTAGGGGTCAAATAAAAGTGAATTAACACAGGCAGTAAACAATATGGAAGAAGCAGCAGGCAGCAAGAGAAGGGGGGGAAAAATCTACATGGAAATCTCGGAGCAGCAGTAGACCAGAAGGAACAAAAAGGGAAAGAATGGTTGAGGCTCTTGGGACGCTCCCACAATGACACCTAAATGTTGAGCTAAAATTGACTTCTTGGATGAAGCCATCATTAGTTCAGCCTAAGTCTTTTTATAGAGGAAATTAAGATGTTGTAAAATTGTTTAAAATGTTTGTTTCTTATTATATCCCTGTATCCTTTAGAGCTTTTTTGTTGTTGTTTTGTTTTTTTAAGGAACATAGGGTAAATTCCTATAAATATCAATCAGAGAAGTAAAATCACCTGGCCCAGACCTCTTTTTTTTATACTTTAGGAAACTGAGGTCCAGGTTAACTTGGCTAAGGATAACACAGCACAATCCTTTCTACGTATTTCCAGCTCTGCACTGGACAGGTTGCAACTGATTCACCTATGGTATCCCTCCCATTAACACTCACAGAGTCTAGCGTACTGTAAGTGCTCCATACATTAGTTGAGTGAGTTAGAAATGGCAACTCACTGTTTCTAGTTGGGCTTATTCCTCATGGGCCTGTCTTCCTCTTATTCATTATTTCTAGCATACAGCATAATAATGGTAATGGGTAGGGGAATGGATGTCTGCAGTGTGGTGACTGGGAATTTAAAGAACTGCATCCTCTAGAGCTCTCCAGAGCACCCCTTCCACACTCTCAGAGGTGGCCCCCAGTGCTACTTCTAAGAGCTGCTCATCCATAGAGTTGGCCAGTGACACCTGTAGCATGAAGTTTATGACCTTATTTCTTGATGACTCCACTTTTCCTTCTAAGTAAAAATCCCAGTTTCCAAGTCATAAGGTGTTATTAAATACATTTAATAGAGAATTTTGAGAGCTAACAGAGAAACTGACATGTTTCTAATTGAACACAAGTGATGATATAGCAGTAGTTCTGTTTTCCAGATGGTCTAGACCTCCGTGCCAATCTTTGACAACCAGTAAGGTGTTTTGGTCAACTGAAGTACATACCAAGTGGCAAATTCCTACATATGGCCCTACTGAAGTATCACATCAACCCTTTAAAGTGTATGATTCCACTCTGCCCACAGCTAAAGAAATCAAGGCTTGACACAGTTAAGCCCAGGTTCAAACCAAGGACTATCTGAGTATAGCACCCTTCCTATTCTTCATTTATTTCCACTAGTGAGAAGACAGTCAGGTTAAAAAAAATGATCAAGGCCAAGCAGGTGACTTTTGGATCAGAAGAAAGATTTACTGACCTGTTATAAAGGCTGGTCTTTAGAATTGGCAAGATCTGTACTGAGCTTTTCTTGGATGTCTCTCAGACCATATATATCACTATGTAATCTATATAGTGGTGTTTTAACGGACAGAGCTCTTACCTGTAATAATTTTCTTTGAACTCATATGCTCTAAGAAATGCCAATAAACTCAGTTAAAGTAATTTCTTACCCTCACCACACGCATTTGTGCAGAAGGACCCTAGATCTCGTCAACAAGAGAAGAACACCCCATAAAGTCTACACAGAGCAGCCATTACATGCAAAATGGACATTTGAAAAAGAAAACATTTGACCCGTCCATTGATTGAACTTTCCTTCAAAGTGCCCTTCAGGGAGTACTGTGCTGGTTGCCAGGAAACAGAGATTCTTTTCTGGAATCAATTCTTGCCATTCTAAGTGTCTTTGGGTATGTCACTTATTAGAATCTTGGTTCCCAACTTACAGTGGGGCATTTTCCCTCTTGTTTCCTCAATCAAGCTATGTCAGGAAATTCTGTATATATCTGTAAAGAGTTATGAGGTTATTGTGTGGACGTATGAAATTATCATCCTTTAACATAGTATACTATAATGGAGCTATTTTCAAATATGTCATTTAGAAGGTGCTGAGTGATGGCAATTGAAATAACAAAAAAATATTTCCCACATTGGTTGTGTGAGTGTGAACCTTACCATGGTGTTAGGTTGTAAACTATATATTTTGGTGCATTTTGAGGGAGCCTGGAGTTTGGAAAAAGTCTTGGGTGAGCAGATCTGAGTTCTAGGCCAGCTTCTGGCACTCACAGGCAATATGATGTAGGGCCAGAGTGGAGCTCTTTTTCTTCACTTGTAAAGTGGGAGAGTTGCCTAAGTGATCTCAGAGGTCCCTTATAATGCTTGCTCACCTCTTTCGGGGGGGGCACTCTTTTTGTATTGCCTCTTCTGGATCACACAAAAGCATACGAAACTTTTGGCGTCAAGTATTTTATAGTCCGCTGGGGGACTTGAAGAACAAACAAACAAACAAATAAAATAATTAGACATTGTAATAAATGCCAGAAAGAATTAAACTGACAGAGATAGAGCATAATGGGTGAGGAGAGCTAATACTCAAGGGCAGGAACGTATAGAGGGCAAGAGGCAGTCTTGCTATTTTCCTCATTTTCACAGCAGGGTGTCAAAATATATTGTTTGAAATTGAGAATCAAGAGTTTTCAATACGTTATTAATAGTTACTAGGTTAGAAAGACTTCAGGTAGGTACATATGAAAATGTTGGAGGTTCTAGGGAATCAGCCAAGAGGTCAGAGGTGGGGAGGGAATTCATGTTTTCATTATATACTATTTTGTGCTATATAAAGAAGTTATTTCACTGTGTGCAAGTGTTATTTGAGTAATAATAAATGTGGAATTTTAAAATATTGAAACAAACAGGGAAAATAAAGATTCAGGAGTGATTTTACAAGGGACTTGAAGTATAGGAAGAACTCGTCTACCGTGGACTGTGGCTTACCATTCCCAATTTCCACAGAAGAGATCTCCAGCAAGAGGGAACAGGAGATTTAAAAAGAATATATATTTTTAATTGGGGAAAATAAATAATTTCCTGGTGGAGTTTGAGGAGAGTTGTAAAATCCTCTGCAAGGCTTTGGAAACAGAGTTTGAGTCTAGGGTGGGTGGTGAGTGATTGGGCAGGAGAGGACCATGGTGGCCTGGGGGAGCCTTCTTTCCACCCCAGGATGCTGTGACCCTCTTCCCAGGAGCAACACCTCTCTGCTAGCTGACAGTTTAATGAGCATTCTACCTAAGGCATTCACCCTGGTAGGAAACCCTTAGATTTACAAGTGCCCATTAGTTACAGGTCCTCCAGAGCTGCTGTGTAGGGTTTCTTTTTGGGACTTCCTTGTGCTTCCCAGTGCTGAATACCCAGTGCAAAGAGGGCACACCTCTGGGAACTTGGTTCTTCTCTTGTCCATTACAAACAACCATGGGAACAAAATTTTGAGCTCCTCATACTTGACAAACTACAAACCCTACCCCTCACCCACAAGGAGTGCCAGCCTAGAGGGCAAAAATGGGTTCCTTCCATGAATGAATGACCCAGGACCCTTCAATGAAACGGGGAGCGTATTAAGAATAAAGTAAGCCAGAGTAGGAAGGAAGCCAGCTGAGTTTGGGCAGCTGCTGGTTTCTTTTTGCTGCAAAACACATTCCACCTTCTCTCCCCTAGGTCAGTTCTCAAAGTGTGGTGCATGGACCAGTTGCATCAGCATCACCTGGTAACTTGATCCAGATACAAATGACCCCAGATGTCCTGGACCAGAAACGTTGGGGGTGTAGCCCACCAATATGTGGCTTCTGGGAGAAGATTACCTACCGAGCAAGGAGTAAACACTGACTTGCTCTTTCCTTCAAGGGAACCCAAGGTGACACAGTGTTGTCTCCGGACAAGTTTTAAAATTTCAGCCTTAAGGTGCCTCTCCAGCTCTGGGTGTTAATTTGAGCACTTCAGCACCTGCCTCTGCTGAGTGGCGCATCATCTGGTGACACTGGCTACCCCACAGAAGCCACAGCCATTGCAGCTCCTCTGCTGTGGTGTGGACGTACTCCAGAATGTGCAGGGAAGCAGGGCCGGCCTTATGTCCTGATGCCAGCCATGATAGCTAGACATTGGAAGTCCACCTCACACCCCAGTATATGTCAGTGACTATCGGGCACTAAATCTCACCATTAAGGACTGGAACCTTTGTAGGTCAAAATCTCTCATCAGGATTGATGTCCCCCTTAAATTAGCGGTTCTCAACCTGTGGGTAGCAACCCCTTTGGCAGTCGAATGACCCTTTCACAGGGGTTTCCTAAGACCATCCTGCATATCCGATATTTACATTACGGTTCATAACAGTAGCAACATTACAGTCATGAAGTAGCAACGAAAATAATTTTATGGTTGGGTCACAACATGAGGAACTGTATTTAAAGGGCCAGAAGGTTGAGAACCACTGATCGAAAGCTTGGCAGGATTAGCTTTTTAACTTTGGTGATGATTATTTATCTTCTTATAATTTCTCTTAATCAAATATCTGTTTTATCACTTTATTTGGTACTAATTGAGGACATCATACATCTCTTATGCTTCTCTGTTAATACATGCTGGTGTATATCTGACTTTCCACCGTTTTTTATATTGAATGAATTACTGCATACTGCCCAAAGATCTTCCAAAGGACTTTTTTCTTCATATTACAAATGTTCAGCCTGGCCGTCGTGGCTCAATGGTTGAGCATCGACCTATGAACCAGAAGGTCACAGTTCGATTCCCAGTCAGGACATATGTGGGGTTGTGGGCTCAGGTTGCGGGCTTGATCCCCAGTTTGGGGTGTGCAGGAGACAGCCGATCAATAATTCCCTCTCATCATTGATTTTTCTATCTCTCTCTTCCTCTTCCTTCCTCTCTGAAATCAATACACACATGTTAAGAAAACAAACAAACATATGTTCATGTTCATAATTGTTTAAAAAAGAAAGAAAAGCACAACAGAAACATTCCACCTGGGTGAATACATCAGAATTAGGAGGAAGATGTGGGGGAGGACAAAGTTTCCTCTAACCTCAAGGTTCTTTTAACTGGTCTAATAGACATGGGACAGATTAGCAAGAGAAAATAACCAAATGTAATACGTATATATGTACGGGAACCCCAGATACATGCGAGAGCCAGAGACCCTGCATGCAGGAGAGGTTCAGAGACGGAAAGGGTGGCATAAGGGTTGAGGTGATGCACCTTGGGGGCTGCAAAGGCTCGTTGCAGGATAAGAAAAGCAGGTGTTTAGTAAATGAAAGTTTGCCCTGCCATACAGGGCGGTGGAAAAGAGATTGTGGCTGATAACCTCTTCTTAGAGCAAGGCTCCTAAATTCAAGTTCTGGGTGATTAAAGTGAGGAGCACAAGTTTCTCTTGACCTGGAAGCTAAAACTGCCTTAAGCTCCAGACATTCTGCATACCACAGAGGCAGTCTTTAGGTGGCTTCTTCTGAACCCCCGCAAAGGCTCCGTCACCCTGCTCTTCATTCTGTGCTGGCCCCAGACATTTCTAGACTGAGGTGGGGCTTTCTCATATACACGCCCCCACCCCCACCCCTCAGGGCAAGCTTGTACTGACTGAGAAAAGTCAAAACAGACTTACAGTCTTTCTGCAGGTCACCTGTCTTCAACTATTTCTATTATTCCTCAGCTCAGTTCTCTAACATCTCCGGCCAAAGAGAAGCCCAGATAGGCTCACATAAGGATTCGAAGCTGTAAAACTGAGATGCAAGTAAAAATGCCTACATGACCATTAACTTCTTTGTACTTGCAGCCAGCGTTTTGAGACCCTAAGAACTAATTTAAAATATATTTGTCCTTCAGGTTTGGACTCTGAGTCTCCCAGGGCTTAATAAGAATGAAAAAGAATCAAATACCCCATCAACCGCACAGGGCCTCTGCTACCTGGCTCTTGCCTGTCGACCAAATTCCCTAAAATCACCTCAAAGGCAGAAAAGCATATCACAAAATTCAGCTGCAGCTCCTTAATGGCTGGAAGGCTGGTGAACCATGCACCATATGGAGACAACACTCTCTGGCTTCCTGACTGGGGTCTCAAAGCGAGTGGGTGGGGCTGGGCATCACAAGGGTGCTACATGCTACTGTAAAATGAAACAGGATATTGCAAGATACCCCGTAGCAGGTAACAGTGAGGGCTGGCGAGAGGGAAAGTTACGGGCAGTCCTGGTGGAGGGTCTATCTGCCCAAAGCAAGTGCGGACAGGGAGGCAAGGCTGCTTTTTTATGGGCTGCGTGAAACAAAAGACATCAAAACCATTGCCTTATTTCTGGTCTAGCCCAGAGCCATAGCCACATTCTCCTAATAAGGAACCCAGGGCAGAGATATTTCCAACCGCTTGTGGAATGTGCGTCTCCAACCCTCTCAATTTAAGGGAGGCCCGGAGCTACCGAATACACAGCTGTTAATCTACACGATTACTGAAGAACAGTAAAACCATCAGCCCCCCAGTCCCGCTCAGCAGGGGGCAGGAAGCAGTCACTGGCTTGATCTCTGGGAAACAGTGGAAGAAAAAGGCCTGGCTGGGAACCGGGCTTGAGAAAGCAGGCCCCTACCACACCGATGATCTCCCCCCACCGCTTAGACGTCCTTTCTGGGCCCAGGCTGTGGAAACTTCAGTGAGGCAGGGAGAGCACCACAGAAATGCTTTGTAGAATCCTTGGGAGCTGCTAATAATTGGGAGGGATGTTCCGAACCAGTTCATTTTTACTAGTATGTTGTGGTTTTTCACGATCCATGTAATTAAAAGAAGTCAGAAAGAAAAACACTCTAATTATGTTCAACTTAGGAAAATAGGGTCGCCTTTTCATAGAAATGAGACAAAATAGTGTCCACTAATAGGGTCTCACTCATTCATTTACTAAATATTTACTGAGCATCTCTGAATGAGTCCCTTTACTAGGTAGGACTAGGATCCATTGAAGGGCAAGGCAAGGTCATTGCCCATAAGGACCTGCAATCCAGCAGGAGGACAGAAGCCATGCCACTCAGCAGGATGGGCAAGTACAAGATACCTGGAGAGACAGGAGGAGGACACCTAACCCAATTCGAGGGCATCAGGGAAGGCTCCGCAGAGAGATGTCCAAGGGGAAATTGGACAATAATAATAGCCAGGGATCGTCAGAACCAATTAGGAAGAAGTTTTAGTCCTTTGCCTGGGGTGATCCCTGGGTCTGTTTCCTAATCTTGTGCCCAGAATTGCTCTGGGTGTTCAGGAATAACAAGGAAAGCCCCTCTCCTTAGCCTGAAAGCCAGGGCTTATCCCACTCCCTTCAGTAGCCCT